>NC_090269.1:256892648-257548586 GCF_040414725.1 Anabrus simplex
ACAAGTTCAATAGTTTTTCAAAATCAGGAGTATGCGGGATTATTTGCAAGAGCTGTAATTCTTCTCACATCAGACAGACCGGGAGGAATTTTAATATAAGGTGCTCGGAACACATCAATGCCCTGAAGTACAATAAATTTTCAGCTGTAGGACAGCATATGCATGAAAATAATCACAAATTCACAGACATAAAACAAGATATGGAAATGATCAAAATAAAAAGTTACTGAAAGCTGCTTCATACATACAGATCAATATTTTAACCCGAATCATAATCTTGACATTTCAGAAAAGCCAAATATCCTATTTGACCTTCCAATTTCCACTTTTAGAAACGTCAAACCAACAAGTCATAATTCAGTTTTTCATAATATTCTCAGCACCTTTCCTCAGCAGCCATCTCTTTTCCCACTTCTTCAGCCCCACCTTAATTCCCCCCCATTCTGCTCCATCCCCACTCATTTCCTAGATCTCTCCCCTTGCCCCACCCCCCTCACCCCTTGTCAGGCCCCTTCCTTTTCCTTTGAATCTCACAACCGCTAGTATGAGGCACACAACAATAGGCCACACACCACATGCCGCAATGAGAGGTCTCATATAACCTATGCCATTTGGCTAACACACTTTCATTTTCAATTTATTAATTTTATCTATCATTTATTCAGGTTAATTTCATGGACACCGCAATGAATTGTGAATTTATACCAGCCACAAATTAAGAATTGTCAGTATTAACCATATCTTCATGTGCCGTCCTGACAATGTCCAACAACATTTCAGCAAGATTTTAACAAGCACTACACGAACATCTCATTTTATTTATGTTGGTTTATGTGGAAACACCATCTAGCGGTTCTGCATCAGCTGGTGGTTATTTACAGTGGCGTCCAGTGGCTTGCATACTGCCAACACCACTCAAGTAGATTTAGTGATTGATGATCTGACTACAGAATCAACATTTACCAGTTCCTGTTCTGCAATTGAAATTGTAATGATTAGCAGTGATGGAACTAACAATTCTATGAATATTAATGCAAGAAAGAGTCTGGATGATGAGCATACTCCAGATGCTAAGAATTTAGAGCCTAATTTATTTATTTTTCAAATATTACACATAGTTCATCCCAGATTTTAATGTCAATTGCATTTTTGTACATTTCTTTTTTTTTTTCAATTGTGTGTTTGTACATTTGTTTAGTTATTAGATGTAGTAGATTACGGCTGAAGATGGCCAGTCAAGGCCAAAACTAATCCCTAGTTTAGCAATTTAAAAAAATTGCATATTATAGAATTGAAAAAGGTGGACCATTACGATATTAATTTACTAATTATTATTGTTTTCTTGAGCCAACCAATCACTTTGATTACTTATTGAAATCTGGTGGTATAATATTTTCTAGGCTTGTTTTATTTTTTGGATAAGGTTTTCTTTTTTGCTAAATGCTTTACATCGCACCGACACAGATAGGTCTTACAGCGACGATGGGACAGGGAAGGGCTAGGAGTGGGAGGAAGTGGCTGTGGCCTTAATTAAGGTACAGCCTCAGCATTTGCCTGGTGTGAAAATGGGAAACCACGGAAAACCATCTTCAGGGCTGCTGACAGTGGGGTTTGAACCTACTATCTCTCGAATACTGGATACTGGCCGCACTTAAGCGACTGCAGCTATCGAGCTCGGTTTTTGGACAGGGATCACATTCTAAGTATTCTTTTGGTTCCGTAGCATTTAGTAATTCTTTGAAGTGATTGGCTAGAATTTTGGCATTCTCTTGATTATTGTGTGCTAATTTCCCTTGTTTATTTTTCATCATGAGTGTGTGTAGAGTATACTTTGATTGATATTGTCTAAATGTCCTGCAATAGTCCCTTATCTTGTGTTGTTTGAATGACTCATCTATGATGTTTAGGTTTTATTTTTGATGCTCTCTAAGAAAGAGAGAGTAGTTGACTGTATTTAAAAAAAAACAAAAACAGAAATTTAGGTGTAAGAGTTTACAGAAATTCATTCTCATATTAACATATGTGACATATAAGTCAGAGTTCAATGAAATAGTTTAAAAATTAACAAAGGAAATAGAGGGAAGATGATTTAGCAGAGGAGTAAAACTAATTAAATCCAGTTCATATTCCTGGAACTTAAACATCCGCTATTCCCCCCCGCGACTTCCACTTAAAAGTAAAATCTTGTAAGTTTTGTATTTTATGTTTATAAAATTTGATACCTTTTTATTAAAACAATTCTTGTGATAGTAAAAACTGAAATCAGTTAATCTAGACAATTTTCCACAAAATTTGCAGACCTATATAATCAATAGAATTATGGAGCATTAAAGTTGCAGCAGTCTAGTCACTTGGCTCCCATACTCTGTGTCCTACATTTGAATGCTGTTGACTTCCACGGCGATTATCAATTGGGTTAGCACAAGGCAGCAGGAAGGGCATCTGGCCTTAAATTCCTGGCAAAGTCCTAAACTAAGCCTTGGTGCTCTGCCAACCCCAGGACACTAATAATGCAAAATTGTTAATGTCATTCAGAAGGTCTCAAACTTCCCTCCCTTAATCTCCAAAAGAATAAAGAAAATCAGAGAGTAATGTGAACCTTGGCAAAAGATTACAGTTAGATTGAAAAGCTTACAGCATAACTATAATTTGTGACCGGTAATGATTATAATATCTGTGCATTGTCATTCCTTATGAGACTACAAAGAGGCTGCCATTTAGCACTATGGGTAATCCAACAGGTCAATTCAGTCTCACTCCAATGGGCAATGGTTTACTACTGTACTTCCCCATTAATGACGTTCTCCCTGTCCCACTCGGGCAATATAACATTCCTTTCCAGGATACTCAAGTCAGGCTATTCAACCTTCTGTAATTTTCAAAGACATAAAACTAAAATAATCCTCAAAATACAATCAAAATAACCTAATGGACCTTAAAATGCAATTTCATGAAAACTTATCTATAATTTTTTGTATTTAATACATTTTTGTATAATGAATCAATTATGCTGTACTAACATGGCTTAAATAAATATTATACTTCCATAAATTTTTTTGCTTCATTCATTACATCCCTGACCCGGTCATTGACTGGAAAACAGGTTGTAGGTTTTCATTTTCAATTTTTTTGAGTAACTGAACTTATTTATCCTCTCCAGAATGAATGTAACATAACTGCAAATGTTCCTTCAATACATTATTAGAAGGTTGTATTACGAAATCTTCATCAACTTAGTAGTAGAATAAATATATGTTGAATTTTGTTATACACTGATACGCTTTATAAACTCACTTAATTTTCTTTTCTAACTGTCCTACATTTTCAATGTAGTACATCATATAATGGAAGCATGCACTATAATACCAATATAAATGGTCCGTTATTGGACATTATAAATTTTCCAGCTAGCTCATTCTTGGTTGCCAGCGCTTCGCCCTCGTGTGCTAGGGTGGGCTCATCAGTTGGTACCTAGCACACCTACCAATACGCTGGCTAGTGCATACCGTGGAGGCCACTGCGTAGGCTAACTGGAGCCACCGGCAGTGCCAATGCACTAAGAGACTTTGTCTCATCACGAAAAATTGATGCCTGCTTGGCCATCAGATGAACAAATATTTCAGATTCCCTATGGGAATCAACATCTATATCAGCATCCACTATATCGACATGATTACATTCACACCGAAAAACTAAGACTGCAACAATTATTAATCTGGACTGCTTCAGCAACTTGACGAAGTTCATGTGCTACATATGTGACGTGTACAATCTTGGTCTGGGCTTCCTGAAGTAAACGCGTCGATATCTGCAGTGAAAAGAGTGTTTCTGAAGGCTCCAATTCGCAAGAAATTCTCTTTGGATGCAGTTGATAATGTGCCGCTTCTGCCTTCACCAGTTTATACCAGATGGGGAATGTGGCTCGAAGCTGCTGTTTATTACGTTGATTACTTTGAGGTAGTAAGAAAGGTAGCTGAAGACCTTGATTCTGAAGAAGCTGCTTCTATTAAAGAAGCTCAAGAAATCTTAAGCAAAGATGGTGTTCGTGAGCAATTATTTGTTCCAATTTGCATTGCATACCTTCAGCCATCACGAAATTCCAAGAAAAAGGACTACCTCTTCACATTAGTATTGGAATTGTTGAAGAAGTCGAACGATCCCTAATGAACCTAACTAACCAAGTTTTCCGGAAAAATTGCAGAGTGTAGTGCTAAAAAACGCTGGTCTACTTAAACTTAAAAAGCATTTCTGGTGTTGTCCAAGGCAAAGGCAAATTTGAGAGTGCATCAATACTAGAAGTCTCAGATATCAAGTTGGTGTATGCTCCAATTGTGGCATATGATGTGGAGAGTGTGTTTTCAGAGTACAAAGACATTTTAAGCAAAAATAGGCACAAGTTTGTGTTTCAAAACCTATTACGTCATGCAGTGATTAAGTGTAATCGAGACGTTTGAATTTCTTTGAAAACTGGAGCATTTTATTTCAGCACGGTCTGTAATTCTTTTGTTATTTTGGTGATATTTAAAGTCTAACATTCATTTCTTATAATATAAACTGCTAAGTGATATCAAATATATGTTTGTGCTAAATGCAGACTTTAACATTTTGGAGCAAATTTAGGCGCTTTTAAGTGTATAATTATCTGAAGCATGGTGACAACCATTCGTTTTCATGTGATATCTCTCTAGGCATAGGAAGGCTTTTTGTGAAGACACTAGCAGGGAAAACTACTGTAGGTCAAACCATGGTGTTCTTGAGGTTAGAGGGAGATTGGGATTCTTGAACTTTAGAGGTGAGTATTTTCATAGCAAGTTTAGTATCTGTTACTCTGAAGTATCTTGAAAGTGAAAGACAAAATAATCTTGATTAATTGAAGGAAATCAGGAAGACAATTAGATTATGCAGAAAAAAATGTGTAACATTCTGTTTTGAATTATATTCTGTTTGCTAGATGTTACATTATGTCTCATTAAGAGACAGTTTAATAATTTGTAAATTTCAACACAAGAAATGATTAAAACATCACTTTAGTTAAATTATTTTTAATCAGTAAGAGAACAAGCAGTATCGCAATAAAATAACTTGTACCAATTTACTTATTTTAAACTTATAAACTGCTAATTATTTGAGAAGCCTGGAACACATAAGAGAAATGGTTCCTGCAACTGATATCAGTAGTCCTTTGATAAGTGGAGGTGGACTCGCAAGAGCACATTCACACGTGAACACCTGTTTCTCAAGCATATATTCATGGATAATTTAAAATAGTTTCCTTTGTTTCAACCTGTTTTCGTCAATCAATCAATCAATCAATCAATCAATCAAAAGCATTCGACTTTATTGAAACGCCGTTACATTGACAGCTGTTCATTTTGACTGACAAAGCAGGGAGCACACTGGATTTTGTGCTACGATCCTGAAAACTATGCACATGCACAAACTGATGATGTTACGGTTTATGCACACACATTCCCATAAGCGAGGAGCACAGTAAGGTATGTGCCTTTTCATGTACAACCCTCAAACCAGAGATAGGATTACAGTTTACCAGCCGGGCTGAGTGACGGTTGAGGCGCTGGCCTTCTGACCCCAACTTGGCAGGTTCGATCCTGGCTCAGTCCGGTGATATTTGAAGGTGCTCAAATATGTCAGCCTCGTGTTGGTAGATTTACTGGCACGTAAAAGAACTCCTGCGGGACTAAATCCCGGCACCTCGGCGTCTACGAAGACCGTAAAAGTAGTTAGTGGGACGTAAAGCAAGTAACATTATTATTATTATTATTATTATTATTATTATTATTATTATTACAGTTCACCAGAAGGGTCTGCCACCTGTCCTGTTACTGTTAGCCGTAGCCTCCCAGAAGTTACCATTGCATTACCATGCCAAAATATTTTGCTAGTAATTGTGGATAGAAGTTTGCTTTACGTTGTGGTTGAATTGTTTCAAGTTAAATTTGAGTACCAGTAAATGTTGTACAAATAATTTTTATGCTTGCCATTGCTAGGTGAACTTCGTTCTATGTAAAAAAAAAAAAAAAAAAAAGTGTTCGCCACCTTTTAATGTTCACTATAATACAGCACTGTAGTAAAGTTGCTGTGAAGAGACAGCCCTGTTGTAAGGGAAATTTTAAGAATCAGTACCCATCTAATTGCATTGCAGGTAGACAAAGCCATGGCGACCTGTCAAACAACTTACCTGAGGATAACCAGCATGGTTTAACACTTCAGTTATCTCAAATACATGTCAAATTTTCCTCAAAATATTCCCTAACAGGAGGAAAACCGCAAAATATGCACTGTTAAGATAAAACTGCTCCAAATATGCAATTGCATATGCAATATGCAAATGCACAATTATCCGAAGCCTGGTCACCACCAAGATTCTAGATCTACAATAATACTGTAACATCAAGATGGTAATTACCTTCTAATAGGATTACTAGAGATTTGTTTGATGAAAGAATTAGAACCAATAAAAATAAAATAGTAGACAATAACATTAAAAAAACAGAAAATATCATTTTTACCTCGTAAACCTAATATCAAATTATGTAATTAGCTGGTATAGTATTCAATTCATGTATCTCAGCAGGGGAATTTCCAATTTCTGTATTTTTTTTTTTTTACAACTGCATACAATCAACTGTATATTTTGATTCCATTTTACTGGTTACTTAACCAGATTTGTGGTGTAGAGATAACATGCCTGCCTCTCATCTGGAGGCCCTGGCTTCAATTCTTGGCTGGTTCAGAGATGTTCATTCTGGAACAGGATTCACTCAGTCTTGCAGGACCAACTGAGGAGCTACCTGACGTGCGAGGCAGCAGTCTGGTCATGAAAGACAAGCAATATGGCTCAGGATGCCATCAAGCTTAAAATGTGACTCCGGTTTTGATTATACTACAGTGGTTATCAACCCATCAGTTTCTATGAAGCAGCTCTTTTCTAGTGGTTTCAGAAAGAGTCCTCGCAACTAAAATGGGTTGCCGCTCAGTTACTATACCATCAGTCCTCTTATGAAGAATCAAAATTTTTACCTTCACAGAAGCTGCAGGCTCTTATGCACTACATAATTCAAGTCTGAAATGTATATCTTTTTAGGTTTGTGTGTCCATAGAACTGATATATCTTCATGGTAAAATAAAACAACCTGCTAGGGCAAAGCAGGCTTATGTACAATCTAGCAGGAAAAATTGCAATATTTGCAGTAAGTAAAGTATGTATCAAATTATTCCTCTGTGATAATAATAGTTGAAATATAAACAGTTTTTTTTAATATAAATTAAGGTACAGTTATTACCTTTTGATCCCAATAATTCCTGCTTGCATGTATAATTACATGCTTATTCTGTGATGCAGTAAATAAAACCACCACTCATAAAAAGCAACACGGCATTCATTGTCTGATGAGTTAATGCACCTCGAACACTTGCAATGTTTGATGAAATTTGTACGAAGGATTCAATTCAGTCAATATCACAAAGCACATCTTTAAGCAAACATAACACTTCAAAAGATTTTTCTTCTTCTTCTTCTTCTTGCAATTGATTGAGGACCATAATTTTGAGATAATGGGATCTGATGACAAGTAATATGTTCATAATATCTTCAATGTTCCATGTTCTGGAGCATTTTTGAGCATGATGTTCTCTGATATGTGTGCCCCTTCAGAGAAATGCCCAGCAAACTGTATCGCATTTTCTAGTATGCTAGAACCATTAATTAGTAAACTACTTTATACATAGAAAAAGGCACGTAGACCTAACGATGCGTCATAAAAAGTTAACAAGGACCATGTGGAAGCTATAACCACAGGTCTTTTGAGCACAGAATACATCATGGAAGTGTCAGATAGGCGTTAGAAATATGTGAATGTGCAGAATATAGGTTTAGAGGCTGTTTTTTTGCTAGACTCTCCTCTTGTGAATGTTGTGGAATCACACTATTTCGGCGCCGATGGCCTAGATTTGAGGCTTAAACAACAAGCATCATCATCATCATCATCATCATCATCATCATAACTACACTATTTCCAATCTCCATTGACTTAATGACATCTTGAGTGTTTTCAGGCATATCTATCTGAATAGTCTAAATGGGAGCAATAGATAAACTTGGTTATGGATTGCTGTCATTGGTCTCGGCTTTCTTACACTCAGACTCGAACATTCTGGGCTTGTTAGTTTCTCTTGGACTTTTTTTTTCTACTAGGTCTTGTTTGCGGTATACTTCAGCCATCTTTATAATTATTAAAATATTGAGACATTTCAGAATTTCTGTTTTTGCAAAATTCTCAATTACTTCACAAGTTCTCATACATCTAGGCAAGTTTTCTTACAAATATTATAACAGATATCAATAGATTTCACACAGATGAAATGAACATCTTTTAGTAGAGTGCTGAGTTACACTAATTTTACTGTAAGCTCCAATTTCACCACAAAATGGTGGATGTGCACGCCATTTAAGAGTTCTGAAATAACGGCAATACCTCTGTTAAAAAGTGTCTGTACGTTTCACCTGTTATGGTACCATCAGTGAAGTATGGTCCAATTACCTTGGCACCCAAAATCCCACACCACACATATAAAGGGTGGACCATGTAAGCTGAGATTGTACAATATTTCAAAAACTAAGCGTTGTATAAAGAACTGTCTGGAATAAACATTGCTTGATATTAAGGGTGAAAGAGCATGCTATTTGTTGTTGTACAATATTTCAAAAACTAAGCGTTGTATAAAGAACTGTCTGGAATAAACATTGCTTGATATTAAGGGTGAAAGAGCATGCTATTTGTTGTGTTTTTTAAATAGGAAACAACAATTTTTATTTTGTTTTCCCATTCCTCATACAAAACTACACAGCTTTTTCATACACCATTTTTATAAGTACATGGTTCCGTCCGTGGTGTAGATAATGCAACATTGATGACAGGTAGGTACACAGAGTAACGCTAGTTATTGCATACGCATTGGACTTTAGCATAATAAATTTTCAAAATGATGCCCTTATACCTCAATGCATTTTCCAACTCTGTGAATGAACGATTGATGTGCCAGTAAAAGAATGTCTCTGTCAATACTGGCACAAGCATTTTGTATGCGCGCCTTCATGTTGTCTGGAGTCATTGATTTTTCACAATACACTCGATCTTTCAGGTAACCCCATAAGAAAAAGTCCAGGGATGTAAGGTCAGAAGACAAAGCTGGCCAACTGACGGGACCTGTGCGTCCTATACAATGATCACGGTAATTGTTATTTAAAACATCCTGAGCAATATATGCATAGTGCGAAGGGCATCCGTCGTGCTGATACCACATTTGCGTTCTGGTTTCTAACGGTACATCTTCTAACAATAACGGCAATACCTCTGTTAAAAAGTGTCTGTACGTTTCACCTGTTATGGTACCATCAGTGAGGTAGGGTCCAATTACCTTGGCACCCAAAATCCCACACCACACATTAACCGACCAAGGTTTATAGTGTTCCACTTCTCGTAAACAATGTGGATTGTCCGCAGCCCAATAATGCATATTGTGTCAATTTGCTTTACCATAATTTGAGAATGTACACTATTCACTAAACAATACTACCTGAAATAAGTTAATATTAATCCACAGCCTGTCCTGTGCCCACCTACAGAATGTTGGTCTATTCACAAAATCATCACCATGTAGTTCTTGATGTAATGGCATATGGCAGAGACGGAATTTATTCCCTTTTAATATTCTGAAAACATTGCTTTTGGACATTCTCTTATTGGTAGCTAACACGCGAGAACCGACATGGGGGTTGTAATTCACTGCAGCTAGTATCGCAACTACCCTATGGTCCTCCATAGCAGATCGTCTGTGCCCTGTTCTCTTTGGCTGGACATGCCTTCTTCAGTGAATTGTTTTATCACACGATAAAATGAAGCTCTTGATGGAGTTCTTCTATCAGGAAATCTTCCAGCGTACACAAGAATAGCCTGTTCCACATCTCTAAAAGATTCCTCGTAAATGAGAACCATTTGCACTTTGTCTTGTTGCAAGTCTGCCGATTTCAACCCACAGACAACTGTGTATGCTTCAGATGTTAAACGACTTGCATGGAACAGATGGTTGTTACTCTGTGATCACTAATTTGTAGTAGGAACATTACCAGTGGGTCCGCCTGGACTCGTAGGCGATTGAAAGTAAAATAACAATGGATACCAGGAAACTGTCCTACTGCGGAAAGTAAACAAAACAACGGACAGAGTGTCTCATGGACTCCTTGCTGTAGTGTTATGCTGGACTGTGCCGAATGGGTCCAACCATTCACTGCGCTCTTTGAACACATTCATGTCATTCGTTCATACGTTTCATTGTTATGTACATGTTTATGAACAATTGCAAAGTGCTTTATACAAAAATTATTTAGTTTTGTATGAGGAATGCAAAAACAAAATGTTTGTTCCCATTAAAAAAGTCACGTGACCCTCAAATGACCATCCAAACATTCTCCAAACAAAACATGACAAATAGCATGTTCTTTCTCCCTTAATATCAAGCAACTTTTATTCCAGGCAGTTCTTGATTGATTGTTGTTTGTTGTTTAGAGGGGCCCAACATCGTCATCGGCCCCTAATGGTACAAAATGAGATGAAATGAGATGACAAATTAAAAGTCCAAAATCCTCCACTGACCAGAATGAATGGATGGATTGATATGAAGTTAAAACGATCAGTGGATCCGACCCACAGTGCCTTACATGCACAGAAGCTGGCACAAAACAATAGTAGTACGGACCAAGGGACTGCTTCTATAGCAAGACGCTGAATCGATTAGAATATGCTCGTTCTCAAAACGGGTTCAAAATCCAGGTCATCGGCCCTCATAATGGTATTTATTGCTAGAAAAGTAGAACTATCGTATTTCCCATGTTGCGGTACTAATCAAGAGTAGTGTAGACTCGCGGTATTCCATACATTATGGTACGACTCACAGGTAATGAAATTCGCACATGTATTACAGATCTAATGTATTATGCACATTGCGGCGCTCTTGAATGGCAACGCAAACCTATGGTGTTCATCACCTAAGTGTACTAACCACAGGGGCTCGTACTATCCCATGGTGTTCCTCTTAGAGTGGGTACTAATCATAGGCAAGTCAGAACAATGAGTTCCTTCATCTCATGGTGTCGCTCATATAGTGCTACTAATCACAGGTACTGTAAAGGCTGTCGAGCCCACGTTTGCTACTAATCATAAACCCATTTGGTACCCAACACAGTGATACCAAGCGCAAGTAAAGGCAACCCATGGTGTTCCCCGCATGTTCGTACTAATCACAAATCACTTGATTCAAGAACTGGAAAAAATCTAAAGAAAAGCAGCTCGATTTGTTCTGGGTGATTTTCGACAAAAGAGTAGCGTTACAAAAATGTTGCAAATTTTGGGCTGGGAAGACTTGGGAGAAAGGCAACGAGCTGCTCGATTAAGTGGTATGTTCCGAGCTGTCAGTGGACAGATGGCATGGGAGGACATCAGTAGATGAATAAGTTTGAGTGGTGTCTTTGAAAGTAGGAAAGATCAGAATATGAAGATAAAGTTGGAATTCAAGAGGACAAATTAGGGCAAATATTCATTTATAGGAAGGGGAGTGAGGGATTGGAATAACTTGCCAAGGGAAAGGTTCAATAATTTTCCAATTTCTTTGTGATTATTTAAGAACAGGCTAGGAAAACAACAGATAGGGAATCTGCCACCTGGGCGACTGCCCTAATGCAGATCAGTAGTGATTGATTAAATAGTTTCATGATTCTAATTTGATCATCCCTTGGTCACCCCTTACGACAGGCAGAGGGTGTATTCTTCGTCCGCGTCCCCTACCCACAGGGGGTCCAGACGGTTCTTTATACAGCGCTTAGTTTTTGAGATATTGTACAGTCTCAAATTACGTGGTCCAACCTGTATAGTGCAGGCTGAGGTCTGCCATGGTGGTGGGGGGCATTTGTTGAGTGGCTGTTTTTTTTTTGCCAATGATAGTGCAGGTTAAGGTGCACTGCTCACCTACTGGTCCGCTATGGTGGTGGGAGTGGTGGGGTGTATGTTGCTTATTGACTGTTCTTTGTCCAATGATTGAAGCAGTGTGGGGCCGTGCGTTGGTCAACCCACCTTGGTGGAGACAGGCATCCGATCGCCCATTGCTTTATCTGGCCTGCTGCGGTCAGCGTGTCCTCCAGGATTGAAGGTTTTCAGGACTGCTCCTAGACCATGGCCTACAACCCCAGAAAACACAGAAATTGTTCATAATGCTAGCCATGAAAACCTAACTGCTATATTTATCAAACGTTGCTGTTTAAAGTGGAAATCGCTTGAAATGGCTTTCAAAATGGTCACAGGCTGTTTTATTAGTTCACTGATTCCACTAATAGCAGTGTTATATACACTGACTGAGCAAATGTCATGGGATAGCGGAGCACTGATGCGCAGGTGTGTTGTCTGTGCACCACACGTCCCCTGTGCTAGTGGCAGTTGTATAGGAGCCCTTGTGAGCAGTGGCTGTGCATATGACAGGTGTAACATGGAACGTCGTCGTGAGCTGACACCGTTCGAACGGGGTATGGTGGTCGGTCCCCGACGGATGGGAAGTGCGATTTCGGAAGTGGTATGGGAATTCGGCTTCACACGCTCAACCGTGTCCAGGGTGTATCGTGAATGGTTGAATGCGGGCGTCACCACAACAGACGAACGACCAACTGTCCAGCCACCCTCGATGACTGTGACCAGCGACATCTGAGACGGACTGTCAACAGTGACAGACGGGCAACAGTGCAACAAATCATAGCTCAATTCAACACAGGCTGTGCTAGACACGTATCCCAGTGGACAATCCGTAGGAACATGGGTTCTATGGGGTATGGGAGCCGGTGCCGCACACGGGTGCCACTGTTAACCCAACGTCATCGGGCACAATGACGCGCATTTGTTGCCAGTCACCACGGATGGACACTGGAACAATAGAGTAATGTGATATGGTTGGACGTATCACGATTTCAACTGCACCATGCCGATGGGAGACACCGTGTATGGCACAGACCACATGAAGCAATGGATCCCGCCTGCCTCGAAAGTGTGGTCCAGGGCATTGGTGTCTCTGTTATGGTCTGGGGTGCATTTTCCTGGTATGGAATGGGCCCCCTAGTTGTTCCGGAAGAGACTTTGAATGGTACGCGGTATGTTGAGCTGCCTGGAGACCATCTCCACCCATTTCTGGCCTTCCAGCGCCCATATTATTATTATTATTGTTATTATTATTATTATTGCTATTAGTATTATTTGTTTTATTTGTATTCGAAATTATAAGTTATGTACATGTATACTCATCTAGTGGTTAAGTGTAAGAGAGGGCCTTGAGCCCTAACTTCGCCACCAATAAAGGCATTATCTTTCTATCTATCTACGGTTCTGAAGTGTTTCAAGATAACGCGCCACCACATCGCTCCCACGCCGCCCGGGAATGGTTCCAGGAACATGCAGCAGAGGTCCAACAACAGCCATGGCCACCCAGGAGCCCCGATATGAACCCTATCGAGCATATCTGCGATGACCTGGAACACAGGCTCTGTACCATGGATCCTGCACCCACAAACAGGGCAGCATTGGCGGCCGCTCTACAAACGATTTGGTGTCAGCTGCGTCCAGAGGACTACCAGGGACTTGTCGACTCACTTCCATGGCGTCTCACTGCAGTTCACAGGGCCAGAGGAGGCCCACACGCTATTACGTGACTATCCCATGACATTTGCTAAGTCAGTGTATATACCTTCACGATGCTTGCAGTAGTTAATAAAAGATCCATGAAAAGTTCCACAAAAAATAGGGTATCTCATAATTGTACAAACACGAGCACTCTCCAATTCTGATAACGCAAACTAAATTAATTTCTCTTTTCTTTTCTATAATTTCCAGACCCACACCTTTTGCCACAAAAGTTACAGGTCTAAGTCGATTGGAAAGCGGTTGATCAATTCAGTATGCACACGAGCTAAAGATAAAAGGTATACAGAAAAATCATAGCTCAAATTAAATACTTCTTGTTATGTTTAAATGTAGCACATATCTGTAGTATTAATGTCCATAATGATTTTCCACTCCTCTTTGACAATACATATGAATATCACCACTCTGAAATTAGACTGCATCTGCAGCCCTGGTCAAGCTGCATCTTCATACTTACGTTATATCCCAACTTCAGCTGTGTGCCAGAGAAGACCATTTCAGAAACAAGAAATAAGGTAGCAAAAAAGAGTGTCCCAGCTAAGTCAGCATGTCCAACCCTTGTCATATTTCTCTATAAGGTATAAAGCGAGATGAAGCTTTGTAGCAAGTTTTTACAACAAATTCCTTCCTGACATCAACCTTATCAAAGGAGTTAAAGAGATGAAATTAATGACGTGATATAGGGAGAGGGTGAAACCTGTTGCTGGCACATAGCCTACTCCTGTTGAATAGCGCCAAGGGAACTACTCAAGGCTTCATCTGACAGACAAATCACCAACAGCAGTGTTATATACCCTTACTCCATATCAATGCTGTGGAGAGGCTAGGAACTGAATCCAGGCTTTTGATCTTTTCAAATAATAAAAATTAGTGATAATTGCATGTACACTGACTGACAGAGCAAATGCAACACCAAGAAGGAGTGGTCAGAACTTTATGCCAATTGCGGGGTAGACTGACATCACTGAGGAATGCTCATGATGTGAAATGCGCCGCTGTGCTACGCACGTAGCGAACGATAAATGGGACACGGCGTTGGCGAATGGCCCACTTCGTACCGTGATTTCTCAGCCGACAGTCATTGTAGAACGTGCTGTCGTGTGCCACAGGACACGTGTATAGCTAAGAATGCCAGGCCGCCGTCAACGGAGGCATTTCCAGCAGACAGACGACTTTACGAGGGGTATGGTGATCGGGCTGAGAAGGGCAGGTTGGTCGCTTCGTCAAATCGCAGCCGATACCCATAGGGATGTGTCCACGGTGCAGCGCCTGTGGCGAAGATGGTTGGCGCAGGGACATGTGGCACGTGCGAGGGGTCCAGGCGCAGCCCGAGTGACGTCAGCACGTGAGGATCGGCGCATCCGCCGCCAAGCGGTGGCAGCCCCGCACGCCACGTCAACCGCCATTCTTCAGCATGTGCAAGACACCCTGGCTGTTCCAATATCGACCAGAACAATTTCCCGTCGATTGGTTGAAGGAGGCCTGCACTCCCGGCGTCCGCTCAGAAGACTACCATTGACTCCACAGCATAGACGTGCACGCCTGGCATGGTGCCGGGCTAGAGCGACTTGGATGAGGGAATGGCGGAACGTCGTGTTCTCCGATGAGTCACGCTTCTATTCTGTCAGTGATAGTCACCGCAGACGAGTTTGGCGTCGGCGTGGAGAAAGGTCAAATCCGGCAGTAACTGTGGAGCGCCCTACCGCTAGACAACGCGGCATTATGGTTTGGGGCGCTATTGCGTATGATTCCACGTCACCTCTAGTGCGTATTCAAGGCACGTTAAATGCCCACCGCTACGTGCAGCATGTGCTGCGGCCGGTGGCACTCCCGTACCTTCAGGGGCTGCCCAATGCTCTGTTTCAGCAGGATAATGCCCGCCCACACACTGCTCGCATCTCCCAACAGGCTCTACGAGGTGTACAGATGCTTCCGTGGCCAGCGTACTCTCCGGATCTCTCACCAATCGAACACAAGTGGGATCTCATTGGACGCCGTTTGCAAACTCTGCCCCAGCCTCGTACGGACGACCAACTGTGGCAAATGGTTGACAGAGAATGGAGAACCATCCCTCAGGACACCATCCGCATTCTTATTGACTCTGTACCTCGACGTGTTTCTGCGTGCATCGCCGCTCGCGGTGGTCCTACATCCTAATGAGTCGATGCAGTGCGCATTGTGTAACCTGCATATCGGTTTGAAATAAACATCAATTATTCTTCCGTGCCGACTCTGTTTTTTCCCCAACTTTCATCCCTTTCGAACCACTCCTCCTTGGTGTTGCATTTGCTCTGTCAGTCAGTGTATTTATAAGTTGCTCCATAGATACGATGTGCATGATTTCAACTGTCATTGGGACTGTCACCAATCAGCTCTGAAGGTGGTTTCTTATTTTCACACCAGGCAAATGCTGGGGCTGTACCTTAAAGGCACAGTCACTTCCTTCTCACTCCTAGCGCTTTCCTATCCCATCGTTACCATAAGACCTATGTATGTTTGTGCAACATAAAGCAAATCATTAAAAAAAAGTTCATAAATTATCAATCAATGTCACAATAAAGAAATATACAAAAAATTACTTCACACATAATTAACAGGAAATAAAAATCCTAAAAATAAACTATCAAAAAAGTACCTGAGCAGCGCATTGAGCAATTTTGTATGAAGACATGTTATCTAACTTTTTATAATGAATGCAATGGAGCAGCATGGGCCGTCTACTTTATATGTATTATAGCTATTATCTAGTCTGTTATTGCTATGAAGGCAATTTGCAACATAAGCATAATCACTAAACGAGGCCATACCACCTGATAGGAATGTCAGACAGATTGTCTACAGCTGCCGTCATCTCTAATCGTTTAGGTTTGCTGAAATCTTCACGTAAAGATATGGCCCCTTAACTGTACGCAACCCACTAAGATAAGAATATAATACTGGCTAGGGTAAGCCTTCACCTGCAATTATTGGAGTGATCATTTAATGACTTGATTTTAGGATTACTCAAGGTTGACTGAACTTAGAGACCTATCAATGCCTGATGATATTGGTAAGAAATTCCAGAGCTGAACAAACTGAAGCTGACTCACACACCATATGTCACACAACTTGTCCAAAAAACAGTGTCAGAAAGATTCTGATAGGTAAGGAATTTGACAACAACTAACAAAACTTGGCAATGTCTTCCACAACAAAATATGCTGTTAATAGGGTGTATGGTTACCCCTAACGGCCACACATGCATCACAGTGACATGGCATGCTCTCTATCAATCGTCCAAGAGCTCTTGTGGCAGTCAATTCCATTCCTTCGAAAGGGCAACGCGAAGTTCTTGGAGGGTCCTTGGTTGAGACTGACAGGATGCAATTTGCCTCCCCAATGCATCCCAGACCTCGTTGTCCAATCCATGCGATGAATGTCTTCCCCAGCCAGAAATTCATCCACCAGAGCAGCGCGGTGCGGTCGGGCATTGTCGTCCATTAAGAGGAAGTCTGGATCAACCGCACCTCTGGAGAGTCGAACATGTGGTCTCAGCACCTCATCCCCGTATCTCCGAGCGTTAACAGTGTTCCTCGGATCAACCATGAAGATGTGCAGGTCCATACGGCCATTCAACATGATGCCGCCCCACACCATGACACCGCCGCCAAGATCATGTGAAGTGGGGTCTATTGATGGAAAGTGGTCTGTGTGCATCATGTGCTCCTGCTGCATTCAAAGACACATGAACATCAGTTCCTGCTGATCAATGTTTACAGCTTGTTTTGGGTTGGCATACCTGTGCATCTGGCATTTGTCTTCACAACACACCAGCCTCTGAAAGCATGGACAGTGGAGTTCTCTGCTTTTGTTCATGCTTTGTTTTACTGCGTTGTTTACAAGTGACAATTATTATTAAAAGCAGGCCAAAGAAATTATAATTTTGTGAATATTTATTTACTTCTGATGCAAACAATGGATTTACACAGGAGGGAGAAAAATACAGGTGGGGACAGGTGAAGGCAAGTCCTGCTAGGATTTTGCAACGTCGCAAGTCTGAATTCAAGTGAAATGAAAGACATGCCAGATATTCAATTCAATTTTATTTAAAAGTGGTTAATGATGGATAGATAGGTAGATAGATGTCTTTATTGGCGTAGTCACGGCCATTAGGCCTTCTCTTACACTAAACCAATTACTGTACAGTACATTAGAAAGATTATCAACACTATCGTAATTAATACTAAATAAAGTACTCTTAACACATGGTTCACGGTATGGGTTACTGTAGACCTGTCCTAGTTCAAGAACCATGGGCAATGGCTGAATGGCCTAGTAAGTGGTCCTGAGAGTCGTGATACCAGTTGCTATGGAATGGGAGTGGGCATCTCGGGCATATTCTGAGTCATGGCCCTCCTTGTGCTCAGGCGGCTAGAATTACACAATCCTCCGGTGGTCCCTAAAACGTTTGAGGACAGATCCTCACTTGGACTATGTGTAAGTAGGGTAGCATTTTGCTTCGTGAATTTACCGAGCTCAGACATTTTAAGCGAGCCTTGGACCTATGGGAGTAACAGAGTCCCACTCCCATTTGACAGGTGAGGGACTCCTTGGAAACAACTTGGCGAGCGAAATGGAATTTGATGGGGAGCTATCAATATTAATGGGGCTTATAGAAGAAAGTAGAACTGGGTAAGTCAGCAAAGAGGATGCATCTGGATGTGCTAGGAGTAAATGATATCTGGGTAAGGGGAGATAACAAGGAAGAGATAGGAGATTATGAAGTGTACTCGATGGGTGTTAAAAAGGGAAGGGCAGAGTGTGAGGTAGGGCTGTTCATCAGGAATACTATTGGACGCAACAGTTTCTGCTAAGGCCTGTCTCCACTGATTAACATTTAACGACGACATGTTAAATGTTAAAACTGTTGAATGTTAACTGGTGATACCATCAACATGTTAACTGTTAAATGTTATGTACTCTTTCATTTAACATTGTGTCCACACTTATAAACATGTTAAGCTTGATTTCGCCAGGCTGAGTGCCGGGTTGATGCGCTGACCTTCTCACCTCAACTTGGCAGGTTCGATCCTGGCTCAGTCCGGTGGTATTTGAATAATGCTCAAATACATCAGCCTTGTGTCGGTAGATTTACGGGAACATAAAAGAACTCCTGCGGGACAAAATTCTGGCACCTCGGGTCTCCAAAAAACCGTAAAAGTAGTTAGTGGGACGTATAGCAAATAACATTATTATTAAATTTGACTTCCTTTGTTTATGTACAGGTAGTTCATCATATCAATTTGTGGTAATAAATTCAGGTGGTGTCTTGTATTTTCAAACAAGGACAACAGACTCAGATGAAGAGGATTCGACCTTTGTTATTGCCACTGTTGTTTCTTACAAGCTCTTGAGAATGAAGGAAAGGGGAATGTGGGTACGACAATATCTCAATAAAAGGCACAATGTGGATGACATTCTTAATGAACTATAAGTAGAAGACAGGTTCCGCACAGTATAAACTTCGTCTACACCCGTCCCCAACTTTTGGCTTTTCGGAACTGTTTGCAATTCTCGACTGTACTGGGAGCGGAGGGAGGTTAGTTTTTTTTTTCAATGCACTGGCAGGAGCAATTATAATTTCACTGGTGGCTTTCCTTGCTTTATGTTGGTATTCCATCAATGAGACATCCCACAAAGAGGGCCTTTCTATTATGTCATTAACTCCAGAGTGATCTCCTTGCTTCACTCCATTTCTGATTATTAATTTTAGCTTAGTGCAGGGAAAATGACACGTGTGCATACTGTATTTGTAGCTTGTAACTATAATCCTACTTTTTGGCTTTTTCACGAGAAGCATGCTGTTTAAGTTATCTGTTGGCATGGAAACAACACAGAAGTTTCCTAAGTTGTGTCAACATCTCATGAACAACGAATTCACTTGACATGTTTTCCACTTGGAGCAGAAAACACGCCAACATATTAAAAGTGTTAACCTCAACACTCTGAGTTAACATGCAAAAACAATTGGAAGACACAATCACAATATACATGTCAATTGTAACATGTTAAATTTAACATGTTGGTGTTAAATGTTAATCAGTGGAGACCGGCCTTAACATGTTGGCGTTTAATGTTAATCAATGGAGACCAGCTTTTAGGCATGTAAATGAGCGAATGATGAGGGTAGATTTGGCAGTTGGAAGAATTAGGACGAGAATTTTCTCAGTGTATTAACCATGTGAGGGTGCAGATGAGGATGAAGTTGCAAGTTTCATGAAGTATTGAGTGACATCGTAGTCAGGATCAACAGCAAGGACAGGATTGTGCTCGTGGGCGATTTCAATGTGAGAGTTGGAAATAGAACTCACGGATATGAAAGGGTGATAGGTACATGTGGGGAAGATATGGAAGCTAATAGGAATGGGAAGCGTTTTCTGGATTTCTGTGCTAGTATGGGTTCAGCAGTTTCGAATACATTCTTCAAGCATAACGCTATTCACCACTACACATGAGAGGGTAGGGGTACCAGATCCATAATAGAATATATCTTAACAGACTTCGAATTTGGGGAATCTATTAGGAATGTATGGGTTTTCTGGGGATTTTTCACTGATACAGACCACTATCTGATTGTAGTGAACTAAGAACCTCTAGGCCTAGGATAGAGACAGTGAATTCTGTCTGCAAACAAATAAGAGTAGAAAATCTCCTGCACGATGAAATTAGACAGAAGTACATGGATATGATTAGTGAGAAGTTCCGAACAGTGGACAGTAAGCAGGTTCAGGATATAGAAAGAGAATGGGTGACATACAGGGATGCTGTAGTAGAAACAGCAAGGAAATGCCTAGGAACAACTATGTGTAAAGATGGGAAAAAGCGAACATCTTGGTGGAATGATGAAGTGAGGGCAGCTAGTAAATGTAAGAAAAAGAAGGCTTATCAGAAATGGCTCCACACAAGGGCTGATGCAGGCAGGGTATTGTACATATATGAAGAAACAGAGTGAAACAAATAGTTGTTATCCAAAAAGAAGTCATGGGAAGATTTTTGGTAATAATCTGGAATGGCTAGGTTAAGCAGTAGGGAAAACTTTCTAGATAGTAATAAAGAACCTTAGGAAGGGAGATGAGAAAGGAAATGAACAGTGTTTTAGGTAATTCAGGTGAACTCATAATAGATCCCAGGGAATCACTGGACAGGTGGATGGAATATTTTGAAAATCATCTCGACGAAAAAGGAAATCTTACTGATGGTGTAGCTAATAATCAATCTCATGGAGGGGGAGGAAAATCATGTTGGTGAAATTACGCTTGAGGAAGTAGAAAGGATGGCAAAGTGCACTGTCATAAAGCAGCAGGAATAGATGAAATTAGACCTGAAATGGTGAAGTATAGTGGGAAGGGATGAAATGGCTTCATAGAGTAGTAAGATTAGCATGGAGTGTTGGTGAGGTACCTTCAGATTGGACAAAAAGCAGTAATTGCACCTATCTATAAGCAAGGGAACAGGAAGGATTGAAACAACTATTGAGGTATCTCATTGATTAGTATACCAGGCAAAGTATTCATTGGCATCTTGGAAGGGAGGGTGCGATAAATGGTTGAGAGGAAGTTGGATGAAAACCAGTGTGGTTTTAGACCACAGAGGGTCAGATTTTCAGTATGCGCCAGGTAACTGAAAAATGCTATAAGAGGAATAGACAGTTATGTTTCGTAGATCTAGAGGAAACATATGACAGGGTACGGAGGGAAATAGATGTTTGCCATACTGGCAGACTATGGGATTAAGGGTAGATTATTAAAATCAATGAAAGGCATTTGTGTTGACAATTGGGCTGCAGTGAGAACTGATGGTAGAATGAGTTCTTGGTTCAGGGTCCTTGCAGGGGTTAGACAAGGCTGTAATCTTTCATCTTTGTTGTTCGTAGTTTACATGGATCATCTACTGAAAGATATGAAGTGACGGGGAGGGATTCAGTTAGGTGGAAATGTAGTACGCAGTCTGACCTATGCTGATGACTTGGTCTTAATGGCAGATTGTGCTAAAAGCCTGCAGTCTAATATCTTGTACCTGAAAAAAGGTGAAATGTATATGGTATAAAAATTAGCCTTTCAAAGACTAAATTGATGTCAGTAGGTAAGAAATGAAAGAGAACTGAATGTTAGATTGGTGATAGAAAGCTGGAACAGGTAGATAACTTCAAGTATTTAGGATGTGTGTTCTCCCGATATGGTAATATAGTGAGATTGAATCAAGGTGCAGTAAAGCTAATGCAGTGAGCTCACAGTTGCGATCGACAGTATTCTGTCAGGAAGTCAGTTCAAGGATGAAACTGTCTTTACATTGGTCTGTTTTCAGACCAACTTTGCTTTACAGGAGCAAAAGCTGGGTGGAATCAGGATATCTTATTCATAAGCTAGAAGTAGCGGGGTCATGTCAGGCAAACAGAGGAAGACAGGTTACCTAGGAGAATAATGGACTCTTATAGAGAACAAGAGAAGTAGAAGGAGACCAAGACGATGATGATTAGAATCAGTTTCTAATGATTTAAAGATGACAGGTATAGAATTAAATGAGGCCACAGCACTAGCTGCAAATAGAGGATTGTGGCAACTCTTAGTAAATTCACAGAGGCTTGCAGACTGAATGCTGAAAGGCACAACAGTTTATAATGATGATGGATGTATGTATGTACTCTTAACACAATGTGACAACTGAAACAAAATTACACCCCAGTAAGACATACACAGTTAAACAATTTTAATAATAATAATAATAATAATAATAATAATAATAATAATAATAATAATAATAATACAACCTGGAGGTCCTCGAACATCCATTTAGGAGAATTTCAGATACACCCTGTGTCTATTACAAAGAGAAACCAAAGGAGATCATGAATGTAAAAGTCAAGAAGGGACTCATCAAATCTGATCACCACCTATCTCTAAACAAAGGGAAGTTTCAATCTAACAGACCCAAATGTAGATCACAGCAAAACCCACAAATGGACCAAGAGATTCTGAAGCAAAACTCAAGCACTATCTTGGCCAATATCTCTGAGTCAAATGCTACTAGTTGGTCAGAACTTAATGACAAACTTGTAAAAGCAGCCAAGTGCACTAATATGCCACTGGGGAAACGTAAGCATAAGTGGTGGAATAATATGTGTGGTAAGGTGTTAGAACTTTGCATCAAAGCATGGCAAGACTGGGATTTGCAGAAAACCACAAAGAAGTGGCATCCCTTCATTAAAATCCAAAAGGAGACATCGAAGATTATAAGATATTAAAAATGTCACGATGATTAGATTAGGCTGCAAGATACTGAGCAAGAGTTCAAGAAAAACAATACCAGAAACTTTTACAGAACCTTTAAAGAAGAACTGACGAGTATCTGGATTGCAGACTCCAATTGAATTTCGGACCTCTGTTTAAACTTTCAATTTCAGTTTCATTAAAGGTTGCTTTAGAAATATTTACGATTGGTGGGTTGAAATTATGTTCATTGGGTGTTTAGTTGCCAGTGTCAGAGTCTGGTGTGGTACCTCTTTTATTTAACTTAGGAGATGTAGAGCGATTACTATTGACATGTGCTTTTTTAAGGTTACAAAGAATACAAAGGATACAAAGAATTAAACACCCTAGTTGACAGAAACTGAACATACAATTAGTAAACTCCCCGCACAACATCAAGAAGAAATTAGATATGAAGCCAGAAAAAGATTAACGAAACTAATTAACAACCAAAAAAATAACAAACCTAACAATAGCTCCAACCAACGCCAACAAATCAACCAATTAAAAGAGAAAATAAAATCTAACAATCTCAGTTACACAAGCAGACAAAGGAAATACCACTGTCATATTAGACAAAGAAGACTACATTCAAAAAACCACCGACTTTTTCCAAGAACACTTCATTTATTCTCAGTGAACAAGATTCCAGTAAATTAATTAACATGAACCCCAAACTTCCAACAGCAAGGGCACTCCCCAAAATCCATAAAGAAAACATCCCAGTAAGACCAAGAGTTAATTTCAGACCCACCCCTACCTACAAACTAGCCCAATTCAACCAAAGATTCCTTAAAATCACCATGTCCTTCAAGCGAAAACTTCCATTAAAAAATACAATAGAATTCTGCAACAACACCAAAAACCTCAAAATCCAATCTTACCATTCACTAGCATCTTTCGACATCAAGTATATGTACCCGAGCATTCCTTTAGACAAGACCATTTCCATCATACAAAGTAACTTGCAACAACACAGTAAACTGAGTAGACTTGAAATAGAAGAATTCATTAGCCTGGTTAAATTTACATTTAATAATTATTTTGTTTTTAATGGAATAATATATCAACAAAATGCCCTCCCAATGGGATCCCCTGCATCGGGCATCATGGTAGACATTTACCTAGACCACCTAGAACATACATACATCAGCAAAATAAAATACATTTTCTTATGGACCAGGTTTGTTGATGACACCTTCACAATTTTAGATGGAAGACACACCAACAGCCTAACCATTCTCGAGGAGTTGAACAAACTGAGTCCCCATATACAGTTCACAATGGAAACAGAATCCAACCATTCTCTAAATTTTCTGGACTTAACAGTCACAAGAGATCAACACTCCCTCACTTATGACATTTACAGGAAACCTACATAAACTATCAATACTATAAAACACTCAATTCACCCTAGCTCCCACAAAAAATAGCCTTTTATAGCATCGTCCACAGAGCTTTTAACATTCCAGGATCTCGTTCCAATCTAAAAAAGGAACTAGACACCATCAGGGCAATAGCTCTTTCTAATGGATACAACAAAAGATTCATCAACCAAATTACATCTAAAATTCAAAACAAACCTAAATCTACTCTTATTAAAGAAAAGAAACGAAAGGACAGTTTTTCAGTTTTTACCTTCAACAACAATATTTTTATCAAATAACAAACCTGTTACAGAACACAGGGTAATAATAGCATTCAAAGCAACCAACAACAGTCGTTCTCATTTCCACAATCCAGGGACCATAAATAAATCAGACAAGTTTGGCAAATCAAGCATTTACAGATTACAGTGCCAGTCTTGTTTAGCAAGTTACATCGGGTAGGCAGGAAGGAGCTTTAACACCAGGTACATTGAACATATGAATGCCGTCAAACATAACAGACATTCAGCCATGGATCTACACATGCACGAATCCAATCATAAATTTTCCGACATAGGCAGAGACCCACAAATAATTGAAACTATAGAAAAGGGACCCTCACTCAATATCAAAGAATTGTTTTACATAACGTTGGACCAACAAGTTAATTTTAATCGTAATCTGAACAAATCCACCGAAGAAACAAACATTCTTGACGGGGGGGGGGCATTCATCCCCTCATCATCAAGATGTATCTAGGCAGAAGGGCTCGACAACAAATTACTTCTCCTTTCTCGCATACCCCTTCCACACCTCAACTGACCGAAAGCAAGCTACCCCCACCCCTCGCTCCTAGCCAACAATAAGCAAAAAAAACCACACACACACAAAAGCACAGTTGAACAGATTGCAACCCACTCTTCTAATGGCAGGTCAGCGCAAGCGAGAACAGAGTAAGTAAGATAAATATAATTTTACAATTGAACTCAAACACACACAACAGTTTCTCATTTCTTTCTTTTCATTTTCTTTTTCCTCAGACACCTACCTTCAATGCACGGTTCCATAAGCCAAGGCCATACCATCACCAATTCTACATCAACAACAATAGTAGACAACAGTTTCAACTTCTTAAGCAAGTGTTCCATAATGAAGGATGTCCCCCAGCTCTTCAGCCAATTTAAATCTACCAATTATTCGTATCATCATCTCGCCACAAAACCAATAAGTTTAATTGATACTATACTAAAACATTGCAAGATTATGTAAACTAGAACAAGCAATTTCTACATTTATTAAATATTTCAGTGTCAAACGTATGTCTTTTCAACTATGTCATATATTCAAGTTGATTGAAACAGGACACACAATTGTGTTCCGTGTTCCACAAACACACAACAGTTTTTTAAACCAGAACCAAGAACTTTTTAAGTGCCAAGTAGTTTGTCTTTGTGTGCATTTAATTTCAATCTGTATGTATTTCATCTAGTTTAATTAGATTGTAACAGGACCAACAAGTCCAAGAACATTCTTAAAGCGCCATGTACTTCATATCATTATATGTGGTTCATGTCGATGTGTACATTTTTGATCAGTGCATATGTATATAATTTTTATTAGTTTTAAATTCAACTGATTCACATATTTTCAAATTGATTGTAACAAGACCGACAGCCTGTTCTGTGCTTTACAAACACACGCCAGTGTTTTAAACGCAGAACCAATATCTTTCTTAAAGTGCAAAATGTTCCATGTCATCGTGAACATAATTTGTCACTATGCCTTACAATGCACTGATATGTTTTTAGGCTATCGCCATTATGTGTACAATTTTATTACGATGTCTTATGTCAACCAATCGAGATGTATGTAGGCAACCCTAATGATTCCACTCGATTTGATATTCAACAAGAACTGATGACTCCAAGGGAGTCGAAACCGGTCTTAGCTTAATAAATTTAATATATTTTAAAGGTGTTGAATGGTGGAACATTCCTCAAACTCTATTATATTAGTTATATGTCAACATGAAAATGAAAATCATAACCTATGAGAGATAGGCCTTATTGCGACAATGGGATAGGAAAGGGTTAAGAGTAGGAAGGAAGCAGCTGTGGCCTTAATTGAGGTACAGCCCTAGCTGGTCAGCACATTTTAAAAAGAATAAGAAAAGAGTTATATTCTTTTTTAATTTATAATATAAAACTGAAAAAAAGTTTTGGACTAGGCCTACCCGTATTTTCTTGTCCATGAAGGATGTTCACTCTAAAAGTTGTTGCATGACAAATAGACATCTGAATGACTTGTAACGCTACCTGTTAGTGGACGTGGAGGTAATACACGGTCTCAAAACAGTCCCGAAGAGTGTGCTGTGGACACAACATGTAAAGAGCACATTTGTGTCTTGTGCAGTATATAGCCATCCCTTGACAAGTAATTCCCGCTTTTGGTACGCGTATAGTGAGATTGCATCAGCAAGGCCTGTCTGTGAGGGTAATTGCCGGCCTGGTTGGTGTACACCATAACAATGTTGTCAGAGCATACACCAACTATTGTGCGACACAAAATTTTTTTAAGATCGTCCTCGCAGTGGTCGCGCACGATCAACAAGAGCTGTTGACCATTATGTGCGAATCCTGGCTCACAGGTTACCGGCAGACACTGCAACAGAACTGCATAATGCCTTACGGCAGGCAACTGGTAAAGCTACGTCTACATAGACAAACAAAAATAGTCTCCATAAGGACCAGCTAGGCGAGCACCTGCACATATATCCCAGCACCGTGGTGCCAGATTACAGATGGGCAAGGGAGCACTTGGACTCGACTCTGGAAGAATGGCAGGGGCTCCTCTTCACAGTTGAATGCTGAGTGAGTCTGACACTGGGTAACACCGGCCTGCAAAGACTTTCTGGCAAAAGTAATTGTATGCGATATGTTCCATTTAGTGTCCTTATTTAAAAAATAATACCAGTTGTTTCGTATCATGTACAGATTTGTAACACGTCTGTCTCATATTTATGCTAATGGAGCTTCGTTGGTTTGGATTGGTTGTATGGAATGCAGGTATGGACATGTCTGAGAGAAAAAATTGTATGTGCTCTGTTTTGGAGGGGAGAATGTAATCATACAGGAACATTGGAAGAACACGATACTGTACAGGCTTTTGGGCTTATGCCGTGTCAAGAAAATAAGGTGAAATTCTTAACGTTTCGCAGAAAACTATACTCTGCGTCCTCCGAAGAAATCTCAACTGACCACGAGAAAGACTTCTTAAACAATGACACTTTGAATTTGGATGTTATAACAGAAGTGGAAATGGTACGTTCATTCGCCACCAGATGGCCCCTAGGACGTGGCACAACGCTAGCATTCGAAGCGGAAGCTGATCGAACCATCACAATTAGACTAAGCAGTTCACATGACGTGTTTGGGTAACATATGACACAGACAGGTGCATGATACAGACACAAGCCTGTAATGAAACATCTGGCGACAAGGAATGTACGAATTTGGAAAACACCGAGACGAAATAACAATAGTGAAGGGAGAGGGAACAGGGAAGGGAACTACCTACATAAATTCTTAATGGCTGGCAACTAGGTATTACTTAATTGAAAGCCGGTGTCCCTGTTGAAATTGTTAGGATTTCTACGTATTTCCACAGCTTCCCGTACAATCCAGGACCTGTAGTGTCTAGTGTGAGTAAGAGCTTGAGCATCTTGGAACATGTCATCATGACCCGACAATAGAGCGCACTCAGCTATTGCCGATTTGTCAGGTTAGTTGTGCAGGCCAGTCAATTACAGGGATGTTATTGTCGTGTAACCACTCCACCACAGGCCGTGCATTATGAACAGGTGCTCTATCGTGTTGAAAGATGCAGTTGCCATCCCCGAAGTGCTCCTCAACAGTGGGAAGCTTTTTTTTTTTTTTGCTAGTTGCTTTACATCGCACCGACACAGATGGTGACGATGGGACAGGAAAGGGCTAGGAGTGGGAAGTTTAACCTTAATTGGTTAATTCCTACGGCACGGGGGCTGGGTGCGTGTGTTGTCTTCATCATCATTTCATCCTCATCACGACACGCAGGTCGTCTACGGACGTCAAATAGAAAGACCTGCACCTGGCGAGCCGAACCCGTTCTGGGATATCCCGGTACTAAAAGCCATACGACATTTCATTTCATTTGCCTGGTGTGAAAATAGGGAACCACGGAAAACCATTTTCAGGGCTGCCGACAGTGGGGTTCGAACCTACTATCTCCCGAATACTGGCCGCACTTAAGTGACTGCAGCTATCGAGCTCGGTGCAGTGGGAAGCAAGAAGGTGCTTAAAACATCAATGTAGGCCTGTGTTGAGATATGAAAATGAAAAACAGCAAGGGGTGTAAGCCACCTCCACGAAAAGCACGACCACACCATAACACCACCGCCTCCGAATTTTACTGTTGGCACTACACAAGCTGGCAGATGACGTTCACCGGGTATTCACCATACCCACACCCTGTCATTGGATTGCCACATTGTGTACCATGATTAGTCACTCCACACAAAGTTTTTCCAATGTTCAAACTTCCAATGTTTACGCTCCTTACACCAAGCAAGGCGTCGTTTGGCATTGACCTGTGTGATGTATGGCTTATGGGCAGTCGCTCGACTATGAAATCCAAGTTTTCTCACCTCTCGCTGAACCGTCATAGTACTTGGAGTGGATTCTGATGCAATTTGGAATTCCTGTGATGGTCTGGATAGATGCCTGCCTATTACACTTGACGACCCTCTTCAAGTGTTGGCGGTCTCTGTCAGTCAACAGATGAGGTCGGCCTGTACGTGTCCCTTCACGTTTCCACTTCACTGTCACTATAGAAACAGTGGACCTAGTGATATTTAGGAGTATGGAAATCTCGCGTACTGACTTCTGACACAAGTGACACCCAATCACCTGACCACGTTCGAGGTCCATGAGTTCCGTGGAGCGTCCCATTCTGCTCTCTCACGATGTCGAACGACTGCTGAGGTCGCTGCTATGGAGTATCTGGCAATAGGTGGCAGCACAATGTACCCAAGATGAAAAACGTATGTTTTTGGGGTGTCAGGATACTTTTGATCACACAGTGTATGTGGCCAGTATACAATTGAAGGCCAGAAGCAAAATATTACGCCATTTATAAAAAACCTGTACTTGGTATACTTTAACATGAAGTTAGGTGATGAGGACAAGAATTTCACATCCCACATTGTGTGTAAAACGTGTGTAGAAAACCTGCGGCAATGGTACAGTGGGTTTCTGCCATCAATGCCATTCAGAATCCCAATAGCTTGGCGGGAACAAAGGAATAATTTTGACAGATGTAATTTTTGTGTATGTAAAGTGTCCGGGTTCAATACAAAAAACAAAAAAGCACATTGTGTATCCCTGCCTTCCATCTGCCATAACCCCCATACCACATGGACCCGATATTCCTGTCCCAAAACCACCAAAACATTTACCAGAGTGTGTGTCCTTGTCATCTTCAAGTGCGGAGGATGGTAATAATAACTTTGTACTGGATGTTGAGGATAAAACTCCATGTCTTTAGAATCAGTGTGACTTAAATGATTTGGTGTGTGACCTAGGCCTTACTAAAGAAAAGAATGAACTTTTAGGATCAAGATTAAAAGAGAGAAATTTTTTACTTCCTGGGACAAATTCTTATCGTTACAGAAATCGGGAGGAAGAATTCTGGCAGTTTTTTGTTCACGAAGACGAACTTGCGTCTTTGCTGTGATATCCCTGGCTTGATTTGTTGTCTTGGAACTATTTACCAAGCAAAGGACTGGCGTCTATTTACTGATACCAGTAAAAGAAGTTTCAAAGGAGTTCTGCGTAATGGAAATAAACTTGCTTCAGTGCCAGCCGCCTATTCAACATCTCTTCGTGACAACCATCACAAATTTATCTATGGTGTTGCAAGAAACTGAACTACAATGAACACAGATGGTTACTGTGCTGTGATTTAAAAGTGTGTGGTTATCATATTAAGGCAGCAAGGAGGATATACAATGTTCCCCTGTTTTATGAGTGAGTGGGACTCTCGGGACAGGGATCGTCACTGGTTAGTGTCCGAGTGACCCAAGAGGAAACAGTTTGTGCCTGGAGAAAAAAACATTGTAAATCATCCATTAATTGATCTTCAAAGTGTGTTACTGCCTCCTTTACATATTAAATTGAGGATTATTAAGCAGTATGTGAAGAGTCTGGATAGAGGCAGTCCCTGCTTTCGGTATCTGTCATAAATTTTCAGGACTGTTGGATGCCAGAAGTAAGGAAGGTGTTTTTGAGGGCCCCCAAATTCGGAAGCTTATGAAGGATTCAACATTCAGGACGACGATGAACGAAACACAGTTTCAGGCATGGGAATCATTCAAGGATATTTGTAGCAAATTCCGAAGTAATGTTAAAGATGTCAACTATCAACAGATTGTGGAAACCATGCAGTATAATTTCCTGAAATTGGATTGCTGCACGAGCTTAAAACTACATTTCCTGCAAATTTAGGAGCATTCAGCGAGGAACATGGCGAGCGGTTCCATCAGGATCTAAAAGAAATTGAACAAAGGTATCAGGGACGATGAGACATCTCAATGATGTCAGATTACTATCGGTGTCTAGTGCGAGATAACACTACTAAGGAACACAAACGCAAATCAACACAGTGTTCATTCACACCAAAACACAGCAAACAATAGTGTTCTTGTAGTGAGATTCATACATTCTAGCAATTAACATGTTATTTTTTTGCAAATTCATTGCAATGTCCCACTAAAATTACATATATTCTCTATTGTGGTGTTTTCTATTGAAATTACAACAATATGTCAAATTTGGATTTCAAATAGCAAAAATAACTGTATGTGATATGCAAAAAACAGTTTACATATTTGAAATCAGCACACCCAAATTAGGGTAAATCAATCTGCAACCTTTCGCTGGAGAGAATTTCTTTTTTTCGAACGCCGGTGTAATTGTTAGAGGAGGTTTTGGAGAGAGTGAGGTAATGCCAGACGAGTCCTGTACACCATCCAGCATGCCCATCAGGAAGGCAGATCTATCATGTTTTGGGGCGGCATTATGTATGGGTGCCGGATGCCACTCATCCTCTTAGAGGGCAATATGAATGGTACACAACAGCAGAACAGAATCCTTGGACCCATTATTCAACCATACTAACAACATTTTGGCGACAGATTCGTGACAATGTGTGCCCACATGACTCCAATCTTGTGAACTTCTACCTCAGAGAGGCCCACATACATTCGCTGGGCTGGCCTGTGGTGTCTCCGGACATGAATCCCATTGAATGCGCCTGGGAAATGCTGAAACAGGCAGTGCATCTGGCCGGAGAGCTGCTGTCAATGAGTGGGACAGGATCGACCAGGACAGCCTCAACTGCCTTTTGGACAGCATGCAACGACAGGTCCAATCATGCTTCCCTTCACAGGATGGGGTAACACCATACTGAGAGGCAGAATCAGATTCCTATGTTAGGCAGATGCATGCTGTCAAGGAATAGTGTTTGTGTTGTGCCTGTTATTGCTTTTTCCTTACACCAATCATGTTATGCTTGACAAAGTACCTATTTGCATCCTATAGATTCTCTATGGTCATCAGCAACCTAGAAACCCAGAACTCCAGGTGATGCAAAAGGTTTTTAGAGGTGTGTATTAATTATAAATTAAGTTTTGGTTTAATGAGAACAAAGTAATTAGGCCTACAAATTAATGGGGGAAGTTACTATCTACGAACATTAAATTTTATTATCAAAGTAAAGACCTGGGATTACGTTATCATTAACAGTGAATTGTAAGCTACCCCACGTTCTAACTAATGCAATACTAGATATGTCGCAAACCTAGTATACTGCCACCTCTGAGTGGTTAGCGGAAGTATCTCTCTCTCTCTCTCTCTCTCATTCACTCTCCTTTACTACCACGTGAGCTCACTCTATCTGTCTCTATTTTTCTCTCAAAGTAATACTCTCAGCACATGACTTGCATAGTGTGTACATGTCTTGTTTGATTATTTGATTAGGGTGCAGTCTAAGATCGAAAGCTTAATTTTGATGTAAGAAGTCATTTCCCTGTATATTTTTTAGTATTTTTATTTCCCTGTTTTTCCAGAAAAAGGGTACCGGGAAAGCTTCAGGGGAAGATGGTATAATTGCTGAAATATGGAAACTAGGTGGCAGAAATCTCGCTCAGAAAATCTAAGAAATTCTTACAGATATCTGAACAAGTGAAACAATTCCTGAAGACTGGAAGTGTGCAATAATTCACTCATAAGTAAGAAAGGTGATAAAACTGACAAATAACTATAGAGGTATTTTCCTACACAATTCTTTCAAAATTCCTACTCAAGAGACATGAACAGCAAACAGATCATTTGATTGGAGAATATCAGGTAGGGTTCAGGAAAGGCAGGTCGTACGCAGAACAGTTTCTTAACCTCAAGACCATTCGACAAATTCGTAAAAGTAGGCAAACTGTGATTACTTTTGTGGACTTCAAAAAGGCATATGACTTGATAGACGGACACTTTTCCATGTACAGGAAGAATTGAAAGCAAACAGAAAAACAAGAGAATTAATCATACAAACACTAACAGCCACCACTCCAAAGGTTAAATTCTTAGAGAAATTGTCTGAACCATTATGAATCTGAAACACTGATCAATGGGGCAGGTCATTGATAAAAGATGTGGAAAAACAGACAAGAAAAATCTTAAGGAACTGTTTTTGACCAGTCTGTACAGGGGAAAACTGGATGATAAGGAAATCTCATGACTATATCAACACTCACGGAAAATCTCAGACACATTTAGGAAAAGACGTCTGAAATTTTAAGAACATATTCTCAGAACGAGTAATCAAGAGATTGATCAAATTAATTCTGAACCTTTCCCTGTCAATGAAAGTAAAAACAAATGGCTGCTCAAAGTTGGAAAAGATCTTCAGGAAATAGGCATCACAAATGACGTTAGACAGATCTAAGCCCAGAAAATTAGTCACTTTACACACCATCCAAGGACCACCACAAAAAAAACCTTGTCAGAAAATCACAAGTAAAAGCCACAGTGAGAAAATGAAGAGATTTAGGGAGAAGAAAAAAAAGCAACATCTGCAAAATAAGTTCAATTGCACTCCTTATATGAGCATAACAATAATAATAACTAGTAATAATACTGTAATAGCACAATCTATCAAAGACTAGAACTGCACAGTTCACTCGCATACACCTGTAACTCTTTTAAATGACACAGTAGTTTGTATTCCTTTGATGTCATCTGGTAGTGGCAGTGGGCCCAGGAGAGGTATTGGTGAGGAATCGGTACGAGTCACTGCAGGTAGATCAATAGAGGGAAGATGGAGTTCAGGGAACTGTTACAGAGGGAGGGGGGTCAAGAGAATAGGGACCATTTTGAAAGGGAAATGTAGAGAAGATAGGAAGGAGGAGGTGGAACAGGGTAGCAAGATGGAGAAAACGTAGGGGGGAGTGGGTTCTGTAGGCATCGGGAGATTAAGGGAGACGAGGAGATCAAATGAGGAGGATGGGGTTGGGGCTCTGGTCATGGATGACTCAAATGTTACAAATTTAGGAAAAGTGTGTAGAGAACAGAGTAGTGTGTTATCCAGGAATCAGGTTAAGGCACAAGTTGAGAAAAATTGAAGGGAGGGACGAGGGTAAGGAGAAGGTGGTAATCTTCCACATTGGTACCAATAATGCAAGGCAGGCATGAATACGTAATAACTTAGTTGGGGATGTGTGGGATCTGGTTACAGCAGCACAGAAGGAGTTTAAGGAAGCAGAGATTTTTATCAGTGGGACACTGTGTAGGAGGGATACTAACTGAAGGGTAATTGGAGATTTAAATGAGACTATGGAATGGGTATGTGGGAAACTGGAAGCGAGATCTGTAAATCCTAATGGGTGGGTAGGAGATAGGGATCAATGCTCGGATGGCCTTCACTTGAACCGCAGTGGTTAACTGTAAGTCAGGAAGTTGGTTTAAAAGGGTTATAGGAAGGTAGGCCTCTGACACTCCCGGCACTAAAAGCCGTACGCCATTTCATAGGGAGGTATATTCAGAGGAACGGGGTAGACTAGGGAGCGGTGATAGGGGTACAGGGATCTGGATGTAAAGTAGGAATGACATACAAATGTTAGTGTTGAACTGTAGAAGTACTCTAACCGAGCTCGATAACTGTAGTCGCGTAAGTGCGGCCAGTATCCAGTAATTGGGAGATAGTGGGTTTGAGCCCCACTGTCGGCAGCCCTGAAGATGGTTTTCAGTGGTTTCTCATTTTCACACCAGGCAAATGCCGGGGCTGTACCTTAATTAAGGCCACGGTCGCTTCCTTCCAATTCCTAGGCCTTTCCTATCCCATCGTCGCCATAAGACACACCTGTGTCGGTGCGACGTAAAGCAAAAAAAAGTACTGTAAAGAAAGGAATTGAATTAAGTAATTTAATAGATATATACTTACCAGATACTGTAATAGGAGTTGAAAATCATGGCTGAGAAATGATGTAATGGATGCAGAATTTTCTCACGGAACTGGAGTGTTCCCTATGAGAATCAACATCTTTATCATCTGATGGCCAGGCAGGCATCAGTTTTTGAAAATAAGACAAAATCTCTCATAGTGCATTGGCACGGCCGGTGACTCCATGTAGCCTACGCAGTGGCCTCCACAGTGGGCACTAGCCATGCGTCTTGGTAGGTGTGCTATTTAACAACTGATGAGCCCAACTTAGCAGACTGGGGCGAAACGCTGGCAACCAGGAATGAGTTAGCTGGAAAATGTATAATGTCCAATAACGGACCAACTATACTGGTATTACTGGAGTGTTTATCGTAGACACAGAATAGTAACAGTAGGCAGGGAAGTATTCATTTTGGTGAAAAAAGAATTTGTAAGCTAATAAAAATTTAAAGAAGACAAACATGAAATTCTAGGTGTAAGGCTCATCTCTAAAGATAATAGGCAACCTGAAGTTTTAGGAGTGTATAGACCTAGAAATGGTGACGCAGATGCTGATTCATAATTAACTGATAACATATTCAGCTATATGAGAAATTATACAGAAAGAAAGTGGTTGTAGCAGGTGATCTCAATTTACCAAATGTTGATTGGGAAGGTAATGTGAACTACACGAAGCATGACTGACAAATGGCAAATAGGTTAATCTGGAAAGGACAGTTGACTCAGAAAGTGACAGAACCAATGAGAGGGAAGAATATTCTGGATGTGGTCCTAGTAAAACCAGATGAGCTCTATAAAGAAACTGAAATAATAGATGGTATTATTGATCATGAAGCCGTTTTTGTCGTAGTTGGATGTAGAACTGTTACGCAGTACCATATGGCTGATAAGACAGGCATGAGGGAGTTTAAAAAAAAAGTAATTATGATCAGTGGTAAATGGTAAATATAAATGTGAACAGACTGTGGGATGGGTTTAAGGGGACCAAGTACCCTTCCACTGGTTGGTCGTTCCTTTTCTAAAAACCTGGTACTCTCATTCCCTACCATTTTTCGTTACTTTGACGTGTAAGTAGTTCAGCGATCCTCCTTCCTCTGACTATATTGTAAATTTGATATTTTTGTTTATTTCGTTCACCCTTCTTAATACTTCTACAGGACCTATTTCTTTTTCATCTATAATAATGAAAACGTCGTAGATAGGGAATTATTAGGAAGGACTCCAACCATCCAGGGCAGCAGAAGAAGGCAACATTTTACAGTATGATCAGTAGGGCCCTTAAATTCCCCTTAAAAAGACAAGCATTTGAAAAAGAGATGAATACCATATATGAGATCGTGAATATAAATGGATATTCGAAGAAATATGCAGATAAATTAAAAAGCAAGTTAATAAATAAACAAAGATCAACTTTAGAAAAAGAAAAAAAAGGAAGAATGTAGTGTTTATAACATTCCACAACAGATATTAGTTCGGAATAAAAAAGATTTTTAGCAAAAAGGGCACTGACATTGCGTTTAAGACAAACAACAATAATAAGAGAATTTTATTTAATTCACATAAGGTTAATAGGTCCAGTAGGTTTATATATGTAAGAAAAGTGTTATTATTAATTTTTTTTTATACTGAGTTGAGCCTCTATGGACTGCGTGGTAACAACCGACTTCATTTCAGTGTCTAGGTCTTGTTCTTGTTCCGGCTTTGACTCCCTGCCAGTATCTTCTGAGCCCAGCGACGAGTGCCTGGTTATGCTCTTCAGACAAAGGTCCTTTCCGTCTTCTGGAAGTTGATGCCATTTGGAAACCTTGATAGTTGAATGCGTTCCTGTCATGAATTTCTTGGTCTAAAATACCAATCTGCCTCAGATCAATTTCGCATTCCCGGAACCATCTCAGCCTTGTTGCCTTAGATTGAATAAAATTCCATATTCTTTTTGTTAGCCGATCGTCAGTCATCCTCAAGAGATGACCGTAAAATAATAGCTGTCTCTTCTTAATTGACGCTGTGATAGGTTCTGTCTTGCTGTACAAATCCTCATTCGGTCTTATTCGCCACTGTCCATCAACCCACCTATTACTAGTATTTTTCTTAGTACCCTGCGCTCTTTTTCCAAGCCGGTCAGCTTGACCTTTACTACTTAAGGTCAAAGTTTCACACGCATATAATCCCTCAGGTTTTACAACTGTGTTATAGTGTTGGAACTTGGCCCCTATACTCATAGACCTTTTGTTATAGATATTCTTTGTAATTTGGTATGCCTGGTCTAACTTCCTCATCCTGACATTAATTGCTTCCTCTTCTAATCCATTCTGTTGGATGACTTCACCAAGATATCTGAAATTCTTCACATGACCAATTTTTCCAAGATTAGTGATCATCCATTCAGGTCCATCACAGATGTTTGTCATATATTTTGTCTTCGGAATAGAAATCTGGAGTCCTACCTTTTCAGCAACTTCTGACAGCCTATTGATCTTGTTAACTGCTGAATCTATGTTGTTAGCAAAAATGGCCAGATCATCCGCAAAGGCCAGGCAGTCAACGTACACCCCTTTATGCTAAGGACCAAGTCTGAACTGATCTTCCTTTGTTTCTTCTTGGTCTAACAACTTCTTCCACTCTCGAATGACTTTTTCCAAAACACAGTTGAAGAGGAGTGGGGATAGTCCATCTCCCTGTCTTATATTTTTTTGTACAATTGAAAAATGGTATTACTATACAACTTATGTTAATCTATAAATATAAAATAAGAGTTTTGTCTATACATTGCTCAGAATTTACAAATGATGGTATTTCTGTATCGGTCGTGTCCATAGTACCAAGGAAATGCACTTTTTAATTTTTCGTAATTTCTATCTGTCTCTATGTACACGCATCATGAGAAAATTGCTGAAGAGAATTTAATGAAAATCGGTATGTTAAGTCCGGGAATAAGTTGCTTCAACCTAGGCCATAAATAATTTTATTCACGTTGAGAGAAATGGTAGTTTAGGGGAAGGCCTAAACTTTAATTCTCAAATATTTGTGTTATTAGTGGTCCTATACACAAATACTACATTACTAAATTTATATAGTATTAAATTTCTGATCATTTATGTCTTATACATTTTTACCGCACCGGCTATGGTAAGAGATATTCAGGAATTTCGATTTTTGTTGCTAAGTCACGAGAAAATGGGTAAACTGAATTGAATGAAAATCAGTATGTAAAATCGGGGAATAAGGAACTACAGTGTACGCTATAAATAATTTTGTACGACGCCCCAATATCACAGAGTCGAAAGAAAACTAAATGTGAAGGCCTACAATACAGAAAGCTCATAACATTCAACAACAATAACATTACATTGACCATTATTTGTTGTGATGTGCTTTGTGTCTTCTGTTGCCAGTCATGCCCGATAGATGATATTACTGCTGTTTACAGAGTTTTTTTAAAACTTGCTTTACATCGCACCGACTCAGATAGTATTACTATCAAAGGGTGGAAGGGTACACCTATTCAATACTATTAGTTTGTATATACTCTTATAAAACTGGAACTAGTTTCGACCCCATATATATTGGGTCATCTTCAGCCACACTCCAATCGGAAGACTTAAGCAACATATATAACCAATAATGATACAAACACTGATATGACACAATTTATAGTTTTAATTTCAAACCATCGATGAAGTCTGAAATAACATATCTACACTTTAAACAAAATAACACATCAAAAATGTTGTGGTTGATGGCAAACTATTTTGTCGTTTCTACAGCAGCTATTATTTATGAGTAGATCTGGGAGTTGGTATCCTTTTCTGCGTATCTCTCTCTCTTGTAGAACAGTAATAAGATGGTTTACCCAAATTTTCATAGGAATGTTACTGGGATATTTGGGTTGCCTAGGATTTAGATCTCTGGATGGATCTCTCTCTGCTTCCACAATCAGACGTTTTTCTTCTTGTTCCTGGTATAATTCTTTTGTTTCCTTTATAATAGACTTGTATTCCTTCCTCATTTTAGAATAAACCTGTAAATGTTTGTCATAGAGGTTTTTTTTTTTTTTTTTTTGCTAGGGGCTTTACGTCGCACCGACACAGATAGGTCTTATGGCGACAATGGGATAGGAAAGGCCTAGGAGTTGGAAGGAAGCGGCCGTGGCCTTAATTAAGGTACAGCCTCAGCATTTGCCTGGTGTGAAAATGGGAAACCACGGAAAACCATATTCAGGGCTGCCGATAGTGGGATTCGAACCTACTATCTCCCGGATGCAAGCTCACAGCAGCGCGCCTCTACGCGCACGGCCAACTCGCCCGGTGTCACAGAGTTTAGTGCTAAATGTAGAGCGTCTAGTGTAGCCCTATGAGCCCTGTAGCAGACTACATTGAACCACGGCTTGGACTGTCTTTTTCTATAAACCACTGGCAAGGTAGCGCTATGTAATAGAAGCTCCAACTTTGACACTGCCTCATCCAAATCGCCTTCTCGACTCGCCCTAAGAACCTCATAACTGTCTAACTCACTTATTGCTTCATTTTGGAATTTCCTCGATATCTTAATAACCTCCGAGTCCCACTGATCTCTGCCATATCTGATAAGAAAGGTATAACTTTTCGCCCCTTTTTATTCTAACTTGTGTATAGAAACAATGGATACCAGCAAAGTGAAGGTATTATTATGGAATATTGAGGGTCTCTCAAATATCACAAAATCAGCACCGGATAGCGTTTATACATGAATTAAACAGCAACAGAAACACAGTCAAGGCCAACAGATAATAAACATTTCAGTGAAGGAACAATAAATAAGGTCAGACATTGATTTTTCCACTACTCTCACTAAAGATGAACTAACAAAAGCTTATTTTCCACTCTCACTTTTAATAATCTACAGATACACCAGATTTGTAACATTTTGAAGAAACATGATGAAAAAATATCTTTTAAAACAGACAATAATATCAATGCATCTATTCTGCACAACACAAACTCAATAATAATGATAATAATAATAATAATAAAAAATTCTATAGATCAGGTGTTTGTATGCATAAATGTAGTAGCTGTCCAACCACTTACAGTACATCGGCCAAACAGGTAGAAACTTTGACGAGGTACTTAGAACGTGTAAATTCATGTAAATATAACAGACTAGCTGATGTACACATGCTTCGCTACAGGATTCTCAATAAGACCAACTTTGTGGTTTTCCTAACTGAAGTCAACAGAGGTTATTACAAAAACGTCAGTAGGAATGTGGCAATTAAAAGCACTGTTATCATATAAAATACTCGATCAAATGAAAAACCGCAAATTTTCTCACTTTTAACGAACGTTACTACGGTGCCGATCTAACAGTTCAAATTTCCAGAGCTGGAATGATCAGGCTGCAGACAGCCGTGAACACTCCTCTGCCATTTTTCCGTTAAATATTCTCACTGCTCATTCCAATCAGTGCCTCAGAGTAGGGACTGAATAGCTCGAATGCTATGATGAACCAATGAGTTACGTACCAGTAGTATCAGAAAATTTATGAACCAGAGGAATGGCATGCTAAAGAAGAAAGTTATATAACTCCCCAACTACTTCCCGCCGATATTCAGGCAGGCTGTTAAACTAGGTATGACTGGGCGAGTTGGCCGTGCGGTTAGGGGCCCACAGCTGTGAGCTTGCATTCGGGAGATAGTGGATTCGAACCCCACTGTCGGCAGCCCTGAAGATGGTATTCTGTAGTTTCCCATTTTCACACCAGGCAAATGCTGGGGCTGTACCTTAATTAATGCCAAGGCCACTTCCTTCACACTGCTGGCCCTTTCCTATTCTATCATCACCATAAGACCTATCTGTTTCGGTTCGACACACTGCAAATTAAAAAAAAAAAAAAAAAAAATTCAGTTCACAGATAGATGAGTGGCAGCAGAAGACACAAAGCACATCACAACAAACAATGCTCAATGTAATGTTATTGTTGATCAATTTTATGAGCTTTCTATATTGTAGGCCTTCACATTTAGTTTTCTTTCGACTCTGTGATATTAGAGCATCTTATAAAATTATTTGTCGCGTAGACTGTACTCCCTTATTCTCCAACTTTACATCCCGATTTTCATTAAATTCCGTTTACCCATTTTCTCGTGACTTGGCGCTGATATAGACTTATTAACAAATATCCAAATTCATGAATATCTCTGATCATAGCCGGTATGGTAACAATGTGACATAATTGATCGGAAATATAATACTATATAAATTTAGTTATGCAGTATTTATCGATACAACCACTAATAACATAAACATTTGAGAATTAAATTTTAGGCCTTCCCGTAAACTACCATTTCACTCAGCGAGCATACCATTATTTATAGACTAAATTATAGCGACTTATGTCCCAACTTTGCATACCGATTTTCATTAAGATACGACCACTAATAACAGAAATATTTGAGAATTAAATTTTAGGCCTTCCCCTAAACTACCATATCACTCAGCGTGAATAAAATTATTTATGTTCTAGATTGTAGTGATTTATTCTCTGACTTTGCATACCGATTTTCATTAAATTCTCTTCAGCCATTTTCTCGTGATTCGTGTACATACATACATACAAAGTATGGAAAATTAAAAAGTGCATTTGATTTGTTACTGTGGACACGACTGATACAGAAATACCCTCCTTTTTAAATTCTGAGCAAAGTACAGACAAAACTCTTGTTTTATATATATAGATTTTCAGCTATGGGAAAACATATGATTGACTCCAACCATAAATTTACGAATATTAATCAAGATTAAAAATCTTAAAAATGGTTAATAAGAGCTCTCTGCTCAATAATATCTTTGAAAATTGTTTCAACCACCTGGATCAATACTTTAATCCCAATTTCAACCTTAATGAGATATCAGAAAAACCACACCCTTTATTTGATCTATTAATTTCTATTTTCCATAAAAAAGAAATTCAGTACTCTTAATCCCCTTTTTTATTTTTCTCCAAATTCCCTCCAACAATCACCCATCATTCTACATTCCTCAGCTCCAACTTAGGCTACACTATACCTCCCTTCCCTTTTTCCTCCGATCTATAACTCAGCTCAATTCTATTTCTTTGCTTTTGCTCTTTCAACTTTTTCAATGATCAATATTGGAAACAAATGAACATCTTAACACTTTCCCATCAACATCATTCTGTTCACACTTGTTTCAGCAAAACTCAATTCAAGAAGATTCTTCAAATGCTAGTATTTTAAGTGTTTAACATGGTCTTTTGTGAAGTGCATTCTTCAAATTGGAAGGAAACTTTGAGAACTTACACAGGACATGTGATTATGATGAGTGTTTAACATTCAACTCTTTATTTGTCTTGCACCGAGTAGCAAGACCAAAACTAGCTTGATCAAATATATGCTACTTTTTTTTTTTTTAGGTTACAAAAAATAGTATTGAATAGGTGGAAACCTTTTAGCTTTTGTTTTATATTATGTTGCCCTTCAATACAAAATAATATGAAATTTATTACCTAAGAGTATCCAGGATATCAAGGACCAGTTACAACAGCCATGGGCCAGCTTGCCTCAGGGGAGGATACAATGGCTTTATGACACCCTTCCCAACAGAATCAGTGCTTGCATCCAAGACAGAGAGGGTGCAACATCATACTGATACGTGGGATCTACTGAGAAGTTCTTTGTAAATTTGACTCAATTTAATATTTAAATAACATCACATACCCTCTTAACATGTGACGTTTCATTTTGTTTCCTCCTTCCCTTCCAGGTGCTTCAATTTTTTTTGCCAGGCAGTATATATTGTATTATGTGCAGAGATACCAGGTACAGAGGTTTGACTAACATTGGGAACTCTGCCTAAGTTGCTGGTAACTACAAGACTGAATAGTGTGTGCGAATCAGACGTGTGGTGAGTTGGAGAGAGAGGCAAGATGTCCATGTTATAGGTTTGTAACAATGTTTTGAGTTACGTGGTTTTGGAAAAGGTTCAGTCAATGAAGTCTGTATCAAAGTCCCCCATAGTTATTGAGCGAGTGTAGTCTGGCAGTAGTCTACGTAAGTCGGCTTAAAAATCTTCTAAGTGCCCTGTGTTCGGAGGTTTGTAAACTACACCTACAAGGATTTTAATCCCATTCGCTGTTATTTCAACAAACATGTATTCAGGTTTTCTGTTGTACCTAACTGGTGAATGACCTAATAACTTGGGTTAAGAAATAGCCACAAACTCCTCCACTGTGCTTTTGAGTGCAGTCATTTTCTCAAAAGCAAGTAACCTTCAAGATGACACAAAAAAGGCAGGCTCTTATCTGTTAACCATGACACAGACTTAGCACAAAGAAGACAACTGGGGTAAATATTTCTGTAAGCTCCTCCATTTGGTTGGCTGCTAATAAACTTTGTCCATATATATACACAGTATACGACAGACATGCAGGGCTCTGGGACGTTGCAAGACAAAATTCTTAAGAATAATAGCGATACTTTGGTCAGTGATGGTGCTATGCGGGGAAGGGCAATGTGGGCAGCGAGAAGATGGGAGAAGAGAACTGGTCAGAGGCAACATTAGGGGGCTGTTGAAATAGACTAGTGATAGAGGAATGTATTTTGTCACTTGTAACTGTTGTCAAGGTGGAAAATGAGAGACACTAAAATGTAAAAATAAACATGAGGAATGAGAGAAGGATAGCATCATAGCAGGCAACTTTCAAATAAATAAATAAAATGAAATAATTATTTTATGAAATACTTCCTCTCATGCAGAGGCTGCCTTGCGACAAAGTATACTTTTACATTTATTTCTAGAAGAGAAATAGATATACTGTACTTGAGAAATGTTGAAGGTAACCTAATTGTAACAGTGATTTCTTAGAATCATCAGTGAACCCCTTAAGGCTATGATGGCAATCTCCCGTAACGTTGTAACTGGCAGAGACATCTGTTTCCAGAAATTAGCGGCAAAAACGGGAATCGTTCTCCTGGCTCTAATCATCAGACCTACTATGTTGATTTCCTCTAGCTGGTATTTCTCCCTGTAGTAAGGAATTGTTGGTAAGTAAATATTCCTTTTCTCGAGGTTAACATCTGAGGGCTGTGACTTATGGCTTTCAAAGCGAATTGTGGGGTCGATGATGTAACCTCTCTTCTTATTCTTGAAAGCAATGATGTCGATCCTTCTGTGGCTTCCGTTGTCCACTAAGCCATGAACCTCCTCAAATACCTGGAAACCAGGGTCCTTCAGCGTTGTCACAATTAACGAGTGGATGTTATGGTGAATTATAATCATTATAAAATATCAAAGCCATTTCTTATTAACAGTGCTGTTGTAGTTACATTATTATTATTATTATTATTGTTATTATTATTAATTCTATACAGTTGTATCGGCACACACTTTTTTTAAAAATCAGAACCGGTTTTCGGACTCTAAGGTCCATCATCAGTGTTAAAATTTAATTCCACATGAGTGTGTCGTCAAAATTGGTTAAAATGAGTTTAAAATGTAGCCCTGTTGACAACTGTAAAATAAAAAAAAATACAAAAAAAAAGTGTAAAAGTATGAAAGTAATACATATAAACTTTGGTATGGACATACATTCCTCGTGCTCAGGCTGTTGGTCGAGTACTGACAAACGTTCAACTTTAAGTACCGAAACGCGCTGCAAGCACATGAAGTTTCGTCACATCAAGGTTGCACTGGAAGCACCTGTTGTTCCGTCAACACAAGATTGTAAACAAAATGTTGCTCGAGACTGTTTCATTTAAAATTTTACGATACGATAGTATATAATTGATAATAATAAAGGATGTTATGATGACGTATATTCCTTAGAAGTTCACCATGAGGGACAAGATCCCAGAACATGAGCAAGAGTTTTAATCTCCTTGAGGCAGCGCCTACAAAGGGAATCGTTCTGAGATCTTCCTGGTACTGAACTAACTGCTGAAATGTTTGCTGTCATCTTAATTGCTTCACGCCATTCACTACGTGATAAGCCTTGATGGTCTTGAATACAAAAGTTGGCAGGAGTATATTCATTGTACAAACATACACCTCTTCCTTTCTGCTGCAAGTTACACCACTCACTGAATGCCCTTTCTCTCAGTACTCTTCTCACTTTCCTGGCATCAGTTATTTCTACGTGTGGATGTAGCAAATTGTCAGATGGAGGGACACTGAGGGATTGTAGTGAGAGTTATTTCTTCTTTCAGATTTATATTTCATGAATGTTAATCTAGGCCACTTTGTGTGATAATCCGCTATAAATATGTTGCATTCCATAAAGTATGAGTCCAAGCAGTTTTTTTATTTGCACGTATGAACAGCTTTATTTTTTTCCAAGTTGTAACATTACATCTACTAGTGTTTTTGTAAAATTCAGGATTCTTATGGTCGCACACAATGTATGTACAATAGAGTAAATTAATGTATTATTAGGGTCCACCTTTTCAATACAAAATGTAAAGAGTTTAAATTACATAAATGATTAGGGACTAGTTTCGACCTAGTACTAGGTCATCATCAGCCTAAAGCAAAATTAAAACACAAATACCAAAGAAATTAAACACAAGGTCTCGTAAAAGTACATACCATGTGAGATATTGTGCAGCACTATGTGTGAGCTGATGTTCTTGTGAAAATATATATATATATCTGTCGGTGATGTCTCTGTTTTTGATCATGTAGGCCTAGTGATTCTGATATATAATCCAGAATATTGTGAAGGTAAAGGTGATTAAATGCTGCATAAGAAATGGAAGATACAAGATATAGTATTTGCTAGAAAGAAGTGATAATGGCTGTGCCCCGCCCACTTCTCTTATTAGCGCTCATGTTTCAGTATTACTATGCATTGGTCAACTGAACTTGCAGAAAGTTACAGGAAAAATTTTAATGTATCAAATGATCTAGTGGAAAGTGACAAAAAAAATTCTAATTAAATCAATGTCTAGCAACCCTGAGCAAACTCGCTTTCAGAATTGTGTGTTCGGATATGAATGGAAATACATACGATTTTAATTTTTCTGAAGCACGTGGAGTAAACAATGTACTTTTGAATCCTCCTGATGAAATAATGCCTGCTGACGTGTTCAGTTTCATTGCTGATGAAGTCTGAAATGTTATTGCCGAGGAAACAAACAGTTACACTGATAATTTGTTTTATAAATGGTATTGCAACAGAACCATTGAAATCTTCAAAGAGAGTTTTCCTGGAAAGATTGTGTGCAATTTCGGAAATGAGTGAGCTTTTGGGAATGATTCTGCATATGGGTCTTGATAAGAAATCATCACTACAGGATTACTGGAGTCAAGTTTGAACTAATTATTAAGTGATTCACGTCATGGTGAAACCATAAATTCATATGATAAACTGTACACAACACCATCTCTCATGAATGAAAATTTTGTCATAAGATGGAAAGAAAAAAAAACAACACATCAACTATCTGGCAACAATAAACATTAATTCCCTCCTACAAACGGGAAAACTGAAACATACATTGGACGTCCTAACAAAACACAACATCCTTATAACGGCTTTACAGGAGACAAGATTTACGGACGAAGAACCTTTTGAGTCACAAGGCTTCAGGATCTACAAGGGGCAGCCAGGTCAGAGAGTGATGAAGAATATGCCTCACCTGGGTACAGGCTTCATAGTCAACAACAAAATGATCAACTCTATTATCTCCTTCTCATCACCAAATGGGAGAACGTCAACTACAGCCTTCAGAAGTCTCAACAAAGCCTACACGATTGTTAACTTCCATGTACCTACCAATGATACTAATAAGAGTAATATTGAAAGTGTTGAATACTTTTGGGAAGAACTGGAAGAGACAATCGATAAAATTCCTGAACATCACGTGATCATCTTAATGGGGGACTTTAATGCCCAGATTGGTAAGGAGCGGAGGTTTAAGAACATAGTCGGAGAATACCCGGCCCACAAGAGAACCAATTGTAATGGTGAGAGGCTGATCAACCTGTGTAAAAATCACAACCTTGTTCTTAAATCTACAGCATTTAGACACCTCCCCCGAAAAGCCAAGACCTGGAGATGTCCCAATCCCTTGCTAGGAGAGTACCAGTTAGATCACGTTGCCATCAGTAGAAGGAATAGCAAGGAAATAATGAACGTCAAGGTATTGAGAGGTGCCAATATTGATTCAGACCACTACCTATCTTTGGTCAAAGTAAATTTCATTCCACTCACGAAGTACAGAGGTAACAATTACACCAGGTCCAGAATCCCAAAATTTAATCCAGCCCAGCTGAAAGAGAACAACAACTTTACTAAGGTACTAAGCAATAATCAGAATAAAACAGATTGGCCTAACCTACAGAAGGCACTGATAGATGCAGCAACAGAAACCATCCTTGCAACCAGAAGGAGTAAACACCCATGGTGGACACCAACATGTGATAAGGCAATAGAGGAGAGAAGACAGGCATGGGTGAAATGGAACTGCAACAAAAACACGGAAAATCATACAGCCTTCCTAACAGTCAGAAAGAACACGGCCAAGACCATTAGAAATGCTAAGAGGCAATATAACAACGACATCATAGATCAGGCAGAGAAAGACTTTCAAAGGAACAACACCAGTAACTTGTACAAAACTCTAAAACCTCAGACAAACGCTTACTCAGCCCCTACACTCCACCTTCGAGGACCAGACGGAGAACTGAAAATGAACAATGAAGATTGTACTACAGCCCTTGCAAAATATTTTGATGGCCTCCTCAATGCAGAAGAACCACAGGAAAAACTACAATTTCAACCTAAGAATGTTATTAACCCTGACTCCCTTCCTCCTACCAAAGAAGAAATCAAACAGATCATTTCTGAACTGAAATCTAACAGAGCAGCAGGCGAAGATGGCATCATTGCAGAATTATGGAAACATGCAGATGAAGAGTCAATTGACAGTATCCATAGAATCATAACTGACATCTGGACAACAGAAACACTACCAAGGGATTGGACTTCAGCTATCATCCACCCGTTGCAAAAGAAAGGAGACAAGTTAGACCCTAACAACTATAGAGGGTTCTCTCTCCTATCAGTGACGTACAAAATCTTCTCCAAAGCATTGCTTAAAAGAGTGGAGGCACAATTAGATTCCTGCATAGGAGAGTACCAAGCTGGATTTAGGAAGTCAAGATCATGCACAGAGCAGATTCTGAACCTCAAAACTATCTTTACCTACAAAACCCTCAGCACCTCACCCTATGTAGCAATTTTCGTTGACTTCCAGAAGGCGTATGACTCGGTAGACAGACAGTCCCTCTTTGAGACGTTGACTGAAATGGGACTGGATAAGAAGACTTTGAATCTTGTGAAGGCTACTCTGACAAACACCATCTCCAAAGTCAAATTCAGAGGGGTATTATCAGAATGCTTCGAGATCAAAACAGGTGTTAGACAGGGAGATGGTTTGTCCCCTATCCTGTTTAACTGTCTGCTGGAGAAGGTCATTCGGGAATGGACGAAAACACTAGCTGACAACTCTGGATTAAAAATCGGCTACAAAAAAGACAAGTTAACAGTTACTTGCTTAGCCTTCGCAGATGACCTCACACTCTTAGCTTCAAGTATGGAAGAAGCGACGTTCCAGCTATCCTCCCTAGAACGCATAGCAGCTAAAGCAGGGCTAAAGATCGCTGTCAATAAAACAGAATTTCTGACAAACATCAGAGAAGCACCCAACTTCATTTCTTTGGGGGACAAAATAATACACAAGGCCAACTCATTCAAATATCTTGGAGAGTGGATAACCCCAAATGTTAATGAGGATCTTGCAATGAAGAGTAGATGCACTAAATTAGAAACAGCTTATCATCTTTGTAAGAACATACACAAGTCTAAATCCCTCTCCTTCAATCTTAAACTTAGACACTACAACACCGTTGTAAGACCATCTGTACTGTACGCCTCAGAATGCCTAAACATGACCCGGAAAGGACAACTCAGAAAATTAGAACTGAAAGAGCGAAAGATCCTCAGAAGGAATATGGGTCCCATTAAAGAAGGAGATGGCTACAGAATCAGGCACAACAAGGAACTGTACAGTAAAATAGAGAGCATTACAACAGCTATGAGGAAGAGAAGACTAATCTTCTATGGTCATGTAGTCAGGATGGACAGCCAGAGGCTCACTTCAAGAATCTTCAACACTGTATCTAGAGGGAAAGCAACAAATGCCAAATGGACGAATTTAGTACGGAAAGACCTACAATACCTAAACATTGATCACATTGACATTTACAACCGAGATAAATTCAGAAAGTTAGTCAAGACATCTGACTCTCTCCAGTCACTAACAACTAAATCACTGCGTCCAGGAGTAGGAGTGAAATGGACTCAAGAAAGAAAAGACATCCATAGCGCTAGAATGAAAGAATACTGGGCTAAGAGGAAGAAAAGAGCTCACCAGAGTTAAGAACCACGTGGTCCATCGTAGGCCTAAACGAAGAAGAAGAATAAGAAGAAGAAGAAACTGTTTGCAAGAGGCTACACTTTGAGGGTGTAAGTGGAAAGGATTAAAACAAATTTAAAAAAAAAAATGGATTCTCAGCTGAAATCTAAAGAAACTCTATACAGAAATAATTTCTACCCAATTATTAACCAAGCCCATTCCCTTCCAGAGAAATTCATTTGGTAATAAAAAAAAAAAAAAAAAAGAATCCAAAATGAACACATGCAGGTTTTTAAATGAAAATTAGCCATGTGCATCAAATTCAGGTGAGAATTTTTAACACATTTAATCCTGTGGTGGTTTTCTTACCTGTTACCCTATCGGGTGCGTCCCAGGTGGTTGATAGGGGGGCCCTTCCGATTTGCCTGGAGGGTCTGAGGGAAATAAAATACCCTCTCGCGGACCAAAAACAGGTATTGCCAGAAACTTGAGGCATTGTGATTGTTACTAGCCCAAGTCAAGGCTTGGAAGTGGAGGCCTCACCCACACATGCTAGAGAGGCATCCATGGTTCCTCTATATGGGTTATACAGTGGTTCAGGTGAAGTGGGTCTGGTGATAGAGGTGAAGGCTCACTGCGGGGTGCTGGAACCAACAAATCACTTTGTTCTACGTAGCCTGGACGAGCCACGGGTTGGGAAAGGGGTGATCCCAGCCTAGGGGGAAAGTCATGGCTGTGAACTCAGTCATGACAATGCCAAGTGGAGACCACATGAGTAGGCCTACTGAAGGGAGAACAAACCTGGCTAGGTTCGGACCACTGGATGGACGACTGAGGGGCATGGTTTCTGCCACGGAGAGCCTGAGTTGCGGGAGAACAATGTCTGGCTGTATGCTTCACCATGGAGGGTGAGAATGACGCTCAGGACCCATTAAGGGGCAAAAATCTTACGATTGATTAAAATACGGATGCTTATAAAGAAATATTTCAAAAACTTTGACATCAAGGGAAGCCATGGAAGCTCCAGTAGAGCAGATCCGGGAGCAAGCCCAAGATGTAAAAATAGAGACAGAAGTCCCAATTGGATAGGCTGTCACCGACTCAAAATAAGAAATGAAAACAGAAGCTCCAGTAGAACAGACTGCTAGCACAAGCAAACTGGGAACGTCGGTAGAGACAGAACTGAAGATTTCTGCATCGAAAATTCAACAGATTTCACATTGACAAACCACCTCGGAACAGTGCATATTACAAGGAAAGGAAGAGAGGGAGAAGGAAGGCAAAATAACGGCTGGAACTTGGACAGAGAAGAAGCCAAGGAACAGGGATCGGCGAGAGGCTATCCCCCCGACAACGCCCAAAAGGCCGAGGTAGGGGGATAGTACACCATCAAGTTTGGCTACAAAACTGCCCACCAAGAAATGGAAAGAAAAGATGGTCATGTCCTTTTCGGAAATACTAACTTCAATCAAGGTAGCAAAAATACCTAAAACCTTTCCGGATGGGAAACTGAAGGAGAAAGATGTGAAGGAACTTTCATCTGCTCTGAGAGCGCAAATGAACCGCTGTTGGACGGGTGCCTTCCAGGCTTCCTCGAGCCTCCCAGGCTGGAAAGTGGAGCAATGGTACTGATCTGTGCAAATCCAGAAACAAAAAGCTGGCTGGAATAGAGTGGCCAATTGCAAACCTTGGAAAGGGGAGAATTTCGAGGTGGCAGAAGCCAAGAAGTTGCAGAATACTACAAAAGTCATTACCAAGTTTCCTCCACCATTTCACAAGATGAAGACTGATGATGAGCTTGTCAGGATACATCAGCATGACACCAAACTTCCGACGAAAGAGTGGAGAGTGCTGAATGCAACAACTACTGATGACACAGGAAGGACAATCGTTTTGGCCCTCAATGAAAGGGATTTTGAAGAGCTCAAGAAGAGACGCCTTAAGGCCAAACATGGACTTGGGCATATCAAATTTCAAGTAATTAAGGAAAAAAACAAAACCTAGCGTTGGCAAGGATGGTACTGGAAGTTCTACAAGCCAGCCTACAACATAAAAGTCAGCTGTGGCCAATTTTGTCAGGAAGTTCAAGTCTGAGGCTATCAATGTGGCTCTTATACAAGAGCCATGGGTAGTTAAGGGCAGAGTAGCAGGACTGATGGAATCTCGAGGTAAGCTAATGTACGATACTACATCGAATATGCCTATAAAATGTTTACTTGTGAGCAGAAAACTAAAATGCCTTCTCTTGCAGGAACATTGTTCAAAGGACTTAGTGGCGGCTAAGATAAAACTCTGAAATTGGGAAGGTCCCAGAGAAATAACCATAGGCTCTGCATACCTCTCATATGACTCAACTAATCTGCCCCCATCAGAAGTTGAGAACTTAATTTGCAACGCAAAGAAGAAAAGCGAACACCTAGTCCTTGGAGCAGATGCAAATTCACACCACACGGCATGGGGCAGCACAAAGTGCAATGCACAAGAGGTGAGTCTTAACTAGAGTTTATTATTGGAACTGAGTTGATGATACTAAAACTAGGAAACAAGCCTACATTTATAAATAAAAATCTTAGAGAGGTAATAGACATTACACTAAGCACTACGCATATTACAATCTTTATTAAAGAATGGAAGGTGCTGGAGGAGCCATCATTGGCAGACCACCAGCACATACAATTTGCAATAGATGCGACACTATGTGGGATTGAGATTTACAGAGACCCAAAAAGAACTAACTGGGATACTGTAGATACAGAGAAGTTCTAGGGAAGGCTCTACAAAAAATTCCAACTAACGTGAGAGGACAGAAAGAATTGCATGAGGCAGTGGAACTATTAAAAGAGGCCATTATAGACTCATTCCATAACTGTCCTCTCAAAGAAAAGAAAAACACCAAAAAAGTAAGGTGGTGGAACAACAAACTAGCCAAAATGAAAGAAGAGGTTAGGATGTTGTATAGAATATCATTTAGAAATGGTATGTGGGACGTATATCATAGGAAACTCACAGAGTATAACCTAGAGATACGGAAAGCAAAGAGAAAATCATGGAGAATGTTCTCTAAGAAAGTGGAATCACACACTGAAAAAGCAAGGCTCCAGAAGGTTCTTAAAGCAACCCATATAAATCAGGTGGGGACACTGAAGAAACCATATGGGTTGTTTACTCAGGCAGGGAAGGACACGCTAGAGATACTAATGGCGTGTCGCTTTCCTGAGGCTGAGGAGACGACAGAAGAAATGGTTGGAACAGAGACCAGAGCTCGAAGAGTGGACTGGAACTGTGCCAACCGAATAATGAAACACAACCATGTAAAATGGGCAATCGGCACATTTCACCCTATACAGGCAGCAGGGCCAGATGAGGTACTTCCAATACTTCTACAGAAAGGACGGAAGATACTCGTCAATGTCCTGACAGACCTTTTCAGAGCTAGTCTAGCTTTACGTTACATGCCGAAATCATGGTCTGAAGCTAAAGCAGTATTCATACCTAAGCCTGGAAGGCCAAACTATATCCAAGCCAAAGCATGCTCCTTCGTACTGAAAGCAATGGAGAAAATCCTGGATAAATATATCAGAAGAACGGTGCAACTGAACTCAACGTTACATGAAAATCAGTTTGCATATAGACCTGACAGATTCACTGACGTAGCACTGCACCAGTTGGTTTGTAAACTAGAGGAAAGTCTAGCTGTGTGTAAGTCATGTTCAGCCAGGTGTCCGGATACTTTTGATCACATAGTGTATGTAGGAAATGCAATGAAGCAGAGCAATCAGCTGAACACATACTTTTTGAATGTGAGGTGCTGGGCAGAATCAGACTCTCCACTCTAGGACTACCAGGTGTAATGGACTCACCTCATCACCGACATTTACAGCAATTGGAAATATGTTGCATTTCTCTCAACAACTGTAATGGAGTTACCTCATCGCCGATATATACTGGAAATGGAAATACCCCACACGTACACAACCTCCATCATCTCTGCTATTCACGTCCGTTGTGTCTTGTCAACTACCTGCTTTCTGGTCAGCCGATACTCCTGATGACGTCACGTACGGTTGTGTCTACTGGCGCATGTTCTCGCAATATCTATAATCCTTCCAGAATGTGCTGGACCTTCCTCTCCTCACATCTCCCCCTCTACACTATCCCATATAATCCCAGCTTTCCTCATATCCAATTCAATGCTACCAATGGGGTAGCATGCTATTTATCTTTTTTAATCGGTCTACGGATGATAGCAAACTATGAACATGGTTTCAAATTTTCTGAGGTGTGCGTGTTTGATTTCTACTGCATGGCATGCTCCCCCATTAGTATTTAGAGAAGTAAAATTGCACAAGTTCCAGATTTAAAAAGATAAACAAAAATGCTAGTCATACCTCACATCCAAGTTCATGATACTGGAGCAGAAATGAAAGCTATATGCACAGCCCCATAATAACAAATGCAGAGATGCCAACTTTCAAGAAAGGCAATTCGTAATGCACCCGTTAGGGCACGTGGGGGGGAGGGGGTAATTTTTTTTATCGAGATCTTACTATTTTACATATCATTGCAAAATCAATGAACAACATACAATTCCACCAGATATAACAATTTAAAGCCTGGCATATAAAAAGTTTATGATTCTTATCCGTTAACGTAAAAGGTAATCTGCAGTACATATCTGAGTGGAGGTTGACAGATCATTTCTCTTGTTGAGTACTTGAGTTCCTTATCAGTGCAATCGCTCTCCAATCACTGGTGATTAGTGTTCGGTAAACGTATATTGGTGACATGCTTTTTCTTTTGATATCCTGTGCATCCTCTGCACTAACAGAGCACTTAACAGTTCGGAGTTCATATTAGCATGGAATTCAGTCTTGCTCTTCCTCATCACGCGTATCTGAAAAATCACGGCTACGCACTACAAAACACGTGCGAATGAGATTATGAGGAACGCAGTAAACAGGGCCATTCATTCGAGTATTCCTACCTAAATTTTTGAACTATTTTTGGTTTATTACTAGCGTCACTAGTCACGGTAACGTCTCCACACTTATTTTCCTGCACAAGAAATCGCTTCATTATTTCAAACCTTTTGCATTTCGTAACACACAATTAGCATATATCCTAGAAGAACAATATATGTAAATTTGGCAAGCAAAATCGCAATAAATACTTCTTCAAGAGACACGCCCACAGTGTTCACAATGAAACGGAGTTTGTCACCACTATGCCGCCAAAACAGACAAAAGAATTCGCATACTTGCATGGAGGTATGATCATGTGATGAACAAAGACAACAACTCCGCAAGATATACCACTTCACAGGTGCCTATTTTTACGGTACTGGAAGCACACACTGCGTTCGGCAGGCGAAAACTCGAAATATTCTTAAACGAGGGACCCGAAAGGGGTTTAAATGATAACTGAGAAATCCGAAAAGAATATTCTGAGAATTCAAACTGTAATGGCATTCCTGGAAGAATTATAGATATTGCAAGAACGTGGGCCAGTAGACACAACAGTACAGCGTAACGTCATCAGGAGTATCAGCTGACCAGAAAGCAGTTTAGTTGACGAGACACAGCGGACATGAATAGCAGAGATGATGGAGGTTGTGTACGTGCGGGGTATTTCCAGTTCAGTTGCTGAGAGAAATGTGGCATATTTTCAATTGCCATAAATGTCAGCGATGAGGTGAGTCCATTACACAGGTGAAGAGAGAGAAAATATCCAAGAAGACCCAATAAGAACAACCTGCAGCTTTATGAAGGAAGCAGGTATATCTAGGTGGGAAAGAAGGAAAAACATGGTAGCAAAAAGATCTTAAGAGGTTGACGCTAATTAGGAACTAATATTTAGAGGCCCCATGAAGAAAAGAACACATTTAATCAGTTTAAAAAAAAAATGGCAATCTTAATCTACTGAAAAATCTTAATAATAAATTCAATAAAATGACCATGCCAAAACACAAAGTTTATGAAAAGTAGGCTGGTGATCAAAGTGTTGCTTTTAGGAAATTCAATGGACCTTCATATTCTCTAAATACTCTGCATGAATTACTGATTATTTTACTGAAGGCAAGGTTGAAGGAAAGAGAGGGGAAGGAGGAGGATAAAGCTACCAGACACTATAAAAGGAAGAAAGAGGACACTTCAGTAGCTAAAACAAGAAGCTGCAAATAGGACAAAGTGGTGAATTCTCTTTGGATGGAACAGAGGACTTGTCAGACAGAACACTAAGTTAATTAAACAAATACTCAGTGATGCATTTATAATTTATTATTGGTTTAAATCATAGAACTTCTAGTCTTTAAAACATTCTACAAATTCAAACACTTCACATCATTTTCTACTAATTACTTCCAAATCTTGGAATTATTAATCACATCGCAGTGCATTTAAAATCCAGCCCTAAGAAATTGATTTATTTATGTTTCTATTCAAAGAGTGGCTAATACAATTTTATTTTAATTATTTATTTAATTCTATATCAATATATCATGACTTCACAACCATTAACAAATTGTATTTATTGATCAAGGGCCAAATCCACAAACGTGCTGACCAAGAAATTTGGGAAAAAGGCCAGGAAGAAGAAATTAATTTGTTCATTTATCAGCATATTAATGTAATTCCACTCTCATTTGACCTGTCTGCACATTCAACAATCACATCCCAATAGCCTTTCTCAGTCTGAGTTTAGCATTTCAATACAATAAATTTGTAAATATAAGCTGATCGAGGATTGTATCAAATACTTCATTAGATTCTTAAAAGATAATATTAAACTGTTTATGACAAAAATGTCAATGTCTTACTAGGCCTATGATGATTAAATGTTACAAGCAGTTTACTTTATTGTCACCAGTCACATTTCCATAGCTAAATAGAATCCACTGATTGCTTGTAAATATTTTCTAACTAGCATGGCCGCTAGTACAGAACTACAACACACAACCAGCAATTAGATAGGCTTCAGTTCGAGTTCTGACTTAGCTAAACAATTTCAACTCAATGAATCTGCAAAAGTTATGCTGGCCTAAAATTGAACTGAAATTGACAGTACCATTCTGACGCATATGATAAGATTGAAAATCTGAAAAGTGTTTCATATTTAAAAAGAACAACCTGTGGAAAGACAACTTAAAAAAATATACAGTATAAATTTGTAAAATAGATATTAAAAAAAAAAAAAAAATCTTGCTAAATTAACACTTTCTTCAATAAGTCAAAGTCAATACACACCTTGTTCACATCAAAAGCATGAGACCTCCCACCAACATAAATCTTTATTACAGACTTTATTACGCCTTCCAGCGTTCAGCTTGCAAGCCTCTGTAAATTCAGTTAACACCAGTAGAATCCTCTATTCATAAGTAGCTCAGTGGCATCATTTAGTTATATACCCCTTATCTTTAAATCATTACAAACAGAGTCTAACGACTGTCGTCTCTGAGAGCGAAGTGGAGGAGGAGACTAAGGAAAGCTGAAACAACCACACTGCAGGATCAAAGCTAGAGAGAGAGTTAACAGTACAGAAAACAAAGGTAATTTCACCCTCTCCTCAAAATTGTTTCCAAGACTCTGAAGCCTGTAACAGTGCGGTGGTAATTGCAAACTTTTAAAAACATATTTGTAGTATTTTTCTGTTTCTTGGTAGTAGTTTCTCTCATTAACATTTTGAGCTTTTTGATGATATATGGAAAAATAGCTAGGAATGGGAAGGTAGCAGCCGTGGCCTTAATTAGGATACATTCCTAGTGTGAAAATGGATAAACCATCTTCAGGGCTGCCAAATGTGGGATTCGAATCCACTATCTCCCAAATGCAAGATCGCAGCTACACAACCCGACCACACAGCAACTTGCTTCGTTATTTGTAGTTGTGAACAAATACATGCAAATTATTGCTTAATAATGATGAGTACCTAAGAGCTACAAATTTAGTAAACAAATTAACGTATGCATGAGAAGAGAGTGAAGTTTTATTGTTTTTAGAATCTTTTATTATTCACGTTAACACATTGAAACTGTATCACACTTTGGTAGAGTATGCAGGACAATGACATTATACAGGCCCCTTAAATCTCTGATAACGCAAGATAATATAAATAAAATAATGTGGGGCTATTACCATATTTTTTCAGACAATCTATCCATCCATTATCTAAAGGCTAAGCCTTGACGTTGCAGCCACATCCCACGGTCTTCAGCAGTCCTTTTCATTGTGACATAGGAAGCAAAACCCAGCTGAGTGATTATGTTCCTAGAGAGACGTGGTTTTCCTCTTGACGTCTTCCCTAGGAAGTTTCCTTCAAAGACATTCTGGAGAAAGGTGTCATGTCGTAGGACGTGTCAAAGAAATTTACCTTTCCTTTGCTCTATTGAATAATTAAGGTCCGTTTCTCATCAACTTCATTCAAGATTTGGATATTAGTTTTTTTTTCCTGTCCAACTCGTCCCTGTCAGTCTTCTCCAGAAGCACATTTCAGCAGCTTCTAGTGTTGATTGTGCTTGTTTTCCCAAAGTCCAGATCTCACAACCGTAAGTTAGCACACCCCAAACAAAGGTTTCAACAAATTTCTTCCTGGTTTCAATTCGTATGTGCTTATTTAACAATAGATTTTTCCTGTTTTGAAACACTTGTTTTGCCATAGCAATTCTTGTTTTGACTTCTGTCAGGCACTGATTATCATTGGTAATAACACTACCCAGATAAAATTCTTTAACCTGATCTATTTTTTCACAGCCTAATTTAATGTTTGTTTTCAGTTCAGTCTTCTTTTGAACGACCATCATTTTCGTTTTGTTTTTATTTTTAGCCTGAATTTCTCTAACGTGTTGTTTAGTACACCGAGCATCCTAGTCATTTTGTGCTCTGAATCAGCCATCAATGCAATATCATCTGCAAAGCGAATACCATGAATTTGTTTACCATTAAAATTTATCCCTTTGGTTTTTTATTTTACTGTTCTAATAACGAATTCTATGAAAATATTAAACAGATAAGGTGATAAGGGACAGCTTTGCCGTAATCCTCTTCTTATTCTTGCTTCTCTTGTTGTTCCATTGATGTTTATTTCTGTGCTTTGGGCTCTATACAGGTTAAAAAGCAAACATCTGTCCTCCCAATCAAGACCCAGCGTTCTCAGAGTTTGAAACAATAACTTCCAGTCAACCTTGTCGAATTCTTTCTCTAAATCCACGAAAGTTACATAAGTTTTCTGTTAAAATAAGGTTGTGTCTTATGGTCCGAAGTTCTATCATACTTAGACACTGAGTATAAGTGATTTGCTTTACCAATATTGAAATTATTCCTTACAATACTCTCGGCACTTGACACCTTTTATTATTGCAGTTAACCATGACTAAATGGTTAGCGTGCTGGCCTTTGGCCACAGGAGTACCGGAAATTTGAACCTTAATTGGTTAATTTCGCTGGCACGGGGGCTGGGTGTATGTGTCGTCTTCATCATCGTTTCATCCTCGTCACGACGCACAGGTCGCCTACCGGCGTCAAATAAAAAGACCTGCATCTAGCGAGCTGAACTTGTCCTCGGACACTCCCGGCACTAAAAGCCATACGCCATTTTTTTCATTGCAGTTAAGAAACAGCGGTTATGGTACACCTGTATTAGTCTGACAGAAATGTGAGTTGCCAGGGAATTCCTAATAAGACGGCTCACAACTCCTTAAGAGATATAAATTTCAAGTTGATTGGTCCTTATTGAACTGTGATTGCATAGAAAATTAAAAGTTTTAGTTTAACAGTTCTACCTTTTCAATACAAAATTTTTGCAATGGGGTTTACATTACAAATGAAACATTTCGGAAAAGACGGAACTGTTAAACTAAAACTTTTAATTTTCTATGTAATCACAACTCCTTCCTCGCCTCCTTATCGTACTCTGCAAACATAAGAAGCTGCAATCTTGACTATCGTTAAAGGTAACCTTCAAGGAAGGCTAGAAAGAAAATATTTCATTTTGTAATCAGTAGCAAGTTCCGGTAGTGATAATTTACCATACACAATGTCTGACTCCATCGCTAAATGGTTAGCGTGCTGGCCTTTGGTCACAGGGGTCCCAGGTTCGATTCCTGGTAGGGTCAAGAATATTAACCATCATTGGTTAATTTCGCTGGCACGAGGACTGGGTGTATGTGTTGTCTTCATCATCATTTCATCCTCATCGCGATGCGCTGGTCGTCCAGGGGAGTCAAACCAAAAGACCTGCACCCGGTGAGCCGAACATGTCCTCGGACACTCCCGGCACTAGAAGCCATACATCATTTCATTCCATACACAATGCCAATTGTACAGAAGAGGTTCCTTTACGGCTTAGCATTCAAATGAAAAGCTATGGAATACGCAAAATTACATGGCAATAGGGCAGCAGGAAAACAATACCTGCTTGTAACAGGTGACAGTATTGCACTACCTACCAATAATGTGTGTGTACACATATAAATTATTTCTGTAAAAGTTTGTTTGAAAATACAATGAAATTATATTTTCCCTTAAATTTTCATCAAAATATCAGGGTGCGTATTATGGTCTGTAAAATATGGTATTAGCTGGTGCACCCTCTTCACCCCAATGAGGGCGGACAGCATCTACCAAGTATAAGAAACTGTGTATTAGTGCGTTGGTGATAATGTTGGGAGACAGCACACACAACCAGTCTCTGAGCCAAGAGAATTAATGGTTTATGATTATAATCCCATGACATGACTAGTATTTGCACTCAGGACCTGAGTACTGAATACCAAGACACCGACCAGTCACCCCAACACTGATAAGAATGGAAATAAATAAAAAACAAAATGGACAGACCATTATTTTGTGAAAAGCTTGCAGGCATTATTCATGTTTACTCTTTAGTAGAGAACTCTTCAGAGTTGGGCTGAATAGCTCAGACAATGTCATTTGAAAGTGCTCAAATACGACAGTTCCACGTCGGTAGATTTATCGGCATGTTAAATAACTGCCATGAGACAAAATTCCAACACCTCAGCATCTCTGAAAACAACAGGTAGTTAGAGGGACTTAAAACAAATATTATTATTGTGGTATGTTTGCCATTTTTCGGCAGCAAGACTAGAGCGGGAACGATCCATTACAGCCCTACCACCAGTGAAGTCACTGCGCTGGAGCCTTGCTACTTGCTGCACAGCCAACCTGAAGGGAGGGAACTGGCGTGCATTGGTCAGACCTTGCTACAGTTACTCTCACTGGCCGCTACATCACTGGAGGCCTTGAGGGGTGCAGAAACAAAGAGAACCACAAACCGAGGCCCTTCCGTACCCAGACGTTTTCACGGGCTTCTAGTGCGTAATGTATCTCAAAGGGCCATCCAGGTATAGAAATCATGCGAGACCTGCAAGCTGTGTTTTAGTTGGTGCTGTGGATTCAGTGCGAGTTGGTTTGCACTTAGTTAGCGAGTTAAGTGCCGACAGCCTACAGAGAGTGTGCTGTCCGGGAAATGAGTATTCGTTCCACATGTCTGTCATCATGTGCGGGTCCGTTGGGCCAGCCGCTGTGGAGCAAATGTGTGTGCTGTAGAGGTGTGGAAGGAAACACTGCATACCTGCAGCGAAAAGGGAACGGAGGTTTTACTGGAGTGAACGGGCAGCATAGTGATGGGCAACGCTTTCACTCAAGACTCTCGAGACTGATGTCGCAGATCTCGAGACTCTCGCGAGAATCCTGAGACCGATCCTCCTGTAGCGCAAGCTGTGCGACGTACCAGTAACTAAGACTGTAAACTTGGTAGTATATCATTGGCAGTTATTGCATGAAATAATGTTCTCTTATGAAAACGTGTGAGCCAATACATTTCGTCAAAAGCCTGGAAAAGTACTGCATATTCAACTATGAACCCCTTAATAACATTAACTAAAGTGGAAACAGAATGTCAGAATCTTGAACTGTTCACGACTTATTTGGGGTGGACATCTTAGGTGAATAACAATGCATACTTTTTGAATAACTGTAGATAGGATGAACACCTACTTGGATACTAGAAGTGTGCATTATTCGAACCTGAGATGGGGAAGATGTGCTTTGCTATACGCAACACCCATTACACATGAGTGGAACGTGTAACAGAGGTGATGGGCAAGCTCTCGAGACCGATTGTCGTGCGCTGCGAGCTGTGCGACGTCCCAGTAACTACGAGTGTAAGCCTGATAGTTATCATCAGCAGTTCTCACATGGACACGTGTGTGACGATAAATTTTTCTCAAAATCCTATGAAAGCACTGCATGTTGAAAGCTCCTTACCATTAACGAAAGTGAATACAGAATGCCAGTATCTTAAACTGTTCACGAGTTATGTCAGGTGGACTTCTTAGCTGAATAACCCGTATAATTTGTTAATAATTGTTATTAGGATGTAATCCTAAATGAATGCCTCACAATCGTCGGCAGAGTAGTTTCTTGTGATTCAGACCGGGCCAGAGGTGTTCTGTGACGATTCCTCTTCATTGATATTATGTGTTTTTAAGTGCCGGATCATCCCAGAAGTATTTCCGCCTATGTATTTTACTTCTTTTGAATAAGCAACATAGCGGGCTGTGCTATGTGATATCTCTTAAAAATAACCGACATCCACGACTTACGTTGCGTTTCGGACATCGTCTTCAAGTTGTCTTGTACAGTTCGACACAGTTCATATTGTACCGTCATATATCAAAGTACCTACCTAATTATGACGCAAATACTCTATAGCAATTTAGCTTGCCCATTCCACTCATGCGTAATGGTGGTTGCATATGCAGCAAGGCGCATATTGCCTTGTCTCGAGTTCGAATAATGCACGCCTCTAGTATCCAGTTGCGTGTACCTACAGTAGCCGCAAGGTTCTGTACTTAAACCACTCATTCGTGTACCTATCAGTGCATACAATGTCCGAATGCGTATCCTTTATAATTATGTTATACTGCGTCAAAATACACCTAGGTATAAATAAAAACGCCTTAGTCACTTGTTGACACGTATTTACGAAAATGAGAAGGCTTGTGGTTGGCTATTCGCATATTTGGAACAAACAACATTCAGCTCCGACTACCTGCAGGCCTACGACACGCTGCTTGACGCACATTGTGGGGACAACGCTCTCGAGAGTTCTCGAAATTTCTCACGACAAATAATGATAACAATGACATATGATAACAATATGATAACAATGACATTTACAATAAGATACAAAAGTTGAAAACTAGAAAAACGGCCGGAATTGAACAGATTTCTGGGGATATACTAAAGACAATGGGTTGGGATATAGTACCATATCTGAAGTACTTATTTGATTATTGTTTGACCGAAGGAGCTATACCAGATGAATGGAGAGTTGCTATAGTAGCTCCTGTGTATAAAGGAAAGGGTGATAGACATAAAGCTGAAAATTACAGGCCAGTAAGTTTGACATGCATTGTATGTAAGCTTTGGGAAGGCATTCTTTCTGATTATATTAGAAAAGTGTGTGAAATTAATAACTGATTCGATAGAAGGCATTTTGGGTTTTTTATAGGTTATTCCACTGAAGCTCAACTTGTAGGATTCCAGCAAGATATAGCAGATATCTTGGATTCTGGAGGTCAAATGGACTGTATCGCGATTGACATGTCTAAAGCATTTGATAGGGTGGATCATGGGAGACTACTGGCAAAAATGAGTGCAATTGGACTAGACAAAAGAGTGACTGAATGGGTTCCTATATTTCTAGAAAATAGATCTCAGAGAGTTAGAGTAGGTGAAGCTTTGTCTGACCCTGTAATAGTTGAGAGGGGAGTTCCTCAGGGCAGTGTTATCGGACCTTTATGTTTTCTTATATATATAAATGATATGAGTAAAGGAGTGGAATCGGAGGTAAGGCTTTTTGCGGATGATGTTATTCTCTATAGAGTGATAAATAAGTTACAAGATTGTCAGCAACTGCAACGTGACCTCGAAAATATTGTGAGATGAACAGCAGGCAATGGTATGTTGATAAACGGGGCTAAAAGTCAGGTTGTGAGTTTCACAAATAGGAAAAGTCCTCTCAGTTTTAATTACTGCGTTGATGGGGTGAAAGTTCCTTTTGGGGATCATTGTAAGTATCTAGGTGTTAATATAAGGAAAGATCTTCACGGGGGAATCATATAAATGGGATTGTAAATAAAGGGTACCGATCTCTGCACATGGTTATGAGGGTGTTTAGGGGTTGTAGTAAGGATGTAAAGGAGAGTGCATATAAGTCTCTGGTAAGACCCCAACTAGAGTATGGTTCCAGTGTATGGGACCCTCACCAGGATTACCTGATTCAAGAACTGGAAAAAATCCAAAGAAAAGCAGCTCGATTTGTTCTGGGTGATTTCCGACAAAAGAGTAGCGTTACAAAAATGTTGCAATGTTTGGGTTGTGAAGAATTGAGAGAAAGAAGAAGAGCTGCTCGACTAAGTGGTATGTTCCGAACTGTCAGCGGAGAGATGGCGTGGAATGACATTAGTAGACAAATAGGTTTGAATGGCGTTTATAAAAGTAGGAAAGATCACAATATGAAGATAAAGTTGGAATTCAAGAGGACAAACTGGGGCAAATATTCATTTATAGGAAGGGGAGTTAGGGATTGGAATAACTTACCAAGGGAGATGTTCAATAAATTTCCAATTTCTTTGAAATCATTTCGGAAAAGGCTAGGAAAGCAACAGATAGGGAATCTGCCACCTGGGCGACTGCCCTAAATGCAGATCAGTATTGACTTATTGTCTCGAGAAATCTCGTCTCAGACTGCCCATCACTAGGGCAGCATTCGTCACCTTGAACTGTAAGACAGGTGTGCAGGCTGTGAACTGAGGACTGTGACGGCAGCAATGAGAGAAACTGTGTCACTGAGTGGGACTGTATGTGCTAGTGGATGAAGACCAAGTATGCATTAGTGAGAATAAGAGAGAGCGCTAACAGTGAAATTGTGTGTCCCATACTATGGGTGTAGGTTGTGATTACGGTATGTATGTATGTGTGTTAACAAAGATTAAGTATGGTAGGTAGATAATAAACCTTAAAAAAGTTTAACGCTACCAGTTTCTGCATTTACTTACTACCCCGCCAAATGGTCACATTATTATAACTTTTAGATTCCTATTAACCTGGAAAAATAAGGAGACTGAAAAAAATTCATGTAATGCTCTTTTTTTTGCTGTGATTAATAAATTAGTAACTTAAAAAACAACGACTCTTTTCCTTTATTAATATTACATGAATACCACTTTTACTGCCTGCTAAAAAATACAAAAAATGGGAGCCTATTTTCCTTTGATTTACAAGGCCTTGGTGAGAAAAAGCTACTAATGTTCCTAAACTGTGAAAAAATTAGGCCTCCTATCAAATTAAGTCAATCATCATCGTCATCTACCGTTTTTTCTACACCTTGTAGAGTTGTGGGTGCGAACTGTGTCACACATGTGGATCTGGCCCTGTTTTACGGTCAGATGCCTATTCTGACGCCAACTCTACAGAGGGATGTAATGGTTGGTAGTGTGGTGTGTTGTCTGAATATGAAGAGGACAGTGTTGGGGCAAACAATCAGTCCCCCAGCCAGAAAAGTTAATCACACGCGATTAAAATCCCCAAGCCTGCCAGGAATCAAACGTGGGACCTTCTGAAACGAAGGCCTCAATGCTGACCATTCAGCCAAGGAGTCTGCTATCAAATTAAATAAATTAATACATATTTTTCAACAAAATTATGAAAGCATTAAGATAAAATATGTATCTCTCAACAGAGGTAGAACACAGTCACCATGGTCAAGGGGAATTAATAGATGGCTGGCATAAATCACTGGCTCCTCTTAAGATGGCTGTGGTTTGAGTCATAGCCAATGCAAGTATTATTCAGGTATATTAAATATCTGAGAACTACACTGAAGTAGAACACAGTCATCATCGTTGGAAAGGTTCAGTAGACAAGTGGCAGTGTCACTGGATTTTCATCAAGACAGCTGTGGATCGAATCCCAGCCAATGCAAGTGGGCTCTACAAAATAATAAATCATGTTGCTGTGGTTCAGATTCCATGTAAAAGTGGAAGTACTACGGTTTAAGATCATGATAAAATTAAGTCATGTAAAACCGTAAGCTTTTTTTTATTTCAACAGGATCCAGTTCAAAATGGAAAAAAAGAAAAGGAGTATCGTAAGTATATAACAATGCAATTTAACCAATCGTAAACAGGGATTAAAAAATAATTATTGAATTTAAGAAAAGACTAGGTAAACAACTGATATGGAATTGACCACCCAAGCAGATCAATGGCAACCGATTTCTTTTCTTGCTGGCATTGTTCTACTCTACCATTTGCGAGTTTTTTAGGTTCTTACCTTGTTTTCCTTTTTACAACTGGCTTTACTTCGCACTGACAGAGATAGGTTTTATGGCGACGATGAGATAGGAAAGAGCTAGGAGTAGGAAGGAAGCGGCCGTGGCCTTAATTGAGGTACAGTCCCAGCATTTGCCTGGTGTGAAAATGGGGAAACCACAGAAAACCATCTTCAGGAATGCCGACAGTGGGGTTCGAACCCACTATCTCCTGAATACTCGCCACACTTCAGCGACTGCAGCTATCGAGCTCTGTGTCTTGCCTATGTAAGCCTCCCTCCACTTCCATCCTTTCTTCCAAGTTTACCTTCCATAAACCAGATATTTTGGTATCACAGTAGGGTTGTCAATCGACAGGAATTAGCTCACAAATTTCTTTCTAGAGGAATACAGTCTTACATTAAAACATAAGCATGAAAAGAAAACCATGATAATTTCTTTCTCCAAAAGCATTTTATTTGCTTAATCTCATTAAATTCACCCTCATTTCCTAATTCTTAGATTAAATTTGAATTTATAATAGATTCATGTACAGCTGTTAAAAATATGAGCAAGACAGAACTTTCTGGGGTGAAGTTGGTCATAAAAATAGAAAATAATGTTATAACACTCAAGACATGTACAGTGAGAATTGTTATATATCAGATGTTGGATGTGACATTGTTACATTGTGCAATACTGCCAAGTCATTGCTACGTTATCGTGCTCATTTAGCGAGGCACTCACGGCCTTGGAGTTTCTTATTATATTATTATATCATGCATGTAATTTCTCTTTTAAGGAACTGTTACTAAAACACTTAGGAAAACTATCATTTATTTGAAACTTGGTATTACATTTTGCAATTCTTATGTAACTTCTTGTTAAAAAAAATCAAACATGGGAAAAATACTTTTTACTGTACTTCACTGTCACTGAATGAAGCAAAATATGAGCATTTTAAGTGATAATAATGTACCTTTCTTTACACAAGTCAATTCAGAAAAGAAATTTTAGAAGCAAAATTCTGATAATTTAATTTATATTACTATATTTGGGTAAATACTGGGGGGGGGGGGGAGACGATCTCCTTGATTTCCATGTAGGGTGAAGTTACTCTATTTTCCTTGCGTTTTCAAGTATTAATGCTCGAAAGTTATTTATACTGAAGGAGAACTATATAGATGTAACTGTTTGCACTGTTGTTAAATAGTGGCGTTGGACATGACTTGAACATTTTAATTGGCTACTTTTGAAAGAATGTAATCTAAATTTGGTGTTTGTGTTTTGTAAGTAAAACGTTTAGAATACAGACCAGCTCAGTGCTTTGAAATAATCGTTTTATATCATTCCGAACGATCCTATGGAAACAACTCACACATATATATTTAAATTAAGTAAAAAATCAAATGACATATGGCTTTTAGTGCCGGGAGTGTCCAAGGGTATGATCGCCTCGCCAGGTGCAGGTCTTTTGATTTGAGGCCTGTAGGCGACCTGTGTGTCTTGATTAGGATGAAATAATGACGACACACACACCCAGCCCCATGTGTCAGCAGAATTACCCAATGATGGTTAAAATTCCAGACCCTGCCGGGAATTGAACCCGGGACCCCTGTGACCAAAGGCAAGCACGCTAACCATTTAGCCATGGAGCTGGACATATATTCCTAAATGTGGTGACAAATTAAAGATACATTCACCAATTATGCTGAAAATGCCTTGCAAGAAATTTTGAAAGGAAATAAATGTTAATTCTAAAAAGTAAAGGATTTCAAGCATTCTGCAAAACAAATGCCACGAAAAAACAAAACAAAGAAACACACACACACACACAAACAAAACAAAGCCGACAGACTGTGTTCAGGCAACACATGTAAACTTTTCTTGCACTGTGTTTGCTTTTTGATGAATGGGGTTTCATATCAGACATATTTTATATTTAATAACGTAAATAACGTTGGCGGTTTACATACCACCTACTACTGTTACAGTTTTTGGAGATTCCAAGGTGCCAGAATTTTGTCCCGCACAAGTTCTTTAACATCTACCAGACATGAGGCTGACATATTTTAAGACCTTCAATTAATACTAGACTGAGTCTGGATAAAACCCTTCCAACTTGAGTTCAGAAGACCAGCAAAACTTGGCATATTTAGAAAAGAGAGGAACTACAATAGACAAATTAAATAAGAAAGCACCTGCAGAAGGGCTAAGAGCTTCATGCAACAGCACAAAGCCCAGCTTAAGATAAAAAATACACTCACAATGTAGCAAACTTCTCTAAAAGTACTAATAGAATTATGATCTGTGTCTTTGCAACAGAATTTTTACACCCAAATGTTGTTTATAATCTGAACACTTTGAGGACACTTGATGAGAAGGGGAACCGAAGGGTTTTTCCACGTTGTGATCACTGTTATTGTAGCAGAGGAGCCCATTACAATCATTAACCATGTGATTTGAAGCAATTTGTTTCACAGGTTCAAAACTATTTTTCTTCCACATGCACAAAGGCTTAAAAGAGCAAAGGTGATAGATAATCTCTCTTCTAATTTCACTGAAGTAGTTCTTTAACTCTGTTGTAACAGTTCAAATCCTGTTACAAAGTGATATCTGTATTTTTATTATTATTATTATTATTATTTCATCTGTGATATCATTATTATATTATTATTAGTATGATGTCCGTATTACTATTATTTTATCTGTGAGATTACTATTATTATATTATCATTCTTATTCAATTCGATTCTGCAATGCTTGTCGCTTGCATGATTGTAGTTAAATGTATGCATATATATACGTATGTGTAGAATAACACTCAAGACATGGACAGTGAGAATTGTTATATATCAGATGTTGGATGTGACATTGTTACATTGTGCAATACTGCCAAGTCATTGCTACATTATCGTGCTCATTTAGCGAGCCACTCACAGCCTTGGAGTTTCTTAGGGAGCCCCAGGGGATTTCACCATCACATGTAATATTTGTCGCGAGGTGGTAGTAAATTATTATTATTATTTCTGGAGATTACGTAGGTGCGTCAACCAACGCCTATATAAGGTGGCTGCATCTTGTAGCGTCAGTCATTATTCTACTGGAAGGAGAGGCACAGTTGGCCATTAAGTGAACGAAGATGGAGTGGCCTCAGTCAGTCAACGGGAGTCATTATTCAATTGGAAGCAGAGGCGTAAGCCGGTCAGTCAACGACAGCCAACGAGTGTGAACGAGATGGAGAAGGCTCAGTGAACCATTAGTCTTTGGTCATTGAGAGAGTGAGGCCAAAGTTGGTCGGTCACTTAGTTGAAGATATGGACGGGAAGGCTTACAACGAAGTCGTAGAAGTATAGACCTGCAATGAGGTCATACAGTGCAGACTTACCAATAAGTCATATAATATGGAGAAGAAGCAGTCACAAGGATACATCACCAAATTAGGCGTGACACATCTACAGTAAACACCAGATTTAAGGAATACGTCGTAATTACACTCGAAGTGTTGAAGGTACAGTCAAGTGAAACAGTGAGGGATATACTTTGTATAAATTGTTAAATGTATGGTCAAGAAGAATTCAAATTCATGCCTAGTTTCTTACAGTTGCAATGTCATAATTTCATATCTTCATCTGTTTTAATCGCAGCAGTTCTCACTATTTTATATATTATTTAAAGAATATATTTTGTTCTATCAAATGAATTTATAGTATTATTTCAATGACAGAATTAGCTAACCTCAAATTAGATGGGGAAACCGAACGCCAATCTCCTTTTCCCAGAACTTACATGGTATGCTGTCAAAAGTAAGCTTATTACCCCACACCCTAGAGATAGTCAAGATTCTCATTTTATTATTGCTGCACTGAGTTGTAGCTGGCGCCCATCAAACAACGTATGTGTAAGTAAGCAGGTAAGAAGTAAGAGTACAAGGTCCGACGAATGTGTATTTTATTTAATGAATATTAATTTTCATATTTTCAATTTAAATGCAGTTTTATATGTTTCAAAAGATAGGCTGTTAGTTAGGAATATCTCACTGTAGAGAAAGTAAAAGTAAAAGTTTACTTGCCTGTGCACCAAATGCAACACATAGATGCCAACCCTTGGATGTGAATTCCTTTGGCCCACTGAAGAAAGCATGTATAAGCATTGTCGGAAACATTGGGATCATTTGCGAAGAAAAATATTAAAAATGAATTTTCATTATGCAGTTTAGTCCACCTTGTCAAACGAAACTTAAGAAACTCCCCCAGTATACAGGTACACCCACTGAAAAATCTGTGGCTGGAAATGCTTCAATTATGAGCAAGTTTTTGCTTCAGATCCCATACATGCAACAGAAGCTAGCTCCTTGTAATATAACAGCACCACAGAAGAAACTGAATACAATTCCTGGTTGTCCTGCTGGAGCAGAAGACAAGGTAGACAATACCTCTAAACCCGATATCGCCAGTATCTACTTTTACATTCAAACATAAACAAGTCTACCAAATCACAAATATATTTAAAAAGCATGACGTCAAAATAGCCTTCAAAACTAGTAACAGAAACTTGGATATTTTACATAATACCAATTCTATTAATCATAGCAATAAGTTCACCAAGTCAGGCGTTTATAGACTCAATTGTAATAATTGTAATACATCTTATGTCAGTCAAACAGGTACGAGCCTGAAATATAACATTTTCGGCCATGGGACAGTACATGGGCGATACTAACCGTAAGTTCACTAACATGAAAATTCTCAAAGTTATATAAAAAGGCCCCCTGCTCAATATTACAGAAAATTGTTTCATCCATCTGGAACAGTTTTTCAATTTTAACTTCAATCTAAATGAAATTTCAGAGAATTCTAACATTTTTATCGACCTTTTAATTCCTATCTTTAGTAATCATGCCTCAGATAAAAATAAATCTTTCTTTCATAATCTCTCTAAATTCCCCTCTCAGCAGCAGTCTCTTTCCTTCAGCCCCACCTTTGACATCCCTTCTCTCCTCCCTCCCCCTTCCTTGTTCACCCCCACCCCACCTCACCCCATCTACTCCTTTCTTCACATTGTCTGCTACCTACAGCAAGTCAGTGCTTGTTCCCTATCCACTCCTTTGTTTATATGGCTTGCCTGCTTCCTCCAGCAAGTCAGTGCTTGTTCTAAATCAGACATCAGAGGTGAGTCTGAAATAAGTTTTCTCCTTTTTCAATTTCCTTTCTGTATATTTATTCATTCCTAATTCTGGCTATCATTTTCAGATTTACTTATTTACTTGAGGTCCTAAGACATCATATTATGACAAGATCATAATCTTGATTTTTGTTATTATATATATTTTAATGTTATAATTATTCCTGCAACATTGTCTGTCTGGTATACATATGTTTTAGTTATCACATAATTTGTTCAATTTTTATTTGGCTGAAGATGGCCACTATGTGGTTGAAACTAGTCTCAAGACTTATGTACAGTAATATTATTTACTTGATATAGCCTATTGTATTGAAAAGGTGGACCCTCTTGTAAATCTATTCTTGTAAGACCATTGGTCTCGACAGATTAGACCACTGATCTGGGGGCATTAGGGTTAGAGCTAGGAAGCAGTCCATAGGCCTCTAGTATCTAAAACAATATTGGCTACTGATAATACCACTGTCTGGCTATTAAAAAAAACAAAAAAAACCCACCAAGAAACCAGTGAATTTTACTTCTTCCGTGGCCTGAAATATGCATGTTGTGACATCCGGCACACATGACACATTCAAACTATGTGGTTTCATTATTTTCACAGAATGTAGCAATCCTGTGGCCATACATAAGCTCTACTGGAGACAACAGCAAACTGCCCTCACCAATGGCAACAGGGAAAAATGGTCATAATTCCCAGATTGACAAAGTCGCCATTTGCAATATTTTTATGTAAGTAACAATATTTCTAGGGCCAGGATGGTGGGTCCCTGGTAAGCATTAAGGAAGGTTCTCTCATTTCTGTTACTTAAGGTATCATTTCCAATCATTTTTGCCGATTTTCTCCTTCTTAAACATGCACTCAAGACAGAAAATGTTCACAGTTTCTTTAAATAAATAATTTAAAAACGAAAAGTATATGTTATAAATCAGACCCGTTATTGCTATCTCAGAGATGTATGCATGATTTTATTTCATGTTTATGAATAAAACTATGACTACACCACATCCTCCTAAAGTTAAAAAATGGCCTACTTCACCCCAGATTACAGGTACTTCATTTTAGTGCTACATGCTGTATTTATGGTAAATCACCAAAGAAATTTCATCACATTAATGGTAAATTGCCAAACTGACTATCACAAAATTTTCTCAAGGTCTACAATTGTTTATTTTTACTATTACTGTAGATATATAATTACACAATAACCATTGAGAGTAAAGGTTTTTTCACGAAGATGAAAAATGGGGAGCAAGCGTAAACATTTTTCTAGAGGATGTAAAATGGGGAGTTTGAAATTTGAAATGTCTAATTTTTGGTTAGTAACAAGGCTATTGGTGTGACAGATTAGACCAACAATCTGTGGGCATAAGATTTACAGCTACGAAGCAATCCACAGGGCTCTAGTATCTACTAAAACAGTATTGGCTGCTGATAAGACCACTGGTCTGGCTAAAAAACAACAAAAATTAAGTGAATTTCACTCCTTCTGGGGCCTAAAATATTCATGTTGTGATATCCAGCACACATGACAATCAAACTATGCCTCTTAACAGCAGAAAATTGGCATGCCTGCAATGACAATCTGGTAATAAAACAGTATTTAAAAAAAAGAAGACAGCAAGTACGAATGAACAAAAAATGCCTTCACTGAAATGGCTTAGGACAGGTTGCAAAAGATTTTATTGTAATTTCAGATAAGCTAGCTCAATGATCTTCAATGAATTAATAAAGTTGATAACGATTGTTTAAAGGGAAATAATATCTAGGTCATCGGCCTCATAGAATTGTGCACGATACGTAAATAGTGAGAGAAAATACATAAGCCTACTACAGAATAAATGTGCCTAAAAAGCACTCAACACGTTGCTTTTAACGTATTTTTCAAATTAACATTAAGTGGGCATGGATAGTCCAACCTAAGGTTTTAGTTAAATTTTTAGTTTGTGATAAGTCAGAAAAGAGGGAAAACTGAGGCTTGAACATTTGGAACAGAATGCTGTATTTATTGCAGTACTTATCTCACTCTATTACACCAAAATGTATATACAAACATTACCAACCATAATATAAAGTAATTTTTCTCTGTTCCCTTCAGCAGTGACAGTACTACAGCACTAAAATGTGCACACTGGCTTGAATACACGACTCTACTGAATCGTGAAAACCAAAAATCACCATTTCTTACCTTTTCATCTTATGTTACCTCACAATGTATTAAAAAAAAAGCCATCTTACAGGAGAAATTATGAATCATTTTATCCTTCATAATTGCAGTATACTTCATAAACATAAAAAAAATTTAAAAAAAACATAAGGAGTACAAACAGAACAGTGTGAACGAAAAGTGAAAACAAAGAAAATCATGAACACACTCCAGTTGTAGCCCATTATTGATAAAGGAACAAAGAATTAACTTTTTATCACCTGAAGATACAGGTGTAACCATTACTTTTTAAATATATTCTTAATCTATCAATCACAACACTCATTCAGAAACTACTCATTTAAATACACACACAAAACTTTATTATACAACCACACAGAGAGAAGAGAAAATGTGTGTGTGTGTGGTCAAACTCAACAAGAAGTGTTATTATGACCTCACAGTCATTATACAAGCAGACAATGTTTATGCTTGGTGGTTCTATAGATCAAACTTCATAAACTTTAATCTCTGAGGCAGATATTGTTATGAAGTGAGAAAACTGTAAAGGACTAAAACTAAGGACACACTTTTCTCATGTTAAGGTTTCTTTCAATAATATTCTAATAAATATATATACATACACACATGTGCAAAACAATATAATTGAAAGATAATCCTTTCTGAATTACTATGGATATAATACTGCACATGGTACAGAAGAGCTGAGGTTTGCCACAAGAATCAAGGTTCTAGTTTAAGATATTAAGACTGGGTTAAGTAGATAGAAATGAATTTGATTCAGGAATACTACCATAGTAACGTATATCAACATTATGTTTTATAATTACATATCAAATGCCAATTTTATAGTGAAAATAACTTGACTGACCAAATTGAAGGCCTGTAATATTGGGTTCTTTTCTAGGACACATTTTAGTTAAATTTTTAAAATTAAATTCTGTACAAGAGCAAATGATGATAGAATTAGAATTGACTAAATATATTCTAAAACAATTTTACATCTCTTGATAAGAGCAAAGTTAAAAAGAACTGTAATACAGAAGAGACAGCAGTGTGTCACAAGGATAATTTGGTGTGACAGATTAAAATTTCTGGAGACTAAGGAACTCTCTCGTAACAGGAGGAATGGAGAGTCTAAGCGAGAGAAACACACATCTACAAAATGGTTAGACTCTTACGGTATCAAGGTAAAAGGCAAGAATGCGAAGAGAACAAGATTTAAATAAAGTGTTTATGAAGGCATTTGGATCACACTGACACAATCTAGAACAAAAATGAATATAACTCATAGGGTATAGAATGTAACTGCCAGGCAGATGAGGAAAATAAGACAAACACATCCTTCTATTACTTTTGGACTTAGGAACATCTAAATTTGGCTATACATTCTGCTGAAAAAATTATTCATCAATAAATTTTTACTTTGGAATATACCATACAGTCTCTTCAATTACAGATAGGACCATATATTTGGCAATTTTTTATCAGGCAACACCAATTAGGCCTATGTTGTCTTTACCAAGAAGCACTGTCCCTAAATTGGACTCGGATCTACAGCATCCAGAGGTAGGCTATAACGTCCAAAAAATGTCAAAGGTTGTTCGATTCTATCATCCATTGATGCTTAATGATATTAATGAGCATTAAATTAAGGAAAAATGGAACTTGGTTTATGCAATTAATAATATGTAAGTACAGGTACAGTAAGAAGAAAAATGTGATATAGGCCTACTGTACATTTTCTTAGGAATAAGTATATACTGTGGCAAATTATTAACGAACGTGAGGGTAATCTGACTTATTTCAGATTATACAATTTTTGTTACAAATACGAGTGTTTAAAAATAGGTCTAATTTGTTTTTTAAAAATATTTTTCTAAGTTTCCATCAGTGTTTCTGTTCTTTCATGCAAAGACTTTGGGACACTTTGGTTTGCCAGAGCCTGTGAAGTCTCTTATGATCTGAGTTGCCTTGGTGTCTATTATCAGTACTGTATGTGTATTAATTTCCATTAGTTCCGAAGCAATGGAGGATACATAGAGAACAAGAACATCAGTTTCCTCGGACTAATAACTGGGAAAAAGAACCATAAGAAAAAATCAGTTCAAACAAATAATAGGAACACTCCCTTTCTATTAGGACCTGCAGAAAAAAAGTGGTATGGTGTATAACTCAATCCTCAATATATCAGTCATCTCTCGTTATAATATGTACAGTACAGTCCATACATCTTGACCTTTGAGACATGTACATGTCAATTTCCTGCAGTAGTAGTAGTAGTAGTAGTAGTATAATAATACTATCTAATAGAAGGGAGTCTTTCCTTATTATAAAATCAAATAGAACTATGTCAGAGGATCTGTTCATAATACAGATTTTGCTTCTATTTAGAACATGGATCATTTTCTGAACACACAGAAACATAATATGTTTATGCCACCGAGACCGGCAGACTTCCTAATTATTTTATATAGAGCAACAAGCCATATAACAGCACAGAAATTAGAGTAAATTCTAATTTTGTGCCCTGAATAAATTAGGTTAGCAGAGAACACTTGAGTCGTCCAGTTGCAAAATCCGTTATGTCCTTTTTTTTTTCTCAAAATGAGGTATCACGGCCATTGTATGCATCTCATCAAAATACACAATCCAGTAATGTAATACGTGAGCAAAGGCCATTTAATCCATACGTTTAAAGGTGACAAATAACAGAACTACTGCAGACGTCGTTATGTCCAGCGTGTGTTATGCAGCAAAGCTTGTTATGTCGCAGAACCCTGTAAGAGGATCATACTTACACGAAGAAAATCAGGCAACTGTGTGATAAGAGGTGAAGCACAACTATAACAGCGACTGTGGTGAAGCGAAAAGCATATTGAAGCATGGGAAACCCTTTTCTGCTAGTGTGCCAGTACCAGTGAAGGAAGGGGTTCCTCTTAGAAAAGAAAAGCTCAAATCCGTACATTTAAGGGTGACAAATAACAGAACTGCTGTAGAAGTAGTTATGTCCAGCGTGTGTTATGCAGCAAAGCTCCTTATGTCCCAGAACCCTGTAAGAGGATCATACTTACACGAAGAAAATCAGGCAACTGTGTGATAAAAGGTGAAGTACAACTATAACAGCGACTGTGGTGAAGCGAAAAGCACATTGAAGCATGGGAAACCCTTTTCTGCTAGTGTGCCATTACCAGTGAAGGAAGGGGTTCCTCTAAGGAAAGAAAAGCTCAACGACCTGAATACATTGCTGACCAAACATTACGGGAAAGAGTGGATAAGGAATGATGACCTCAGGTTCTACAAAACACTGTTTGACCAACGGCAAACTTTAAACAGTGAAGTGCCAGAGTATGACATTGATGTGGGAGGTTTTGTTGAGGGCAATAAGGGATTGTTAGTATAACTGCACAAAATGTTAGAGAACTTATAAAACGTTTTGAATGAATGATGATTTCTTGAAGTAATCATAAAATCGAAGAGCAGGGATTAGATATCAAAACATATCCTAACTGCGATTACTGCAGTGAAAAATGAAGAGAATTATCTTTGCAGGGGACTTAAACTGCAGAGTGGACAAACCAAATCATAAGTCAACGCTATTAATAGAAATCTTTCAAGAAGAAGGATTCACTCTAGGTAACAAAAAAGGAGAGGTAACCTACTTTTTACAGATAATTTTTTAAAAACATCAATGTAAACCTACCAGTGTCCATAACAGCTCAACTGCAAGACAACAGAGAACGTGCAGAATTGCAGCAAAGCCCAACTCCAAAATCTAGGAAACTGAACCAGGATATCCTGCAAGAAAAAAAGCCTGCCTTAGAGTTGGCTAGAGAACTGATAACCAAAAACAGGATAGATGAAGGACTAGAAATTATAACCGTCTGTATAAAAGCAGCTCAGATAGAATGAACAAGTACAGCCAAACCGTGGTTCGACACAGAATGCTACCAGCTCAGGAAAGAGGCTCTCGGACTACTAAGAATGGCGAAACGACTTTGCACGAAGGAAACCCTACTATCATATTCATTAAAGAGGAAAGAGTAAAAAAAAAAAAATGCTAAAAGAGAAGAAAGCAATTTACACCAAAGAGCAAGCAAGGATTCAGGCGGAAGCAGCAGGAAATAACCTGTTCCTTGTCTTGAAGAGAAAAACAAGAGATACAGCAGCTTCTATACCAATGGAGGTATGGGAACGACATTTTGCAAATATGTACAACAGACCTCAATCAGAGGACACAGAGGGAATGGCTCAGACAACTGAACTCTCCCCCCATCACTCTCATCACACCGATCACTAAGGGAGAAGTGCAAGATGCAATCGATCGTTGCAAGAGGAGAACAGCAGTCCGCCCAGATGGCATCTTCAACGGGAACCTGAAGGACTCAGCAGACATCCTGAAGGGAATTTGGGTAGAGTTATTCAACAAATGCCTCGCAATAGGATATATACCAGGAAGTTGGAAACTCTCATCAATCAAGATGTTGTATAAAGTGAAAGGAGAACTAGACGGGCCAAACGCATGCAGGGGGACAGCAATAGATAGCAACATATATAAAATATTTTCCTCAATAATAAACAAAAGACTAAGAAATGAAACAGAGCAACACATCCCAGAAGAACAATTCGGATTTAGGGAAGGAACAGGAACCCTGCACGCGGTGAAAAACCTCCCAGAAAAAATAAACAAAGCCCTCAGAAATGACAAGGGGAAATACATGGCCATATTCGCTGACTATGAAAAGGCCTTCGACTCAGTAAACAGAGGGAAATTGCTGCAAAAGTTAAAAGAGATGATTGGAGAAGAGACTGAAATGACAAGTCACGAGGAGGATACTAAAGGAAAACAAAGTAATAATCAAGGATGGTATAGGTGTCTCAAGACACACATCACAAACTGGGCGAGTTACAAGGCGATCCAATGAGTCCGATGCTATTCAACATTGCAACATCAGACATAAGCAAGATTTCCCAAGGAGTAAATGTATCACTACTAGTATATGCGGATGACATGGTCATTGGTTCAAGGAAAAGAGATGATCTATAAAAAGCAATTGATAGATTACAAATACGGACTACAGAAAATGACTTCAAGATAAATAAGAATAAGACAGTAATGACATTCAGGAAAGGCGGAAGGAGGGCCACAGGAGGCAAAGTAATCTTTGAAGGGGAGGACATACAGACGGTGAACAGCTTCCGATATCTGCGTATCACGCTGCAAAACTACGGGAATATCCTTCAGGATGCACGTAAGGGAAAGGATTGCAGCAGTGATTAAAGCAATCTACGAAATAAAGGGACACACCAGGCTTTCGTCAGCAACTGCTATGGAATTGTTCTGAGCGATAATAATGCCAACAGCTACGTATGGCATAGCACTGATTTGGGACCACCTAAGAGGATCAGAACTCGCAGCACTGGAGATGGTAAAGGCCAGATTTTTAAAAGTAGCACTTGGTGTCTCAAAGGTAACACCTAATCGACTGGTCTTTGAACTGGCGAAAGAGACCTCTTTTATTGAAGATGTTAGGTTCGCAATGCTTCTGCTTTCTACCCCGCAAGTGACAGAAAACCTGAGGAGAGAAGAGAAAAGGAACAAAATTTCCAAAGAGTTTTACTCAACAGATGCCATGCTGGACAGAAGCTGGACAAGACCAAATCAAGAACTGCGAAAAGCCGTAACACGCCTAGCAGTACACGGTTTTCACCATAAGTTCTGCAAATATAGGCCTACCTCATTCCATCAACCAAATGAGAAATGTGTGTGCATCCTGTGTCTGAAAAGTTGTGGAATATACCACTTTGATAAATGTGAAAAAAGATCCAAGTCACTTAGTGCGTACAGTAAAGACACACGAGTCAGCTGTGCTAAACAGTCGTTACGTGATATAGCCTTAAAAAAATCTGTATTTTTTTCCCCATCTTATTTGCTATTTTCTTTATCTTTCCTCCTACTCTGTATATGGCCATTGGCTGCAATAAAGTCTATATATAAATATTTCCATTCATGCTATTTTCATAGTGTACTACTTTCAATTGTAGCTGATAAAACATGTTCACCATAAATCTGCACACTCTATTCCATATAATGCTGCACATATCTCTTATCACCACAAAACTGCTACAAAACTAGTTACGTGCTAATGTTTTTTTGCAAAAAATATGGGTTATATAAGTTATGGAGATTTAGCAGTATGACGAAGCTGGACGCTTACTGTTTAATTACAAAATTTCAACTTCCTATCTTTGTTGCATAACAAATTACAGTTCTTTGCACTTCCTGAAAAATTTGTTTTTCTGCACATAACGGGTTTTGCAACTGGACGACTCACTTTAAGGCATGTTTTCTTTTCTAGGCATTAGTACACTTCATAGTACAGAAAAAAAGAGTGGCAACCTAAGCATAGCAATGGCACACTCAAAACATCAAGAGGTTTGGGCTTATTGGTTAAGTTCACATGAATCATAGAGGCATCAGTAGATTACAATGTCAGTATTCCAATATTCATTTGAAATGTTGCAGGTGATCTGGTTTCCACACAATAACATTAAGAGCTATATGGTGAAGCATAAATATTCTGAACTCCTCCTAAAGCAACACAACATGCAGGGACGGAAATCCATCTCAATGACACCTGAAACTACTACAATATTTGAACGCAGGTTTACTTCTTGAGCAAGCAGCCTCAGTTGTCATTAAAATATACTATGCTACAACCAGAGCACTGGCAACCAGTTTGATATTATCTAATACAGAAAGTGAACCACTATATAACACATTCTGACAAAACATGGAGCCCGATTCTGCGGCAACTGCTCCCCTCCATCATAAAAAGGAAATATAAAAGGGAACAAAGTAATTGCCTTGCCTTCCAAAAGAAGGTTTTAGAGGATATATTGGTACGAGACCAAAATCCCTGCTTCATCACATGAAGTCAGCATTTATTAAATGCAAATTAAATGTGTAGATCTCAATCACATTGTTGATCAAATTGGACTTTCCAGTCATTTGCCCTGAACTTAATGCTATGTTGTATATATTTTTAAGAACAGCTGTCATGGCAGAGAGCAATTAAAATTCTACATCTCTGACTTGTCATACAAAGAATGCAATTAATGTTCTACTCAGTCTTATATAACCTCACATAATGGACTGCAAAATAATTGAACATCTTACTCACTCGACGCTCAAGCATTTAAAATACAATGATAAAAGTAGTATCCTACAACAGTTTCCTTATTTGATGAAACAAAGAAAGCAGCTACAACATTTCACTATAAAACATTTTTCTTCCAATTTGAACATACAAGATCCTTTTGGTAAAAGCATACTAAACAACTAAATTAAATTGCAAAATAACACATACGTAGGAATTTACTCAAGGAGCAGATCGAGTGAATAAGCATGGATGACGTCGGCTATGACGTACAACTGACAATTAACACTTCTACACACAAATTCTTCAGCAGCTCTTATTTCAGGACTCGATACCAAGATTCTCAGAGGTAGTATGGGGTTTGTTAGAACCAAATATTTGTAGATTTCCATATTGGAACGCAGCACTTCAGACTGTTCAGAAATACACGTTACAACGCACAACTAATAACTTCTGGTACGAACAACAAATGGTCCAAGGTGAACCAACATCAAGTTTACGACCACGAAATGCTATCAAACACTAATCACTGAGTAATGTGAAGAATTTCCCATGGCTGTAATGTCTGTGGGGAGGTAAACAGTGTCGGAGAGATTCCTCCACCAATGAGCTGTGCTGCCTGAGTGGAGGTGGCTGTCCCAGATACAACACGTTGCCTCCCAGTGCTAGTAATTGAACCTGGATGAATGATTGGTTGACTACCTAGTCCCATGAGATTATGAACAGATGGAGTAACATCTATAGCGACCTCCCCTAAAGTATTTACGGATATTCCATTTACCATGTTCACTGCCTGACGTGCTCCTTGAGCATCTAGCTGACTCCAGTATGTTTCACTGGGTGATGTATGATTAACTCCAGGAGGAGGTTGTGCTGGCTGACCAGTGTACCGAAAATATGGGTTTTTAAGGTCCAGTGTATTGGAAGAACGAGTACCTGTGGCTTCAACACAAAGTTCAATGGTCACATCATAACTCTGTCTCTGATTTGCCAACAGCACTACTCGTCCAGAAAGCAACTGACCAGCCTTAACAAATATGGGTGTTTCTAATAAGCACCTCACCTGATACCAATGAGTCAACGGCTCTGACGGGGCAGTCGACAGCCAAACTGTAGAATTCTTCCCAATAAAAGCAACATCAAACCAAAAGGCTAGGCCATGCACAGTTCCAGATTCCAGTAAATGAAACTGGAGAGGAATTTCTATTTTGTGAAGGTCAGTTTCCCTAGCTTCCTGAAAATCAACCACATGACGATTTGACTTTGCCATACACACACGCACATCGAAAGTATCAACGATTGGTTGTCGGAAATATTCTTTCATAGCAGCATGTCGAAGGCTGCTAAGGTCAATTCCATGAAAACACTGCTGATACCAAAAGTTTGCTTTATTAAACTGTTCCATATACAAACTATCATCCGTAAATGGAGCAACATGTAGGTCCCCTCGACTGGGAAACATAACTCCACCTTCCTTGAGCCATTTTTTTGCATGAAGAAAAGTTTCCAGCATACGTTCATTGTAGAGCATATATCCCATTGGCTCAGAAATAACCACATCAACCTTTTCAGGAAGAGATATTTCTTCTATTTTACCAGCAATGACTATTACTTTGCTTTTAAGATTGTTGAAATTCACCAAGGTCTCTGCATGCTGAGCCATTGTACTAGCTTCAACAGCATACACTTTTCTAGCACCAGCTTGGATTGCAAAAAATGATAAAATCCCTGAACCAGCACCAACATCTAGTACTACTTTATCTTTAAAATCATCCAAATTTGCTAAAATAGCACGCTGGTAGGTGCTAGTTCTGATATAGTCCTGCATCATATTCTGTTGTTGAGAGAGGTACCCATAAAATTGGAAGTACTGGACAGCCGAGGCATCCTCTGTGCGTTCTGTGAAAGCAGAAGATCCCTTCCCAGACTTCAATTTCGAAATAGCATCGTGAAAACGTCTAGCATCCGCAGAATTTCTAAACGTTAATAGAATACTTTCCGAATCTATGGTTATGACGTACAATAGCGTACCTACGCGAGCACATTCCGTTGTTCGACTAACAGGAAATTCCATCAATTCTTCCATTCCTGGCACACCGTCTCTTCTTAATTTCACACTAATCCCTTGAGGATCATATTCGGTACTCAGCGTAACTGAAAAATCATATTTCGGCACAATATCACCATTTTCGGCAGCATACGACACTCTCACCGAGCGAAACACGTTCGCCATTTTCCAACGCTAATGAAAAAAAAAAATTACACAAAGAATAATGACCTGAAGAGTTGAAATTCAATGAATGAGACCAGTGACAATGCTAACAGAGTAGAAATAGACCTCGGAATGAGTACCTTGTGGTAAATAAGTACGCACTTTTTCAATAGTTTTAAAAAAAACCGATCTAATCAACAGTTAGAGGTTATGGTTCCTCATTTATATAGCCAACAAAGTACAATCAAATGCCACTTGCAATATTGCGCCATTGAACTGATTCAAAATCACTAAAGATAGAGAGCAAAAATTGTATTTACAACCTTAAGAATCCTATCATCCAGTTCCATATCATGGAAATTGCATGCTTTACTGTCACCGACGTCCGCCATTGTTACAAAGAGAACACGCTGACTGGAACAGCTAAATGCTACTGGCTTTAAATTAGTTGGAACTTGTAGGAAAGCTTTGGCGCTCTTTATCGGGACTAAAATAGGAGAACGGATTACACAGTATTAACCTTTCAATTAATTTGATTCACAGTCAACGCCAACCGTAGCCTTTCAAACAAAAGGCAAGCAGCACAACGTGTGATGATATACATGTCACTACATGTGCATGTGACATGTGACTTAACAGGGCAGGATTTTAGAGATGCTGGTCTTATGTTATTCTTTGGAGCTTTGGACTGGAGTACAACAGTACAATATTTGCATAACAGACGTTCTGTGGAGCACAACACTCATGGTTCACGGAGTCAGTAAACGTATCGAGTGAGCAAGTTTAATATTTCTACTTCCAAGGATATACTTGGACGAATAGCTATTTTGGAGCATAATAATCCCACATATTATTTGATGATCTAGAACTGAGCATTGCATCACTGTTTCTAATTAATCAAAAGCAAGTATTAGGTGTTTATATGTTTGGAATTTTGACGTCACTACCGCTTCCAGTTACATTGTGAAGAAGGAAATCGAAGTGCCCAGACATTTTATGGTTTATGATTTTTTTCATTCAAGCAGTCAGATATGTCGAAACGTAGAATTGAAGTTGTGGACCCCTACATCAAGAAGCGATGGTAAATTACTTTCTAAATTATTTATATTTATATATTTGTCGGAAAAGTAGCCGCTGATAGTTGCTGGCATCCACTACTTCATTCTTTTCTTAATCTACTGTTTGCTCTGAAGTTATGAATTCCTCAGTTTGCGAATGTGATAACATGTCATAATGATCTCTTCCTTCAAACTATCAAGGTTTTGTTTAGCCTAGAAGTTTTCTTTAAGTTCGCGCGGTTTAACATTCCGGGTTGTAGCCTTAAGCTAGTTCAAGGTATGGAGGATTTGAGAGGCAGCTCTGTTTCTGTTGCTCTGCTGTTAGGAGTAATTTTAGTGTGTCTTCAGTCTGAGAAGGTGGTAATCAGTAAGTATAAACAAAGTGTGTTCAAACTTGCCGTATTAAGTAAAAGTAATTCATATGCAACTTCCTTCATGTCTATTGGGTACCCTACTGAAACATTAACCTCAGTAGTTTGTTCCAGTGCTTGTACATGATTAATAATATAATTTAATGAAGCCAATGGCCATGAAATAGATATAAAAATTTTCACTCAATGTACAATATGTAGTTTTGTGTGTTAATCACTACAAAATTTGGTCAGACACCACTCTTTCTGCACATTGCGGAAGGTGATAGATATAATTTTTCCTTCCACAGCGTAGAGTTTATAACATTATAAGGAACCGAAAATAATGCAAATCTTACTTGGAATTCCTTTTAGAGGAGAGATGTGTTCATTGCAATGTCTAGGAACCCACCATCCCGTCCCAATAAGTACATTTACTTTTATAACCTAATAAAGAGCAGCACCCGCCATCGGTCATGGTTAAAGAACTTCTTGCATTCTCATGGGTCAAGGTGAACGGAATGTTACGTCATTGCTATCAATGCTGATAAATACATTGCGTTACCAGTCCCGGCTGAATAAAAGCACAAACAAAAATCACTATATAAAATAACGGTATTAGTTCAGCCCATGGGCCCCTTTATTTGTAATGTTACAAATAAGTGAAATTAGTGAAATCTTACTTGGAGAGCATCTCGGAGGAGAGATATGTTAATTCGATGTCCAGGAACCCACCATCCCGCCCCTAGAAGCACATTTACTTTTATAAATTAATGAAGATTATTACACGCCATTTTTATTTCTGATGTAGCTACTTGTATTACGATTGGCCAATGTAAAGTGGCACGTGATGTCCTTCCCAGTGGCACGTGATGTCCTTCCCGTCAAGAATGTTTATCATAATCCATTACCAACCGTAGCACAATAAAAGCGCAAGTAAATATAACATTATGAAACTAGGGGCCTAAGGCCACTTTGTGGCTTCTAACCGTCCAGACCAAGGGTCTTCTCCACGGCAAGAATCCTAACCGTCCAGACCAATGGTCTTCTCCACAGCAAGAATCCTAACCGTCCAGACCAATCGTCCTGTCCAGATGCTATTCTAACCGTCCGCACGAGAAGAATGGGGGAACAATCGAAGCATAGTTTCTAAGTACAGAGGTTGGCAGCACTGACTGCTGCAGAACATCCTTTCTGAGAAGGCCGCGAGCAAGTAAACAGGCGGCAGTTGTTACGTGTCTGTGTGAATGGGGCCCACAGGCTGAACTAATGATAAAATAATGCGGCTTGTAACTGTCCAGATCCTGTCCTAACCGTCCGCACGGCAAGAACCAGTCCAGACCAATCGTGTTACGATAATCACCCCCACCAGCTATCGAAGCACAACTCGCTCATCAGTTCCTAAGTACAGAAGTTGGCAGCGCTAAGCACTGCTTGACAACATCCTTTCCGAGCGTGTAAACAAATGACAGTTGTTCCGCGCGCTGCTGAATGTAGCGAGTACTGGGCTGCGGAAGGTAAAATTATAATCAATGATGTCATGTATTGTCACATTCTGTGATGAAAGTCATGCACTGCAAATCGTGTCACGACATGTAGCTCATAATTTGGTTGTTTCGAATTTTGAGTCATGGCATCCATGGTACAGAACGCGCTCCAAATTTCCTTTTTCTTTGAATTGGCTAAAGTTCTTGTAGAACCTTGTTGTAGGCAGGTATAGAATGTAGTAGCATCCACTCGCGCATATCCTCTGTGAAGAACCTTTCTCTTACTAGTTCATAATATAACAATCATGAGAGAGTAAATTTCAAGAAGCCTAGAACTTCCTTTAGATAAACAGCTTTGGACTTCTCTTATTCTCTTCAATTACTCTTGGTAAGATGGTCCTACATTAGCTGCAGTCCATAACTCGCTATTGATGAGATCTTCAATTTAAAGCGCTTCATCACCGTATCCACTTTCTCTCAATGTTTTATTTCATTCCCAAATACGGGAATAATATAGCCCGTGGTCCAACATATTTCTAATGTTATAAGTAAATGGAAATTAATGCAGTCTTACTTGGAGAGCGTCTCAGAGGAGAGATGTGATCGTTGCGATGTCCAGGAACCCACCATCCCGCCCCTAGAAGTACATTGACTTTTATAACCTAATTAAGACTATTACATGCCTTTTTCATTTCTGAAGTAGCTACTTGTATTATTATTGGCCAATATAAAGCGGCACATGATGTCCTTATACAGACAAAAAATGTTTCCACCTATTAATACTTTATTTCTTGTCTGTATAGTGCATCCAATCAATACGGAAAATGAAACTTATAAATAATAACATGATGTCCTTCCCGTGACTAAAGTTAATGATAATCCGTTACCAACCACAGCACAATAAAAGTGCAAATAAATGTCCAAACCAATCATGTTTCCTCAGAAACTAGAGGCCTAGGGCTGCTTCGCGGCTTCTGACCGTCCAGACCAATGTTCTTGTGCATGGCAAGAATCCTAACCGTCCAGACCAATAGTGTTTCCTCACGAAACTAGAGGCCTAGGGCTGCTTCGCGGCTTCTAATCATCCTGACCAATGGTCTTGTCCACGGCAAGAATCCTAATCGTCCAGACCAATGGTCTTGTCCACGGCAAGAATCCTAACCGTCCAGACAAATTGTGTTTCCCTGGGGAACAATCGAAGCATAGTTCCTAAGTATAGAGGTTGGCAGCACTCTTTCCGAGAAGGCCGCGGGCGAGTAAACAAAGGACATCTTGATTTACTGGCTTCATTTCCGTGTTGATAGTTTACATATGTATAGACAAAAAAGGGTTCCACCTTATCAATACAGTTTTTATTATAAGAATTAGCTTACCGGACAGGTTTCGACTTTAGTCATCAGCTGAACATGCATACCAATTAATGCTTGACACACATGTAAAGGTATTCATGTTCAGCTGATGAAGACTATTTGAAGTCGAAACCGGTCCTGTAAGCTAATTCTTACAATAAAAACTGTATTGATAAGGTGCCCTTTCTTTATACATAAACAAAGGACAGTCGTTACGCGTGTGTGATAGTGTTGGCTCACGGGCTATACTGATGATCCAGGTATTTAAAGGAGGCGGGCATCGGTAATATCTCGCTCTTGTAATAAATTCTGTCTAAGGCAATTTTCCCCTCCTCTGAATGTCAAAACTACCGTTTTACTTACGTTCAGCTGTAAATTGTTTCTGCCTGCCCATTCCACTAATCAATCAAAAGCTGCTGGTATATCTTTGCTTGACAAAGATTCAGTTGCCATATCACCCTCATAGACAAATTTTTACATTCTCTGCACTTACTGTCCTGATGGTGTCCATGGTTGCTATGTTAAACAGAATTGGGCTCAACGGATCCCTCTGAAGCACTTATGTAGTTTGTTGTATTGGAAAAGACCTTGTCAACTTGTATGTAGTTCTCTGCAAGTATATTTCGTATCAGAACAAATGGGGCATTATCATTTCCAATGAGAGGTTCCAGATTTCCTATTTGTAATGAATGCTATGTTGACAGAGTCAAAGGCATATGAGAAGTCAATGAAAGCAACATTTGGTTTCCCTTTCTGTCTCCCTGTTATTTCCAGTATGTCGTTGTGTAATCGCTGAGCAGCCTGTAGAGTAGATATGCCTCTACGAAACCCAAATTGCTCTTCTGGTATCACACGGTTCACAAGTTCTGTCAGTCTTTTTGTAAGAAGCTTAGTCAGTATTTTAAATGGATTACGGTCTGATGTAATTGTAGTTGGAAGAGTTAGAAGCGAACTGCAGTATTATGTACTTCTAAAGTGGTTTATCTTTCTGATACAGAGCTTTATTTGTATGCAAGTACACTAGCAGTATTTAAGGCACAAGTGGATATATTGGTATTTACGAATTAAATTTATAGTTCACAAGAAACGATATTGTAAACCGATACAGGTTAAAACAAAAGAGTCGCTAAAAGACAGTCGCCATTCTCATGGAAGTCACGGTCAACTAGATTCACCGAACGCTGAAAATGCCTGATCTAGAGGTACAGAGTGATCTAGTGGAGCCTTGCAGAATATGTAGGCGTAGTTTTGAAGACGATGAGGACTCGGTGGAATGTGAAGCATGTGAGAAATGGGATCACAGGAAGTGTGCGGGCTTGACTCAAGGCGAATTTGACACACTTAAAAGGGCTAATTGTAAACTCACATGGTTATGTAACAAGTGTAAGCCAAAAATGTGACAAATGGAGGATCAAGAGGTATTTATTCATAAACTTGTAAGATCCATGGAATCTATGCAATCTGCTATAGATCATATGCAGCAGTATGTGGAGACTTTACTTACAGGAAAAGTTCAAGAAATAATAGCGTTAGAAATGGACAAAATCACTCGCCCTAAAGGACAAACAGACGTTGCAAATTATAAGAAATTGGACGCCCCGAGAATACAGGAAAATCATAAGCGGGAGCCGAGAAGAATATTGACAGAGTCACCAGCTACATCTACATGTAGGAGTTCCTTAAACGATCAGCATTCCGGGATAACCTCAAATGCTGTCACAATCGCACCACAAACTTTGGTGATAGAAACAGAAGATACAGGTGACCGATTCGTTGAAAGGGACGCCCAGCAGCCCACCGCTATGGGACTTAAGCGTCGACAAAGCAGTCAATATCCAGAACAAGAATTGCAATCAAAAATCGGAAATTCACCAGACTTCCAAAGAGTTATTGCGCCAGTCGGCGTAGAGAGAGAGGCGGGTGTAGATGAGGTAGTTGTACAACCCGGTAAAGAGGAAGCCCCATGGAACAAAGTCATAGGACGCACACGTGGACAATACAATCAATATCCAGACCATCAGGTGCAATCAAGACGCAGAAGACTACCAGACGCTCAAAGAGGTACTGCAACAGTTACAGCGAAACAACTGCGTTTGACATCACGCAATATCTGAAGAAGAATGGTATTGATACTCACCGAATGTTCCATGTTGACCTCCCAAGGATCAAACAAAGCCTTTAAGGTTGGAGTTCCTATCAAGTTTAAGGAGAGAATATTCAGCCCTGATTTTTGGCCAGAAGATGTGACTTCGCTCCTTTCATACCTGACACCAGTGAACTTACATGCCTCCTATGGAACGTCGAAGGCCTCAAGTCACTTACGCACACTCCTGAGATATCCATATTAGTTCAAGATTTAATAATCCTAACTGAAACTTTCCTCCTGGAACCATTCAGCATCAAGGGCTACTATTCGGTTCATTCACTGGCAACGATAGGACATCAGGGCAGACCGTCAGGAGGAGTATCCTGTTTCTACAAGCCGTCTATGGGTCAAATAGATAGTGAATACACAGAATTTGACATCGTGATCGTCACTTTTAAACACTTTGCTGTAATTGGAATGTACATAAGACCCAACGTTTCTGCAGAAGTTGTGATAGAAACCATTTTGCATGCTTTAGAGAAAGTGAGTAATAACATGCCAATACTACTAACAGGGGACTTTAATTGCCGTCTGGACAAACCCGACCGTAAGGCTCTGTTTTCGAAGCCCTTGAAGAAGAAGGATTTTCCCTGGTCAACCAAGAACAACTCCCAATGTACATAGGTTACAGTGGCTCGAGTGCCATAGACTTAATATTCTTCAGAGGTAACGAATTTCACATACTAGGACAGAAACACATTTGGTTATCGATCAGAAAGCACATTCCAGTACACACTAGTTTCAAAATAGATGACTTGGAAATAATTGACATTAAGCAACAATGGGCCCCACGGCATATCAACATAGCATTACTGGAACAGTCACTAGATAAAAATGCAATAACCTCATGTCTATCTAGAGGGAATATCGATAAGGCCTTAGACCTACTAGAAAATACCTTAACTCAGCGGAAAAGATGTCCCGGAAAAGAATAAGCAAGCCCTGGTTTTACGAGGATTGTTACACCCAAAGGAAAGTAACCTTGGAGAAACTCCACAGATGGAGAGAACACAAAACAGAAATAACGCTGAAAGAATATTCAGAAGAAAGGAGTAAATACAAGGAATTAATCAGAAAGAAGCGACAAGACTTCATTGTAAAGCAGGAGCTGGAGACAATAGCAGTCGCAGAATCAAAACCGTATAGAATACTTGAACACCACAGAACGAAAGTGAATCCCACTATACCGATGAAAATATGGGAGGAGCATTTTTCAAGTATATATCAAAGGACCCAAATGGCCGTCATACAGACTCGAACCACGCAGCAGGATCCAATCGTGCCAATCACAGTGGAAGAAGTATGGAATGCATTTCAAAGATGTAAACAAGGAAAAGCGCCAGGTCCGGACAACCTCGCAAACGAGCTTCTAAAAGAATCAGTTTCCTAACTGTAGTTATATGGACAGCAATATTCAATGAATGCATCATACAGAGGAAAATCCCTAGGAGGTGGAGGGAATCTACTATCCAGGTGCTATATGAAGGAAAAGGGCCAAAGGACTCACCAGATTCTTATCGTGGGATAGCCCTCGAATGTGCTCCTTTTAAAGTATTTACCATGTTAATATTAGATTGCATCCTACCACAAGCCATGATGTATATACCAGAAGAACAATATGGATTTACTGCCAGTAGATCAACAATCCAAGCAATTGAGAGGGTACTTAGCATCATATGGGATACTACAAGCATAACTGGAGGCTTCGTTTACGCTATCTTCGCGGATTATACTAAAGCGTTCGATGGAGTTAACAGAACCATTCTATTTAGGAAACTATCTTTTATCTTAGGACCAGGGAATCCACTATTGCACTTATTGGAAGATGTACTTTCTAACTGGCTTACGGTTAGTGATAAAGTAGGCCGGTCTGGACTCATAACCCAGACTAATGGCGTACTCCAAGGGGACCCTCTCAGCCCAATGTTTTTTAATCTGTTGACTCACGATGTCATCAGTGAGGTGGCCTCGGAAGATATTGCAATGTTCCTGTACGCTGATGACATGATATTGTTATCAAGAAACAGAAAGTCCCTGCAGCAAGGACTCGATAATCTAAACGAATGGTCTCTGAGAAATGTTCTAGAGATAAATACCATCAAAACAAAAATTATGAAATTTAGGCGAGGAGGAAATATCTCTACAGAAGATGTCTTTGAGTGCGGCAATAACAAACTAGAGCTGGTAAACTCGTATCGTTATTTAGGCTTAACCTTGCAAGTAACTGGGAAGACGTTTACTAAACACATAGAGGAACGTTGCACTGCAGTGATCAAATCCATATTTGAAATAAAGAGCCTTGAGAAACTATCAGTAAGATCCGCCCTCATTCTCTTTAACATTAAGATAGCTCCAATAGCCTGCTATGCCATCAGCAAAATATGGAGCACCTTACTATGGCCAACCTGGGGAGACTGGAAGCTGTGAAAGCCACCTACTTGAAAAGAGCATTACGGCTACACAGAACAGTTCGGACATGGTTAGTGTACAAACTGGGAGACACGGACTTTTTCATAAGGGAAATAATAAGTAATAATCTAGAATCCACCCCAGCATATGAGGCCCACATCGAACAAAGACAGCAGAAGCTCGCAGCAATAGATCCAGACTTCTATGAAACTCCTGCAATGAACACAGATGTATGAAAAGAGTCCAACTTTGAACTCCGACATGTCTTCACACGGACTGCAGCGCATGGCTTTCACCACAGAATTTGTCACCAATGAGGTTACCATCATGCTTCAACCCAGTGTTCCTGTATGCTTTGCAGCTTGTATTGCCCTCAGTACCACTTGATTGATTGTAAGGAGAAATAAATAAATTCCCTGAATTTCTATGCAAACGATGATAAATTTCAAGGGACCTTATAACCATTATTTGTTAAAAGTACACAGTGTGTTTAATTCTATATATTAAATGGAGTGCTTTCTAATGCAGTGGCCCTGTAAGAAGGTGAATCCTCAGGATTTCCTTTCCCCTTTTATAACACCTTTAGTGTGGCATATTTCAATCTGTCCAGAGTAGATCCTCATATGAGGCATTAATTCATGACTGCTGTCCAAACTGCCTTGAGCTCTGTAATGCTCTGCTTCAGGTGTTCATTAAATGGGTCATCTGGACCACAACCCTTCAGGTGTTTACTTTTCCGAATTGCCTCCTCTACCTCGTCTTCTGTGAACAACAGAGTACTGTAATTGTAAATTGGGCGAGTTGCCCTGTGGTTAGGGGCGCGCAACTGTGAGCTTGCATCCAGGCGATAGTGGGTTCAAACCCCACTCTCGCTAGCCTTGAAAATGGTTTTCCGTGGTTCCCTATTTTCACTCTAGGCAAATGCTGGGGCTATACGTTGATTAAGGCCACAGACACTTCCTTCCCACTCCTAGGCCTTTTCTATGCCATCGTCGCCATAAGACTTACCTGTGTCGGTGCATTGTAAAGCAAATTATTAAAAAAAAAAAAAAAAAATTGTAATATTGCCGTTCTTGGATGGTCTGGAGTCCTTACCCTGTAGTACCTTACTTAAGTGTGTTGTCCACGTTTCCATTTCCATATGCCTTGGAAATTTTGTTTGCCTTGTTTGCAGAACCCTGTAGGGATTTTATTCTGCTCTTTCTATCAGTTTAATTTCGGTTAGGTGCTGAAATGTTTCCTTGGCTTCTTTAATCACCTTCTTGTATTATCTGTGAAACTTTTAGTGATACTTTGGCTCCCTAAGGCTGGTATAATACCAATATAAATGGTCTGTTATTGGACATTATAAATTTTCCAGCTAACTCATTCCTGGTTGCCGGTGTTTCACCCCAGTGTGCTACGTAGGGTTCATTGGTAAATATGGGAATCAACATCTATATCATCCTAGTGTTGAATCGGTAGACCTCAGTTATCTTCGAGATTCTTATTGCCAACCTTTGACACACAACCTATGAATCGCCGTGAGACATCTGGTGTACACTTTACGTACTAGTACTGTTGTTTACACAGCAAAGCCAAAATACAGAATTCATGCTAGGAACAAACTGGCATCGAGGAATGTTACATAATGTTATATAACGTGTGTGTGTGACACAGTTGTTGGCTTAGAAAATTCCTATCGATCGATCATACTATCGATTCAATTCAGCTTTCATTTCCATTCAGTTGGCAGTATTATTAACCGGCACCAGGGTCGCTCCCTCCTTACTCCTCAACCCCATATTAAACCAAGTATCACTAAAAGTTTTGCAGATAATAAAAGCTCCTTAATGTTGAATATGTTTGTAGACTTGTTTCTGTTACTTGAAAAGTGTAGTAATGGATAGTGCTAGGGTGGGCATGAATGTCTTGGTAAACATTTGACAGTTCACACAATGTATTTGTGATTGCTTGTGAATATCGGCACCGGAAACATGTCAGCGGTATTAACTGCTGATTGGTGCTCTCTCGGAAGGGACACTAATTGTAAGAAATTTGTGCATGATTACTGAATAGGTTAGGTGTGTTGACAGTTTGCTTCCTTCCTCAATGCTGGCTCTGTAATAACCTCTCAGTGTATGGTAACTAGTAGTTATACCCCTTTACTGAATCCAATTAAAACAATGTGTTTGTATTAGGTACACGAAATCCTGTAATACCCTTGGGCAACTGGGCCAGCATGTCACTCATTACTTAGTATGATGAAATACATGAATATTACCTTAAAATGCTTGTTGAGGAAAGATGTGTACATCGTCGATGCTAGAATTCTACCATCCCGCCTCCAGAAGGAACTTACTTTTATAACCAAGCACAAAGAAATCTTGCATCATTATCCACTACCCTCCACTGAACACTCACTACCATTGGATGCATTTTCTGCAGCTCCATTAATTCAACGCTGTTAGACGTAATAGCCTACTTTGCCTCACTAATGGATCCTAACAAAAGAGTTATAACCTCATACACTTTGGGGCCAGCCGATGACTGACACGAAACAGCCCCCACGTTGAGAGTCTTTCTACTAAACACCCCTGATATGATATAGCAAATTTTTTTTGTGTGTGTGTGTGTGTGTGTGAGCTAGAATGTGTGCTAACCAATAATGAAAAACTGTAAAGAAATATAGGCCAGTGGCTGACACAGAAGCCCATTCCCTTCAGGAGGCTTTCTCCCAAACACTCCTGATGTGTTAGACCAACTTTTTTTCCCCCACCAAACAGGACGTGCACAAACCAATAAAGCTGTATAAAGTGTCACAGTTGGTAGCACATACCACTCCTATCGGCACTCTCCTGAGGAGTTAACAACAAAGGTACATCGCCTTGATCCGAACATCCTTTTTTATTCTCTGGCCTGGTCATTCTAGGCTACCCTCTTTTTTCTTGTTCTCTCACTGTATCTGTTCACCTCTAAGTTTTGCCCTCTCTCTTGCATGGGTAAAGAGATCCAAGCTTGGGTTGAGCTGAATTTTCTGTTATAAAGCAAATAACATTCTGTTGTGCAGTTAGGTTTTAGAATCCCAATATTCCACTGGGTATAGCACCCAGTATTTTGAAGGGTTTGTTCTCTCCTAAGATAATCTCTCCATTTGGATCATGGGCTACAAGCTCAGAAAATTTCTTCTATCATCATGACACCTGGCATGAAAGCCTAATATTCTATAAACTTCCCAAATCTAGGAACAAGTTATTTTCTATCATTTGATGCAGGGAATATACTGGATGTATCTCTTTACTGCTTCACACTGTGAAATTATGTAATCCTGTGCATTCACAGGAAATGCCAGACCAACAGTTCTCTGCTTGAATGAGTATGTTTATCACTCACAGGAGATAATTCCGTATATACTATTGTTCATTAAACCATCCTCGGTAAGAAGCCTTTATTTAGGCGTCAAATCTATATGGTCTGATGACACAATGGTTAGCTTTTTCTAGTCCTGTAGATCTGTTCTAGAAAGTTGTTTAAAATCATAGCTTCATTCAGTAGGCCCACAGACTCTTCACAGTTTGGGTGAAATTTGAGGAACATAAATTGCCAGTGCAGACATGACAAGTCTCTCGATTTGAGTGGGAGACTCCCGATTTTTCATCGTTCCTCCCGATCGCTCGGTCCGATCTGCCGATTTTCAGAGCAATATCCGTAATTTTCGTATTATTTTAAACTCCCACTGATTTCCTCGTTCCATCGATATATGGCTGAGTATGGCTGGTCGAGAGTAGTTCTAATAATGATACCAGATGGCAGTACGGGGCACGGTGGCCAGTCGTGTGCTGCTCTTTGGTCTGTAATACAGTCATTCTCTTTGCAAGCAAGTAACATTGTCTTTGGAGTAACCTAACCTCAGAAGTAGCACACCATAGTTGTTTTACCCGTAGAAGTGCTCGTGTTGAGCCTTAATATTTGTTTTGGCCAAAAAGTCAAAAAAGAAATGTGATGCAGTGTTTAAAAGTGCTTATAGGGAAGAGTTTCTGTGTTTGAGTGAATCCAGAAAGGGACCAACGTTCACATTCTGTACTATATGTAGGTGGGATTTTTCAGTTGTACATGGCGGGAAATGCGATATACTCAAGCATATGCAAACGAAAAAACCTAAGGAGATTGTCTAGCGTGTGGAAAGAAACCAGAAACTGAACTTTTCATGTAAAAACTAAGATGTAAATCCTGTGACGAATGCCGGGGCGTTATTTACGTCATTTATAGTAGAACATAACCTGCCTGTAAATTGTGCCGATCACGCCGGACCTTTGTTTCGAAAAATGTTTCCTGATTCAGAAATCGCTAAACGATATGGGTGTGCTAGAACGAAAACAGCCGCAATCATTACAGAAATGTGCATGGAAGAAAGGGCGAAAATTGTATCACATTTGCAGGTGAATGCATTTTCTGTTGCTACTGATGGTAACAATAAAAGTGACTTGAAGATATATCCCATTGTTGTAACATTTTTTAGGCCTGAACTCAATGAAATTCAGAGTTGTCTACTCTCTGTGCCTCATTTAGAAGGGGATGCTACTGGAGCTAACATTGTCAATCTTTTGCTCTCAACTTTTTGGGAATTCTGCATTCCATTAAAAAACTGCCTAGCTCTTGGTGGTGATAATGCTCCAGTAATGGTAGGATTAAAGAATGGTGTGGCAGGATGTTTGAAGCGGGAAAATAGTAACATAATCATCATAGGCTGCTCGTCACGTAATTAATCTTGCTGCCGAGAAGGGTGCGGCGTGCTTGCCCGTAAATGTAGATGAAATTATAATTGATATATTTTATTATCTGGAAAGGAGTGCAAAGAGGAAAGAAAAGTTCAGAGAATTTCAGACTTTACACAACACAGAGATCAGGAAAATTCTGAAGCATGTGCCTGCTCAATGGTTATTACTAAGAAGGTGTTTAGATAGGATTTTGCATCAGTGGGTCCTTTTGGTTACATTATTCAAGAGCGAAATTGTGAGTAAGGATTCTCAGATGGGAACTTTGAAGACTTACAAAATTCCTAAGCACAGTTTAACTGCAGATGTGTCTTGTTTGTCAGAAAACGTTAAGTAATGTCATAACATTTCACCTCACTCCTCAGTTAAAAGGAAAACCCAGTCATCAGTTTCACTATAAAAAAATGAAACTAGTGATCACACTAAGAGCCATGCATTGTCACGTGAAGATCGACTTTTCATGTTCCTTTCATCAAATTTACATAAATCTTTTTGCCTTTTTCTCTCAAGTTTTATGGATATCTTTGAGAATCCAAATGTAGCTCTTCAGTCAAGTATGCCGCACATCCACTTATTGAGGTCAGTTTTGGAGGAACTATTGAAGAATGTGATGGCAAGGTTTGTGAAACTAGACGTTATTAAAAGATCCTCCTCTCTCCTTGATGTAGACTATCATACTTCAGCAAATCAAAAGGATGATTGTGATTTGATTATAGGGAACTCTGCGTTTGTTTTAGTGAACACCTTGAAGTCTGATGAAAAGTGCATGTTCTTTAAGTCTGTTAGAAAGTGTTTCTCTTCATCGTGTGACTACACGGTACACAAATTTCCATTCAAAGATGAAGTTTTAATTAATGCAGAAGTTGCAAATATTTCTGCTATAAGTAAGGCATCATTTTCTAGCCTTAGATTTTTCATTAACAAGTGTCCGAATATTTTGACTAGTGAAACGGAACATTTGGATAAAGAAACTGATATTCTGCCCTCTCATTTCTGCAACTTTCGGCTCGAAGAAACAGACCTGGCAAAAGGAAGAATTGATGTTCAATGTGCATTGGTAGGTCAGATGAAATCAGCTGATGGTGTACTTAAATATGACAGACTCTCTAAGGTGATGCTTGTTATTTTATCAATTCCACATAGCAAGGCAGAATGTGAAAGGATTTTTAGCACAGTTCAGATCCTTGCTGTCTGAACAAACTTTGGAGAACCTTTTAACCTTGAAATCAGTTCAGCAAGGCAAGTGCTTTGAGCAAAAATTTAGTTCAGAGTTTCTGAAGAGGGCTAAGTCAGCTACTGGTGTGTTTAACAACAATTAGTCATAATGTGATTACCATGTTGAAGGATGAGAAGTCACATGTTTCTACAGTTCATTTATGTCCAGTATTTAGTATTCACATGTAAATGATGAAGAAAAAAAAAATATGGGCAAATAGAATTGTTAATGTATTGAATTATAATGAATTTGTACATGTTCCGCCATCAGTGATGTGTTGTAATACGTCGCGATTCGCTGGGAAATTTCTCCTGATTTTTCACTTTTGAAAGTTGGCATGTCTGCCAGTGCCTTTGTGGCTGGAGTGTAAACATTTCATACTGCTTTCCAAGTCCGTGAGGTGTCAATGTATGGTACAGCGTTCTTGGTGGGAGAATGTTAGTCCTTACAGGGAATTAAATGGAGCTCATTATCTGAATTTCCTCCTACTTAAACGAGTTGCTGCATTTATTGGAAGACATACCATTATTTATCGTGTCAAACATTACTAATGCAACAGACTCCTTGGCCATGCGATCAGTGTAGTCTCACTTCAGAGAATCCAAGGTTTGATTCTTGGTCTGTCTGGAGAATTTAGCTGTGTCTGTTTAATTGCCCTGGTTTGGAAACTCAGTGTTTGCGATTATCATAATACACACCTCATCTTTACGTACAACAAACCACATTACTATCCACATACTGAGTGAGTTGGCCGTGCGGTTAGGGTCGCGTAGCTGTGATCTTGCATTCGGGAGATGGTGGATTTGAATCCCATTGTCGACAGCCCTGAAAATGGTTTGGCATTTCCCTTTTTGCACCTGGCAAATGCTGGGGCTATACCTTAAGGCCATTGCTGCTTCATTCCCAACCCTAGTGCTTTCCCAGCCTTGTGTCGTTGAAAAACTTCAATATGTTTGTGTGATGTTACACCCCTAATAAAAAAAAAATAATAAAAAAAACCACTACGATTCACCACAGAAACATGTAATGCTGTAGTTAAATATACCCCTTCATGTACGTTTGGTATCAGGAAGGCCAACTGGTAAAGCTTCCATACCCTGTGGGTGAAAGTTAGAGATCCAACCCGGCATGGCTCGGTTGATGTCGCAAGACATTCAGCAGACTCACCAACCACTGCACACAAGCAAAGGGGACACCCCATGCTAGGATGGGAAGCAGCGTACAGGTTTCTAGTATTTTGACAGAACCATTGGTCTGGATTGGTTAGACCATTCTGGACAGTCTTATTTCTACCAAATGTGGCTGGACACAATGCAAGCTTTATTGGAGACTTTAGGATATTTGGCCAGCCAACACAGAAACGCACAATGAGTACATCCCTTCACAGAGGATTGGCCTACAGTAAACCAGGACCGAGTCCACCAGCACGACACAGTTCGTATCTTCAACTCCACCGAGATGTGGGGAAAGCAAAGAAGAAGAAATGGTAATATTCTTTGCTAGTGATTTAATTGCGCTCGTTTAACACATTGAATGATTTTGGCAATGCAAGGATGGGGAAAGGAAAGGATGGAGAATGCAGCAGCTGAGGCCTTACTTAAGGTACATCCACAGCATTTGCATGGGGTGAAAATGGGGAAACCACAGAAAACCATTTTCAGGATTCAAACCCACCATTTCCCAAATGCAAGCTCACAGTGTGCGACCCCAACCGCATGGCCAGCTTGCTCAGTGAAATGATAGTGTATGATAATGTTACATCCTCTGAGACCTTTGAATATCTGAACCTATCCCAGATGTTGGATTAGGGACGGAACACCTGTGCATTGGCCTGTGGTGAAACCCATGATTTGACCTCATGCAACTTCTTTCTGTGGGAATGTGTAAAAGAAATAGTCTTTGTAACTTGCCTGACAAGTCCCCTGCAATTAAGCTACAGCGATTCACTCAGCAGGCATTTTAGCACATACTGTGCTGAAGTATGTTGGACGTCTAATCAACATGAAAGTGCAAACAGTAAGGTGGGGGAGAATTTTAACTGCTGTTGAAATAGTACAGATAATACCAAAGACTGGGATAGTTCACATTTGTCAGCTATTTATAGAACTTAACGATATCAGAGGAAGCTGCAGGGGTAGCCAAGCTACAATTTGCAGTAACATATAAATCAGCCTATGCTTAGCAAGTGTGATTTTCATTCAGTGTGAACACCATTTAAGATACAGAGGCTGTCGCCTGTCGTCCAAGGTGGATGGATTAATACAGACATTGTTTTCTTTTATAAGCCCCACTAATTACATTTTCATTGTTTTGGGAGACATAAAGATGCCAGAAGTATGTTTCACAGGAGTTCTTTTATGTGCCAATAAATCTACCAACACGAGGCTGACGTATTTTGGCATCTCAAATAATATTATTTCTTGCCTGTGTTACGTTAAACAAGTTTTATTGTGTAAAGCCTTTTTCAGTTACTGCATATCTGCTTAATTTATCAAGGAAGCCCTGTTATGTATGCTTCAAACTAATATTCACCACGTCTGCGGCTGTTTAACATTGATTTCTTCTTGATTGTTACAAGGGGCGCTGGGACAGTTTTGCAATGTAAGTGAACGCTTTAGACTTTTTCAAAATAATTTCCACCACACTCAATACACTTCTCCATACGTCGAAACCAGTCACTGAACCAACTCTGCCACTTTTCTTCGGTTACATTTTCACTCCCTCGATTCCATGCTGCCAGAAGCTCCTTGTCGGATCCAAAACGCCCCCCTTTCAGCTTCATCTTCACTTGCGGAAAGAGTACAAAGTCACATGGGGGTAAGATCAGGACTGTATGGAGGGTGATCATGCACAGTCAATCCAGATCTGACAAGAAAATTCATTTGTACATTAGCATGATGTGCTGGAGCATTTAAAGATAAAAACTTCATTGTTCCGTATTGAAATTACTGATGTTAAAAATTAAATAATTGAAAAGGAGGTTCAACCTATTCAATACTTAAAAGAAGGAAATGCAGTAATTACATTCCTATTTAAATGGGACCGGTTTTGACCTTAGTCCAGGTCATCATCAGCCGTAAAAAGATGTACAATGTTTATGAATATTGGAGGTCAGTTTCACACTTTGATAGGCACAAAGACACGACACCACATTCTGTATGCACAAAGTCACAACACTATCAACTAATAAACGAAGATCAAAAAAATAACTAGAAGTCGCAGACGAATAGATTTGTAGTAGAAAGCCGCCAGCTCCTGGTGATCAGCGCGGCACATTCAAGGTCATGCGCTGCGGTCGAACGCCAAAGTAGAGTGGAGAATGTTTTGAAGGTCCAGAATTTGTCACGGTTGCGGGAAGTTAAGTACGTATATAGAAATATACGACGCAAATCAGAATAAATCAGAATAAATGAGTCAAAAAATAAACAATAAACATTGTTTACAAATCACTACTTAACATACAAATAATACATAATCAAATATCATCTGCATCATCATGACATTCAAAGTGATAAGAAATGACTTTATTCTAACACAGTCTGGCATTGGTCCATTGTTCATGCAATGATAGTGAAAATCTAACACAAAATGTGAATAACAAAACACAAGACAGCAATGTGCGCACCTTATAAACAAAAAATTGGTACAATCATTTCCAGCACACTTTGTATCAGTCAAATCATGAAAATTCGTTTGTGAGACAGTATGAAATTGTGGTATATTGTCAGTACTGGAATAACCACCTGCTTTCCAAGCATATTTCAGCGTTGGTACAAAACAATCACCTTGTAATAGGTTATGCGCTAGTATTTGACTAGATATAATGAAAAGTCTGTTTTTGGGTTTTAATTTTGACTGGCCGTGTAAATTCCTTACCGGGCAAATGTTTTCCATTCGACGGACTAAACATTTTAGTTGTTGGAAGAGTCCAAGATCACACAACTGGCAAAGATACGTAGTTCCTTTCGGTATGTATTCAATTTGTACATGTTTGTTCGTCAGGGATTCAAGTTGTGCATTTTTGCCCTGGCCACTGAATGAATCTATGAGAAGATGATTTCTTCCGTCTTCCTGCAATTGCGGATGTAAAACGTTTTGAAACCAGTCACGTACATGCCCTTTCCCCATTTTTCCGGAAGATGAACAATCAATTAAGACATATTTAAAGGCGTCCATGTAGGCTTTGATACTTTCTTGTACTCTAGGTCCAAACTTTCCATTAATTTCTTGGAAAACGATCAAGAACAAATGTCCCATTTCTCCGGCTTTAGAAATGTGATATTGCACTGTGAGAGAGTGCGTAAAACTATTTCGGCAAACAAGCATAGCAAGAACGTCTTTCACATCATGAAAATCATAACTTCTCTGTGTTGCCATTTCGTACTCAACTCGGGACTGGTCCGAATTCGAGATATTGGTATCCGGGATCTCTTTCTTTTCTTGCAATTCATTAATGAATGTTACAAACTTTTTGGCCACTTTGTGTCATACTTCTTCGTCTGTTTTAAACGTTTTACCGACTGGTTCCTTTTCGAAACCGAATTTTCAAACGCCTTTTAAGGTTTGTCAAGTATGACTCGCTTTGGACAGAGTGTTTGGGGCAAAATAAGTCTCTGCCCTCACTAATCCAACGCTCAGTGTCCAACTTTGTGACATATAAATAACGCATCCTTGCCTTGGTGAACTCTTCTTTCACATAAGCTCGAACAATCGCACATTTTCTAATTTCTCCATTGTGTTCAACGTGGTTGACGATTTCATAAATTTGTCTCCGAGTCTTCTTATACTTCCGTACAGCGTACATAGGTCCTCGTTCCTTTATTTTTTGATACATGTCCAACGATTCGGAATCATAATCTTCCGCTGACTTACAGGGCCTTCCTCAGCCATCACAAGACTTGTTATCTTCGTTAAACTCATCTCCATGTTTGCGTTTTTTCGGTGTTGTTGTCCCCTCCTCAGCGCCATCTTCGTCTTCTGAATCAACAAAAATGGCTTCTTCCTCCTGATTAAATTCGCATTTTCCCTCCAAAATTGCATCAAACGTTGTCTTTATTTTTTTATACATGATTTTCTCTTCATCAGAAAGCTCTGTAGATTCCTGAATATTAACATTGTAGGTATCAATAAGAGCTGCAATGATGTTGCAAGCAGCCATAACAAAGTAAAGAATCCAATGTGATCTCCTGTACGTGGAATAGCCATCAGTCGTGGAGAACTTGACCGAATAGAATAGGACTTGTTGTCTCATATACACAACTGTTGGCAGCCGTATGTAGTGGGGGACAGAGGAGAACCGAAGGAGTGGAGAGGGAAGGAGAGGCAGGGCAGCCGCTGGCCGTGAGCGCTGACGTGTGCCAGCATGTACTGTACAACTCAGGGCGCGCACCGCGAACTTTGAGCCCCCAAATGCCCCCTTAAAAAAGACCAGTGAAAAATTAGACTTACACTACCTGTTTCAGCTTAAAAAGACCTTCACAAATTGTAAAAATCAAATCGAAATTCGCCGTCCGACTTCGTACCGTTCCCTCTTAAGTAAAATAAGGTACACAGATAACAGAATAGAAAAGGAAAAACCCTTTTTAATAAATACCAGTTGACATGAGAATCAACCAGTCAAGGGTACGCAAAATAGTCGATTCTTAATGATACACGACCCAAAATGATTTTTCAGAACACAACCGCTCAAGACTTTTAATAAGGGATAAGTCCTTAAATGCATCCGTTACAGAATTCACACAATTCCAAGTCTTCAGGAAAACAAAACAAGACTAAGACAACAAGAAAATAATATCGAAAAATGAAAACATATGACTGATCACTGTAACAAGCACATGAGTTTCCTTTTTCTCAATTGTTAATTTACAGAACCCTATGCTTACAACAGAATGATAATTCGTAGCTAAGTAGTTACTTGGATATCATGGTATCCCACAATAAGTGGAATGATACAGATCTACATGTGGTTACATACAAAATGTTAGCACTCAGAACTGAGAGGCATTATTTAAGGTTACTGGCCACTGGTAATTAAATCAAATAAAATCAAATTTTAGGAAAATGGCCAGTAACATGCTTGGAATCAGTATTCCATTCTCAGATAGTAAGTTACATGTAACTGACACACCAGATACAGTAAAACCTTTCTTTAGCATTTTTACAGGGACCTGAATTTTTAACCATAAATTGGGGTGTACCTTAAATCAAGTTTGCTGTAGAAAGCACACCTTTTCCAGAGATCTTTGACTGTATTAACATAATTTGTACCATCGCACATTATTTATACAATGACAGCAATAAAACAAGGAAATATCTACCCTACACACTGCACTGTAGTACAGTTTGTGCTGAAGATTACTGTTGTGTTGAACTGCCCTTGTTACCAAACAAGAGACCTGTATTGCATCATAACTAGCTTTGGCCTCTTTTCAGTGCAGACATCTAGTACATCTTCATTGTAATGCCTTTTAGCATTCAGTGTGCAAGTCTCTGTGAATTATCTAAGTGCTTCTATAATCCTCTGTTTGTAACCAGCTCTGTTGCCTCTCTTAGTTCCGCACCTCTTAAAACTGATTACCTTCATCTCCTCTACATCGTTTAGTTGGTTAAGAATTTTTTCAATGTTACTTACAAATATGTTCGTTATTATTACCTATATTGGTGAGCCCACAGTTAACCCTTCCTTTCGACAACAGATTTTGTTGGTGAATGTAAAACAGTTTTGGTTTAAGGTGTTCTTCTAAGGTTATATACGATTTTCCGTGGAAAATATACCACACTTGCACAAAACCACATTAAAATATATATCAAACAGAAATCAGTTTGTTGAAAACTTTTCACAGATGTTTTCCATACAACTGCTAACTCGTTACTACAGCATTTTCTAATTCTGGTAGCCTGTGAACTCGTATGTACAGTTTCATTCTTAAAAATTGTAATAGCATCACTCCAGTGGCTTCTGTGGCAAACATTTCCATTTTCTTACTTCAAACGGCGTTACCTAACCTAGGTTTACGAAAAAATATTTCAAGCTCCCTGTAGAGTACTGCTAACCTTTTCACAATAAATTTACAGCCTTTCTGAAAATTAACCAGGCATGAGAGTATAAACTAACCTCTGAAATAAGTTATGCACACTGCTGTATTTCGAGAAGTATCACGTTCTTATTTTATTTCAGTATTAAAATTAAGCAATTGTTTACTTCAGTCTTTACTTCTAAGGAGTTCACAACTGCTGTCAGAGTACTACTTTTTCGTTTTTATTTGGACTTTGCTCTGCACACTACGTCCAGTCACTAGCTTGATTTAAGTATTACTAATCAGAGATACTGACAAACGGAAGTGCAAACTATTTTATTGGGAGGGGTTGTTTATGTAGATTACGTTGTCAGTGGACTTATTTGTGCGCTCATTAAGAAAATCATTCAATGTTTGTTTACGACCAGTTGGAGTTGTGGGGTATTATTAGTTGAAGTTGAATGTTGGCAAGAGCTCGCTCATGCATGTAGCGAGGAATTGATACGGAAGATGATTGATCGCATTCAATATAAACGCTGAAATTGAGGTATAATATTGATAACAGAAAAACTAATGTGCCCAAATTTGTTCGTAATAACAGATGAATCAGTGAAAGGGTTCTCATTGTAACCGCAGGATATTGAACAGACTAATATAGGAATTTCCGAAGGGCATAACGATACTGTAATTACAATGGAGTCATCTTCTACTGTAGTACAGCACTCACTGTCAAGTGTGTATGTGAGCCTGGCATCTCATTTTAGGGTCGCGGCCCATAAGTGTCCATGGCTGGCCCGTGGTCCAACAGCTCTACACTGACTGGCCAACCAAGCAAAGGAGGGGTGGCCACGGCCTCTGCATTCGGGAGACAGGACAAGGCTGTCCTGAGAATGGTCTTCTGTGGTTTTCATTCTCCTGCGCTAAGGCGATTGCTGGGACAACTCCTACTATATGCTATGGACGCCAATCCCCTCGCCTTCTCCGAGCATCTCCTGTACCGCAACAAATCTCCCGGCCTGAGAAACAGTGTCACCATCTAAGACGACTTTCCCCTTCAGGGGAGGAATGAAAACATTTTAGCAGTAGTCTCACTTCAGCGCTAAGTGACCGCACTCTTAAAATCCTTCTTCTGCCTTGAATCATACTCGGCAAACTCATGATGTCTTTTTCATGGGTTCTTACTGTCTCATAAGCATAACTCATAAAAATAAGTATCTGACAATGTTGAAATTTCCTAATGCTAAATGCGGGTTTTACCCTAATGTGAATGACGTTAAATCGAGTATAAAATTACGTTTCTCTTACGGAATAATTTTCGGGACTTGTAATTTCTTTCGTTAAATGCGGGTTTATGCTCGATCAAGGTCGCTCAAAATCGGGGTTATACTGTAGTAAGAATTAATAACATACTAGAAGCCTTCAATTAGAAGCTGATACAGAACTAAGTAGTGTAGAATACAAGGTGATAGCCTTCATAACAGAAAGACTGTAATAAGATTACTGACCGCAGGAAATTATTAATTTACCTTATTTCAATTTAAATAGGTTTTAGAAAAATGGTCAGTAATAAAAACATTGAAGCTCTTAGGCTTTTTCAATCGTGAAATGACCAGCGTTACGCCCCAATGTAGCAGTGGGTCATTAATGATTAATAATCACTCCCTATTACTAAGGAGGATGACTATAATACATGAGGTAGAAGGGAAGTAAGCGAACCATGCTCCGAACAGAATAATTTAAATTTTACACATATAAGGACAATTTACCAGCAGGAAAAATACCACAAGAGTTAAGAAAAATATAAATAAAGCCATTACAAAATTACTTCCCCACAATAGGAATGGGAAACCACGAAAAACACCGGTAATATAGAGTGTTACATCCTAAGCATGTGTACAATACAAAATCCTGGATAAAACTCTAAGGTGGCTGGCTACCCCAACAAGCACCAAGGCGAACCAGTTTCCTATTAGTAATAGAGAGAGAAGGGAAATAAGTCAATCAGGTTCACTTTTTAACACAGGACTAAACAGAGAAAGATCTGTGGTGGACATGACTTAATTTCTGTTTTAATATACCCTTACAACCCAGACAGATTTATAATCCAACAGAAAAATAAAATAGGCTTTACTTATACCCGCAAATGTAACACTAGTGATTTTCATAATAATATGGCATTGGCAATACGTAAATCTCACAAGTCACGGAAAAAAAACAATGACTAGGTTATATAGCACCAACGTGCAAGATTTACAGTAACTGTAAAATATTGTATTGTTGTATTATTTTACTGTATGGTTGATGACACAGAGTTGAACCCAACAGTTAGAAAATAACTATAAATCACTACTTTCAGTTGCTTAAGGGCGACCACTTTGGTGGAATCTCCGTCAAAGTGGAAGTACACAAATCCTCGAATCTGGTTCGCTAAGTCATTTTCTAGTGCGACTTCATTTTGATCACAGACAGTGAGCTGATGGAAGATATGAAGACACGTGGTAACACATCCCGCGCAAAGTCAAGTCCGAAAATGTTGCCATTGGTGTCTTCATTGTCACTTTCAAGCTGTCAGTGTTACCAGAAAAACTCAAGGTAACAACCTTGTGAGGTGTACATTCCGCCTCCCATTTGTACTGTCAATGCCGAAGATTCGGACATATGGTATCTCGTTCGAATCGGCCTGTGTCGGGTACATGTGGAAGAGGAGCTCATGGTGTGGAAGTCTGCACACCATCTTACAAGTGCACTAACTGTGCTGACCTTCATTCTCGAAATAGAAACTGTCCGGTCTGTCTCAGTGAGAAGATCCAGGAGATCAACACACTGGATGGTCTTTCAACAAATGCACCTGCAAAGATGCTAGATTTCAGCATGATAGCACAGAGTCTACCCGGGACACCAGGGGAAGAAGACTTCCCCAAGAGGTCGGCGATCTGTTTGCAGGTGGTAATTAACTTCTCTACGGCTTGGTACTCTGCAAGAATCACACAAAATCTTATTAATCTAGAATAGAATGACAATTTAATACAATTTTCAGGACAGCCGAACAAGACTTGGGTCGTGCTGTGTGACGAATCATTTTTCTGTGGCATTGGTGCAAATATTATGTTGGAGTTGGAGAACTGCCTGTTGCACAAAAAAAGTGTATTACCGGGTGAGTTGGCCGTGCGGTTAGGGGCGCACTGCTATGAGCTCGCATCCGGGAGATAGTGGGTTTGAACCCCACTTTCGGCAGCCCTGAAGATGGTTTTCCGTGGTTTCCCATTTTCACACCAGGCAACTGCTGGGACTTTAACCTTAAGGCCAGTTACTTCCCACACCTAGGCCTTTCCTATCCCATCGTTGCCATAAGACCCATCTGTGTTGGTGTGACGTTAAGCAAATGGCAAAAGGAAATAAAGTATATTCACAAATACTTCATAATTTACACTATTATACAATTGAGTGGCCTTCTGGTGTGCACATAATAAGTCCAGAGTTGAGAAACCTTTAAAACAAGGTTCTGTGCAATGTCTAACTTTGCAGTTTGGACACCGGTAGTGTATACTGTCAGTTTTTTGTTTTCAGCAAAAGAAATTCCTCCTCAAGCAAGCTCTCAGAGCAAGTGTGCTGTTTCACCTCCTGAATAAAAGATGAATAGCCTCAAATGACCAGAACCCCCTGTGGGTGGGGGGCGCAGATGAAGAATACACCCACGGTATCCCATGGCTGTCGTAAGAGGTGACTAAAAGGGGCCCAAGGGGATCTCAACTTGGGAGTGTGGGTTGGCAATTACGGGGCCCTTAGCTGAGTCCTGGCATTGCTTCCACTTACTTGTGCCAGGCTCCTCACTTTCGTCTATCCTGTCTGACCTCCCGTGGTCAATTCTTGTTCTTTTCCGACCCCAACGGTATTAGAGCATTCGAGGCCTAGGGAGTCTTTCATTTTCATGCCCTTCATGGCCTTTGACTTTCTTCGTCTGTTACTTCATTTATCGAAGTGATGGGTCTTGTCTTTTCCTCCTCCTCTCTGTCTACCCCCTGTGGGTGGGGGATGCAAATGATAAATACACCCATGGTATCCCCTGCCTGTCGTGAGAGGCGACTAAAAGGGGCGACCAAGGGATGATTGTATTAGAACCATGAAACTACTTTTTATTAGTACTATCTCGCGGGGAACACCAATGGTCGCCTTTACTTGCGGGTAGTACCAGTATACTAGGTACACCAGAGCTTTGTGGTTAGTAGTAGCGGAGAGTGGTTCACTGTGGGTTTCCAGTACCCGTGATTAGTATCATTGTGAGAAACACCATGTTCTGGGCGTTGCCTGTGATTAGTACCACTATACGAGTGTCACAGTGGGTCTGCGTTGCCTGTGATTGGTATCCAGAGTATGAGGAACACCACGGGAATACCGGCGTCCGTGATTAGTACATGTAGGTGAGGATAACCATCCGTTTGCTTTGCCTGTGAGTGGCACCATTATGTGTGACATACCATAGGTCTGCGTTACCAATGCGACGTAGAATGCTTGTGAGTTGTACCATCATGTGTGGAATATCGTGAGTCTACGCTACTTTTGATTTGTACTTCAACATGACTAATACCATGGTTCTACTTTACTAGCGATAAGTACTATTATGAGGAACCGTTGACCTGGATTTTGGACCCCTTTAGTCAACAAGCCTCCTCAACTCAGGATTGTGCATTAGAAGTCATCCCTTGGTCAGTAATACTATTGTTTATGTTAGTTTTTGGGTCAGATCCACTGATTGTTTTAAATTCATATTCCTCCATTCATTCTTCATGACATTTTTTATTTTAGTCGGTGAATGATTTTGAACTTTTAATTTGTCATTACATTTCGTACCATTAGGGGCTGATGCCCTAGATGTTAGGCCCCTTTAAACAATAAGCATCGTCATCATAATCATCAAATGACCAGAAGACTATCTTGATCACTGATACAAGTCTCAGAAACATATGACTCTCTCCCACTTTACTTTAGAGCAGGAAAACAATTTTTCTTTTTGCGTATCTATTCTCCTTGACTACAGTTAGGTGTATGACCTTGTCAGAAAAAATAGCAAGGTATGTAACATGTCAGTCATATTGCAATCGTTGACCTCGAAAGTTATTTTGTGCATAGGTGGTTGCGCTATATGCACTAAGCTTGACGCAATGGGTCCTGTCCATTGACATCAGAGTAGTTGATTGACTTCACGACAGGATGTACTTTGGCTGTGCGTGCTGCTTGACTCTGATCACATTCAGTGATCAGCATTGATCAGATTTCTAATATTTCAGTAATGATCCATAGGCGGGAGGAAAGGGATAACCTTGAATATATTAATGACATAAGGAATGCACAGTTTAGGATTGGTTAATGATATATTAAGGTTTAAATATCCTATGTAATCAGCCAGTGCTGTGGACATACAGTGTACGTTGAGTTGGCTCAAGGGGTAAGTTGATGTTCTTGATGGTATAATGAGCTAGTTGATCCATTTTCTGTTAGTTTTCCATGTTGAAGTTGTTAGGTTGGTGTCAGATTTGAAATGATCAAAGGTGTGTCTTCAAAATTTGTCCTTGAAAGCTATCAAGTTGATTCTTGAAGTTAATTGAGTCAATGATAAACAATGGACATTTTTCTGGATAGTATAACATATAGGTCGACACCCCAAACAAGTAGCATTTAAAAAAAAATTAGTATAACATATCTCGTACTTGGTGAGTTTATCACATGATGCCTTACGTGGAGCAGAATTTCACTGTAAAGGCATTATACCACGACATGAGAAAGGGTTTCTTTCTTGTTAAGGTAGTACCAGTAATGGTTCAACCTTGTACTTGAACATCTATTTGATGAATAGTCATTATTTGAGTGGTAAGACTTATAGGTTTCCAAATTCCATGGCCTAAACATATTCCTTATCCCTTTGATGTTCAGTACCTAAAGTAACTCCTATTCTCGCATAATATTGTGAATGTAGAATTGGTTTTCAGAAATGATCCATGTAGCTACAATTTTACCTTGAATTTATTTCAAATTTACAGTACTTTGTCTTCATGTGTTCAAAGATTGTGTATATCTGGTACCTGAATCTAATATTTTACTTTGCCTCTTATGAATCCATTATGTATTCTTTGTTATAAATTCTGTTTTCATTCATAAAATAATGTTAGCAATAGGGTTATGGTTATAAAAAAACAGTTTGTAAGTTTAATCACTTCCAGCTGAAATAAATCAGAATTATCACATCGTTGTGTAACTATATTTGACCACCTTGCAGAAATGCTTTGTTGGGTTGGCTGTGCTGTTAGGGGTGCGTAGGGGAGATAGTGTGTTCGAACTCCACTGTCGGCAGCCCTGAGGGTGGTTTTTCATGGTTCCCATTTTCACACCAGGCAAATGCTGGGCCGTACCTTAATTACAGCCACTTCCTTTCCCCCACCGGGTGAGTTGACAATGCGGTTAGAGGCGTGCGGCTTTGAGCTTGCATCCGGGAGATAGTGGGTTCGAATCCCACTGTCGGTAGCGCTGAAGGTGGTTTTTCCGTAGTTTCCCATTTTCACACCAGGCAAATGCTGGGGCTGTACCTTAATTAAGGCCACAGCCACTTCCTTCCAACTCCTAGGCCTTTCCAATCCCATCATCGCCATAAGACCTATCTGTGTTGGTGCGACGTAAAGCCACTAGCAAGGGAAAAAACCTTCCTTCCCATTACTAACCTTTTTCTATCCCACCGTCGCCACAAGACGTGTCGGCGCAACATAAAGCAACTTTATTAAATAAAATAAAGAAATCTTTGTTTAAATGTCTTCTTTTCAAAGCCAGTGAATTGGTGTGTGTAATTATAAATATGTTTTGATAAGTGGGTAAAGGCAGCTGCGTTATATTTACCCTGAGCCGCTGCCCTCCTCCTCCTCCCCCCTCCCCCCCATCCTGCTGCCCTTCCTTTTTTTCCCCTCCTTTCTTGTTGAAATGGTCTGGTATTGGTAATTATGGCATATACATTTTTTTCAGTGCTGATCCTGACGTTGACAAGGATAGTCGGACTAAAGAGCGGTAAGGTGTTTTGGAAATTAGTGCACGATCAAATCTTCAGTTGTTACATGCTTGCATTTTGGTTTCTGTAAAATAATGACTTTAATTCACCTGCACAATGCTTGATGATTTTTTTGGAAACTTGATATGCTGAAATTTCTACCTCACTAAATTAATCTAGGTAAATTAACCGTGCATAGTTTCGAACAGACTTTTATATACCAATAACGGTGTTAAATTATTATCATTATTATTATCATTATTATTATCATTATTATTATTATTATTATTATTATTATTATTTAAAACATTTTTTTTATTGTTTCAAAATCTCATGAATCCCAAATTATGTCTCTTTAAGAAATATTTCTTACTGGTTTATTCTGGTGCACTTTGCTTATTAATAAAAGTCTGTACCCTTGTAGTAATGAAGTTATTGACCATTCCCTTCCATTGTTGTGCATTTTAGAGACCCTGTTATATAAATCATGATTTTAAATGTGCCAGATGCTTGCAATGATTGGTTGTCACATAGAAATAACCTCAAGTATCTCCAGTGTAATCTGGAATCAAGAATCTTGAGGAAATGACTAACATCCTGTGCCAATAATGTCACGGAACCTACTACCGTATGATATCTCATGAAACTATATATTGTATGCCCAAATTAAAATAAATTGTGTGTTTGTAAATGACACACTTGATGTTTGAAATATAAAGGGAATTTTCTATCTTTGTTCTGCTTGTTGAATGTTTTTTTTTACTCTCTGAAAGTTGATTATAGAACTAGAAAGAGTTTCAGTGGAAATCTCACTTTTCTAAACAGCTGTAGCAATCTGTATAACAACTTTACAATAACGCTTTTGCGTGCAAGTTGCAGGTGAACTATGGGAGAATGACATACCATTGTACCAAATTCTGAAAGAGACCTTCGTTCTCTTCAAGATACATTCTCGCACGATTGACCGTGCTTCCTGATGCATGCCTCAACATGTCTGCATCAGTATTGGCTATTTCAGCATTGTTGTTTGCCTGGAGATCCTGAATAGTTTGTGGTACGTTTTTGTAGCCTCTGCTGGTCTTAAAGGGTAAAGGTTTCTGGAGATAACGTCCTCGAAGAAGCTGCTGAAGAGTGCCATCAACTCTCTGAAGGTGTGTCATTTTGTGCCATTGTGCTGGAAGTACCCCTGCAAAAGTTCAGTGTTGTCTAATTGCTCCATGAAGGCCATGAAAATGTCCTGGTATACAGCTGAGATCGGTGCTTTCAAGGAAAATAGGTCCAGTAATTTTCTCAGCAGAAATAGTACACCACACATCGTTTTGTGAATGAAGTGGTTACTCTTGGGTCTCATGAGGGTTTTCTGATGCTTATGTCGTTATGTTTTGAGAATTCACACACCCTGAGAGATGTAACAAAGTTTTATTGGTAAACCATGTCATCGTCAAAATTTCAGGTTTTCTTTCCATGAAGTGGGGAACCAATTACAAGATTGCCTATGCTTATCATTATCGGGATTTCTCAGGTGGTGTACAGCTGTCGTTCAGTATAGCCTGCTGCTCTTTGGCACATCGTCGCAAAGTAGCGACAATCAGCACAATGATTTCCAAAGGGAGAGAGGCATTTGCTTACGGATATCCTCTGTTATCTGTGACAATCCTTTTGGAGGATTGTGCTTCTCTTTCTCACTCAGTAATGAAACTGTTTCTTCCAGCTACGTGGCAAGTTTTGCAAGAATGTCATCCGGTCAGGACCATCTGAACGCCTTATTCAAGAGTGCAAGCCCTTTGTTTGGCAGTAATGGATTCAGTAGGAGTATTTTGTCACAAACACTCACTGCTGGACTGTGTAAAACATAGTTCTGCCTGTGTTGATAACTGACAATGAGAGCGAGAAAAGCCAATAGAAGCCTAAAACAATGCTCTCTGCCGTATGTCAATACTATCAGGACATGGAATTTATAATGAGGTCTCACTTCATTTGAACCAGCAGTGTCTTGTATAGTCATTTCAGTAGGATAAGGATGACTTGGACCAGCACCTGTATTTTTTAAATTATTATTATTACCAATAATACAAAGAGGAACCAAAAGGAGATCATAAATGTAAAAGTCAAGAAGTGTATCATCGACTCTGGCCACCACCTGTCTCTAATCAAAATGAAGTTTCAACCTAACAGGCCCAAGTGTAGATCGTGGCGAAACCCTCGAATTGATCCAGAGATTCTGATGCAAAACTCAATCACTCTCCTGGCCAATATCTCTGAGCAAAATGCTACCAGTTGGTCAGAACTTAAAGACGATCTTGTAAAAGCAGCCAAGTGCACTAGCACGCCACTGAGGAAACTAAGGCGTAGGTGGTAGAATGATAACTGTGATAAGGCATTAGAACTCCACCAGAAAGCATGGCAGTCTGGAATTCACAGAAAACCACAGAGAAGTGGCATCCCTTCATTAAAATCCAGAAGGAGACGTCAAAGATTGAGATTCCAAAAACGTCATTATGGTCAGGTTAAACTGGCAGAAATCAAGCAAGAGTTCAAAACAATACTAGGAATTTTTACAGAACCTTTAAAGAAGAATTGACGAGTTGTAGGGCACCCACTCTGGTTACGATCGGATGGGACTCTAGAAACAAATAATGTGGAAAACTGTAAACTTTCAACCGATCATTCTTTTCAAAGACTTTCTAAATTGCAAAACTCCTGATCAACTCACTTTTGAACATCAGAAACAAATACAGAAGTTGAACAAATAATACACAAGTTAAAAAAAAAAAAAAACTCCAGGGGAAGATGGTATAATTGCCGAAATGTGGAAACAAGGTGGCAGAAATCTCGCTCCTAAAAATCCATAAAATTCTTACAGATGTCTGGACCAGTGAAACAATTCCTGACAACTGGAAGTGTACAATAATTCACCTATTACATAAGAGGGGATGTGTGTCCTGTGCAGTAAATGGTGCGAATGATATCGTTTCAGTAATTGCTCAAAAAGAGTAAAGTCATTAATAGACAACAGCTAGGAATAAACTTTCCACATTTGTGTGCTATTCTGTTTAATAATAAGAAAGAGGATAAAACTGACATAAATAACTACAGATGTATTTCCCTACTAGCAGTTACCTACAAAATTCTTTCAAAATTCCTGCTTGAGAGACTTGAAATGCAAACATCATTTGATTGGAGAATATCAGGCAGGGTTCAGGAAAGGCAGGTTATGCACAGAACAGATTCTTAACCTCAAATCAATCCTACAAATTCGTAAAAGCAGGCACGCGGTGATTACTTTTGTGGACTTCAAAAAAGCATATGTCTCTATAGACAGGCAGACAATTTTCCATGTACTGGAAGAATTCAAAGTAGACAGAAAAACAAGAGATTCATGCAAACACTAACAGGCACCACTTTAAAGGTTAAAATTCTTAGGGGGATTGTCTGAACCATTTGTTGTTAAAACAGGAGTGAGACAAGGAGCTGGGTTGTCCTCTTTATTGTTTAATCTTGTGAATATACCCTTGGCAGATTACGTGAAAACAAAATTAATTTACATTGTTTGGCCTTCGCTGGTTACAACACTGTAATGAAGACTGAAGCAATATATGCATCTGAAACCCTTATCATTGGGGTCAGATCACTGATTAAAGATGTAGAAAAGCAAGGAAGGAAAATCAGAAGAATTTTTTTTTTTACCAGTCTGTACAGGGGGTGGGGATCTGAATGATAAGGAAATCTCATGACCTGTACCAACACTCTGAGAAAATCTCAGACAAATTTTAGAAAAGACGTTTGAAATTTTACGGACATACTCTCAGAATGAGTAAACAGAGACTGACCAAAAGAATTCTGAAACTTGCCCTGTCAGTGAAAGTAAAAAAAGAATTCACTTCTTGAAGTTGGAAAAGATCTTCAGAAAATAGGCATTACGGATGATATTAGACAGACCTAGGTTCAGAAAAATTAGTCGACAGTCACTGCTTTACACACCATACCAGCACTACCACAAACAAAACCTGGTCAGAAGATTGCAGGTGAGTGAGGAGATGAAGAGATTTTGGGAGACTCAGTTGTAAGAAATAAATTGACCTTTTCAATACAGTATATCAAGCTATTCATATTACATAAGTCTTGGGACTCGTTTCAGCCTCTTAGTGGCCATCTTCAGCCAAATAAAAATTAAACAGATTGTGTGATAACTAAAACATATGTATACCAGACAAAAACAGTGTTGCAGGAATAATTATAACACAACATATGACAAAAATCATGGTTATGGTCTTTTTGTTATAATATGATGTGTTTAAGTTGACTTTGGACTTCAGACAAAGAAGTAAATCTCTAATGTCTGATGTAGAACAAGCACTTACTTGCTGGAGGAAGGGAGCAGGACTGTGCATATCTCTGAGGATGTGGGCCACGGTGAAGTCGGCACCGCAAGAACACAGTTGGGGGGGGTCCTTCCCTCTTTAGGAGATAAGAGTGCATAGATCGTCCATGACCTATTCTCAGCCAACACAGTGCTATGGCCTGCCCAAAGGAGAAGACGCTATTGTAGAAAATCGCCCAGAACAAATCATGTTGTTTCCATTTGGATCTCTTCCCGTTCTGGAATAATATAATCCTGGTGAGGGCCCCATACACTGGAACTATGGATACTATAATTGTGGTCTTACTAGTGACATCATGCCTTCTTTACATCCTTACTATAATTGCAAAATACCCTCACAACCCTGTAGAGATATCTAGAACCTTTATTCATAACCTTGTTAATGTGATTACCCAAATGAAGATCTTACATTAACGCCTAGGCACTTACAGTGGTCCTCATGATGTACTTTCACTTTACCTGCACAATAATTAAAATTGAGACGACTCTTCCTCATGCAAAACTTCACTTTGCACCCCATTTACCGTAAAGCTGCATCCGTCTCACAGTTTTGTCAAGGTCTATCCTTAATGATGAGTTTAATCAGGCTGTAGTCGTCATTTTTTAAGATGTAACCAAGGTGAAGACAACAAGATTGCTTGCCACAACAGGATAATCCAAAGAAAAGCAGCTTGATTTGTTCTGGGTGATTTCTGTCAAAAGAGTAGCGTTACAAAAATGTTGCAAAGTTTGGACTGGGAAGACGTGACAGAAAGGAGGCAAGCTGCTTGACTAAGTGGTATGTTACATGTTATAATTCTCATATTTTGGTCTATTGAATTGTACAATAAAGTCAAAGAAATATTAATGTTTATTTATTCCACCTATTCAATTCATTAATATTTCTTTGACTTTTAAGTGGTATGTTCCGAGCTGTCAGTGGAGAGATGATGTGAAATGACATCAGTAGACGAATATGTTTGAGTAATGTCTTTAAAAGTAGGAAATACCACAATATGAAGATAAAGCTGGAATTCAAGAGGACAAATTGGAGCAAATATTCATTTATAGGAAGGGGAGTTAGGGATTGGAATAACTTGCCTAGGGAGAAGTTCAATAAATTTCCAGTTTCTTTGCAATCATTTAAGAAAAGGCTAGGAAAACAACAGATAGGGAATCTGCCACTTGGGCGACTGCCCTTAATTCAGTATCAGTAGTGATTGATTGATTGATTGATTGATTGATTGATTGATTGAAGGTCTTTTAAGCTGTCTCTCAATATCTTGTAACTTATTGCTTTATACAACATAACATAATCCTCAAAAAGCCTTATCTGTGATTCCAGTTTTTTACTCCTATGATAGAAAACATAAATGTCCAATAATACTGCCTTGTTTAACCTACTCTAAATCTCAGTTCTGTTTTCTAGAAATTGGGCACCCATTCACTCACTTGTTTGTAGTCCAGTAGTGCTCATTTGTGTCAGTAGCCTTTGATGATATTCTGTCAATAGCCTTGGATAGGTCAATTGCAATACAGTCAGTTTGACCTGAATTTAAAATATCTGCTATATGTTGTGGGAATCCTGCAAATTGAGCATCACTGAAATAACTATTTCTAAACCGTAACTGCCTTCCATCTAACCCATTAGTAATTTTGCAAATGTGATTAATGATAACAAGAATTTTTTCGCAGAGCTTACATGCAGTGTACGTCAAGCTGAGAGGCCTGTAATTATCAGCTTTGTTTTTCACACTTTCCTTGGTATATTGAGGCTACTATTGCAACTCCACTCATATGTCAACTAAAAGTTGCTTGCTTGTAAAAATTTGAAAAGTTCCTCTGTTTGTCAGGGTACTTTCCTGGGGGCGCTTCTACATTTTTACCAAATTCAATTTATCTTTAGACTAATAATGGTGCTTTTAATTTTGTTTCAGCTAGGCCATATCTTTTTCTTTTGCTCCTTCTGGTGCAGTCTTCTTTCAGAAGATTGACAACTGTTGTGTTGTAATTCTTCCTAATTTGTGTTTCCCTTATGTGAATTGTCATATCATGGAATGGCTAACTGCTGTTGGAGGTTCCACACCCATGTTAACCTTCTTAACCTTCTCCCATATCCACATTCCCTTCTATCCTCTATGATCCGTTTAATCATGACTAATGATCTGTTAGTCATTTTTTAAGATGTAACCATGGAATCTCCAGTTTTGGTGTTTGGTTCCAGTACAGTTTTTTGATAACATCTTTACTGTCGCTTGGCCTGAGTCTTCCTCCTCCTCACCCTTAAGAATCTCTGGCCTTTCCAGTTCTTCAACATCAGGATATCATGTTTAATGTTGTCAAATGTATTCTCATAATCAATGAAGCAAATGACTGTATATTGTTGCTAAATACATTTTTTAACTAAAACTTGTACAGACACCATAACACCTGTAGTACCAAGACCCAAAGAGAGTTTCATTGACATTTTCCTAAATTTTTATTAAAAACGCTTTCAGAACATGACTTATTAGACTTGTCAGCCTGTAATCGCTACGTTTTTAAGCATTTGGTTTCTTTGGGAGGATGATGAATCTGGAATTCACCAGTTTGCAGGAATGTTTCCAGTATTCTATATGTGGATGCACAGCATCAAAAGGAATTTTTTAGTATCAATCCTTGTAAGTAGTTCTTTATTTATTTGATGTGGTCCAAGGGCTTTGCCAGATTTCGCTTGGCCTGAGTCTTCCTCCTCCTCACCCTTAAGAATCTCTGGCCTTTCCAGTTCTTAAACATCAGATTCTGAGCGATAATCTCTGAAGAGATATGTGATGTTGTTCTTCCATCCTTCTGCCTGTTGTTACTGTTGACTAGTTTTCAAGGGCATTCGTGTTTATATAGTGAACGTTCTCTCTTTCATTCTCTTTGCAGATTAAAACTGTCATCCTAGTTTTTTTTGTTTTTTGTTTTTTCGTGTGGCTATTTCTAACCGTGTGCAGCCCTTGTAAGGCAGACCCTCCAATGAGGGTGGGCGACATCTGCCATGTATAGGTAACTGCGTGTTGTTGTGGTGGAGGATAGTGTTGTGTGGTGTGTGAGTTGTAGGGATGTTGGGGACAGCACAAACACCCAGCCTCCGAGCCACTAGAAATAACCAGTGAAGGTTAAAATTCCCGACACGGCCAGGAATCGAACCCGGGGTCCTCTGAACCAAAGGCCGGTATGCTGACCATTCGGCCAACGAGTCGGACATCCTTGTTTTTAGGATATATAATTTTTTTTACAAGTCTACTAGGTCATGTTCTGAAATAAGTGCCTCTTTCACTTCTCTTATCTTTCTCCTAATAGTTGTGTGGATGTTCACATAAGCCACCTCACTCATGGAATCTATCTTTATTTCTTTCTGAAGTTAAAGTGTCATATATAATCACTGCTGTTTCTTGAATTACATTCTTAAGCCCAGTCTGTGTTTCATCTGCTTTAACTTCATATCTGAAATCCAGATTTCAAATGCTGGTGTTAAGATTATCCAAGACTCTGTTTTGAACTTCCAGATCATTTAGACTCTTTTTTTTAAGTCAGCCCTCTTGGTCTGATATTTTGTTAGCTAGATTTTCAGTTGCTATCATATATCTGCAAATCCTTTACAGTGAACTTTTCTCTTGCATAAGACTTAAGGGAGACCCTTTGAAGAGTTACAAGGCCAACTTCAACATAATGTGAGCTTGACAGGTACTGACTTGCAACTCTGGTATGCACTTGCTGAAAATTATTTGATTGATGCCACACTGTCTCAACTGCCATTAATGCATTTGAAGAATGCTGTAGGCATGTAGGGGCTAAACAACAAACTTGAAAGCTCTGTCAGGCTCAACTGATGCTCCACTATTCATTCAGAATAACTTGTGTTGACACTAGCTTCATCCTAAAGCCCACACCAAACGGACATCATCATAATAATGTACTGTTTTATATTAAGACTATGATTTCCTCAAAATGAAAGTGACACAAAAGTGTTAGACATTTGTGCAAGAGACATAAATTTTAATGCACTCATGTGTAACTACAACATATTTCATCAGTGCTTCAAGACATGCCAATAGTGTTACATTAGGTGTTGGTATTTTCAAGTTTCGTTTAATGTTCTTTCCCATTTATAATTTAATGCTGAAGATGACCTAGTACAAGGGTCGAAACTAGTCCCGATGTAATGAATAATATTATTATTATTAGTCACTATTCATTAGATAGACCTTCTCATCCTTGTTGATACTCTTTAATGTTACTTGTCATATTGTACATTCCTCCACTTGCATCGTTACCCATTTTGCATCCTATGTAGTGGTAGGGCTGGAGTTAACTAGTATCCATAGGTTATGAACAGTAAAAATGAAGTGCCTGGGGTACCCAAAACTCAGTAAACATTTATCAAAAGATTATTTGGTATACAGTAGAGTAGAATACTTGAAAACACATGCTAAAATTGAGAAGCACTTCCTCAAGAATAACAAACTAACAAGGGTTGTAGTTACCCTTAACAGCCTCGTGCTTTGCAGCAAAATTATGTGCTCTTTGCAAGGTGATTTAAGTGCTGTACGGGTACTAAAAACAGTTTGAATGTGTGGAATTATCTTTGGTGGAGGCTGGGACAGGCTGCAACTTGTCTCTGTAATGAATCCCATGCATACCCTATAGGCTTCTTGTCTGGAGAACTTAACTGGCCAGTCCATGTGGTAGATATCTTCACCTTTAGAAATTTGTTCACCAGGTCTGTTGGATGCACACTTGCCTAATCATCCATGGAAGCGAAGCATGGCCTGTCTACACCTCTGAAATTGCCTGTTGTGGCGTACCAACAATCAAAGACAAGAACAACAAAACAAGTGAGGGCAGAACACTGCAAACACATGGTGTAGTTTGCCAGCACTACCACAAGAAAGCCTAGAGACCAACCCGGTGCAAAATCACTCCCACAACTTAGGGTAGGTCTCGACCGAAACACAAGGGAACAGGATTGGGAAATGATGGAATCTGGGCAAACCAAGGTCAAAAGAACTTCAACGGAGGGTGGATCATGGACAAAAAGAATAGAACAATTTATGAGAAATAACACCACAAATAGTTTAAACCTCATATAAAAAAAAATCATGAAGGAGGAATTTAAATTTTAAATAGTAACACAAATTAATAAAATGGAATAATTTAATTAAATGAAGAAAATAAACACATAATGTTAAATGAATAAGGTTAAAAAGAAATTAATTCATACACTGAATCGATTAAATGGAATGGATTTTTAAAAACTTGTATCATAATCTGGACAGTTTTAAAACATCAGTTCCTGGATTGAAAATTATTTTACAAATTCATAGTTAATACCTTCAGAAATTTAAAAAAGGTAGCATTACAATTAAATTATTGTTTCAAAAAATTAAAATCCTTAAAAGGATTCCCAGTTAAAATATGAATAACATGTACATAAATAAAACCATTAAAGTTAAAAACGTGCATCTTGAGCATGAATTACAAGAAAATTTAAATTACAGTACATGATCACAACTACGTTTTACAGTATTAAAAATTGTACACATGAACTGCAGTTCTTTAGGACCAACTTTTTAAAAATTGAACCTTAATATATGGACATACCTGTTGGGAACTCTCAATAACTACAGTAAAATAAAATGGGGTACCCCTTTTAGTATGACCAACAGATTTCCACCACAAGCAAACAGATCCCTTTCCATTCTGTTGATGGGATTAAATTATGTTGTATGTTCTTTACAGATAATATATGTGACATCAGGAACTGTCAGGGAGAACAGAATGGAATTATCACCTGAATTCACACATCCTGTGAAACATTTGTATAGCTCAGAGACATGTTTGCTTTCAAGAAATCTTGTATACTTTTGTCACATATTCCCAAGAAAAACAAAAATATATTTGTTGTATTCAGTTTCCTCAGTACTATTGACGAAAGAAAAAGAATAACCTGGCAGTCCAGGAATGATAATTACACGCAAGAAAACCAAAGGTGGTGTGGATATACTGTAGTTGTCAAAATATATTTTGTTTTCAGCTGTGTATGATTTGCTCACCAACGGCCTATGGTTATAATTTACTCCTTACTGCATGATGAATGTCTGGTCACAAACTGAACCTGGACCCATCTGTGATGAGAACAGACTTAGATCATTGTGTCCGATTTTAGTGGTGCAGTTTCCACAGTAAAAGTGCCCTCTATGCACTGGATCAAGTGGCACACACACTATTGGGAGTTTGTCATAGATACCAGTTGTCCTGTGTGTCTGATGCACAGTTTTCTGAGAAACCCTTTAACTCCTGAGGTGGCTACAAGTTCAGAACAGTTGTCTTTCAGCATCATCAAGTTTCATCGTACAGTCATGGTCAGATATAAGTCATGATGTGGAGTTGTTACCCTTCGGCAATCTTGTACAGGCTTACAAATAAAATCTTCATTACAGCCTGGGAACATTCAGGACTGGCTTAACTTTTAGACACTAGTTTTTATACAGGATTTCATTACATTTCTTTTGCACCTTCCTGTTCCTTAAAAGTCCTCTCTTCTTGGTATCTTTAATAAATTCTATTTGTTAAACATTATTTAATTTAGTGCAGATCCTTACCAAATAAAGTTGTACTTCTGGATTTCAATAATCTGTCAAGAAGCACAGTTCTCTATCAAATTGTTTATAAATTTGATTTGTTTTTAAAATTTCTCTTTTGCAGTGATAAATTGACTGTTGGTACCCCACTGGCCAGTTATCCAAAACCAAATCTTCAGGTGAACCCGTTCACAGGATTACCATACACACCAAGGTGAATAAGCCATATATGTGTATGAAGCTATTGATAAAACCTGAAAAGAGATATGATTATGTATGTAAATATTTCAGTACAGAAAATTTTCTGTTATCTTAGCAGTAACATAACCTAGCATTTAGCACTTACTGTATCTATAATATTAGTCGGTTAAGACTTATTTTAAATCAGAATTTCATTAAAATTAATATTTTCTTTGCAGGTATCACGAATTCTTACGGAAACGAATTACTCTTCCTGTGTGGGAGTACCGTACCCAGTTCATGACCTTACTAGAGGAGAATCAGTGCATTGTTCTTGTTGGTGAAACTGGTTCTGGAAAAACAACGCAGATCCCTCAATGGTAAATGGCGCTTTCAGGTTTGGTGGGGAATATGTTCTACCTTGTAGATGAGGCTTGTGACCAGCCCAGTGAAAGTAATCAACTTCATTACTGAAACCTCGTATTTTAATGTGGCTCTTCAAATTGATACCATTCACATAAAAAGAGTAACTTTTAAAGGGGAGCATTATTAAAACAGGTGCATTAACAAATGGGCTTTCAGCACCGGTATTCTCATTGCCCTAATTGCAAACTTAAGGCTGTGGAGTATGTTTGCTGTTTAGGTTGCCCACAAGCTAACAGACTTTTCATTGAATGGGGAAAATTTATAGAGAGCTACTTTAAAATACCAATGTGTGTTCACATTATGAACATCAAGAATTTAACCACTGCTAAATAATCATATTGTCCTAGATACCATGATGTAGACCTTCTGAAGTAGTGCCATCTTGTCAGTCTGCTTACCATCTGCATTCTGATATTGCTGTTATCTAGCGATGAAAGCGGAACTCTGTTGGAACAGGTACAATGGCAGTGTTAATTTTGTCAGGTGACATTAAGTGCGAAACTAGAGATCTTTAACATGCCAACAATAATGACATGGAGTGCCAAGATTTTTGACAGTCCATCAGTAATAGACTACCTCAGCCGGGCTCAAACCAGCGAACTGGGGACCATGGGTCAGACGCTACCACTGAACCATTAATGCAGCTAACCACTGCTAATGACGACCTGCATGTACGCAATTGCCAAGTTTCTGTGACCGCTCATCCGTAATAAGCAATCCGGCTTTGAATTTTACCTATCATGAATTGCATGAGGTTTATAAACGCCATTTTAAGAAAATAGAGATTTTTAGTTCTATCATGTAGAGGAAAAGTTAAATACTTATAATAAAGATTGACTACTGCGTTGGGCATTAGGTGTCAGTTCAACGCCAAACAGTTCAACTATAAATTGCCAACATCATCATCGGTTTTCCCTTCCAGCAAGCCGGGTAGGGTGTTTGAAAATGAGCGTTTTTCAAAGTTGCCTATTTAAAAAAGCGTTGTCCATGACAGATTCCCAGTTCCATCCTCTTCTCTCCACATCTTCCCTCAGTTGGTTCATCCATCTTCTTATTGGTCTTTCAGCTGGTCTTCTACCTGTTATTCTCTTTTCCAAATACAAAGGGCACTAGGAAAGTTTTGCAATACGCATAAACGGTTGGCTGGACACCCTTAAGTGAGGGATGAAAAGAGGGGTGAAAACCGGTCTAGAAGACAGCAAGGGCGATCTTCACACCAGTTGTTACCAAGCAGTGGGATTGAATGCAAGTTAAGATGTCAGTATGATCTAAATGTGAATATCGCACAATTACCAGCTACAATTTTGCTCGTGGATTAACTGTTGACCGGTGCCTGGAGGAAATTACTCCTGTGTTGGGGAAAGACTGTCCACATCAGACAACAATTTTCTGCTGGTACAAAGAGTTCCAGGGGGGAAATATTGGGGTTGAAGACGATCCTCGTTCTGGGCGACCGTCTGAATCAGTGTCCGAGGAAAACATTGAAGCTGTGAGAAAAATGTTGCAGGAAGAGAAGCGGTTGACATATCAGCAGGTAGAAGAGACCCTCCACATCCCTGGACCAGCTATTCATTCAATTCTACATGACCATATCCATGTTAGAAAGGTTTGTTCCCTTTGGGTGCCCCATTCACTTTCAGAGGGACAAAGGGCACATCGAGTGAATGGTGCCAAGAAATGCTAAAACAGTTTAAAAATGGGACTTCGCGTATAATATCAGTAGCATCGTTACAGGTGACAAAACTTGGCTTTATTATTACGAAGTCCCAACAAAATCCCAGAACAAGGTGTGGCTGTTGGAAGATGAGGGTACTCCTTTGACTGCGAAAGTCAAGGTCAGTGAAGAAACGGATGATTGCAGTATTCTTCACTAAACGGGGCATCCTGACTTGGGTTGTGCTAGAAACACAAAGGACAGTTACTGTAAAGTGGTACAGTGAGACTTGTCTGCCTCAGGTCATCCAGGCTCTCAAGCAGCTCCATCAAAAGTCACGGCTCAACACTTGGCTCTTGCATCACGACAATGTTCCAGTACATCGTGCTAATGAAACAATGGACTTTCTTCCCAAATCAGGGTTGACTGTGCTTGATCACCCTCCATACAGTCCTGATCTTGCCCCATGCGACTTCGCACTCTTCCCAGAATTGAAGATGAAGCTGAAAGGGCGGAGTTTTGCATCCTACGAGGAGCTTCGGGCAGCGTGGGATCATTTAACGTTAAGAATTTCATATCTAGGTTCCGTATTGAAACAAGATTTACATCAAAGAAAGGACAATAAGTTCCACCTTTTCAATACTATATATTGTGTGAAAGTTTTACATTACAGTTAAAACATCACAACTTTTGTACATTCGGTACCGGTTTCGACAGATTCCCTGTCATCATCAGCCGAGAATAATTGAACAAAGACAAGTATAGATCATGATTCTTATGGTGTGATTACAATGGTGGATTAAAAATATACATTATATGATTAAAATAGTATATATATATATATATATATATATATATACACAAATAAAAGGTAAGTTCAAAATTAGATATACAGAACACGTAAATGCAATTAAATACAGAAAATTCTCCGCAGTAGGCCAACATATACACGACTATAAACACAAATTTTATGGCATAGACCACGATATAGACATCATTGAAATAATAAATAAAGGTCCTATACTTGATTTCACTGAACAATTTTACATCTCACTTGATCAGTACCATAATTCAAATTTTAATCTCAATGATTTATCCAACAAACCTACGATTTTATTTGATACGTTTATCAAAATATTGAACAATCTTAAAATCCCCAAAAATCGATCTATCTTTACGCTTACATATTACCCCTACCGCCGTCCGCGCCCACTCGATTATAGGCCCGCCTCCACCGCGCTCCCTCTTCCCCTCGCTCAGTAACTCCGCCCCTCCTTGCTTCCTTCCGAGATCCGTCTTCACATTCAGCCTGTTAGTTCCACTCCGATACATCTACTACCAACTTGGCACCTGAGGTGAGTCCTTCATTTCGCTAATATTTCGCGAATTTTTACTCCTTCCGATTTTTATATAACTTTAAATAGCATTTTATTTCTTATAGGTTCTGACTTGGATCAGGATCTTTCCAAATCATTTATGTATTCACAACTTACAACACAAGATCTTCAAGTACCACCTTAGCAAGAACCTCAATTACTATTTCTCAAAATAATGTAAACCATTCCAGAATACAAATCGACATATTGAACTGTTCAATGGACATTCTAACTATCAACATCAATACATAGTGAAAAAAATTAACTTATCTATTTCTGCTTGCATGGAACATTAATATAATTCTTCCATTCTTAAGTCCAAGTTGAAGCTCCAATCGAATTTTATTGTACATATTTTATGTGGAACACCATTCGACTAAATGTTTGTTTACCTTTTTAATGTGTCAAACATGGCTACATAACTTCAATGAATTGACTGGTCAAAAAGTTAAAATATTACAGATTTAAGCTTACAATCAAATTTCACTATAGGCCCTAATTATATATTACAAGAACAAAATTCTTTTAACAAATTAACCTTTTAATTAGAAATATTAAGGTGTACACCTCAAAGAATAATGACCATTCCCATTTTACTTACCTTTTATTTGTGTATATATATACTATTTTAATCATATAATGTATATTTTTAATCCACCATTGTAATCACACCATAAGAATCATGATCTATACTTGTCTTTGTTTAATTATTCTCGGCTGATGATGACAGGGAATCTGTCGAAACCGGTACCGAATGTACAAAAGTTGTGATGTTTTAACTGTAATGTAAAACTTCCACACAATATATAGTATTGAAAAGGTGGAACTTACTGTCCTTTCTTTGATGTAAAGCATGGGATCAGGAGTGTGAAAATGTAACCGATAAAAAAATGGTCAAGTTGGTTTCTCAGTGACTGGTTTCGATATATGGAGAAGTGTATTGAGTGTGGTGGAAATTACTTTGAAAAAGTCTAAAGCGTTCACTCACATCGCAAAAGTTTCCTAGTGCTCTTTGTAAGCACATGGTAACCTTGTGCTATTCATTCTTTTAGCATGCCCAAACCATTTTAGTCTAGATGATCCAAGTCTTTCCTCCATCGATTCATTTAGACCGAGGTTAGATCGGATTTTTTACATGGTCGAGTCATGTCTTTTCGGGGGCAGTTCTAAGAAATTTTATTTCACAGGCTTGAATCTTTCTACAATCCTTTGATGTTAGTGTGCAGGTTTCCAGAGAATATGTAAGGATGGAAATGAAATATGACTTGTACAGGGTCATTTTTATGGGACCTTCTCACCCATAGTAAAGTGTCTAACAATGTGGTTACTCTGTTAGTTTTTGGCACTTCGGCATCTACGAAAGCCGTAAATGTTAGTGGGACGTAAAGCCAATAACATTATCATCGGTGATACACTGAGTAGTTTGTCAAGTCACGAAGTTCAGGAATGTTTTCTGAAAGTAAGTAGAAGGACAAGGAAAATTATTGTGGATGGTTGCAAGATAAATTGGTAGAAACAAAAAGGAAATTCAGCTCTATAAATCATGGCCGTTTGCTATATCAAAACTAAATTGATTACTATTTATTTATTTATTTATTTATTTATTTATTTATTTATTTATTTATTTATTTATTTATTTATTTATTTATTTAGCTTATGGCTAGTACATCACTCTACATACAAACATTGAAAAATATATATAATAAACAATATAACACTTCACACAATCAACCAATCTCAAAAAACAGATCACAAACTCAATCTAAACTGTCCAACCATTTTACAACCCCGTCAGAAGCACACACAAACTCCTTCAGCTGACCGGAATATGACCTCCTTGGACATTCAATAGCAATATGATGGATGGTCTGTTTCTTCTCACCATAGTCGCACTCAGGGGAGGAGCGCATACCCCACTTACGCAACAATGAACCACATCGACCATGAATGGTACGCACTCTGTTGAGAAGAACCCAAATTCTTCTGGGGAGATTAAAACTAGGTGGTGGATGTCGAAGACTAAAGAGGGTTTGCCATTCATCTGGAGCTGAGTTGGTCCGCTCCAGTTGCCATTCAACAGAACCATTTAATTTCCCATTGATGAGTTCCCTTGCAGTCTGAATGGGCAGAGATCTTGATTTCAGACGTCCATACCTCACAACCATGTCTTCATGAATGGGAAAACTTGGGTTCATTGTTATTTTCCTGAACTCGCGTATTAGGTTGTTTTGTCTGCGTATTCTTCAATGTGTTATGTGACTCAAGACTGGCAACCAAAAAAGAGGAGTGGATCTGACTGTGCCGTAGACAATGCATGTCGTTTGATTCAGAACAGCATCAATATTCTTAACATAAGGGCTATTCAGCCAAACAGAAGAACAATACTTGGCTGTAGAGTATACCAGTCCCAATGCTGATGACCTAAGTGTGGATGCTGATGCTCCCCATGTAGAACCTGCAAGTTTCTGAATGATATTGTTCCCTGTCTTCAGTTTAGCAGCGGTAATCATTAAATTTTTTCTGAAGGTTAGTGTCCGATCAAGAGTTACTCCAAGGTACTTGAGGTTAGGATTGTGTGGTAGAGCAGAGTTGTCGAGGGAGACATTCAAGGTAATGTTTGCCTGCCTGTTATTAAGTGAAAGAGACAGGTTTCTGTTTTACTGGTGCTTGGTATCAAACCCCATTTATCAAAGTACTAACTTAAAATGTCAAGGTCTCTGTTCAGAATTGTTTCTGTCTCATTCACATTGGATTGCTGAGCAACTATTGCTAGGTCGTCCGTATAAGCAAATTGGCGTGATGTAGTGCCAGATATATCAGCAATGTACATATTAAACAGCAATGGAGAGAGCACAGATCCGTTTGACAACTTGATCAGGTGATACAGCAGATTTGGGCTGTGGAATGTGAGGTGATCTCCCCAACTTCTTTAAGAGGCTCCAAGCCTTCCTGCTAGAATGTTTGAAATCCATAGTTTCTGTCTACTTGTTCTGTCTGGCTTCATCTAAGTTATTCATGAGTTCATCAGCAACATCTGTTTCACCATTCTTTTGAAAATCACTGTAGAATATTTGACGTTTCATTCTATCCGGGTATATACTCCTTTCTGACTCCTCTAGGAATGTGTCTTTTTGCGGCGGCAAGTATTGCTTTAACGAATCTACAGTAATTGTTGACAACAGGAGGAATCCATCTTATGCTGCTATCAAGATCAGCAGAGAAACTGTTCCAGTTAGCTTTGGCAAAATTCCACTGTGGAAGAGGAGAAGATCTAGTAATGGGGATCTGAGTGCTTATTTCTAAAAGAACAGGCCGGTGCTGACTGCATGGGAAGTTTAATTGATGGTGAATGTCGGGAAGTAAATCTAGAGACTGAGCTCGATAGCTGCAGTCGCTTAAGTGCGGCCAGTACCCAGTATTCGGGACGTAGTGGGTTTGAACCCCACTGTCGGCAGCCCTGAAGATGGTTTTCCATTTTCACACCAGGCAAATGCTGGTGCTGTACCTTAAGGCCATGGCCGCTTCCTTCCCAGTCCTAGCCTTTTCCTCTCCCATTGCCGCCATAAGACCTGTCTGTGTCTGTGCGACGTAAGAAAAAAAGAAAAGTAAATCTAGAAAAGTCCACAATGGGATGGACCTGGGAAACCAGAGTTCTCTTTCATCAGGCATTAATACCTTCGTTGTTGAATGGGAGGCTTATCTCTGAAGCCAAACTTGATGACATTAAGTTGCTGATGCAACTAATACCTGCAGATATCAAACAATTTTACCAGTAACTTGCCGGATATTCTGACATCGCGGACGCTATAGACGAATTCAATGGGGATCTGATTTAGAGTGTCAGCCTCTCAGCATGGGATGAATTTCGCTACCTGGCTACCGTGTGCTGTGGGAGGAGTAAAGCACCAAGCATACTATGAGTGCAGGCTTTTACTTAATTGGGCATAAATGAGAAGGGGTTCAATGAATTTGACCAAAATGTTCAGTTTGTTATTAATGCATAACCACACACAGCATACTGGAATTACCTAAGGTCAGTGAAGTGGCGGAATCTCCTGATGCTTTCAAATCGATCAAGAGATATGGCTGAACCACCGCGTAGCTAGAACTTTTTTTTTTTTTTTTTTAGAAGTAAGATCGCAGTACAGGTTTCTCTACTATGCTCTTTAAGATACATAATGCTTAAACTATATACATTTCCTTCACAATAACCGGTACACATTCATTTACCCTCGATCAGAACTGAAATAACATAATGTGTGACCGCATATGATGAGCATAAATATCTGCCTATTCTACTATCATCTTTACGAAATAGACAGTAGAAAACAACTGAAAATTTTTCACATAGGTATAAGCAGTTCTTTAGAGCATTCTGGGACCCATAATCTGCCGTATACATTTCCCTTTGCCCTCTGTAATTATCCATGTCTTTTCATACAAATCCACTATCAATAACATGATGGCAGATATTTTCCCGTGTATCGAAGGCAACATCAATGTCACAATCACTACTTTCACTCTCAAATTATATATCCTAGTCCTTGTTTAACAAAACAAAACTTTTTGTATCATTCGGTAAAAAATCTTTAATTTTCGAATTCATGATCACAAGAAAACGTTTAGCTGCCATAACAGAACTTGTTGCTTTTTTAGACGTGATATATCATGTACTTGCATAGACAAGAAAGAAATTCCACCTATCAGTACTATTTATTGTGAAGTAGACTTACATCAGTACTGGTTTCGACTGTATACAGTCATCATCAGCTGACAGATTACAATATTACATCCATTAGGCATTGGTACATGTTACAAAGATGTCGTCATCCAATAGCGCATCCGGTTGTCTAATGGGGCTGTGGATTAGATGTTATCGTCATGTCTTTTGTGATTACGTGAGGTTAAAATTGTTTCTGAGATTAAAATATGGTAGTAAAAAGCTTAACTAGACTTAAAATAAATTCTACATTCACATTAAACACATTAAAAACACAGGGAACATGTATGTAAAACACTTGGTGAATTTAAACATATTAAAAACATTGAAAACATGTATGTAAAAAACACTTGTTGAATTTAATAGTTCATGTCTTGCATGTTCTTTCTTCAGGTTTCCTCATTGGGGTTTTGTGCGCCTATGTTTATGTTGATTGATTTTGAGCTTGTAAACAGTTCTTCAGGATGGTCTATTTGACCTAGTAATGTAATCATGTATGCTTGTAACAAAAAACCCAAGTCATTGAATGGTCAAATACTGTGGGTAGAGTTGATATGTAGCTCAGCTGTTGACGTGTTTTAATAAATTTTGAAGCGGGTTATAAAGTCTTGATTTTTAGATTTGGTTGAATATAGGTTTTTGGTGGTGACCTCTTTCCTGCCTACATCCGTGTATCGGAGCTATAGTTATTGCTGTTGTTGTGGTTGGGTGACGTTCTGGTTGGGAGGTCGTTGCGCAACGAAACAATTGTAACCTCACGTAATCACAAATGACATGACGATAACATCTAACCCACAACCCCATTAGACATCCGGATGCGCTAATGGATGATGACATCTTTGTAACATGTACCAATGCCTAATGGATGTAATATACCGGTACTGATGTAAGTCCACTTCACAATAAATAGTATTGATAGGTGAAATTTCTTTCTTGTCCATATACGTGTAACTAATCAATACGGAAATGAAACTTGTAAATAATGATATATGTAATCGATAAAAACTCTATAGATACACGAATCAGATGAAAGATCGATGCTTCGTCTAAGGATGTTGCACAACGAGCTCCCAAACAGAATGTCGCCCAACAACAACAACAACAACAACAACAGCAATAACTATAGCTCCGATACACGGATGTAGACATGAAAGAGGTCACCACCAAAAACCTATATTCAACCAAATCTAAGAATCAAGACTTTATAACCCGCTTCAAAATTTATTAAAACACGTCAACAGCTGAGCTACATATCAACTCTACCCACAGTATTTGACCATTCAATGACTTAGGTTTTTCGTTACAAGCATACATGATTACCAGGGAACGGATTTATATGTACTAATAATTATTGAAATATGTACATATATATTTAGTTATTTTTATTGAAATATGGAATTATATATGGACTTAAAATTACAAATATAACATTAATTTCTATTTAATATCAAAGTTCGAAGAAGCTAAACAAAGTAGATCTACATGCAACATAATGTTGCATTTCTCATTTTAATATATTTGAAGAACACACAATCCTTTATTCTCAATCACCAAAACAATGGATTACAAAATGTACTTTTAAGTGCTGGAAAGTGAATCTTCTCCTATTATCTCTAAGGACAGATTTATGTTGAGTGAAACTGCGTTCAGCATTGGAAGAGGTAATGGGGGCATAATTCACTTTCACAATATCTGCTGGGGTTAAATCCAATGTTAATTTTACACTTAAATCTCCACACAGCATTTCAGAAACCTTTGTCATTTCTTCATATCCAGGTTTCTTTGAAAGTACAGTGGCCATCTTCATGTTTGCTACATCTGCAACTTTACCAGTACCACGATTTAGTTGTTCCACAGTTTTATTCACAATTTCACAACTTTCAGAAAGTGAGAGATGCGAGTTTTGGAGCCTTTTCAGTGTTTTTGTGATGCATGAAGAATTATGCTGAATGTAACATAAGTGATTTCTCACACTTGTATCGCAGACAACTGTTTTCGCGGCTTCAGGTGAGGCTGCATCTTCAGAGTCCATGGCATGCAGAAAGTTCTTAATACAGTCTATATATTCAACATAATATTCAACCGCTTGCAACCACGTACCCCACCTAGGTAGAATCGGCTTAGGCGGCAATGGAATCTCTGGGTACATTTCTTTCAAAAGATGGACTCTTCTGTGGGCTTTGAGAAAAACATTTTTCACTGAGTAAATCAATAAATCTACTTTGGGTTTAACTGCCTCTTATCACTTCTGCCACACGATGAAAGGCATGTGCTACACATGATAAATGAGTCATCTTAGGATATACAACACATAATGCTTCTCCGGATTTTATCATAAGGTGCGGCATTGCTAATAAAAAGTAACACTTTATTATACTTAACGCCCTGTGGCCAGGGGATACCCATAGCCTCATTGAACAGTTTTGCTATAGTTTTGTTATCGCACTTTTCTAGAACATCACAGTGTAAGAGAATCCGTTTACAGTAATCTTCGCTTAACAAACTAAAGATTACGTTGCCAATTAGCCTGCCTTCTTTGCCTGTTGTCTCATCAATGGAAACCCAAATTGGACCGTCTTTAATCTCTTGCCTTATCTTCCGAACAGTTTCATCGTATATGGCTGAACAGTATGTTTTTCTGAACGTTGACTCATTCAGGATGGATCGTTTAGTACATTTCCCAAGGAAACCCTGACGCACTGATTATTCAGTTTGAAGAGAGGTATGTCAGCAGAGATGAGAGCACGGCAGAGATCGGTGTTGAACTCGGACGTTACACTGGAAGTTGCTGGTTGTGTCGGAAACAACTGTCTCTGCTTGGAATCTCGTTTGTTAGCCTGGTGTTTACTGGTTGAAACGTGCTGTTGCACAAGGAACCTTTGAGTAGATGTCACTGTAAAATGACACAAATTACAAAATAATATCTCACTGTCAGTTGATAAACCATCTTCTTTAAATTTTGATACGTAACTTTTCAATTTTAAACTGGTTGACTGAGCTACTTTAGGCATATTGTAACAACGTTAATGTCTTCTATGAATATCACTATACAACTGCACACACTTAACATACAAGAACACTATGATCCTTCTCACTGCTAATTCAAACTGTGAATGACTGGTAGTGAACTAAATGGAGTTCAGAAGCAATCAAATGGAAGCCCGAATTACGAACTAATCCGGAAACCACTAGCACATTGTCGATGAATGGGATTTCCCTAGTTACAAAATTACGTCACAGACACAGTCGATGTTATGTAATGCAGCTTATCAGTGCTGTAGGTGTGATTCAGGTAGTCACGGTACTGACTGGCTGATCTCCACCACTTCCGGACTCAACCCCTCTCTTTCTTCGCACCGCTTATGAGCTTATTTTATCATCCAAGACGTAGACAGGCGTGATAATGACCTGCACACCAGTTAAAATATTAATTTTTCGAATATAGATTTTTAATTTATTTCTCCATTATTGAGAGGACTACTTTTTAGTCGAAATATGGACTATATTGATTTTAATGACGAAGAATATGGAACATATGAGCTAAACTCCAAAATATGGAAAATGAATACTCCATTTTTCAACTCCACACGTCATGATTCGTAAAGATAATGCAAAACATAATTAATTTTAGCTTCCTAAAGAGATATGTATTTACATATAAATCCGTTCCCTGATGATTACATTACTTAGTCAAATAGAACATCGTCAAGAACTGTTTACGAGCTCAAAATCAATCAACATAAACATAGGCGCACAAGACCCCAATGAGGAAGACTGAAGAAAGAACATGCAAGACATGAACTATTAAATTCAACAAGTATTTTTTACATACATGTTTTCAATGTTTTTAGTATGTTTAAATTAATCAAGTGTTTTACATACATGTTTCCTGTGTTTTTAATGTGTTTAATGTGCATGTACAATTTATGTTTAGTCTAGTTAAGCTTTTTACTACCATATTTTATTCTTAGAAACAATTTTAACCTCACGTAATCACAAATGACATGACGATAACATCTAATTCACAGCCCCATTAGACAACCGGATGCGCTATTGGATGACGACATCTTTGTAACATGTACCAGTGCCTAATGGGTGTAATATTGTAATCTGTCAGCTGATGGTGACTATATACAGTCGAAACCGGTACTGATGTAAGTCTACTTCACAATAAATAGTATTGATAGGTGAAATTTCTTTCTTGTCCATATACGTGTGACTAATCAATATGGAAATGAAACTTATAAGTAATGATATCATATGTAATCGATAAAAATTTTATAGATACACGCATCAGGTGAAAGATCGATGCTTCGTCTGAGGATGTATCTTATTACCTTGGTAATAGTTCAAGAACTATTCGCTAGATAGAAACACAAAGCGGAAGCTGCTAAGTGTGTGCAATGTACGTCATTCCGCAACAGATAGCGTTGGGGAGTCTGCGTGCAGTATACGGCACTCCACGTTGAGTGGTTAATGAACTGAGCATAACAACTTACTACCTGTCCAGCATTTTGTGCATATTTATGGGAGCAAATTATATATTCTGATCTAATACAATGGAATTTCGTTAGTACTTTCTCGAAGGGACTGAAAATGTTGGACATCAAAAGCAGGAAAACGTACTACCGAAAATGCTTTACTATATTTACAACGTGTAAAAATAATTTTAAAAAGCGTGTTGTAGACATGAAATGCGCGGCATCTAAGGCGGCAATTTTTCTCATCGTGGATTTCACTGCAGCCAATCTTCTCTGTACTAGCCTCTTACGATACTTTTGCTTCACGCACCGTATTATCCCTTGGTGTAACGGCTGTAGCTTATTCATGCAGTTGGCTGGCAGGAAAATATTAGTTTCTCAAATTAGAAACATTTGGGGGATGAACAAACCACTGATCGATGAAGAGTACAATTTTCCTGTTTCTTACGCCGAGCCTCGCATTCCACGCGAGTAAGAAATTTTTAAATACTGCAGAAGTTAGCCATGCTTTTGTGTTAGAAATGTACCTGCATGGAAAAGATCAAACTTCCTTAACACATCGTGGATTGCATGCTTTTCCAATAACCAGTGGTACCAACATTTTGGTTCCACTTTCATTACAGCACAAGAGAACTGTATGCCTCTCCTTGTTAAGTTTGACACCGTGACACTTTGCGCCCTTAAAATTCAGAATTTTATCTGGAAGAAGATGTAAAAATAGCCCTGTTTCATCTGTATTAAAAATATCGTCAGGAGTATAGTGTTCCAAAATTGCAGGAAGCATTATAATTTTCCATGTTTCAATAGTTTCATACAGTGTAGTGTCTATATCCAAGGCAGCAGCTTCGCCTTGCACACATCTATAAACCAGGTAATGTCGATTCTTGAATCTGTCAATCCAGCCATTAGATACTTTAAATAAAATCAAGTCCCATCTTCTGTGCAATAAACGTTGCCTGAGCTTGAACCACAGTACCCTCTACCACCACGTTTGAAGCTCACGCTTGCACAAACCACTTCAGAGCTTCTTCTAATTCTGGCAACTCACCCTGTCTATAAAGTTTTCTTTGAGCACTTTCTTCCTTCTTCAAAAGCAGTTTCAATCAGTGTATGTCTGCTAACAATTGTATTTAAAGTTGACTGTGGAATGCTTAACTTCTCTGCTATTTCCAGATGCTCCTTCATACTGTATTTGGATTGCGATCCACTTCTTGAAGGATTTTTAGTTTTTCACTTTTTTTTCCCCTCTCACTTTCTTCCTCTCTAATGCAAAAAACGTAAATATTGCCCAAATAATACTAGCTAACTATATCTCTTTACGGCAAGCTGTCGTTAATGAATAGATGACTCTATAGGGAGCATACTCACAGCTAAACTGAGCTGAGCTCTCGACTACTATCGCACCAAGCTTAGGCAGTGTCTTAACCTTGGCTGAAGTAACACGATCCGAGCTGACACTGCTTGAATTAGGTGGTTGGCTGATACAGGAAGATTCATACTGTTAAGAGTGGAACAGAAATCAAACTCATGGTACTTAGTGAGTAGTACCGATGTCTGTGTGATGTTAGAAGTGAAGACTACCACAACAGAATTCGAGACAAGATGATGCTTTAAACAGCAATTGAATGCCAATGGCTCTAATACTGCACAGTATGAAGTGATGTAGAAGTAGACCACGGCTGTTCTCTCAATTAGTTTCCGAATGTTAGCGGAGAAAACCAAACGTGTGATGTCCCGAAATGAGTCTGACAATGCTCCAGGGCATGTTCCAATGTTTAAAACATAAAATGCATGGCACCAACTGTCTGTAAGGGTAATTAAGCATTCTCTCTCACCCTAAAACACATCGCATCACTAACATGCTCCCATCTCAGTGGCTGCATGACCAACTGGACTGACCAAAATATTAAATGAAGAACGTAAAAATTTGATCATAGTAAGCAGGAGCGTGAGAATAGGCTAAAGCAATATTGTACGAGGGCCATCCGGAAAGTAGTACCCGTTAGCGCCGCATGAAGGGCTGACGACTCGGGTAGTCGCTGGGCAAGGTCAGACTGCGTCAGTGGCTTGTCTGCCTGCTCTTTGCGAGGTTGCGTGACGCTAGCATTGCCTGTGTTGTGTCTGTGATGGTTTAAAATGTTTAAACAAATTGAGAACCCTGCCAGTTGTGAAGTGAGGGCCGTGATTAAATTTCTTAATGCACAAAACGTTTGACCTTGTGATATTCATCGCCAATTAACGGAGGTGTATGGAGACAATGTGTTGGACGAGTCGTCTGTTCGACGCTGGTGTCGCAGCTTCAATCTGGGGAGGGGGAATACACACGACGAGGAGCGTTGAGGGAGGCCATCTGTCATTACAAACCAACTGCTGAGCGCAGTAGACGAATGCGTGAGGAACGATCAGCCCGTCATAATTGATGAAATGTGTGAACATTTTCCTAATGTGTCTCGAACAATTCTTCATGAAATTGTCAAAGACCATCTGCATTATTCAAAAATCTGTGCAAGGTGGGTCCCTCGCATGCTTACAGAGGAGCACAAACCCAAGCGTATGGCTGCAGCCCTGACGTTTCTGGGACGTTATTCCGATGAAGGCGACTTTGACTTGCATCATTACTGGGGACGAAACATGGTTTGTTATGCATCACCTGAGAGTAAACAACAGTCAATGGAGTTGCATCATGCTCATTCACCAACCAAACCAAATAAATTCAAGACAGTTCTGTCCACCAGGAAACTCATGGCAACCGTTTTCTGGGATCGCCGAGGTGTACTGCTCATTGATTTTATGGCCCATGGAGACACAATTAATGCTAATGCGTATTGTGAAACATTAAAGAAATTACGGCGGGCAATACAAAATCGACGGCGACGTCTATTGTCTACAGGTGTCATTCTCCTTCATGACAATGCCAGGCCTCATGCAGCTGCGATAACACAACAACTTTTGCAGCAATTCAAGTGGAAAACCTTCGACCATCCCCCGTATAGCCCGGACTTGGCCCCTTCGGATTTTCATCTCTTTACGAAGCTTAAGGACTTTCTGGCGGGAAAATGATTTGACAGCAGTGAAGAACTAAAACGAGCCGTGACTACGTTTCTCAATACCTTGGCGGCGGAGGACTATGACGCTGGAATAAAATAAACTGTTACGACAAATGCCTAACATTTGCTTGGAGATTGTGTGAAGAGTAGTGTAAAGTATGCTCTTTCCAATAAAAATGTGCATATTTGTTACTATTTACTCCTGTGTCTTTATTGCACAAATTGGTACCACTTTCCGGATGGCCTTCGTTCATAAAATTTAGTTCTTCAGGACTGTGATTAATGGGAAGACATGTTACTGCGGAACGTACTAATGGGATTCCACTACATTTTGAATGAGTGACGTAAGTAATTTAAATGTTAGTACTTTCTTTAGTATGATAACTTCTTTTGTTTAGACCATCATATCTGTTACTTAGTTTAGGCGACTGCCATTTTATTTTGTAAAGTGCCATTCTACTTGGCAACTAATATGTGTCTAAAGGAGGACAATAATTGCAGGTACCAAAAAATTTTACCAGAAACTTGCAGGAGATTCTAACTTTTGAAAATATCTCATCTGCATTATTCAAAAATCTGTGCAAGGTGGGTCCCTCGCATGCTTACAGAGGAGCACAAACCCAAGCGTATGGCTGCAGCCCTGACGTTTCTGGGACGTTATTCCGATGAAGGCGACTTTGACTTGCATCATTACTGGGGACGAAACATGGTTTGTTATGCATCACCTGAGAGCAAGTGCCAAAATTTGTGATGTGTTAAGCAGGAAAACGTGTTTATGAGAAATGCACTAGGGAGGTTTCACTGTATTCGCAATGGAAAAATGACATAGAACTACATTCCTTACAGTTACATCAATACCACTAGAAGTTGTATCTAAATGGAATACTGCGGAAACGATATGAGCTGCGTGTAGTGAGTTATTTGGTTTGAAGAAGGAACGAGGAAATTACATTGAATATTAGAATTAATTTTGTGCCTCACATTGCATTGAGAGAAATTATGAGTAAACATTAGTAAGTCATATCCAAGCTCTGATACACATCTTTTATTACAATATTATAGAAATAGTCCACACCTTTAAATAGTTACATAATAAATTTTACAGGAAGGAAAATTTGACAAAGAATACACAAATTGAAAAGGCCACTATGTTCTACTACAGTGTGAGACAAGTTGTATGGGACAGGGATGTGCCTATGAAACATAAGGGGTTTCTCTACAAGACACATTATATACTGATGCTGACATATGCTTCAGTTGCTTGGATAATGACCAAGATGCATGAGTAGGATCCCACCAGCTGAAATGAGTTTCCTGAGAAGCATTGCAGGAAAGACCAGACAAGAAAGGGTAAAAATGAGTAGCTCGTTTGGGAGTTCTTGTGTAACTGAAAGACTAATTATTAATTGTACTAATAAAGTTATTTCTCTTTTATATCCTAATGTTGCTGACTTGTTAAATTCATGAATAATGATGATTGAAAAGGGTGTGTTTCTCTTTTAGTTTAGTTACTTATAAACAATATGCTTAATTGCTTTGGACCATATATATCCATACATCTTCATCAGGGTCATTGAAGACTGCTGACAACTCCATCATTTTAGCTGATAATGGAGAAATTTTAGAGCATTGGAACATTCCTCTGCACTTCTAAATCGTGTCTCCAATGTCGCTGAAGACTTTCTTTGTAATGTCCCTCTGCAGCCCCAGTAACCATTAATGGCAGTTCCACCCACATACAGAGAGACTTCATCAAAGCACTCAATGAGCTAAAACCAAGAACGGCTCCTGGTCCTGATAACATCCCTCTGGAACTGATACAAAATGGAGGTGTACCCTTGAAGACTTCGCACTCATCCTCTTGATTTGGGAGACTCGAAAAGTATCCGACGACTTGAACAATGCTACCATCATCACTATCTTCAAGAAAGGTGATCGTAGTGTATGTGGGAACTACCGTGGTATGTCCGATTCTTTGCTCTTTGGTACCTTTACAGAAAGTGAAAACAAAATGTCAGTATCTTCAACCATTCACGAGTTATTTGAGGTGGACAAATTTACTGAATAGCTCTCTGTATGGGAGGAATCTTTGAATTAAGTCTGTAAATTTATTATTTTTAAACCTACGTTAAGTGCTGTAAATGATTGGTGTCCTGGAGACAAGACATGGGTTATCACATTCCGCTTATTAATTTATTGAGCATCATGTTAACCAAATTTTCCCTATGCGTTATTAAAACTTCAAATTATAAATGTGAATATTATTTCATGATGTGAGTTGGGTTAGTCACGACCTAGTTCATGAACCATGGGCAACAGTTGAGTGGCCTAATAAGTGGTCCTGAGAGTCGGAATACCAGTTGCTATGGAGTGGGAGTGGGCATCTCAGACATATTCTGAGTCATGGCCCCCCTTGTGCTCAGGCGGCTAGGACTACACATTCCACCGGTGGTCCATAACCCGTTAGAGGAGAGATCCTCACTTGGACTATGTGTAAGTAGGGTAGCATCCTGCTTCATGAATTTACCAAGCTCAGAAAATTTTAAGCAAGCCTCAGACCTATGGGAGTAACAAAGTCCCACTCCTATTTGACAGGTGAGGGACTCCTTGGAAACAACTTGGCAAGCAAAATGGAATTCAGTGGGAAGCTATCAATATTAATGGGGCTTATGGAAGAAGGAAAGTAGAACTGGCTGAGTCAGCAAAGAGGATGCATCTGGATGTGCTAGGAGTAAGTGATATTCAGGTAAGGGGAGATAATGAGGAAGAGATAGGAGATTATAAAGTGTACTTGACCGGTGTTAGAAAGGGAAGGGCAGAGCCTGGGGTAGGGCTCTTTATCAGGAATACCATTGCACACAACATAATTTCTGTTAGGCACGTAAATTAGCAAATGATGTGGGTAGATTTGGCAGTTGGAGGAATTAGGACGAGAATTGTCTCCGTGTATTCACCACGTGAGGGTGCAGATGAGGATCAAGTTGACAAGTTTAATGAAGCATTGACTGACATCGTGGTCAGGGTGAACAACAAGGATAGAATAGTGCTAATGGGCAATTTCAATGCGAGAGTTGGAAATAGAACTGAAGGATACGATAGGGTGATTGGTAAATGTGAGGACGATATGGAAGGTAATAGAAATAGGAAGCGTTTGCTGGACGTCTGTGCTGGTATGGGTTTAGGTTACGAATACATTCTTCAAGCATAAAGCTATTCACCACTACACATGGGAGGCTAGGGGTACCAGATCCATAATAGACTATATATTAACCGACTTCAAATTCAGGAAATCTGTTAGGAATACATGAGTTTTCTGGGTATTTTTCAATGATACAGACCACCATGTGATCTGTAGTGAACTAAGTATCTCTAGGCCTAGGATAGAGAAAGTGAAATCTGTCTGCAAACGGATAAGGGTAGAAAATCTCCAGGTCGAGAAAATTAGACAGAAGTACATGGTTATGATTAGTGAGAATTTCGAACAGTAGACAGCAAGCAGATTCAGGATATAGAAAGAGAATGGGTGGCATACAGGGATGTTGTAGTAGAAACAGCAAGGGAATGCCTAGGAACAACTCTGTGTAAAGATGGGAAAAGGCGAACATCTTGGTGGAATGATGAAGTTAGAGCAGCTTGTAAACGTAAAAAGAAGGCTTATCGGAAATGGCTCCAAACAAGGGTCGAAGCAGGCAGGGAATTGTGTGTAGGTGAAAGAAACAGAGTGAAACAAATAGTCGTTGAATCCAAAGAGAAGTCTTGGGAGGTTTTTGGTAATAACCTGGAAAGGCTAGGTCAGGCAGCAGGGATACCTTTCTGGACAGTAACAAAGAATCTTAGGAAGGGAGGGAAAAAGGAAGTGAACAGTGTTTTGAGTTTTTCAGGTGAACTCATAATAGATCCCAGGGAATCACTGGAGAGGTGGAGGGAATATTTTGAACATGCGAACAGCCAAGCTCATGGGGAGAAGGGAAATGATGTTGGTGAAATTATGCTTGAGGAAGTGGAAAGGATGGTAAATAAAATCCATTGTTATAAAGCAGCAGGAATAAATGAAATTAGATCTGAAATGGTGAAGTATAGTGGGAAGGTAGGGATGAAATGGCTTCATATGGTAATAAGATTAGCATGGAGTGTTGGTAAGGTACCTTCAGATTGAACAAAAGCAGTAATTGCACCTATTTGTAAACAAGAAAACAGGAAGGATTGCAACAACTATCGAGGTATCTCATTGATTAGTATACCAGGCAAAGTATTCATTGGCATCTTGGAAGGCAGGGTGCGATCAGTCGCTGAGAGGAAGTTCGATGAAAATGAGTGTGGTTTCAGACCACAGAGAGACTGTCAGGATCAGATTTTCAGTATGCATCAGGTGATTGGAAAATGCTACGAGAGGAATAGGCAGTTATGTTTATGCTTTGTAGATCTAGAGAAAGCATATGACAGGGTACTGAGGGAAAAGATGTTTGCCATTAAAGGCAGATCATTAAAATCAAGTCAAAGGCATTTATGTTGACAATTGGACTTCAGTGAGAATTAACGGTAGAATGAGTTCTTGGTTCAGGGTACTTACGGGGATTAGACAGGGGTGTAATCTTTCACCTTTGCTGTTCGTAGTTTACATGGATCATCTGCTGAAAGGTGAAAAATGGCATGGAGGGATTCAGTTTGGTGGAAATGTGGTAAGCAGTCTGGCCTATGCTGACGACCTGGTCTTAATGGCAGATTGTGCTGAAAGCCTGCAGTTTAGTATCTTGGAACATGAATATAGTTGCAATGAGTATGGTATGAAAATTAGCCTTTCGAAAACTAAATTGATGTCAGTAGGTGAGAAATTCAATGGAACTGAATGTCAGATTGGTGATACAAAGCTAGAACAAGTCAATAATTTCAAGTATTTGTGTTGTGTGTTCTCCCGGGATGGCAATATAGTGAGATTGAATCAAGGTGTAGTAAAGCTAATGCAGTGAGCTTGCAGTTGCGATCAGCAGTATTCTGTAAGAAGGAAGTCAACTCTCAGACGAAACTATCTTTACATCGGTCTGTTTTCAGACCAACTTTGCTTTACGGGAGCGAAAGCTGGGTGGACTCAGGATATCTTATTCATAAGTTAGAAGTTACAGACATGAAAGTAGCAAGAATGATTGCTGGTACAAACAGGTGGGAACAATGCTAGGAGGGTACTTGGAATGAGGAGATAGTCTAATTTAGGATTGAACTCGATGCATGAAGCTGTACGCATAAACCAGCTTTGGTGATGGGTCCTGCGAGGCGAATGGAGGAGGATAGGTTACCTAGGAGAATAATGGACTTTGTTATGGAGGGTAAGAGAACTAGAGGAAGACCAAGACGACGATCGTTAGACTCAGTGTCTTAACGATTTAAAGACAGAGGTATAGAACTAAATGAGGCCACGGCATTAGTTGCAAATAGAGTATTGTGGCCACGTTTAGTAAATTCACAGAGGTTTGCAGACTGAACGCTGAAAGGCATAACAGTCTATAATGATAATGTATGTATGCACAGTATGTGTGTATATTATTTTTCCCACTACTAATCCAAATCTTCCGAAAAATGCTTCTTGGCTTTGTCATCATATCAACTAGAAGTATGTATTTCATAATTGGCCGCCCGCGACCAAAGAATAACCGTGATGATAACCGTATGCTCATTCTTTCTGTGACGTAATCACAGGTAATAGTCAGATATTTTTGTACCACAAATACGCCTGTCACTGATATTCGGAAATATTGTTTAAGCTCTTCTCTAGCCATGTTGCATGAATCATCAGCAAACAAAGACATGGAGATAAAATTTCATTTTGATGTAGGCCTTTTCAATGTGGCAAGACTCTGCTCACAAAGGCATACTCTGGTTACCCGGGTGACAGAGCTGTAGTATGCCGATGACACAGCATCTCCTGCTCTAACACCTGCAGAAGTACAACAGTCAGTCAACTGCTTTATAACTGCTTGTGATCGCTTTGGTCTTGCCATTAATGCAGAAAAAATGAAGCTGCTTGCACAACCTTCCCCAGGATTAACTCTTCCTGATTTCAGTATCTCCATCTTAGACACAGCACTGGAACAGGTTGATCACTTTTCATATCTTGGAAGCATCTTGTCTAAACGGTCTACCTGCGAGCAAGACGCTGATAAAGAATTAGGGCTGCTCATGCAGCATTTGGACAGTTAATGCTCAGGGTCTTCACGAATAACGACCTAAAACTGCATACCAAACTCGTGGTGTACAAAGCTTTTGTCATTTCCACGCTGCTGTATTGCTGTGAAACTTGGAGGCTATTGCCGTGATATCAAAAAACTTCAGTGTTTTCACCAACAGAAAATGAGATAGATCTTGAATATTTGCGATCCTCTGTAGCCTAGCGAAAAGTGCCACGAGCGCTCGTTTCTATGTACGTCGTAATAGTTTGCACATATCTGACAAATGGCAGCTCCAGTCAGCATCACTCTGTAGTAGATACTACATAGTTTTTAAATCTACCACCAGAATCTCTGTGCGACATGTTGTGTTGATGTTTTCATTTTTTCTATTTCAGCTGTTTGGCGTGTACCTGTAGACCATGTGTTCGTAATAATGGCGACTAGTTCTCGTATTATGTTTGAAATTGATGACGATTTGGTACAATATCTTGATTGAGTGACGATTCTGATTACATCAAGTCAGGCGACGATTCAGATGATACTGAGAGTAATAATATTGCCGGTAACATTTCAAACAATGACGATTGTGGTTATGTTATCAGACTTACTCGTGTGACAGTGATGCATGAAATTTCCGATAAAGACGGTAATGATAGTGACGGGAATAATGATGGAATTGACGGGGACAGTAATGACGATGATGTCCAGATTCCCGATTTCCGTAAAATTCAGTCCGATCACGACGTGCTATTTTAGCCCTCTTCTGCATTCCTTGAGACGCCCGGCCCTAAATGCGTACCTCCTCCTGATGCTAGACCAAGTCAGTATTTTAATCCATTTTTACAAGAACTATTATTCTTAAAACACTGATATTTTACAAACTTGTAAACAATGTATCAGTATGCACAGGAATACAAAATTTAGGTGAGTACGATCAAAATAATAGGATGTACTGAGATCCAGATTTGAATTAAAATTTTTCAGAAATTTTATGGACATTTTAAATTTTTTTTGGTTGGAAGTATGAATTATTTTCGTGATGTTAATATGATGAGTGAAGAGAGGGATCACTTAGCTACAAGAAAATATAAACTACAATGAGATACCTTGAAAAGTGAGGATAGGATATGCTTTTATCTTCGGTGCTGCATGATAGGTATATTCTCTTTGGCATTCTTAGCAACCATGGTATTAATGGAGCCGGCACTAAGAAGGTTAAGTGGGAGGACTATGTGACCAACAAGGCCGTTCTCGATAAAGGGCAGCTAAATAGCATTGAGGCAAGTTGGGCATTATTTTTAATACATGGTTCTGCTTCAGATGTCTTATGTAACTTTCATTTCATACCATTGACATCTTTCAGTAGCTATGCATTGTATTACTATGGAGTTGGATCATTTAACTCGGACACTTGTAGAAATTTATATATCTGTTGGCTTGATGTTTTATACGTATAGGAAGTTTCAAATTGCACATATGTAAATTAAATGTTAGGACAGCAAAACAACGATCCCATTGATGCTCGATACTGCAATAATACAGTAAAACCTTGTTAAGACGGTTTGGCAGAAGACAATAAAAATGAACGTGTGAAGTGAGAAAGTTTACTACTCAATATATATGAAGATAAACTATCCAATAGAGATATGGAAACGCTGGATATGATTTTGTCCGACATGAGGGCATTGACCATCGTGACTTTTTTGAGTGGTGTTTATACTACAATTTGTCAATTATTAGTAATGATTAGTTTTGTAAATTTCACCCATCTAGCGATAATGTGCTATTTGTAATGAAGCCTTTACTCAAGTAGTGTACAACCATGTATTTGCAAAGAATTCCAGATTATTAGAATAATGGCGGGAGGACCAGATGTCAAAATTTAGGTGACGGGTTCACTGGGTTCCGACTGAATTGAGACTACCTTTAAAAACAGCAATCGTTCATGCTACATAGAACGAGTCCAGCTTTCTCAATTCGTCAAGTCTATACTGGTCATATTGGACAATTCCCTCTGCGCCATTGTGGAACTCGCTTTTAGAACCTTCCAGAAACATACGAACTACATAAGATTTCACTCGAATTTAAGTGTGCAACACAAGTTCAACTGTCAACCTAAGACTTTGTCATCAAGTGATTTTATACGACATCACAATGCTTTTATTCATCTGTTAATTTTAACATATTCTGGTCATATTTATTGTAACACATGTATAAGGTTTTTAATTTTGTATGTCATTCCATCACCATCCCATCCCCTTGTTCATCCACATCACTTCATTTTTAGATTATGTCTTTTGCTTGTAATTTTGGCTAGGCTGATGATGGTCCAAAAAACGGACCGAAACTAGTACCTGTTATTATTATATTGTAATGTTTTGATAAACGTTAAATGATTTTAAGTATTGAGAAGGTGGAACAATAAAATTTTGTACTCATTTTTAAGTTAAGTCTTGACTCAATATGGAACCCAACCATGAAGTTTATTACTTTAAACTTCACTGTACCACTGAACACAAAATAAATTTCTAACTTCTGTATGGAATGCGAAATAAAAGACAAATAGGCTCACTGTGTTATTCAGCAATCTTTCTGCTAGTCAGCAAGCGAAACTGAACATTGCCGAGGTTAATGACTTGCTTCCCGAATGTGCAACTTACCCTGTGAAGTTCAGGAATTTAAGGCTTATTCCGTAATCATGCAAATGTGGCGACGCATCTTACCTGTGTTGGAAATCATGTTTGTTTCACAAGGGATGACAAATAACATTTTCAGGGCTGGGGAAACTGTGTTCATACTAAGAGTTAATAGCAAAAATTTGTGCCATGATAAGTGGGGTATTTATATATAGATCTAATAAGATGAGAATTGAGACTCGAATTTACGATGTGCTAAGTGGGAGAACGTGTTAATGAGGAATGCACTAACAAGGTTTCACTTTACTACTAATGATCTTTATGTCCCTTCATTTGCTATAAATTTAAAGAAACATGCATTTTGTTTCCTTCCACAGTTCTTTTGCATTTAAAGGCTATCACATTTGGCCAGTATCAAACTTATATCTTGGAAATGGCTTTGTAGCTCAAATGGTAGATCACAGCCCTTCTGAGCTCAAGATAATGGGTTCGATGACAGGGCAGTCTAGTCATGTTTGAATGTGCTCAAATATGTCAGCCTCTTGTTATATTTAGCAGCCCGTTAAAGAACTCGTGTAGGTGAAAATTCTGGCACCTTAGCTGTGTTAAACAACATAGGTAACTGAAGTCCTGTAACATGTTTCCTAGTATTGTCCAACCCAGCTCTGTTGTATTTGCCACGATACCAACAGCCATTTCAGGGCTACATGAACAAATTATTCTGTGGAACTATTAAGTATGCAACCTCGCCACATCCCACACAGTAACGGTTTTAAAAATGTTACTTGCATGGGATTCGAACCTCTGTATCCTAGAGCCCAGTCCACTGTCATATCTCTGACTGCACCCCAGCCAATGAGCTACTGCAAGGCTTGGCATGCAGTGGGCTGTTACTAACCTCTACAATATCTGTTTCTGGTCTGTGTGTGCACCTCTTGTTGTAATGTACATGTTCTTTGTACATGTGATCATTTTAAGAGTTCACTCTGGATACCCATAATGAATGAACAGTGGAACTCATTCGTGGCGTCGTCTGGGCAGTAAACTCGCATCTCATAATACCCTGGATTAGGGAAAGGAATTAATGTTTTTAAGAATTGTAGTAAATGTGAGTTGGATATAACTCTCTTGCAAGTGGCGGGCGTGCCCTGCTGTATAATTACACCGCTCCAATGTCATTCGGATATTTGGGAGGTGTCGGGTACGGTTGAAGGGATCGAGTTGCTCAGTTCATAGTGTGTTTGAATGTTGGTGTGTGTGTGTGTGTGTGGAGTTCACAGTTCATGGCTGAGATAGGCAACAGGGGTAAAGCAGTTGTCGAATAAGACATTCGTGCATTTATACTGCCTCAAGAAGGCTTCACGCAGAGGTGTGTTGGCAGAATGCTAGGGATTGTTAAGAATGCAATTTGGTATCTGTAGAAAAGTTTCCAGGAGACTAGAAGTGTTGCCACGTGCCCTAGTATGGACCACCAAAGGAAAACCACCCCAGGGAAGCGTTGTTTTGTGCGTCTAAGAGTTCTCCGGAACTGTCAAGTTGCAGCACAATTGCTCTGGATGGACCTACAAGAGGCTTCTGTTGTACGAGTGATCATATGGTTGGAAACAAGCTCTGTGAGGCCATTTTCCTATCCAGACCCTGACAACCCTCTCAAGTACCTGCACTAGATAGAAGACATTGTAGCAGGAGACTGCATTCATTAATTGTCAGAAACATGCGCAGGTGTTGAGAAAGTGTGATCTATGCAAGGATTGGCAATAGTCCTAATATAGCCATGGTGTATGACCAGCGAACACTTTTGTTTGACACGTGGTGTCTTGTATTCAGCGTTAATTCATGCAAATGTGGTTTGTCATTGTGTCTGCTTCCATTTCAGTATCTGTGCATGTCTTGGATGTATGAACATATGGAAAAAGGTGATGGTAGGTTTTTTTTTTTTAAGCTGTGCATTAGAATTCATAATAGCAGTACACACATGGCAAACAATTCAGTCTTTTTCATAAGAAATGAGTTCATATTTGCATGTTTACTATCTAATAATAAAATAATTTTCCTATGAAATTGTCTCAAAATTGCTTTCTCCATCTCATTTAACATTTGTCCCACTGCATTTAGAGCACAGTCCTTTGAGGGGTGTATTAATGGAATTTTACTGTATATGTTTCCTTTAAATGGAATTTTCAGGAGTTGATTTTGCTGTTATTATACATATTCATTTTCTAGGTGCGTGGAATTTTCACGGGTGAAAGGCAAGAAAGGTGTTGCGTGTACTCAGCCTCGCAGAGTAGCTGCAATGTCTGTTGCACAGCGAGTGTCCGAAGAAATGGATGTCTGTCTGGGTCAAGAAGTTGGCTACAGCATTCGATTTGAGGACTGCTCATCTCCAAAGACACTCCTTAAGTATGTGAATTAAGTTTGATATTATGGAATAAAAAGTTAATATTTTTGTGCTGTAAATAGGAAGAAAATTACAGTATATTACATTTACAGGTATATGACAGATGGTATGTTGTTGCGAGAAGGTATGTCAGATCCTATGCTGGATAATTACCAAGTTATTCTGCTGGATGAAGCTCATGAAAGAACATTGGCTACTGACATTCTGATGGGTGTTCTCAAGGAAGTTATCAAGCAGAGGAATGATCTCAAGTTAGTTATTATGTCAGCCACATTAGATGCGGGAAAATTCCAGGTATGTATCTTAGGAGATTCAAAATAATATACTTTTTATTATGCTTGGCATTGAGTTAATTTTGTTTCTCAGTCCACCCTTAAGTTTTTTCTCTCTTAAGCACCTCATCTGTGTATTCAGATTATAGTTCTGCAGATTTGTAGAGTAGATTGTTGTAATAAGGTAATACTGTATCCTTCATGCTCTTGTGGACTTCCAGGGTCATTAATTGCTGTAAGATAGTCGATTAATTTGGTGCATTTAGCACTCTAGTTCTTTATAGTTTGTTTTAATTGTAGAGTACACACGTATCATGTGACATTGTGCTGTGATATGAGAATCAGTTTTGGAATTTTGTTAGTTGCAGTATGTAGTTTAGGATACACGTGCTAATTTTTGTTTTGCGAGAAAACATTGAGTGAGAAGATGAAAATTATAAGGGAAGTTGACAAAGAACAAAAACTGAAATAGCTAAAGAATTTGAAATTCATGTGTCCACACTTTGACTTTCTCACTTTAAGAAAATTGTGAAAATGTAGAAGCTCTAGAAATGCAGGGTTCGAATATTACAAGGTGAATGTGCATTCAGGGAGCTCAGCACTTCGATCTGGAAGTGGAATCGAGTGGTTATGGCATGCTCAAGCAATAATATGCCTGTTGCTGGCAAGGTTATTAAAGGAAAAGCGAATGGGCTAGAGTTCTAGTGTTCAAATTATTGGCTTCAGCATTTTTAGGAATGCCACAATATCATGTGGCAGGCAGTTTGTGGAGAAGCAGAATCCGTGAACATTGCCACTGCCAAAAGTTGCCGAGAAAGCATGGCTCATATCATCAATTCATATGCAGGTGACAGTATTTTCTGTGCTGATGAAACTGCATTGTCTTTTAATGCTGATCCTAAACAGACTTACGGTTTTAAAGGAGAGAGGTGCCATGGTGGAAATTCATACTACAGTGAAACCTCGGTGCTCCGTTTTTCGAGGGACCATGAAAATAAAACGTACAATACGGGAAAACGGAAAATCCGGGAATGAATGAAAACCATCAGCAATTTGGCTAAACATCACAAAAATGAAATATGTATAATTATAATCTTACAAAACTCCTAAACCAAACCAAACTACAGCCCCAGTGGGACTTTGCCTGCCAAGCGACCGCTGCTCAGCCCGCAGGACTCCAGATTACGAGGTGCGCATGGTCAGTGCGACGAATCCTCTCGGCCGATATTCCTGGCTCTGTAGATCGGGGTCGCCATCTCACCATTAGATAGCTCCACAATTAAAGGTAATCACGTAGGCTGAGTGGACCTGGAATCAGACTTATATCCAGGTAAAATTGTCTGACCTGGTCGCAATCGAACCCGGGCCTCTGGATGAGAGGCGGGCATGTTAGACCACGAAACCACATTAATTACCAGTACGCGAGTTCAAAATCTCGATACTTTATATTCAGTTTTACAGGGGAATCTTCGTCAGTTTCCCGTGAAAACTTCTTTCAGTTCAGCGACTTTGATAAGGCTAGCCAAACTATTCGAAAAATCTAATAACGCCAAGCCAAACGACAATCGACCACAAGTAGTTTTTAATTCTCTCATCTAATAAAATAAAGCACATTAGATACGAAAGCACCCAAAATGAATGCGAAATCCGTTCATTTCTTAATCTTTCATTGTAATTTGGTCTCCGGTATACTGTTCGTAGTCAGTTTCTGGAATGCGCGTAGAGGCGCTCGGCTGTGAGCTTGCATCCGGGAGATAGTAGGTTCGAATCCCACTATCGGCAGCCCTGAAAATGGTTTTCCGTGGTTTCCCATTTTCACACCAGGCAAATGCTGGGGCTGTACCTTAATTAAGGCCACGGCCGCTTCCTTCCAACTCCTAGGCCTTTCCTATCCCATCGTCGCCATAAGACCTATCTGTGTCGGTGCGACGTAAAGCCCCTAGCAAAAAAACAAAAAACAAACATGGTTTCGAATGTAAGTATCGATTCTTAAAAGTTCTCGAATGCATTATATTCAATTCTGCGCATCACAAATCCAATCAAATTGGAAAGATAAAAGAAATATCAAAACTTCAGAAACGACGGTTATTCGTGACCTTGAGGTCATCTGGAAAGGGCGCTCGCTGCACATGTCAGTACGAGTTTGAAATTATACCAACCATTTAAACTGTAATGTGCGCAAATAAAACGACTGCGGTTTTTGGTATTTTAACACGAAAACATAAAATTCCCAGTCTTACATTAGGACCTAAACAGTAATAGGCAATTCCAAGACCTCCCATGGGTTTCTTTTTTTAAAATGTAAGGTGCAACATCTGTTTGGTCTCGCTAACATAATCATGTACGATAATATAAAAAATACTGAATTTGTGTTAAGAAGCAGTTTCGATTCCTGCCTGAAAGCCCAGTTACTCTGCAGTGCCCTGAGCAAAGTGCCAAAAACCTCTTCGGCAGTACGATCGAAAAAAGTAAAAATATAAACATCTAACCCTGGACATAATATGGACGTTTTGTAAGTGCGAACATTTGACGAAACTCGTTCTGTCTTCAAGCAGAGCTGTCGAAATGCGCCGTGTCTCCTTGAAATTGTTGTCGCCACTTTCTGCTTTATGATTTTCTGAGATTCTCTAAACAATACCACCCGAATGCGATGCTAAGATGGTCCCTTATGCAAGGTAACCGCCGATCGCTTTTCCAGTACCGGTACAGTACTTGCTTTAATTAACGCCAAGATCCAAAAATATGCCATAGCCGTCCTTTTGTGAGACACAGTTTATTAAAAAACGATTGATCGAGGATTTAGCGTTGATGGGGCTGGAATTTCTGGACGGTTGATCCGTGAAATCGTTTCTTCGAGGAACGGATAATGCGGGACTTTTACAACGTGATTTAATTACGATGCTCGCGGGACCACGTAATTTGAACAGATATTCCGGGAAAACGTATTTTCAGGGAACGGATAATCGAGGTTCCACTGTATATAGGGTCACAGTCCTTCTGTGTAACAATACGGGTGAGAGTCTTCCTCCCTTTGCCGTAGGAATGTTTGAGAAGCCACAATGTTTTAAGAGCATCAGGCACTTGTCTCCAAGCTCAAGGCACCTAAAATTGCCTGGATGACATGCAGAATTTTAGGAGTGGCTAGTGTGCCTTGAGTACAAAATGGCATGCTAGGAAAGAAGAATACTTCTGTTAGAACAGTGTGCTGTACAGAAACATAATTTTAAAATATGTGCATCTTTTTCTGCTGGCCAGTTGTACTAGCTGCTTACAATTCCTAGATCAAGGTATCATTTCATCTCCTATACATGCTTACAGAAAGGAACTGGTGCATTACTTTCTCTGTGAGCTCATTAGAAATGTTCTGGTAAGAGAAATACACAAGTGGATGTGAAGGATACTATGTGGGGTGTGACAGTTGCTTGGGACGCAATTCCTTCAACGATAAATCGCAGACTGCTTGGTCAGATGTAGATTTGGTTCCTTAAATGAAGATAAAGAAAACTAAGATCAGTGGGAGACAGTCTGTCAACTGTCTGATGCCAATACAACTTTCTCTGAATGCTGTGCAGAGACTAGTTCAGAGGCACAGGATCCTTCTGTTTTGATCAGCTGTGATCACATTACGCCAGACGAAGATGTAGCTTCAGCTGATGCTGAACATAATGAAGATATGGCGCAGGCGAAAACTATTCCATCAAAAAATTATGTTCTTGCCGCTCCAACTGTGTTAGATTCAGTAATAAGTACAAGTGATGCTGACGATGCGTCAAGGCTATGGATCATATGGAGCATTTCGTTGGAGTTTACAAAAGGAAAAGGCAAGCTCTCATGCATTTTTTAAAGGTAATAAGCCTAATGTATGACAAAAAACCTACTGGACCATTAAACTTTTTTTTTTTTTTTTCCCCGGGTACTGTACAAAGGTTTGGCCAACTGCTTAGACCAAGCGAGTTGGCTGTGTGCTTAGGGTCCCACTGCTCTGAGCTTGCTGAACTGGCTGAATATTGTTTATGCAGTGTAACTTACATTACTTGGTCATTTGTTTCTGCAATCGGCCCTTATGGAGAATATTTTCAATAGTATTTTGCATTTTTCATAACAGACGGTTGTCAGTGCGTTCCTTGAAGACCCGATTCTCATTGTATTAAATCTGTATAAAAATACAGTAGAAGTCTGCTATAGCGAGTACGACATATAACGAGAACCCCGTTGTAACAATGTTTTGCTGTCCCTTCGAAATTCCTATGTTAAACTGCGTATTATCCTTCGGTTACAGTGAGAGCCCTATCACTGATCCATCCGTTTTTTACGAGCGATTAAGCGTACACGATTTTTTCCATTGCCAATATTTATGCACCCCAGCAATTGTGTTGCACGCGGTCAATTACCTTCGATATCGGTTCCTCGCTATGTCCACTAGCAAGTTCTCTCGTTGACATTCAAAGGTGATATCTAACTTTATTAGTAATACCCATCGAGTGCTGTTCCGTAAAGAAAATTTGAAATGAAAGAGAATTTGTTTTCGTAATAGATGCGTAAATAACGTGCCTGATAACAGATAACTCGTTAAAAGTAAAGGCTGACCAAACAGTCGCTTAATTTTAATGCTAAATACGGAAATAACTAAGAATGGGATACACCTCAAGATACGGCAGAGTGGATCATTGATTTCAGTGGTTAGTTTTTATATTTTCTTGCATCTGGTTAAATTTCGGAAAGGCTGTTATCATGTAAACTAATAGCAACATCTCTCAAATGTAGCTGCTAAAGTAAAAACTAGAAATAATATTCTTCAGAAACTTGCTGGTACATCATGGGGAGCCAATACTCTGTTCTAAGATCAACAGCATTAGCCTTATCATATTCTGTTGCTGAATACTGCTGCCCCTCTTGCATCAATAGTGTTCACACAAAGAAGATCGATGTACAACTCAATCAGGCAATGCGCATTATCACGGGTTGCATTCGGAGCATGAACACACTATGGCTTTCTGTTCTCAGCAATATTCCACCTCCAGCCCTAAGACGATCAGAAGCTCTCCTAAAGGTTTGGAAGAACATTCAGCAGAGCCCCCAACTACCCATCCATCAAGATATTACGCACACTGAACATCGACTGAAATCAAGGAAACCACCCTGGCGTACAGCAATGGATCTTGAACGAAGCTCTTTTCATGTTAACAGTTCATGGAAAACCCAGTCATCAGTAGTGAACAAACATCTAGTTGAGAATCCTTCCAAACAAGTACAAGGATTTGATCTTCCAAGACGACCGTGGAGAATCATCAATCGAATAAGAACTGGACAAGGCAGGTGTGGTTATCTGTTGTGCAAATGGGGTTGGACTAGCTCTGCAGATTGTGATTGCAGTGTGTCTTCTCAGTCAATCCACCACATTGTTGCTGACTGCCCAATTCGAGCTTTCAAAGGAACGCTAATGGACATTCACCGCACATCGGATGAAGCAGTTGATTGGGTCAAAATGCTAGACCTAGAGTTATAGTATTGTACAGACTTGTGACTACGCACATTTATCCTGAACTATATGCATGTGTGTACACAGATTCATCATACGATAAATAAATGATAATAATAATAGAGAGAAGTTTATTATTTCTCTACTTGCACTTGACATGTTTTCATAATACATCTGTAGTACGGTTAAGTTAGGTTAGGTGACACTGTTTGAATAAGAAAACTGAAACGTTTACCACAAAATGCGATCGTTTATTTTGGTGCGGAATCGTTTTCTGGCTATGTGTACTTGCAAGCTCTCTCGTCTACATTCAAAGGGTCTCTGAAAGAAAATTCAAAATGAAAGAGGATGACACTTTTCATAATAAATACGTAAATATGTGGCCGTTAGCATTTGTTAACTCATTAGAAATACAGGCTAAGTAAACCCTCGCTTAATTTTAATACTCTACACTGACATTAAGTAAGAATGCGATACACCTCAAGATATGGCAGAGCGCATCACTGATTTCTGAGGTTGGATTTTATTTTCTTGGTCTAGTTACATTTAGGAAAGGCTATTTCCATGTAAATTTTTAGCAAGGAGGTTATCATTTCTCTGCGTGCGTTTGAAAAAGGTTTTCATGATACACGTACGGTTACATGATGCCGGTTGAAGAAACTTAAATGTTTGCCACAGGAGCCTCTGGAGTGATACCGTTCTCCGAATCCAAGACGATGTTTTTTTTCCTCAGAAATTCGTGCGAAAAATCAAGGGTTGCCTTTTATTCGCGGCCTAGCAGTAATTTAACAGATACCCCTGGCAACTACCGCGGTAACCAAATTGTTTCTTCTCACCCTCGAATGCGCGTGCACATACAAAATTTACAATTAAGTATTTATTATTTTCCACCTAGTCAATACAATGCTTAAGGCAATTTAATGGTTAAAAGTGGTACATGTTTCGTATATTATCAACATCTTCAGCCACATAACACTGTTTAGATGAAAAATATATAAATTGACAAAGTAATGCTTAAGAGGAAGTGTCCTTAAAATTAACATAAGATTGACAACATTAAAACTAGGTGGAAAATAATAAATACTTAATTGTGAATCTATCGAAGTGCGATACGGACCATGAAGCTGATTTTACGTAACGCACATACAAAACGCGTTGACAGGACATACTGAAGAGAGAATGATGTTCTATTAGCCTCTACAAAAACTTTTCTCAAATCTACAGAATGGCATCAAAAGGCCACAGCTACTCAGTGACAGAGTTATAACTCGTCTATGCTTAGTAAAATTTAAGTTTATAGACAGCAGGAATATTTTCATGATAGATAGTTGTATTTTAAAGATACGTGGAAGAGGTATTGCCGGGAAATTTTCTACGTGTTCTCGTCGTTATGATGTCAATTTTAGGTTGATGGTTATTAAACACTCAAAAATGTAGAATAATTTTGCAGCCGCAAAAAATATGGCATAGGCCTAACTGAAGCCAATATTTGGCGTCAGAGTGAAGACAAAGATACAAAATATGCATTCAGTGGTCCTCAACAAGGACGCTTTAAAGAAGTTGAAAATGAAATTGTGAGGTATGTGTACGAAAAACGCAAGGGCGGAATGGCCACACCGCGGCACAATGAACTCGTTCGTTGACCTTCAACGTCCGCGATTAGGCCTGTAAATTGCTACGCCGCTGAAGTTGGCTGAACCCGACAAGCGGCACTTGCGTGTAGCGGTAAGCGGTTATATCTGACGCTGAGTAAAAGTAAGTTTTTTTGACAGCAAGAATATTTTCCTGGTGGTTCATTGTATTGTAGAGACCCGTAGAATACAGTAGGTATTGCCGGCAAATTTTAAATGGGTTCTCTTAGGTATTATGAAGCCAGTCTTAAGTTTATGGTCATTAAACCCACAGAAATAAAGAATAATTGTGCAGCCGCAAAAAAATTAGGCATAATGAAAGCCAATATTCGGCGTCCACTAAATGCTTATTGTACAACAAAGGTATTCATATGATTTTACAAAGCAATCTTCGAGCCTAATTTAAATTTTATGAAGGAAAAAGTGGCAGTCGTCTTTAATTCAGAGAAATACGATACTGTAATTTTTTCGGAATAAAATTAAACATACATTTTCACACAGTATCAGATTTCTAAGAATAACAAACAAGGAAGCTGTAGTGTGGATATCATCCGCAGAAACGCAAGTTTTGAACAAACTAATTGCCGTTTCATACCAATTTTAATATATATGGACAGGTTTCCGACTTTTATACAAAAGTCGGATATGACGACAATCTTCTATAGCGAGTACATTTTTCGCTGTTATGAATTCTCGCTAAAACGAACTTCTACTGTACCTTGCCTAACGCATCACAAATTTTCATTATACACTTAGTACGATCGAATTCTTCCTAGCCCTGAAAATGTTATTTGTCTTCCCTTGTGAATGGAACGTGATTTCCAACTCTGGTAAGATCTGACGCCACAGTTGCATGATTACAGAAATGGATCTTAAATTCCTGAACTTCACAGGATAAGTTGCACCTTCGGGGAGTAAGCCGTTAGCCTTAAGCCCCTTATAGCCCACAAGTCCTGTATTCACTGCACACAATTTGAGGTTATCACATATTGGACCCCCCCCATGTTTTTGGCTGTAAATGTGGAAAAAAGGGGAAGTCTGATATGTGAGTAAATACGGTATTAACAGCGAGATTGCTGAATAGCACAGTGAGCGTATAGCTTGTATTTCGCATTCCATTCAGAAGTTACATTTATTTTTTTGAGTGGTACATGGAAGTGTAGTGAATATTTGTTGCGTGATATGGTAGCCTATATCTGGATTAGGAACATACTAGTGTGAAATTAACTAGCGCGGTGCATATTTGTCTTGTGATAGCCTAGTTATGGATACGGAAAAAGTCATGAAATTCCTTACTAATGAAGACATAATTAAAGTCTGTCAGAACGTGTACTGGTGGCCGTATCTTAAAGCGTGCAGAGGTCGCACCTTCAAGTTTCGGCTCGAGTTGGTCAAGATGGCGGCCGAAGTCATTCCTGCCAGTCGCACATTGTCGCGTCTAATCTCCAATTCCTTGTCTATGTGACCAAAATATAATATTTAATAACCCACTGCTCCGAAATAAAAGGCTTGTACTAACGTTTTGTTTAAATAGTGCGATTGCAATAATACTTAATACTTTTATTGGCCCTCTGCACAAGAGTATATGAAAAATACCATATTTACTCGCATATTAGACTCTCCGTATTTTTTTTTTTTTCCCACGTTTGCAGCCAAAAACTTAGGGAGGGGTGGGGGTTTCCAATATGCGATAACCTCAAATTTTGTGCAGTGAATACATGATTTGTGGGCTATAAAGAGCTATAAATTGTACATGCAGTAAAATATCAGTATAACAAAATTTTGGGGACCTTTGAAATTAATTTGTTATACTGAAATACGTCAATTCTTAAGAACTCACCTAGTATTATATCAGTTGTTGTTTATAGGGGCGGAACTACGGGGGCATCTGCCCTGTTTTATTCGTTGCAGGATCTATATAACTTCAAAATTCCATTATGAGTTACAGTATTGGCAGAATTTTTCAGAAAATCTATTTTTACATTGTAACAGCAAGTCTACACAGAACCTCATTTTTTTGAAAAAGTATGCGATTTTCTTCTGAACACATCCAGACATAAAAGCTCGTTCCAAATGTTCACCAACCACTGCACATGAATTTAAAATAGATTCTGGCACATCACTTTGTGACACAAGAAAGTCTTGAAGGCTACGTGCCATGTTCATTGCGTGCTGAAGAGTCAAGCTCTATCGATCACAATCATTTTGGGGGTTGTCTTCCTCTTCCTCATCACATGGATCTCTATCATTCATAATTTCCTCCACTATTTCCTCATTGGTGATTTCTTTGTGGACCATTACATCACTATCTACATTGATGTAGTCGGTAAGACTTACCGTAGATGGCACATCCAACGTTGTACACAACCGCTTCCAATTCTCCTTGGTTTCCACATCATCCAACACTTCACTTTCTGCGACGTCTTCTGTAAAAACCACTCCAGCTTTTCTGAAGCAGTTTGTGATGTCTGCATTCAGGGATTTCCATGCAGCATTAACCCTTTGGATGCCAACCCATAATAGGGCATCATATGCATAGAATGCCAAGCATGTTTCAAGGGATTTTGCATCACTGTATTAAAAAAAAAATATATTTATGTCTCAGTTTAAAAGATATGGAGGTGAAATTTGGTATGAGAGCTTGAGATACTCCAAGGAATATAAACATGTGATTTGCATTTCGAAAAACAAAATTTCGTGGAATACTGTGTAAAAAATATTCTTTTTTATTTTTTAAAAGGACAAATCATAATTTGAAATTAATTAGCACATTTTACACTAAATACAAAGTGACTAAGTTAAGATATTTAATCTTAACTCTTGTCTGGGATCATACGTACCAATTTATATTGTTAATGTAGGTCTACTTTCCAATTTATAAAATAATTTCCAAAAACATTGAACATGTGGAGAGAAAAACACCAGCAGTTTAACCTATCAATGATTGGATATTTAATGAATTTTGGGAGAGTACTAGTAATTATTTGAGAAAACTGTGTCCAGTAGCAGTATTTATTACTATAGAACAGTTCAGAAGATCAGAACAACATACAAAATCAACTAATAGTGTCAGGAATGAAAGTGTAAAGAACAGATTTAAATATTCTATGGGTGGAGCATCAGGTTGAGATAGGCCTACATGTTTTGGCCCCGGGATTTCATAAATATGGTGGGGATGGAGAACATTACTTTCAGGGAATATTCATTCAGTCCAAGAAAAAATCTAATTCACTGTCACTGTCATTTTAATTAGCACTGTCACTATAACTCTTTGAGATTGCACGAAATATTGTAAGCCCTATATATATAAATTTGAGGTAGAAAATAAAGTTCCACTGCAATTTGATTATTCATTTTATTCGCATTTTACCTTCACATTCCCTGAAACAATGATTTAATTTGTATAAAAAATGTATGTCTATGGCGGGACTCAAACTCAAGTGGTCGCAGTTAGGACAGAAGTACAATGACCACACGGCCACTGTTCCACTTGCTAGATTGCAAGTCATCAAGTATATAGGTGTTGCATTAGAATCGGGGGATTCATAAATTTTTTGGAAATTATTAGGTTGCGCAGACCTGACAAGTTTGAGTAAAATGTGTTCGCATTTTAGTGTTCTATCACCTCCATGTGGTCCGAAGCGGATCCTGCTTCATGATATTTGTCCTCACTGTTGGAAACTCGAACATATTTTCAATATCGTGTAGTATCTTGTTCATTAAGGCTTTGGTAATTAGAAATATATCTTCTGACAACTCCAGAAAGTAGTTATTTCATCCTTTGCCTTCTTCAGTTTATAAATAGTCTTCATACAGCAGTAAAGCTTCAAACTTACGTCTTCTACATGCCTCCATTTTGAAATTTTAGCAGTTAAGAGGTTTAACACAGGGCTGCTGCCAGGTTAATTTAACACAAGTATTAACAATTTGTTACAGTTAACAATCCTTGATGAGATGACCATTTTGTTAAATTATGTGTTAAGTGTCCTTAACAGCAGAGTTAACACAACTTTTGTTGAAGAAACCGGGCCATAAGAATCTTCATATTGGTATAGGATCTTCTAATGTTTTCATATATGTATTGTAATATTGCATAAACTTCTGCCTGGAATATCGTAGAATATTTTCCCAGCGGAAAGTTAATGCTTTTTCCTGGTCTCATTCCATATACCCCTGATTCAGCTTTTGATCCATCTGTATGGGTCCTTAAGATGCTCTGGTTCTTTCTTCCAGGAGTCTGTTTTAGTTATTACCTCAAATGTTTTATTGAAGTTATACTGTGTGGAAATGTAGTCTGACCGCATATCAAGTATGGAGTCTTCTACAATTTTTGTTATTGATGATATTCCTGATTGTGAGTCTGGAATACTTCCAATTTGACCCTGTTTTAGCCTGTTGAATGCCATCCTCGCTTCCCCTTTGATTAAGATGTCAAGCGGGGCCAGGTCTAATAAGGCCTCCATAGTCGCTGTAGGGTTTGTTTTGTATGCTCCAGTAATTGCTAGGCAGGCTAATCTTTGAATTCTACCTAGTTGTGCCAGAGAAGTTTCATTCTGCACCTTAGTCCTCCATACCAGTGCACTGTATGTTATTGAGGGTCTTGGTACCTTAGTGTACAGCCAGTGTATCATACTTGGTCTTAGTCCCCACGTATTTCCATACATCCTCTTTACAATCATGAAGGAGGTTACAAATTTGTTTATATATTTTGCTCAAATGCTGGTTCCAGGTTAACTTGGAGTCAAGGATTATTCCCAAGTATTTAACCTCTCCCTGCAGTTTAATTTCCTCACCTCTCAGAAACAGGGGCTTAGTCTCTTTAGATTTCTTCTTGTGGTGAATGGAACAATGGCTGTTTTATGAGAACTTTTTATAAGTCCCTCATTTTCTGCCCAGTTGTATACAATGATAAGTGCCATTTGCATTCGTTCCTTAATGGTGATAGCAAATTTTCCTTGGACTACAATGACAATATCGTCAGCATAGCCAACGATGTTAAAGTCCAATTTGCTTATTTGGTTAAGCAGTCCGTCCACTACGAGGTTCCACGACAGAGGGGATAAAACCACTCCCTGCGGACATCCCTCCTGTGACCCTTGCAGACAGGCTGCTTTCCGTACATGTTGTATGTATCACTCTGCTTTTGAGCATGGCTTCGATCCACCTACAAGAGGTTCCATCTAGTCCTCGCTTTCAGGCAGCTGTGATCATTGCTTTAAAGGAGGTATTGTCAAAAGCTCCCTCAGTATCCAGAAAAGCTCCCAACGCTACCTCCTTTTGTTCCAGATTTTTTTTCCAGTCTTTGTACTACCATCATTATGGATCCGTATTGAAGATACTATGCCTTGAAATAATACTGTAACTGATGATGCCTTCAATGAAAAGCGAAGCATGTCTCATATGTAAATAAAGATAAATTCCTAATTGTTTAAAATTTTAATGTATTGAATAGGTGATGTTATAAACTAATTAGCATCCTACATTTAGGTATAAATACCGCCCTGGAGTGTCTCCACCCCATTGGTATATATCCTAGGGCTAAACTTGCTCTATGTATATTTATCATATCATAATCCCCACAAGCACATTAAAGCCTTCTTGAAGCATGATGGGCATAATTCCATCATTCCCTGGGGAATTATATGGTTTAAATGAGAAGATTGCCCATTTTAAAGTTCCATAGTTAACTACCTTCCTGCCTACTTCATAGTCTCTCCTGTCTGATTTCCATGATGGAAACTCCATTTCCAGGCTGCCCCAGCCTCCAGGAGGTTCTTCTGTGATTTCTGAGCCGGGGAAGTGTACATGAAACAATTCTTTCATAGTCTCTTCCACGGTTCTGGTATAGTTTCTGTTCTCTCGTTGGAGTGAATTTATGCTGTTTCGGCTATCCTTAGAAAGATTCTTTGAAGTCTGGTGTATTCCGGAGTGTCATCTATCTCCGTACAGTACCTTTGCCGATCTTAAAAATTTATTTTAATCAGTCAGGGATTTCCTGTATTTCTCCCATTTTTCTGATTTTTTTGCTGTATTAAACAGTTTCCTAACCTGTCTTCTTTGGTCTGCCAGGTCTTTGCTCCACCAACGAATCTTCCTGTTGGACTGCCTGGCTACCAGAGGGCAGGTTTCTTTGTAATTGCCCTGCAACAATTTCCATCTCTTTTTAATGTTTCTGTTTATTCTCTTGAGTTTCTGAACTTGTTCACTTTTGTAGTTGTCCCAGTTAGTTCTCCGAGGATTTCTGTATTATTCTGTTTGGCGTTCTAGTCCCACCATGTCAAATATTACCGTATATACGCAAATAATACCCACATATATTTTTAAAAAATTTGAGGCACAAAATTAGGGTGCGGGTTTCATTTGCGTCAATGTTGGCTTTTTTTTTTTTATCCGCCTTCCTAAAGTTAGGGTGCGGGGATTATTCTGTGGCAGGGATTATTCACGTAAATACTGTGTGTATCTGTGGTCTGAACAACTTACTTCCTTAGATACATGCCATTCACTTCCTTTGCTCCCTTTATAGGGGGTAGATAAAGTTACATCAATAACCTCCTGTCTGCCTGTCTGTTTTTGATCACAACGGTAGGTTTATTTCCTTTATTCATTAAGTTGTGTTCCAAAATGAATTCTAACAAAGACTCACTTCATGGTTTATTGTTATTGCTTCCCTATGCCAGGTTGTGAGAGTTGGCATCGCATCCTAAAATGAGGTGTTCTCCATCCTTGTCACACATTGCAACCAAGTTCATTACTTCCTTGGTAGGTGGTAACTGCTCATCATCATGAGGAAGGTATGCAGACCCAAGTAAATTCTCCTTGACCCTTCCTGTGATGTCTGAATTGCCACTGTCGTGAGGTCTCTGGAACAAAAATCCATCAACGGCAGTAACTTTATTCCTTTTTTGGCAAGTATACAGGTTCTGGGAGTCTGGTTGGTCCGATTGTATATCAGAACGCCTCCAACCCCTCCCAATCCCTGTATTTTGCCTTTTGCAACCCAGGGTTCTTGAAAGAGAGCCAGGTCACAGTCTCGTCACCACACACAGTGCTGCCGAGGCAGCCTTACTGTGTAGAAGATTTATCTGGACCACTCTCATTCACACTCTGGGGTCTGGGTTTACCCTTTAGTGGTTTAAAGGTTACTTGATTTAGGCCACAGGTGACCTTAAATTGTTCTGTTGTTTTGCTTCTAGCTTCTTATAAGAGTTGGGGTCCACCGAGAATGCCAGAGTTTGGCCTTTCTTGGTCACCTTCCGGCTCATAAGTTGCCAGTCACTTACCTGAAGTCCTTGGTTTTATTGCCATCAGTCTTTTCTTTTTTTAATGGTTTCCACATCATTTATAGCTAGGACCCAGACTAGGACCCTTGGCCTCCTTAGGAGATGTTTGGAGTCTACAACTTGCAACTCCATTCCCTGCCAAGGGCTGCCGGATAACCAGTGTTTAGTTTCTTCATTTTCACTGATCATCCAGAGGATACCCTGTAAGAATTTATTATCCAGAAATTCTGGTGACACCTGTTCAAGGTTATCGTCCAGCAATTTTAGAATTTTCCCTTTCACCAGGTCTGCTTGTTCCTGGTTAACATTTTGGTTTTTAGCTATTACGGCTACCTTGATGCCTTGATGTATTGCTAGGCGGGCATTAATTCCATTGTGGAGTTTTATCTCCCGTATGCAGTTATCAGACTGTGCCTGTTAAATAGGCTTCTGATAAGTTCACCTGCATACACCCCAGCGTCAGTGGGTAGGGTCTGACACATCCCACTCTGAGGAGTCTAGTGTCAGCTTAGCCATTCAGACACAACCGGAACAATAGGTCCCAGCTAACGTCGACAAGACAAGTAAGTTCATACGATAAACACTCACTGTACATTTATTACCGTATTGGGTTCCACATTCATCATTCCCCGTTTTTTCTCCTATCCAGTTACAGACAACTCATATTCCTCCCAGATTGAATATGCACCAATGGGAAATTAATCAACAAGAATGACGGAATTTTTCAAATATTTTTATCCGATAAGCAATGAATGAAATCAACAATATGTATCCTACTTACACGCTTCGACCTTAAAACATAACCATGCTTCTTTCTAAAGGAATATTCAAACTGTTTCAAACCCTAACATGAACGACTTTAACCAAAATTCTGGTTTTGCTAAAATTCTTACGACTCAGGCGACCATATCAGCTGAAGAAACCCCAACTCACGCAGTGATATCTTCTAGTCAATACAATTTCAGAAACCCCAATTCACGCTGTGATCAATCCAATCCACAATTGGAAGTCTAGTCATTATAAAAAGTTAATTCATTGTTCATAAATTCTGGCGAAGTTAATCCACATATTGTACATACTGTACATATTGTAAACTATATTGTACATACTGTACATATTGTAAACTATGTAAATAGCATAAGACAATTGTATTTAGTATTAAGTTAGTTCACTACAAGTTCCAATGTTTATAGTTTTAATTCTTGACCTTAAGATTAATATAGGCTGAAGATGCCCATAACTAGGGCGAAACATGTCCCTAACTGGTGTGTTTAATTCATGTAGAATTTAACCACTAAAAATATAAATTTGTATTGAAAAGGTGGACACAATAATTTTAATCTTGAAAGAGTTTACTTATTGTATCTTCAATACGGAACAAAATGAGATTAGTTACTTGTAATAAGCCCAAAAGCCTGTATCATGTCTAAAACACAGTCTATTTCACATCACAATAAGGAAATTGCTTTGCCAACTGCGCACTTATCCACTCGAGTGTCTCAGGCTTGACTATAGTGGCACAACAACTGATGAGTTCTAACAAAGCAAAGCAGTTGGGGGAGCAGAAGAAATGACACCGACCATATTCCAATGTCGGCAGCCTTGTTCCCTGGAACAGCACTAACGCAGCTGCGAACTTCAGTTTTTCAGTACAGTACCGTACATTTTCTTTAAAAACAGTTTTGAAAGAACTTTGAATTAACCAAAATGCAATTTGAATTATCCATGATATTTCAACATTTTTAAAATACAGAATTCTAGGTACTAAGCATAGTCTGGATCAAAGAAGAATTTGAATTTAAAGTGTTTGAAATTTCCAGGTTCCAATGTAACAGAATCACAATACACTTTGAGACTTTTTGTTCTTAGTGTATACAGAGAAATACATAGGAGTTAAAGCACAACACATACCAGATCAACTCTTCGCACTTTACCAATTTTATATTTAGTTGTTGAAACATGGTTAAAATTACCACGTCCTCTTAATCATTATTGAAAAACTTCTGTTGAAGGAATGTAATGTACCATTGTTATTGCATAGCATTTCCAGTTACCCAACATCTCGAAGCATCAACGAGCAAAGGGAATGAAAAGAACGCTCTTCCTTCTCACTTCCGAGCTGTGCCACTAATGATAATCTTAGCATTCTTGACAACTGTTGATCACATTGATTTATTACAACCTACAACCACAATCGCCACCTATAAAAGGTTATTTTGCCTCCCAAAACAAGATCAGACTACTTACTAATTTATTCTTTCGTTCACAACATTTTTTAAACCACTCAGTGATTGAATTTCTGGGATTTTAGGAAATTACTCCCTGATACCGTACAGTGGTTTAAATTATCGGGAATGTCTGCGATTTTCCAAACATCTTGTAATCCTATTACATAAGGTTTGAGAAACACTCACACTTCCTGCACTACCTAAATCAGCATCATCCCTGTGTTGAATTCCACTGTGGTGATGGAATAGGAGGGATGCATTCCATTCTTGGACATTCTGGTGAGAAGGAAATTAGATGCTCTGTCTATCACAGCTCTTCGGTTGCGAGTCATTAAAGATCTGTGCAGGTAGTTCTGTTTCCCGACCTCCATTGTCTGCTTCATTTTGAAAATTGTGTACTTCCCTTACTACTAACTGGTTCATTAAACGTCTCTGTTCATATGAAGCCGTGCCTCATGCCATATTGCAATAAATCCAAACAATTACATCCATCTCAGAGTACTTGTTATCCCCCTTTCTTCCCCCACTCCCCTTTCTCTCTATCAATCTCACACACACATGCATACACAACTCTCTACCTATTCCTTCCATTTTCTCTATTCCTCCATTTTATACTAGATTCCCTGTTCATCTCAATCTCATTCAATTCTTCTCTGTTGTTTACCTGTTTTTAACTGCTCTTTTTTAAATTTTCTATGAATATTCTCTCCCTTCTTTTATTAATATTTTGACTGCCTTTCTTAGTTTCTGTTTGCTAACCCTTGGCCAAGAGAAAAACACAAGACTTGATTGAAAAATGGCAACATGGGGTATTCTATGGAATGTAATAGCTCGGGCTCGGTAGTTAAGGAAAATTCCTTTTTTTTTTTTTTCCCCTCGAGTGTCCGAAGACGAGACTCGTTTTTTCTTTGTTTTTTGGGTTATTGTTCCTTTTTAGGCCTTAAAAGGCTTTTTTTTTTTCTGTGTCACCTTTCTACTACATTTTTACTTCCCACTCTCAATTTGAATCATCATTAATTCATCCATCACCTCTTCAATATCTTCTCTCTAGTAAATGAAAAGACAGAAAATGAAATAAAAAATTTAACTAGTGCTTGAAATAAACCAGAGGTATCAAATTATGTACAAGATAAGTGAAATACAGTGGAACCTCGATATCTCGAATCATCTCAGGAGGTAAATTTTATTTCAAGTTATCGAAATTTCTAGATATGCCGTTTCTGAGCATGTATAGCACATAATTATATCTAAGGGCTTATACTGAAAACATTATTTTTTAAAGTATTTAAAAATATACAAACAAACTCTGTCATTTTAATTATAACCCTTATTATAGTAACTTTTAGAAGACAGGATACAGTAAATACAGTAGTGAAACATCCACTAGTCTCTTCTGTTTGTTACTGTTAACCTTTCCTCCCTTCATGTTGAAACTTCTCGTCAGCACCATGCAGCGAAGATTCGTAAATGGAGCTTGTCATGCGAGACCTCAGGGGTTGCTTTCGTACGTGACTGGTAATTAATTCACACTCGAGAAACACTGAGACTTCACTGATTTTCCGATCACTAGAAGTTTTTCAGTCCTGTCTCATATTAGCTCCAAGCATCATTGTAACCTTTTCTTTGCTTGTTAACTGTTCCTCATAAACCACAAAAGGCATATTGCACTGTTCATTTTGCACAAATTTTGAGTTGCAGAGTATTTTTTGCTTCAAGTGACAAAATGTTTGCTTGGAGAAATTCAAGTAATGGAGAAATAAATACACCTGAAGAATAGGACAAACACCCGAGAAATTTAAGTTAATTCGAGTATTAGAGGTTCGAGATATCAAGGTTTGATTGTATTGAAAGAAGAAAATTTTAATGCGAGTGTTTTTGAAAAGGAGGATCTCACTTTCTTCAAGTATGAACTCGTATCATCCGGTGATGTGGAGAGAAGGTTCTCAATGTTTCACAATGTACTGACTGAAAACAGACTATCCTTTACATGTAAGAACCTGCAGATGACTGTTGTGATATACTGTAAAGCCAACTGAGGTAAGGTTTCCGAATTCCAGTTTCTGTAACCCTGGCGTGGTTAAACCAAATATCATTCCATTTACTCTAATTTCAATTTCTTTCTCCAGCATGTCCATTGCGGGTTCGCAGAATTTATTCTAGGTGGAAAAAGTTTTTCATTCTAAGTTCTGAAGTACTTTTTTTATTTAACAAACACGGAATTCCTTTTTTAAATTTTATCTAAGGATATATAACATCTGAAGTGTTTCACTTATATATTTTTGCACTGTATGTTGCATACCACAAGAATTTTCATTTTTAAACATTATATTCCTTAATTATATATGTAATTAAAACTAAAATTATGAATGAATGTGGATAGCATTTTTACATTATTTTTGCCAGTTTTTATGTTCCTTTTGGGCATCCTTAAGTCATGTTATAAGTTTTTTTTTAGGCAATTTATAGGTCAACTTCCAAGCCCTAGTAATAGTGCATAATAAGCCCTCCGGCTATGAATGGGAGTACCATTTTATCCATAGATCAAGGGTCAGATAAACTCAAAACTTTCACTATTATTAAACAGTCCTAAATTGTGGTTTACTTTTGAGTACTTTCTCTACAGCTTCTCCCTTTCACACAGCATAAACCCGAATTAATAATTTGTCTATTTATCTCTTATTCCCTCTTGTCCGTGCTCTGAGGGACACTTCAGATTGAGGCATTAACTATTTGGTTCTGGTCTTGGGAAGCTGTTGGATTTGTTGTGAAGAATATAGATCCACAAGAATATTTTTCTCTCTTTTGATTAATGTAGTTTAGTACTAATGTAACGTTTGCCATCTGTGCATGTTTTTGCCAGCCGTGGTATCACCAAGTTGCTGTTATTTGTTTCTGTGTATAACAAATTTAAATCGGTTGAATAACCCTTATCTTGTCTATTTCACCTGTTTGAAATATGTATGTGACTGCCTAATTGACAGATCTTTAGCACTTCTAATATTTCTGATTGTTATTATTTATTTCAGCAATATTTTGACAATGCTCCGCTAATGAATGTACCTGGTAGAACACATCCTGTGGAAATATTTTACACGCCAGAACCTGAAAGAGATTATCTTGAAGCTGCTATTCGAACAGTTATCCAGATCCACATGTGTGAGGAAATAGCTGGTGATGTTTTATTATTCCTCACAGGGCAAGAGGTATAACAAAAGTGAATAAGTTATTTTACTTTTAATGTGCTTTACAATAGTTATTTTATTGTGTTGATAATCAAGAACTATTAAGGAAAGAAGTTTGTGTATTGCTTAACTTAAAGCTTCATGTAAATGACATTCTGTTGTATTTCACCTTAAAACAGTAATCACCACTATTGCCTTGGACTCTATAGAGACTGTAACTGTGGAGTAACAAATGTTATTACTTGTGTAACTAGATTAAAAATTGCAAAAAGTTACATCAGCAAGTCACACTGTGAATGGGATATTTTCTTATACGTTGTTGTTGTTGTTGTTGTTGTTGTTGTTGTTGTTGTTATTATTACAGCATCATTGGACCACTTCAGTTATTTTCTGGTCATCTTTTTCAGTAGGTTTTGTTTGCAAATTGCACAGTAGATTTTCATTCGTTTTGATCTTTTCTGTTTTTCTTCATCTGTAAATACTCTTCTCATTGTATGTAATTTGCCTATTTTTGGTTTAAATCTTCTGATGTTTTTCAGCTTCTTTAAATTATCTGTCTTGTTTTGCAAATCGTCCAAAGTTATTTCTAGATCTTCCATATCCTCTCTAATTTCCTTAATCACCTAAGATGAAATAAACAGCACAAACCCCATAAACGATAGACATTCAACCAAATAAAAAAAGATACCATTATAAGCCTTCTGTTTAAGCTCAACACCTCTCACTCAATAAAAATTACTAAATAATACAGGCCTATCATAAAATGAAACCCTGTTATAATTAAAATTACTGTTAATAAAAACAAAAAAAGCAGGTGAATTTTAAAAATTGGTATATCCACAGTATTTCTCAAAAACTTAACATGTTACAGACGTGAAAACTGGTACTAGGAATCTCTTTTGAATATGACAGAACATGTGCTGTGCGAGAGCTGTTCTCCTTCACTTTTTTCCCTTTATGAAACCAGTACTATGCCTTTTGTGAACTGGTTGATGCATGTAAGGTTCTGATGGTACTGTAGAACCGGGATACTGTCTTCGGTATTTTCAAAGGCACCTTTTAACTGGTTTCTTCGTCTTGTGCAAATAACACTCCATCAAAAATATTCTTTGCTCTGTAGGGTACTTAACCCTTTCACTGCCAAGCTACAATGCTGTAGTACTGCTAAAACTGCCAACCTAAATTAAGGTAAAACGTAGGGTCATACTGAAAATTTTGTACTCGCCTCTCTTTTGAAGCTATATAGAAGAAATTTTTTGATGATTCATGAAATATCCATGTATATGTCCTCTGATTTACTTTGTTGGTGCTTATGTCTTTATAAAAATAAAATAATGAATCATTAATTTCCACATTCTCTACTAATTTTTGCAAATTTGAGTTAGTATTGGCCATAGTGATAATAATAATTAAATTCACATACATGTTAATGTCACTGTTAGAATCACTAAGGTTTGTTGTCTTAATGTTCAAAGTTTTAAATCTCTAAGTTTAAAAATATCCAAATGATTTTAGTTTTGAAATTGAAAATTGAGGTTAGGTTCGTCATCATGGTCACTTGTATTTTGTTAGTTAACATTAACGTCATTGTGATCTTCACTTTCGGCAGTATTAGTAGTAGTAATTTGAGGGGGTCTGTGGGGGGTTTTCTTGCCTGTTCCCCTATCGGGCGCATCCCAGGTGATGGATAGGGGGGCCCTCGGGACTTGTCTGGAGGGTCTGAGGGGAATAAAATACCCTCTCGCAGACCAAAAACAGGTATTGCCAGGAAACGTCTTGAGGCAGTGTGATTGTTCCTAGCCCAAGCCAACGCTTGGAAGGGAAAACCTCACCCACACATGCTACAGAGTCATCCATGTTACCTCCGCATGGGTGATACGGTAGTTTAGGTGAAGTGGGTGCTGGTGATTGAGGTGAAAGCGCACTGCGGCGTGCTGGAACTGACATATCACGTTGCCCTACGTGACCTGAGCGAGCCGCAGGTTGGAATGGGGCAAACTCAACCTAGGGGGAACCCATGGCTGTGAACTCGAGTCATGGTAATGCCAAGTGGGAATCACGTGAGTAGGTCTACTGGAGGTGGAACAAACCTGGTCGGGTGCGACCAGGAGCGGACTGCTGGATGGACGACTGAGGGGCGTGGTGCTACGGAGAGCCTGAGTTGCGGGTCGACAATGTCTGGCAGAATGCCTCATCACAGATGGTGAAACGCCGCTCAGGACCCTAGAAGGGGCAAAAACCCTATGTCATATAGAACCCTGGACATTCCAAATGAACCACTTAAACACCAAGGGAAGCTATGTAAGCTCCAGAAGAGCAGGTCAAGCGGCAGGCCCGAGAAGAGAATATGGAGACAGAAGTCCCAGTAGGGCAGACTGAATCCAAATTTGAAGAAGAAACAGAAGAAGCAGCAGGAAAGCAGCAACCTGTCCGAAGGACATTTGATTGCTTTCAAGTCTTGCAAAAAGAAAAATGCAAGACCGTAATGGGACACATGGCCCAATACTTGGAAGGAAGAAAGATGATGATGCATATAGATAAACCACCTCGCACAAGTGCCTACTACAAGGAAAAGAAGGCGAGGAAAGAAGCCAAGATAGCGGCTGGGACCTGGGTGGAGAATCAGCCAAGTAACAGGGTTCAGCGAGACGCTATGCCAGTGACTGTGCCCATAGGTCGGAGGAAAGTACGCCATCAAGTTCGGCTACAAAACCACCCTCCAAGAAACAGAAACACAAGGAGAAAAAGCCATGTCCTTTTCGGAAAGACTATGCACAATTAAGGTCGCAATAATACCTAAGTCCTTTCCAGATGAAAAACTCAAGGAGGAAGACGTAAATGAATTGTCATCTGCTCTGATAGCACAAATGAAGCCGTTGTCAGGTGGATGTGTGCCAGGCTTCCTTGAGTCACCAAGGCTAAAAAGTGAAGCTATAGTACTGATCTGTGCAAATCCAGAAACGTAAAGTTGGATGGAACAGATAGTATCAAACTCTAACCCATAAAGAAGGGAAACCCTAGAGGTGGCGGACGCAAAAGAGGTGCTGAACACGACCAAGGTAATCACCAAGTTCCCACCTCCTTTGATGAAAGTGCAGGATGATATTGTCAGGATCAGTCAGCATGATACCAAACTTCTAACACAAGAGTTGAGAGTGCTGAATGCCACTTCGACTCGGCAGGAATGACAGTCGTTTTAGCCCTTGGTGAAAGAGACTTTGAAGAGCTCAAGAAGAGAAGCCTTAAGGCTAAGCTCAGACTTGGGCAGATCAAGTTTCAAGTAATCAGGTGAAAAACAAAACCCAATGTTGATAAAGATGGTGCTGAAGCTTATTCCGGCCAGTAATCAGCATAAAGAAGCAGCTGTGGCCACTTTTGCCAGGAAGTTCAAGTCCAGGGCTATTGACGTGGCCCTTTTGCAAGAGCCTTGGGTAGTCAAGGGCAGAGTAGCAGGACTGGCGGAATCTGTAGATAAGCTGATGTACGATACAACATCAGAAATACCCAGAACATGTCTTCTTGTGAACAGGAAACTAAAATATCTTATTTTGCGGGAACACTGTTCACGGGACTTATCCGTGGCCAAGATTAAACTTCGAAATTGGGAGGGATACAGAGAAATAACCATGGCTCCCCATATCACCCATATGACTCAACTAATCTGCCCCCATCAGAAGTTGTGAACCTAATTTGCAATGCAAAGGGGAAAGTCGAACACCTTGTCCTTGTAGCAGATGCAAATTCAAACCACACGGCATGGGACAGCATGAACTGCAATGCAAGAGGTGAGTCTTTGCTAGAGTTTATTATTAGAACTGAGTTGACGATGCTAAACCTAGGAAACAAGCCTACATTTATAAATAAAAATCATAGGAAGGTAATAGACATTACACTAAGCACTACGCATATTGCAAACTTTATTAAAGACTGGAAGGTGCTGGAGGAACTGTCATTGGCAGACCACCAGCACATCCAATTTGCAATAGATGTGAGACTATGTAGGATTGAGATTTACAGAGACCCAAAAAGAACTGGGATGGATACAGAGAAGTTCTGGGGAAGGCTCTACAGAAAATTCCAACTAACATGGGAGGAGAGAAAGAATTGGATGAGGCAGTGGAACTATTAGAAGAGGCCATTATAGACTCATTCCATAACTGTCCTCCCAAGAAAAGAAAAACGCCAAAAAAGTAAGGTGGTGGAACAACAAAAAGCCAGAATGAAAAAAGTTAGGATGTTGTATAGAATATCATCTAGAAATGGTATGTGGGACATATATCATAGAAAACTCACTGAGTAAAACCTAGAGATACGGAAAGCAAAAAGAAAATCTTGGAGACTGTTCTGAGATAGAGTGGAATCACACACACTGAAACAGCTAGGCTCCAGGAGGTTCTGAAAGTAACCCATATAAACCAAGTGGGTACACTGGAGAAACCAGATGGGTCATTTACCTAGGTGGGGAGGGGCACGCTAGAGGTACTAATGGTGTGTCACTTTCTTGAGGCTGAGGAAATGACAGAAGAAACGGTTGGAACAGAGACCGGAGCTTGAAGAGTGGACTGGAACTGAGCCAACAGAATAATAAAACATAACCATGTAAAATGGGCAATCAACACGTTTCATCCTATAAAGGCACCGGGGCCATATGAGATACTTTCGATACTTCTACAGGAAGGGCGGGAGTTACTCGTCAATGCCCTGACGGACGTTTTCAGAGCTAGTCTAACTTTAGAGTACGTGCCGAAATCATGATCTGAAGCTAAAGCAGTATTCATACCTAAGCCTGGAAGGGCATATTATGCCAAAGCATCCAGACCATTATGTTCAACTTCCTTCATGCTGAAAGCAATGGAGAAAATTCTGGGTAAATATATCAGAAGAACGGTGCAACTGAACTCAGCATTACATGAAAATCAGTTTGCATATAGACCTGGCAAATACACTGAAGTAGCACTCCACCAATTGGTTTGTAAACTAGAGGAAAGCCTAGAATATAAAGAAATTGCACTGGCAGAATTTCTAGATATAGAACGGGCCTTCAGCAGTTCAACCTATGTCTCTATGATCAAATCATTGGAAAAGAGCAAGGTGAGTAAAACCGTTGTCAAATGGATTAAATCCATGTTAGACAGAAGGAAGATAAAAGCAACCCTGTTTGAAGAAACGCTGACGGTTAGGGCCACCTGAGGCTGTGCTCAGGAAGGAGTTCTTTCCCCTCTGCTGTGGAATCTCGTGGTGAACAAAATCATAGCTATGCTCAACGAACAGCGTTTTTATAGACAAGGATACGCTGATGACCTATTGATTGTGGTACTAGGTAAAGTGAGGTGTTATCTTGGACCTCATGCAAAGATCACTTAACCTTGTGGAGAACTGGTGTCGGGAAGAGCAACTGTCAGTCAACCCGAATAAGATAACTCGGGTCCTTTTTACAAGAAGGAAAAAACTAGAGGGGAAGAGATCACTGAAGCTGTTTGGACAAGATATATATGGAAGAACCGGCATTGCTCCTAGGTGTAGTGTTAGATAGAAAATCTAACCTGGAATCCATGTATAGAAAGGAACATAAACCGGGCCAAGAACTTGATGTATGCATATAAAAATGCCCTCAGGAAGACATGGGGTTTAAGACCATCAATGGTAATGTGGATATACCCAATAATTATTTGACCGTTGATGGCCTATGCTGCAATCATCTGGTGGCAGAAAGGAAGTTAAGGAAAAGTCAGAAGTAGATTGGATAGCCTACAGATAATGGCATGCATAGCCATAACTGAGGCTATGAGAACTATGCCGACAGAAGCCTTGAATACTTTTTACTAGACCTCCCATCACTATGCAATTTCATAATAGGACAGGCTAGAATGTGTTCATATAGATTGGCACAATCAAAGTGCTGGAATGCACAAAGACCCAATCTAGGACACTGTAAAAATTAACAAATAGCAGAGGAAGTTCTACTAATGCCTTCTGGTCATATGATACCGAAGTACAACTTTGAAAAACCATTTGAGACCCTGATAATAAAAAATGAAGACTGGGATATCAACAAATGGAATACTGAAAAGAAGATATAGTGTGGTGGACTGATGGCTTCAAGACTGTGGATGGCACAGGAGGAGGGATAAACGGGGGAAGACCTGAGAGATCAATCCAGATGAGCCTGGGCAAACACAGCAGTCTTTCAAGCTGAAATGATAGCTATCACAACATGTCTTGAAGAAAATCTGAAAATGACATAGGAATAAGAACATTTTCATTTTTGCGGACAGCCAAGCGGCCATTAAGGCACTAGAAGCAGTCCCGATAATATCCAGAATTGTCTGGTATTGCCATTCACTTCTCCTGAAGCTCTGAAAGTACAGCATTGTCAAAATAATACGGTTACCAGGGGATGCAGGTATAGAAGGAAATGATAAGGCAGATAAACTGGCCGGGAAGGGGGCAGAAACATATTTTGTAGGCCCAGAACCTGTATGCCGGAATCCGTATGGACAAGCCCGACACTGCATAGGAAAATGGGTACAAAAGAAACAAATGCAGAACTGGAAAAATACTCTAGGATTCAGGCTTGCAAAGGAACTGATAAAAGGACCAAACAAGAAGCATACTAAAGAACGGTTGAAACTCAGCAGAGAAAATATGATGGGTAGTAGGGCTGTTGACAGGACACTGCCATCTGAAGAAACACCTACATAGAATAGGAGTAATAAGAGACAATATATGTTGGAAATGTAATGACGCAGAGGAATCGGGTAAACGCATACTTTTCGAATGTGAGGCGCTGGGTAGAATCAGACTTCCCATTCTAGGACTACCAGGTGAGGAGAGAGAAAAAATCCAAAAGACCCAGTAAGAACAACCTGCAGCTTTGTGAGGGAGTGGGTGTATCTAAGTTGGAATGAAGGAAAAACATGATAGCAAAAGATCTTATAGGTCGACACTAATTAGGAAGTATTATTTAGAGGCACCATAGAAGAAAAGAAGAAGAGAAGAATTTGAGAGGGGTAACACCATTAGGTCTAATATCTGCCACATGAACTGTTACTGTATGTATCTCTGTCTTCATCACTAGAAGCTATATCACTGTCACTACCTAACAACTTAGCCTTACAAGTGTTCTGAATAATATTTCACCATCTTACCCTATGTAAATTTGTGGTATAATATGCAAAAACACGATAAAAGCAATACCTTGTGTCAAAACAAGCTTGCTGTGCAAAATTTGTGTCGCACATGACATGGTCAGCACATGCCAACCTGTGTTGAACCTGAACAAACGTATTTGAAAACCGGCCTTTACAGCATTGGATCTCATCGAATCGCGGCAGTTTTACTATTCACATCGGATCTTGGCAGCCATTGGGTTAATCATCGTGATAACTTCACAACACACCTTAAATGTCCAATCGTTCCTAGCAAACTGAGACAGAACTAAGCATCTGCTGCCTGAAGCAGTCAAAACTTATCATGCCTGGATTGACACGAGCCATATGGCACTCGCTCGGGGATTCACGCTGCCTATGAGCAGAAGTGTGATGTCGTAAACTATACTCCCTGTATAAGGTGGGTGTTATATTTAGTCATCTTGTCAAATCGATTTCTCAGAATATTATGAGATTGTGTTCTGAATCAGTGACTCAAAATATTATCGCGGATAAATCTATACTAATATGTACACCAAGTGGCCAAAAGTCTTGGGAAGACAATAAATGTGATGTTAAGAGTTGCTCCTCCCCGAGCCCTCAGAACGGCAGCAGTATGGTGAGACATGGGCTGTACAAGGTGTTGGAATCGTTCCGGAGGGATCATAACTCATGCATCTTGCTCTTCTGCCCATAATTGGTCTTGTGTACTGTATTTGGTGCACGTTTTGTGGAGCGTACACCAGCATGAACAGCATCACATAAATGCTCGATTGGATTAAGATCGGGGGTCTGAAGGGCCAATCCATGGTCGTAACTTCACTGGAGTGCTCCTCCAACCATCTGAGTGCCACCAAAAAGTTGTGACATGGCACTGTCCTGTTGAAACATGGCATCTCCATCAGGGTACTCTAGGGTCAGAAAGGGATGCAGATGGTTCGAACTAATGTCCACATAACATGCACCTGTCAGCGCTCCCTTGCAGCCGGACAATGGGGCCTAATTGCAACCATGAGAACGCGGCTCGGACCAGAAATGAGCCTCCTCCCGCCTGAACACAACCCTGTTTACACACTGGATCCATAGCTTCATGGGGCATATGCCACACTCTCATGCGCCTGTCAGCTAGATATAACTAAAACCGGGATTCATCGGACCATACCACATGCCGCCACCATTCCATGGTCTATTGCTGATGTCTCAGGTCCATGCACGTTGTTGAACTGTGTGTTGAGATGTCAGCAAAGGGACAAGAGTTGGTCTTCGGCTGGTGAAGTGTCGTGCAGTTGCCTCCTTACAGTCCTGGTAGAAATGGGTTCCTGACTCCCAACATTCAACAAGGCGGTGATCTTTCTCACAGTAGCCCGCTTGGCAGCATAATTGTAAGCTATAAATTTTATATTCTGTATCGAAGTGCAGTTATAAGAAATAAATTGACAGGAGGCTCCACCTTTTCAGTACAGTATATCTAGTAAATAGTATTGCATCAGTCTTGGGACTAGTTTCAGCCACTTAGTGGCCATCTTCAGCCAAATAAAAATTAAACAGCTAATAACTAAGACATATGTATACCAGTTAAAGACAATGTTGCAAGAATAATTATAACTTTAAAATATATAAAATACATAAACAAAAATTACGGCTGTGATCTTGTCATACCGGGCGAGTTGGCCGTGCGGTTAGGGGCGCACGGCTGTGAGCTTGCACCCGGGAGATAGTGGGTTCGAACCCCACTGTCAGCAGCCCTGAAGATGGTTTTTTGTGGTTTTCCATTTTCACATAAGGCAAATTCTGAGGCTGTACCTTAATTAAGGCCACGGCTGCTTCCTACCCACTCCTAGCCCTTTCCTATCCCATCGTCGCCATAAGACCTATCTGTGTTGGTGCGATGTAAACCAACTATCAATATATCTTGTCATAATATAATGACTTTCAGTTGACTTAGGACCTCGGGCAAAGAAGTAAATCTCTATAGTGAAATGTACAGTATATCTAATGTCTGATATAGATCAAGCATCGTCTTATTTTCTCCCTTAATGCTGCAACTTCTTCAGCATTGTTCCTCACTTGGTATGTTGTGTTGTCTGCCCTTTCTCGGAACTATTTCTTCATTTTGTCGAACTCCGTCGTTTGCTCTTGTATCATATTTTTTAGTTGCCCTAAAGGGCAGACTTCTTCAACTACCTCTTTTACTACCCTTCTGATTACTTCAACGTCGCCTCAACTCATGTTTCCACCGGAAGTCACACCGGGGTTCAGATCGTCTCCCGCAATCTATAGTATTACTAGAATCACCGCTGCTGTCAGCATCATCTCTCCTTTCATTCCCATTTCCATTCTACACCCTCCTAATTTCACTTATTGTTTCTTCCCTGCAATCTTCCTATGATCGTCCTGTATTGCTCCACATCAATCATTATCTATAAACTCTTCACTTCTTTCCTGCACTCCACTCCTGCGCTCCCCTCTCGCTCTACCGGAACCCTCCACTCAACACGTCCGTGCTCATCATTGGCTTAGACTGTACTGTTAAAACAAGTATACTTAAGGAAGACTTTGGAACAGTCATGGTCGAGTCTGCAGAAGAGACCTGTGGAAGAGTATCAGGGAGGAAGAAAGATCAAGAAACGCCCTGGTGGAATGACAGGGTAAAAGATATGGTTAAAGGGAAGAAACAATCTTGGAAAAGGTGGCTGAGAAACAGAACAAAAGAATGCAAAACAGAGTACAGGCACTGCAAGAAGGAGTGCTCCAAGGTGGTTCAAGAAGAGAAAAAGAAATGCTGGCAAAAATTCATTGAATCTCTGCAAGAAGATACAACTGGAAACAAAAAGATCTTATTCCAGTGGGTTAAAAAGAAGAAAAACTCAGGTGAAAATGCTAACTTAATTAAAAATGAACAGGAAGTTATGGCACAGAAGCAGGATATATTGCATATGTGGGGAAAATACTTTTAACAGCTTGACAATGTGCAAAATACCTCGGAACAAGGTGAAACCGAAGACCCAGATTTAGTGCAGATGGAAGATAAGGAAAACGAGGTATCCATGGCAGAGATTGAGTGGGCCACTAAAAGAATGAAACGAGGCAAGGCAGCTGGAATTGACGAGGTCACCATAGAAATGATAATAGCAGCAGGAGTAGTTTGTCTACAGTGGTTGTATAGACTCTTCGGAGTGATATGGAGAGAAAAGAGTGGACGAAAGGGGTCATTATACCAATTTTCAAGAAAGGAGACAAGAAGCAATGTGAAAATTACAGAGTGACAGTGATACCTCATACAGCTATGATCCTTGAAAGAATCTTGGATAGACAAATAAGAGACGGAGTAGAGGGAAAATTGGCAGAACACCAGTATGGATTCAGAAGAGGCAGGTCCACATTTGACCCAATATTTACATTGCGTCAAATGATGGAAAGGTATTGGGAATGTGGAAAGGACATGGTTGTAACGTTTCTAGATATTGAGAAGGCATATGACAGTGTTCCAAGGAATTTGGTATGGAAAACATAGACAGAGACACAGATTGGGAATGAAACAATGCAGATGTTAATAGCATTGCATCTAAATTGCAAAAGGTCCATTTCATGTTCGAATCAATTAATAATCCCAAATACTTAACATTACTTACTTTATAAATTTTGTAGCAGTTACAATTAAATTTACAGTTGATATTGTGTACAGTTAATTCATTAAAATCGTTCCGTGTATCAGTTACTGAAAAATTCATAAATTTTGTCTTTTTAATGTTTAAAAATATTCATTATTATCTAACCGTGCAGTGCTCGAGTTGCTCTCTGACTGACGAGATTCCAGCTATCACCCTCTACATAAATGACTGTATCATCTGCATATGTTACGATGAATAAGACGTCAATACCTATATCCCTTTTCTGTACTGGGTCGAGTATGAAGTAAAGTTAGACGAATCTTCGTAGCGAGTCTTAATGACCGTATGCCCTTCCTGATGTCGACCTGATCAGAGGAAGTAATGAAATGAAACGAATGACGTGATATGAGTAACTAAAAGGGATTATATTTACATTATATGTAGGCCTAAAAGTCGTTTTTGCCATTTATTGATTTTTTTTACATTTAGAAATAATGCCTTCCAATGAAAATAGCGAGTATAACTCAAATACATTCATAAGTTTGTTAGAGAACAGTGGAGAATGTTTACATGTACAACTTATAGCTCTTTATAGCCTAGAAGTCATGTATTCACTGCACAAAATTCGAAGATATCGCATATTGGATCCCCCTTTACTTTTTTTGGCTGTAAAAGTGGGGAAAATAGGGGTCTAATACGCGAGTAAAGCGGTAGTTTCTTTAATAGATTTAGACAAGGCAATGCAGGATCAAATAAAATGCCTATAATGGTTAAGTTTATCAACAGCGAGTGTGCCAGCCTGGCTAAGAAAGTGTTTTAAGATTGCTTGATTTGACTTCAGAGATGAAAGCAATGCATATTGTTCCTGAAACATGTATGATAGAAAAAATTATTTTCAATCATTAAAAGTTTATTGACAAGGTGGACCCAACCTAAAACTATTTTAAAATAGTTTCTTTAATAGATTTAGATAGGTCGATACAGGATCAAATATAATACCTATTATGGTTAAGTTTATCAACAGTGAATACAGCAAAGCGTGAAATCCACTGAATCTTAATACTCATTCGAGTGCTCGTTATTGTTGTCATTGTTATTATTACTATCAAATGCGCTGTTGTAGACAAGCCTTTTGTAAACGTGTAGTGAATCGTGACACCGTTTGGGCCGCGCTATGTTTGAGTTTGTAGCCTATCTTTCGTGTGAAGGGTACAGAAGTTTTGAGGGCCGGCTAGTAGCTTATAATATCACGCATGTGTAATTTTGTAAATACAGAGCAAGTTTTGAAATAAAGTGACATCACATTGTAAGATGAAAATTGTTTGTTGGTTTTGAGTTTGTGAAGTTTGTTTGCATGTGTTCAGTCCTGATCCAGCCAATCCCAAGCTACCATTCATATCGGTGGATCGTGATCTCGAAATCAGGCTGCCAACTGTATTGTCTAAATCATTGTTATTCAATGTGTGGTAGCACTGAGGGTACGCGGTTCATCTCAAGGGGTACGCAAATTTATCATAGCTTATGGTTTCGGTGAGCAGTTCAAAAAATAGTTGAGTCTACTCAAACAATGCAATATTAAAGTGATAAATTGTTTGAATTCAACAAAATAACTTTGTGACAATAAATAAGAAACTCAATCCTTTCAATTTCAAGCATTAAAAAAATTGCCAAAATGACCAAAATTTTTATTTTTATCTCCGGAGTGTCGCCTTAAGGCCACGGTCGCTTCCTTCCCATTTCTAGGTCTTTCCTATCCCATCATCGCCATAAGACCTATCTGTGTTGGTGCAACCTAAAATAATAAAAAAATGTACTTCCTCTTAAAAACAAAAATCACCACCACCACCGCACTACGAGGAGATTTCCTATGTGGTTGTTTTTTTTTTTTTCTCATGTAATCAGTCTTTTATAAACAAGTGCAAATGTATTTAAAAATTTATTACACCCTTCCTTGTCATTAAGTCTCTGGTTGCTTCAAGATACAATGTGCGTTCAGTCCTTAAGTACGCAGGTTAACATAAAGAAAATCCTCAACTTGAAAAATACATGTAACACTGAGCTCTTGGCTCCAAAATTAGGCCATTCTTTCCTTGCGAAAAGGTAAATAATCTGTGGTTGTAAATGCGTGGTTATGCATAGTATTTGTGCTACAGATAAGATCCCTTTTGTTCGCTGAGCCATACGACTCTGATTTGTTGCAATGATAACTGATCAAAACTCAGACGTCGAAAATTACTCCCTGTATTGGGCACATGCATTAACACATTGAAAACTAAGTTGAATGAGATCAGCATACGAAATTCAAATCCTACCCTCACAGTAACGTGAGTAATTACACAAATCGAACTCCCCCAGGCAAAAAAGAATCAGCCCATGCATAAAGTCATGGCTGAGCAATGCGGGACCAGAACCCACATTACAATATTGGGAACAAACAATAATATAGGACATAAAATGCACAATCTCTGAAAGGACACAACGTGGATAAAAATATAAACAGTTCTTGTAAAAAAACAAAAAAAAACATGGTTGGTATTTGGCTGTGCGTCAAATGGGAACCGGGATTCTTTCAAGATGGCCAAAGACCCTCCTCCATACTCGTCCACCATTGGCTATATTTGGGCTAGAAAATAAAGAGTGGCTCTTTTGCTCAATTCCCTAGGAATGAGCTTTCAATATTAAAACTATTGTAAATTATTCGGGTGGTTTTGGAAGATGTACATGTATGTTTTTATTGGGTACTGCTGTGTATTGCTTGCAATCCTCCAAACCGACCCATCCCTTGCTGGCACCATGGGAGGTATACGATCCTCCTAATACTTACCATTCCTGTCTTGAGGGTAATGGGCCTCAGCTGACTGAGAACAAATTCACACTAGTTAACCAAATTCTTTTATCACTTGCAAGCCCTTTTATCATAATAATAATTATTATTATATTATTATTATCATCATCATCATTGCGAGTAAACATCAGTTTACTCATCCTCATTACAAATGTCACCATTACCCTGTATTTGGCGTCGTGTAGTTATTTATCTCTTGGTTTTGCGCCAGACACATTTCTCCGGTCAACACATACAACTCTCCTTCTTATGAGCATAAGCATGTAGCTTTTCCTCAAATCATTCATTAATCCACCCCAGACTGATTTTCATTCCAGCCTATTCGCTAAGTCTCTGTTTTCACTGTTCAAAACCTTTTGATGACATGGCTTATAGTGGACTGCTCAGACATGATGTTCGGTTCGACCCTGGACTCACTGATGCCCCTGCAAGCTCAGCAACAAAAATGCCCCAGAGGAGGATCTTATGTGACTAACATGCATTAAGTAAGGTATAAGATAAAAGATGAGTGTAGTGCCCTTGCCAACAGGTCCCAAGTTCAGTTCCCTATCCTTATCATATTGTAGAAGACACTGTTTCCACAAATACAACTCAAATTTCCCCCTATGGTAACCTTCCAGAATATCCCACATAGGCAAACAGTATTATTCATCCCAATCTGAGGCACTCATTTAACTACACAGGATAACTCCTGAAAGAAATATAAAAGTAAGCATTGATCCCGTTCATAACCAACACTGTGGGTGTCCTGCATCGAACTATCCCTTTTTTATTTTTTTATTTTACAAGCTTTTTCAATGTTCACGTGCTTAGTATAAAAAGGGTCACTTATCTGGCATCTGGTGAATGCTGTTTACCTGGCTCTTATAGTTAAACTTAGCTGTCCACTGAGCCTGAAATGACTCTCTACTAAATGCAATAATTATTAGTATACTGTTGACCCTACTACAAAATCTGTTCAACAACTTTCCGGCACACAAATTAATTTAAGCCTGATTCACAGCTCAAAGTAGTGGACATTGTGTGGTTGTAAATAAAGTGCTGTTCTTACACCGAGGCTAAGAATATAATTCCTGCGTCCTTAAAAATATTTTTCCTAATCGAAGCAAAGTTCATTTCAGTGATCATGTCCTTTAGATACCGAAATTGGTACTCATGTTACTTCCTAAACTATGAAGTGGACTGGTAGACAGTGATACTTTCGAGGTACATTTCTGTGACTGGAAGATAACTTGAAAATGGCTGTGAGGCACCATTGTCCACCAATTTATTCCTTTCTAAGGCCACATCCGTAGATAATGTAGAGTGGGGTTGATGACGAAAAAGAGGTCCGCCATCTGTGGTTAGAAAATTACGCTGAGGGTCTCAAATCCTAGCCCTTGGGTGACAAAGATCCAACATTCATTTGTGATCGGAATCCGATCAAACAATTTTTCATAATTTACTCATTTAGGGATGCGCTACTGGGGTCACTGACCATTCCCACTATGTTGGCTGTAAATGTCGGTTAATTCCCTTAGGGTGACCGTTAATGTGATTTGCTTAGACAGTATCCTCAGGATAGAAAAGGTTGGCGTATTGTCGGGTTTGATCATTTATGACTGTTCAGGTCGGTCTTTTATTGAAATTTCAGATATCTGGATTCAGAGATAATGAATTCATTTTCAAAATGTTTTCCTGAAGTTGGCATTATTGGGGCATTCTCTTTTTTAGCGACTGCTTACCAAAATTTTAAAGTTTTAATGAACCTTCCTTGTCTACCCTGTTTGTCTTTTCTTGTCTTGGGCAACCGCACTCCCTGCGTGAGGGCATGTAGACCCCTCTTGGCTCCCAACTGCCACTCTGTTATTCTGCAAAGACCAGATTTATTGACATCAGAATTAAATTCTCATGAAAATGAGCAGAACAATAGTGCATTGTATAATAGTCTGCTCAAAATCTGACTCTGTAAAATCATGAAGAAATGGTGCAAAGTCCCTTGAGTGTGGTGTTCATACAACATTTGGGTATAATATGATAAACATATTTTAATTTTATTGCATACTTTTCCAGTGAATGCAACATATTAGTTTTCTTAGATCTCCTGTACTGTTGAGTGAGTGTGTGACAGTTGCTTATCTAAAGAATGACATTTGTTTCCACATGCAAAGACCAGATTTATTGACATCAGAATTAAATTCTCATGAAAATGAACAGAAAAATAGTGTATTGTATAATATTTTAGTCCTTCAAAGTATCACCAAATCACATAGCCTGTAAGGCTTTTTAATATGGTTTGATCATAATTATTTATTAAATTTATGTTGTAGTTTTTTTAATTTTTTCAGTGTATTTTAAATCACCAAAAAGTGCAGTGTGTTAATACCACCTTATAACAATAATATTAGCACATGTTGTTACCCGTGTGTCAAAAATCATAAAGGGACTACAATTCCCCTACTCATTTTGTAGATTGTGGTTAATTTTAATCATGTATCAATTAGTCTCACATTATATGTAGCTGAAGATGTCTCGAATTATGGGACGAAACATGTAACATGTAGTACTCTTTAACATGTTTAATATCTTAATGATCAATATTCACGGATTGTATTGAAAAAGGTGGACAATTATATCTCCAAAGTAACGGGATAGTTGACATCAGTATAACTAGACATGAAATTTATTTTATGTAATTCTTTCTCTCATTCAAAATCAGTATATCCAGTGTAATATAATGCATTTCTGTGGCATGCTCATATTTCTGCATTATGCTACATAATATTTGCCAGCTCTATATCCTTGACTCCAATTGCGTTTCCATATTCAGGTTGTGCTTGACAACATTCATGGGATTAATTCTCCTCATGGTGTAAATGTTAGTGTAACCCGCAACTGAGCACTCTAAGAGACACACCTGTACTGCAGCTATACTTGTCAGTGCAGATACAACATGCCTAGTGGCGGTAGTAGGCAACTGCTAAGTTTTATATGGATGCAGAACGTGCGAGGTCAATGGTGTCCCTTGTTGGAATGTTTTCTGAGCAAGTTAGATTTAAATGTGAAATATCCAGTTACTTCTTTGTCATGTCATAGTCCTGTTTTAGTTATATTTTAGTTTTACTGCTTTGCTATGAAACTTTATTATATGTGTACTATCTCTGCAATATGATTTTTGCTTTTCAGGAAATTGAAGAGGCTTGCAAGCGAATCAAACGGGAAATTGACAATCTAGGTCCGGAAGTTGGTGAGCTTAAATGTATTCCATTGTATTCAACACTCCCACCTAATCTTCAGCAACGTATTTTTGAACCTGCGCCACCTAACAAACACAATGGTGCCATTGGACGTAAGGTAGTGGTCTCGACAAACATTGCTGAGACATCCCTTACAATTGATGGAGTGGTTTTTGTGATTGACCCAGGATTTGCTAAGCAGAAGGTGAGATCTTCAGTAGTTGTTATTGTGAGAAGTGTTGTATTTGTAGAATGTTTGATATCTAAAATACTGTAATGTGGGGTGTATAATGAAAGCTGATTAACGGCAAACCAGTACCTGCTGGAGTTCCCTCTGTTGGCTGTTTCCAGTCAGATAGCGTGGACTGTTGCTGCCAGTATTGATCGCGAGGAATGCTTGGTGTGACGAGCTGCCCTGGTGTTATTAATGAAACTACTCTGTGACCTGAGATGCTGTTGTACTATTTCTTGACCATAGAGAGGATGACTGTTGTCCAGCTCTTGTATGAGTTTCTCAATTTCAACTGCTACATGCTGTTGGATTGAAGGTGGAGCCATCCTACAAGTGTGGTAGAGCTTTTTGTTGTGTAGTAGTTTGAGGCAGCCAGAAATTGTCATTAAAAGCAGTATCCACTTTCTTGGAATGGACAGAGTTGACCCACACTAGAGCTCAACTATAGAGAAAAAAATTGCCAAGGCTGTTGTTCGTACTGTTGCTGGGTGTGCTTCCCAGCTTAACCCTGTTAGTATGCATTGTAGACTACTCCTGGCTCTGACCTTCATTCTGACAGGATGAGAATGTTCTCTAAAAGACCAAACAAGCTGAACTCCAAGGTATTTGACAACAGGGGTGAACTTGGGTTACCTCCTTCGCAGCTGATGTGGAGTTTGTAACTTGCAGTACGATTACGTAGATTGAAAAGTGTAACCTGTATTTTCTTAGGATTCAGCTGAAAATAATTGTCCCTTTAATTTATGAACAGTACATTAAGGCAGTTCTGCATTTTGGAATCTACTTCCCAAAATGATCTGGATTGGGTTCAAACACAGACAGTCAGCAAAGAGAAAATATTTGGTGTTCAGTTCAGTAGGTTGTTCATTAGTGTACAAATATACTAAAGAGAATGTGTGCAATAACACTATTCCATTGGTTCCTCCAACTTTTTTTTTTTTTTTTTTTTTACCTTGAAGCATCATTTTGAGCTGTCTATTCATTAACAAGCATAGAATAATTCTTGTAAGTTTGAAGTCTTCCCTCATTTTAAAGAGCTTGGTGGTTGATCGTATCGTAAGCAGGCAGTCAGCTCAACAGAATCAGCACCAGTTACTAAGGTCCTTCTGAAATCCATCCTCAATATACTTGGTTAGGTTCAGCACTATGTCTGCGCACAATCATTCTGGTTTGAAGCCTGCTTGTTGATTAACCCTTTTCTACAGACTATCTTTGACTCACTGTCTCGCAAAACCTAGAGTAATAATTTGCCTGTCAGGTATAGTTATAAATGAAATGTCGTATGGCTTTTAGTGCCGGGATATCCCAGGACGGGTTCGGCAGGTATAGTTGTGAAGTACCTTCACTAAATAATTTATTTTGTAAAATCCACTCAAGATATTGGTTTCAAATTTTGTAAGAAGGGAAAATACACTAGAGGTATTCTAAAATAATTCAATGAGATCACCTAATTACACGAAGGAACTCCCCATTTCTGACTGATACATCAAGAAGCATCCAACATGGTGCAAGTTAATGCTAAATAGTTTATTCTTAAAGAAAGCAGGACTTTACTCTAAATCCCCCAGTTTATTTCATTTTCGGAATCTGTCAGATGAAGATATTTAGATAGCAAATCATACTGCCTCTCAGACATACAAATTATAAGCTATTTTTCACTGAATGGGGTTGGAAGATAAACTGACATTAGTCGGAATGTTGTGTAGTTAAGTAGAGGTCCATAGTCCAAAACAGAATTAACTGGAGGATTAAAACTGATGATTATGTTTTGTACAAGTAGGCCTAATATTTTAAAAGGAGACAGTACCTGAATGAGCATCCCCTGTCCTGTGCAATATACTGTATTTCGATTTCCTTCAGGTTTATCTTCTGTTCCAATTGCTTCCCACACCATTTTTATTATTATATCTACAACTTCAAACTCAACTTCGTCAACATATTGCCATATGTACTCGCGTATTAGACTGCTTTTTTCTTCCACTTTTACAGCCAAAAAAAGTAAGGGGGTTCCAATATGCGATAACCTCAAATTTTGTGTAGTGAACACATGGCTTCTAGGCTATAAGGAGCTACATATTATACATGTAAACATTCTACAGTATTCTTGAACAAACTTATGAATGTATTTGAGTTGTACTGGTTATTTTCATTGGAAGGCAGTATTTCTAAATGTAAAAAGACAAATGGTGAACATGACTTTTAGTCCTACTATAAAGTAAATATAGTCAGTTTTAGTTACTCATATCACATCATTTGTTTCATCTCGTTAATTCCCCCGATTAAGTTGCGTCAAGAAGGGCATACGATCGTAAAAACATGCTACAAAAATTCACCTTGCTTCATGCTAGACTCCGTAGAGAAAAGAGATAAGGGTATATTGTATTATCATATTATGCAATATTGATAGAAAAGAACTTAATGGCTAGTCATTTGCGTCTGTCAGTTGAGCAGAGTCCTGAGTAAATCTAATCCCTCCTTTTATTTGAATTAACGTCTTGTGTCGCCAACTTCCCTGCTTTGCAGGTTATAAATTTCATTTTTTGTCCATATTAAAGATCTACTTGTGATACAAATTCTTATAATTTTGTTAAATACCACCAATTCAGTACAATAATAACGTAATAAAAACGTGCATATTTATTAAGTTGTTAATATGGTACATGTTTCGCTCCTTTTTCGTGAGATCATCAGCCAATTGTCATTTACTTAAGGTCATATAAGATCGTGAATCTATTCTATTGTATTAAATTATGTTTGTAAACCTGATTGACAAATCTTATAATATTTTACAAGTCATATAACAATAAAATTATGTCTTTAAGTTAAAACATATTTGTCTAAAATCTATCTAAGTCTAACATTTTATTGACAAAACTCATCTGGTGAACATCCTTTAAAATTATTTTAAAAACCTTTTGAGATCTGGCTAATTCTATTCATTCAATGTTGCTTGACTTATATGCTTGTTGTTGAAACTTCGTTAACTATATTAAATTTTCTACAGTTAATTGCCTATGTTATGAACATTTAACTTGTTCTCAATGTTGCTGGAGTAACATTTGTACAATATGTATTGGCATTGATCTTATGTTGTCAGTACGAGGTTATTGTTTATGAACAAACTTGTTGGTGAATAAAAACTTTCTAATGTGAGGTAGAATTTGAATGGTTCTCATATGTTCCAAACTGGGCTTGTTGGTATTTCTGTAATGAAAGATAAAAAATATATGTTTATGGTTTTGATTATAATTCTGTATAAACTTCTTATCGAAAGGATTGTCACTTACTTTTCTTTCTGCTGCGTAATTGTCTAGTGTTACTCCTAGCCTCTTGAGAACACTCGTATTGACGACATAAGATTAATGCCAATACATTTTGTACAAATGTTACTCCAGCAACATCGAGAACAAGTTAAATGTTCATAACATAGGCAATTATCAACTGTAGAAAATTTGTTAATATAGTTAACGAAGCTTCAACGACAATCATACAAGTCGAGCAATAGTGAATCAATACAATTAGCCAGATCTCAAAAGGTTTTTAAAATAATTTTAAAGGATGTTCACCAGATGAGTTTTGTCAATAAAATGTTAGATAGATTTTAGACAAATATGTTTTAACTTAGACATAATTTTATTGTCATATGACATGTACCATATAAACAAATTAATAAATATGTAAGTTTTTATTACATTATTATTGTATTGAATAGGTGCTACTTAACAAAATTATAAGAATTTGTATCACAACTTCCCTGCCACTGGCATGTCGTCATTCCAAATGACGTCGTCTTCACTGCCATCTCGTTAGCCATGCATCGAGAGCATTCGAGGTCCCATCTTCTTGAAAGTTTTAAAAATAATTTCGTTCCCAACTATAGAATCCAGTCAGTGAGAATCTATTTCCAAATGGTTTCTGGAAAGTTTGCGTATGTGTAGCAGAAACCACCCCTTCCGAATAAAGACGTGCTGCAGAAAGCGTGCCAAACCACCAGGTGATGACTAGCATGTTAAGAGTTGTACTTCCGAATGTGATACATAGTGACTGGAAGCGTTCTTTGCATAAGTGCAGCTATCAAAATCCAAACACTTATTTTTAAGGATATTTCATGCTTGTTGTCCACATTTATCACATCAGGATTTACCTAAACAGCTGTAAATGAGATAAGAGGGATTGCATTGTTAAGGTTAGGTATGCTATTAAGTGCCCACATAGTGCCAGAAGCTCCACGATGGGAAGATTAAAAATAAATAACAGGAAAGTTTACCGCATTTATGGATATCTACAGGTGTAAAAGTTTCAGACAAATTTATTAAAAAATCACCATTCCAATACTTCACATTCTTTTCTTTTACCTCAACCAAATATCATTAACTCTTTTCTGAGTATTTTGTAGATTATAAGAAGGAATGTTTTTTTCTTTGTAAGCATCTTAAAAACTTTGGAATTAATTCAAGCTTCAAACATTCTTTTTAAAAAATAGATATCTCTGGAGATTTTGTGGACCTTGACTTTAAGATTAAGATATCAGTTTTTCATATTTGCCTGGTTGGCTGTTATATTACATGTTATGAGTCTCATTATGATAGCCATATTGGAGTACAGAATGTAAAAGTTTCAAACAAATTTATTTAAAAACCACCATTACAATTGGAATGCTACCATGGCCAAACTCTCTGAAAACTTAGGTTTCAAGTACTTGGTTCCTTTTTTTATATTGAACTCTTACTCGCATTGAATTACAGCAATGTTTTGGCATAGCACTTCATAGGGTATAACATTTAGTGTAGAAAGCAATTAATGCTCTCTAATCCTGCGGTGCTTCTCAGCAGGACATACATAGATGAGACCAATCTCCAGCAGTGATACACCAGCATACAACATGGCCGAACAACACACACTTCAAGCAGGACAACCCGATCTCAACAACCCCACCATACAACACCAACTATACCTCTGTTCCATCAAACCAGCCATAAAGAAAAATTTCTACAAATCACATATCTCTGTACTAGCTTATTTCCAATATTCCATGTTTATCACAAGTGGGACACCATTTGAAATAATGACACAAGTTTGGCGCACTGAGGCCTTGAGAACTGTCAGAGACCCACTTCGTTTACAGGCACCAAAATCTTGCACAACTCTCTCTATATAGTTCGCTTGTTTACCAAGATATCCCACTTTTCAGAAACAATGCCACCAGTCCAACATAGAATTCTTACAACGTGCAAACAATGACTCACCTACATCAACAAATACACACAGTATGCTGACAATGTAATACGCAATTCTGACAATGCAAAACAATACCTACCGAGCTCGATAGCTGCACTCGCTTAAGTGCGGCCAGTATCCAGTATTCGGGAGATAGTAGGTTCGAACCCCACTGTCGGCAGCCCTGAAAATGGTTTTCCGTGGTTTCCCATTTTCACACCAGGCAAATGCTGGGGCTGTACCTTAATTAAGGCCACGGCTGCTTCCTTCCCACTCCTAGCCCTTACCTGTCCCATCGTCGCCGTAAGACCTATCTGTGATATAGATGTTGATTCCCATAGGGAATCTGAAATATTTGTTCTGAATGAGTAAATTTATAATACCAATATAAATGGTCCGTTATTGGACATTATAAATTTTCCAGCTAACTCATTCCAATATTTCAGATTCCCTATGGGAATCACCATCTATATCATCTGATGGCCAAGCAGGCATCAATTTTTGATAATGGGACAAAGTCTCTCATAGTGCATTGGCACTGCTGGTGGCTACAATTAGCCTATGCAGTGGCCTGCATGGTATGCACTAGCCAGCGTCTTGGTAGGTGTGCTAGGTACCAACTGATGAGCCCAGCCTAGCACACAAGGGCGAAACACTGGCAACCAGGAATGAGTTAGCTGGAAAATTTATAATGTCCAATAACGGACCATTTATATTGGTATTAGACCTATCTGTGTCGGTGCGACGTAAAAAACAACTAGCAAAAAAAGAACAAAAAAACAATACCTGATCCATAACTAGCCGTTAATATTAACATAAATGCAGAAACTGACTTGGTGTGGAGTTGAAATTTTGTCCCATTACAAAGCCAATAACATAATTATTATTTATTATCAATTTTTCATAACTTAGCAATGCCAGTAACTCATAGAGTAGGAAAGAAATGCATTACAATTTCAATCTCAAATCAGTGACTCATTGAGGAGGGATGTAGAGATGGCACCATCCTTGTTGAATCTGTGGGATCAGTGTGGCTGTATTTTGGTATCCTGTATGTTGACAGATCAAATGAAATCATGGAAGAGCTTTACTAAAAATTTTCCTTCCAAGAAAATTCTTACCAAATAAAGCAAGAAGTATATCTTACAATTTGTTTTCTTCTTCTTTCGGGCTCTTTTTCTAATTCTAGAATTCCTTATTTATATAGTGTTAAAATACAACCTTTTAAAGAATTAGTCTCTCAAGACTCGTTTATGTGATTTATTATTCTTTCAGTTATGCAATTGTTGACTTCAATTTTCAGGTTTACAATCCACGTATTAGAGTGGAATCCCTTCTGGTATCTCCAATCAGTAAAGCATCTGCACAACAACGAGCAGGCCGAGCTGGCCGTACAAGGCCTGGGAAATGTTTTCGGTTGTACACGGAGAAGGCTTTCAAACAGGAAATGCAAGATAATACATATCCTGAAATTCTGAGATCAAATCTTGGTTCTGTTGTACTTCAGTTGAAAAAATTGGGCATTGATGATTTGGTGCACTTCGATTTCATGGATCCACCAGGTAAAATATTTTTTTTGTGGTAGGGAAAATGAACTGTTCTATATTTTCTATTTCTAGAAATATACAGTATAACCCCAAATTTGCGTGACTTTAATTTAGTGTAAACCTGCTTAAGCTCCAAAAATTATTTCAGAGGAGAAAATTTTATATTGATATACTGGAATTTGCATTAGGGTAAAACCGACCTTTGGCATAAGGAAACATTAACATTTTTTAGTATTTATTTCTATTCTTTATAGTTATGGACTTGAATACCTACAAAAACAGATGTTATAAGCTTACTAAGGATAATGTAAGGCAGAAGAGGAATTTGTAGTGCGGGTGCGTAGCGCTTAAGTAAGATGTCGGACGACTTCCATATCAATCCGACCGCAGCTGTTGTAGTACAGTAGAAGTCCAATGTAGCAAGAACCCTGTTGTAATGTTAATTTTTTTATGCCCCTCAGAAATTCCTGCATAAATCTGGAAAAAAAACCTTCTGTTATGAGAACCCTTTCGCTTGTTCACCTGTTATTACGAGCAAATTTGGGCACATTAATTTTGCCTTTATAGACATTAATCACTCCAGCATACAGTATATGTTGGTTGTGATTGATCATCTTCCTTATCGTCTGCCTCCATGGCTAATTGGTTAGCGTGCTGGCCTTTGGTAAAAGGAGTCCCAGGTTCGATTCTCAGTCGTACCAGGGATTTTAAATTTCATTAGTTAATTCCTATGGCTTGGGGGCTGGGTGTTTGACATCTTCGGCATTAGATTTAATCTTACGTAGGGCCTTGCTCTCACAGATGCACAGGTCACCTGTACTGCGTCAACCCAAAAGACCTGCACCAGGCCTCTCCGGAGGCCAGACCATTACAGTAGAACCTCGATAATTCGAAATCGGTTAATTCAAAATCCCACGTAATTCGAAGAAGCTCTCGTTCCCGGAAACATGAGATACAGTTTTGCATGTTATTTAAATTGTTTAATTCGAAATACGGATAATTCGTAATTCGAACTACAATGTCGGCCCCATTACCGAAATTCAAATTTTAATTCGAAACTGCCTTTACATTTTAAAACAATAGTATATTACAGAGTAATTTCAACTCAAAATTTATCCGCTTCATAATAGAACGCGTGTTCCGGAACGTGGAGGGGTAGCTTTCCGCACTTACTCACTTCGGTGGGTCTACAGTGCGCTTCATGATTGCCAAGTTGAATGAAATCGGAATTATTTTGTATTCAACCTTTTCAGGAATGCCGTAATATCACGCAACAGGCAGTGTGCGGGAAAACAGAATGCGCGAACACTGGCGATGCCGACAGTTGACGAAAAAGCGTGGCTCATATAATAAATTCGTAGGCACCGAACAATACTCTCATTGCCGATGAAACTGTATTGCTTTATTTTAATGCGAGCCCAAACGGTCTTATGGTTTTAAAGGAGATAGTGCCAGCCGGGGAATCGTACAAGGGTCGGGGATGGGGGTCATTGTAGAGCGTTGCAATTGCATTGCACATGGAAGCGAGAAACTTTATCCCCTCGTCATAGAAAAGTTCGATAAGCTACGTTTTAAGGGCGTCGGGCACTTTCCATGCTAGTACAAAGCATCGAAAAATGCAAACAGTACAGATATCCAAAAAATAATGCATTTGTACAGGGGAACCAGCATAATTTATCCTCGTCTTTGAATTGTGTGATTTTTTTTCTTTCGTTGCGTGAGGTTATGTTCGTCAGTGATTTATCCAAGTGCATTATTTGAACATTGTAAATGCATCTTGTTGGATACATTTCGGAAATAGTTTTTCTATGGCATTGGAAAGGTTTAAACTGTGAATCGAGATGTTTGCATGTATTAATGGGTCTTAGAATACTTTGTGACGCGGCAAGTGTTTACATTTCTGAAGTACGAGAAAAGTGCCATGGCGGGAATTCGTACAAGGATAGTCATAGGAAAGTTTGATTTTAAGGGCATCGGGTACTTTCTGTGTAAATACAAGACATCTAAAATGCATACAGTATAGTACTCCAATGAATAAAGCACTTGCACATGGGAGCCAGCATAGATTTCTACTCGTCTTTGAATCGTGCTTTTTTTTCTTTCTTTCGTTGCGTGAGGTTGTATTTGCCAGTTAGATATGCAAGTGCATTATTTGAATACTGTAAATGCACCTTTTTGGATTCATTTTGGAAATAGTTCTTTTTTCATGGCATTTGAAAGGTATAAACTGTGAATCAAGGTTATCTGCATGCAGTAACGGGCTTAGAATATTTCGTAACGCGGCAAGGGTTGGTACTTCTGAATTGCGAATTGGCGGTTAATTCGAAATCACGTAATTCAAAGTCCGATTTTTTAGTCCCAACGATTTCGAATTAACGAGGTTTTACTGTATAATCTTCCGTATCAGTTCCTTGCTGCGTGCATGAGTGAACTCTCGTTGGCATTTGAAGGGGCTGTCATTGTCGATCGATAATACCTGTCAACTCATGACTCCGACTTCTGTAAACAAACATTAGGAGAACATGTTTTTGCAATGAGTATGTAAATAACATGGTTGACAGCAGTTGTTTACTTAGAAATAAGGGCTGAACTAGACTGTAGTGAATTGTAATTATTGAAATGAGGATTCTAATACTGCTGACACTTGAATAGAACATCATGCATATATATATATATATATATAATTACAGTCTGTAAGACTTGTGATTTTAGTGTACCAATTAGTACAATCGTGTGTACATACAGTGAAACTCGGTTAAGAAGTTCCGCATAAGATGTTTTCCCGCCTAAGAAGTGTTGATATTCTTGGTCCCTTGATCAGTTGCATTAAGATATATGTATATTTTTCCCGTTTAAAATGTTCTGTTGTAAATATATTTTCCGCTTAAACAGTTCAGATTTTAGAGCCCCTTGAGATAGAAAACGTCCGCTCAAAGCAGCCCGTGGTTAGAACCCTCCAGTCTCCGCGCAAGTTGCACCCTGTGTTAGACCGTTCGCGCGCTCGCGGTGTGTGTCTGGTGTCACGGAACATGTGCGGGCCTGCCACGGCCATATGACGTCACGCTATGACAACACGGACAGCAGATGCTCACTCTCGACTTGAATCGAATCGAACCCATCAGTCAAAATTTCCACTCCACCGTTCCATCTAGCGGAATAAAATCGAACGGGATTCTACGTAAGAAACATAAAGTACGCAATGGATGATTTGATAAAACTTTAATGCAGTAATTTGCGGGCCGCGACAGGGTGAAGTCATTAATCGAGGTGGCCTAAACATTAATTAAAAACCGTAAAGTGCATTTGTCCACAACATTACTGTTAACCTACCACAAAACTGAATATTCTAACCTGTCTGATTTTTCATTCCCTTGCTTATTTCCTTCCAGGCATTCAGTCTTACGTTGTTGCAATAATACTTATGGGCCTTGCCGTAGAGGAAATTAAGTTTTTGAACTAAACTGATAAGATTTTCCGTGTCTATTATTAGTGAGGTGAATAAAAACAACTTCGCGACTCTATGCAGGAAACAGCCGATTTGCCAGCAGCCAGCTGATACACATGCCGCCAAACAGCCGGGCAGCCGGCCGAAAGATCCCGATCGTTTACGAAGTTGAACGAATGTTGGTAGCCAACTGGGTGTTGAGGGAGGCACACATAATCATTGCAATACCATGTGTTGGCATAAAATTGAAAGTTATTTTTAATTTTACCTTTATACGAGCTAAACATTGTATTATCGTGTCACTCGTAATTATTACATCGCATTATTAGAACGTAGCACAAGGATGAGGAGACATGAAATAAAATTATCGCGGGGAAAGAAACTGTTTACGTTTAGATGTGCTAGCGTTGCTACTGCGCCTTTATCTCTCCCACGTAATACCCCAGATACATTTCCATGTACTAATTTCTGCAACTTCGAACCAATGTTTCTTTTCTTCATTACCTATAGCATGAAGAGGATTGAAGCGGGAAAATAAACTCAATACTGGCTTGGCCATGCGGTACTTGTGAAACAGCCAGAAACTACGCCCGTTGCCGTGACAACCAGTAGGAATGCAGGGGCGATTTAGGCCTAGGTTCTAAGAATCTCTAAGAGTAAGTTGCTAGATTTCCCATTTGCTGCCGTTATCCTTGAAGCAGGTGTCAGGGGTGTGAGGAAGATAGAAAGCACATGCTAACAAACTGTAGTACACGTCTTGTCATTGCTTCTTGTAAGCCTAAGCTACGGATTGCCAAGCATAGTGTAGCGTCATAATTAGTATGAATAGGAATCGGTGAAGTTAGTTGTACTTGTAATGTCAACGTACAAGCTTTTTTTAAGTGAAAATGAGCGCATCTCAGAGGAAAGAGATCAAGCGAATGGCACTAACAATAAAAGACAAAGTGGAGAGTGGCGTCATCTACACTTTCTCGTGTTGCCTTGGCAAAGGAGCTGGGGATGACGCCGTCTACTTCGAAGAAACAAGAGATCTCTGCTTCTGCAGGGAATACTTCAGCAAATTGTAAGGAAGTTAAATCTGAAAAGTACGATGAAATAGAACAAGTTCTGCTAATATGGTTTAAACAGCAGCGAAGTTTAAACATACCTTTCAGTGGGACTATTGTGCAGGAGAAAGCCTCATGCAAATTAAGGGTACCTTTTACCGCGTCGAGCGGGTGGCTGGAACGCTTTAAAAATCGAGCCGGCATCGTTTACTAAGCCGGCCCCATGGTGTAGGGGTAGCGTGCCTGCCTCTTACACAGAGGCCCCAGGTTCGATTGCTGGCCAGGTCTGGGATTTTTACCTGGACCTGGTTCGAGGTCCACTCAGCCTACGTGATTAGAATTGAGAAGCTATCTGACGGTGAGATAGCGGCCCCGGTCTAGAAAGCCAAGAATAACGGCAGAGAGGATTCGTCGTGCTGACCACACGACACCTCGTAATCTGCAGGCCTTCGGGCTGAGCAGCAGTCGCTTGGTAGGCCAAGACCCTTCAAGAGCTGTAGTGCCATGGGGTTTTTGGTTTTCGTTTACAAAACAATTTGTTGCGAAGCAGTGAGTGTAAGTTCGGAGGAAAGGGAAGTGTGGAAGGACATGGTTCTGCCTGCTAAAATAATCAAACCTTGCAACGTTTTTATATAAGTTAATATGTTCCCTTCTCTTATCAAATATATTTATAATATGGTATGTTCAATTATTTTACTTTATCTCTAAAAATATTGTCATGATAATCAAATTTTTATATTGTGGCTTTCTGTAAGCAGCTCTTATATATCGGCCTATTTCGGTATTGTTCACAAACAAGGAAATCTGTTGGCTGTGTGTTTCACATGTATTTCAAAGTACAGAATAAGTTTTTGGGTATTACCCCTTTTAAAAAGTTTCCTGTTTAAGAAGTTTTTTTTTTTCTTTTTTGCAGTCCCTTGAAAAACTTCTTAACAGAGTTTCACTGTATGTATATTGCCCCCTATATCCCGGGTAGGCTCAGCCTGTGAACAAGAGTTCCAATGGTGGACTGTTCGATAACTGGTTTCGCTTATTTTAGGGGCAGTTAAAAGGACAAGGACTGGCGACAATGGATAAACAGATTTTTTTAAAAAATTTGGCATTTATTTATAGTAGCACTCCTTGAATAACAATTTAAACAAAATTTACAAATAAATCTCGATGTTCTCTTAATATTTCTTCTCATAAGATTGTTTGACAACATTCAGACTCCTTGGTTCTCCCACAATGAATCCTGAATTACACTGAAGTGTGAATAAAAATAATAATTAGCCTTCGCCTGGCCCGAGAAAAATTATAATTATTGAGGGTGAACCTCATCTATACTTCTTTGAATAAATGTTCTTAACAGAAAATTGACAATCGCGATAGCACGTTTACAATTTAAGAAACTGAAAATTTTATCTTAATTTCAAAAGAATTTAAATAATATCGTCATGAAAATCTCACAAATAATATTGAGATTTTTGCATTATCATTTTATCTTAATTGTTAGAAAATTCCTCTGATATTGAAATAAATTTTAGTCAAAAACTTGAATAGATTACATTTTCAAAAATATTTCAAGTAACGTTATTTCAAACAATTATGACGATTTAAAATTTCACAAACATTATCAAGATTATAAAGAAGCATTCTATCCATGAAAATCCTTCAGAATGAACTTCAAAATAATTTATAACATTAATAAAGTAATGTTACACACGCCTTGGAACTTTTACAATATTTACATGTTTTCATAAACCTTTTTTAACCTTTGTTTGTGCGAGGTTGAAATAATGAGCCTATTCATTTCTAATAGCACTTCAATGTAGATCTTTACTGAAATATATAATAAAATTCGCTAAACACCATTAATTCTGCACGAAAAATTAGCACAAACAACGCCGAAGTAACCTGAGACCATCGTGGTGAACACGTGGTCAGGTTAGAACCACATTTCAATAAATCACAGAATATATTTTGCTAACTACTGCATTCATTTTACATGCACACACATGATACACATCATTTACTTACATTATTTACAAACGAGTTCTAGAATTTAAATTTAGATTTTGATTATTATCATAATCCTAGCAATGGATTGGTCAGATGACAGTATCAGGTAAATAGTTACATCCGACAATCAGTGACACGTGATTGAAGATGGCACTCACTTATTACAGAAAATAGCATGAATACTGCAATGTCGATCAGATAAACAAATTCAGCAATTTGATATTCAGAAGAACTGGTGAACAAATATCACGCACCAATATTATGGTTAAACATCAATGTCACTGGATACATGGTCAGTGAGTCACGATAAATTTATTATTATCCCTAAATCACATAAATATCACTTAACGTGTGCTCCAAAATTTGTAGTTGCATGGTAATCCAAAACACATGCATCTCCACAATAATCCGTAAATTAATCCTACAGGATCGCCGTATTCCAGGCTCATAATTCATCAACAGAGCACACATTAACTATATCTCAAAAACAGCAAATGTTATTTATCACTCATGACCGTTAATCTTTTGTTTAACCCGGTCTCAAAATTTATTATTATTATTATTATTATTAATGGCGTAGGGATGTGGCGACCCCATCGCCCAGTTTGAAACCACTGCAATCAGCTACCCGAGTATTGGCGGGAAGACCATAACATTCGCGGGGTATGGAGGAAATGCCTACTCCCAGTCCTGAACAACTAGGATGAAATAAGGCAAAAAGCCTTCTTCACAATTCATCTTTCATCACCCATCATTCACCATTCATCACCTTGCCAGATCACATCTGGCATTGTAAGCCCTGACTTCGGTCAGAAATGTATTGATCATTGATCAGACAATCAGCCTATTATGATTAGTCTTCTAATGAAATATCCACCGGTTTGGATACACACGATCATCCGATCCAAACAAAGACACCATTCGGATACGGTGGGGTGTCACATGGAAGACCAAGGCGAGTCGGAGCGCCTGCAACCCATTAAACAACATGCAAACCCATCCAATCAAGAGGAAACTTAAATTTAATAAATCAGGACAGTTCTCATATTTCGCTACAGTGAACATAAATTCATTAATGAAAGTGGGCAAATTAAAACATCTCACAGACGTCTTAGATCAACATAAGATGCTGATAACTGCTCTTCAAGAATTGCGTAATACGGATCAAGACCCCCTTGAGTCAGGGGGATATCGCCTATACAAGGGTCCCCCAGGTGAAAGAGTACTAAAGAGTGTTCCTCAGTTTGGAGTCGGCTTTTTGGTTCATACTAGTATCTTAGATTCAATTGAAGATTTTTCTTCCACCTTCCCCCGAACGGCATTGATGACAATCAAAGTAGAGAATAAAACACATTGATAAACGTCCATGCTCCAACGAATGAAAAAAACAGGACCAACAGGGAAGACACAGACAAATTTTGGGAAGAACTAGACCAACTGTTATCATCCATTTCCGATAACCATATTAAAATCATGCTTTGCGATTTCAATGCTAAAATAGGCCGTGAGAAAAAGTTTCGTAATGTTGTAGGTAAGTGGCCAGCTCATCATCTAACAGGAATGGTCAGAGATTGATCGATCTTTGTATCGATCATGGGCTACTTTTGGAAACCACACGATTCAAACGACGACCACATAAACTGATGACTTGGAAGTGCCCTAATGTTAAATTAGGGGAGTTCCAAATTGATCATGTAGCTATGGATAAGAACTATCATAAGGAAATTTACAGTGTGAGCGTCCTCCGTGGAGTGGACATAGATTCAGATCATTATTTGTCCAAAATTAAAATAAAATTAACTCCAAAAAAGAAACGCATTCTCTCCAAATGTAATAGGAAGAAAACATTTGACCCTAGCTATCTCATTAATAATAAATTATATTATGAACAATCTAAAACCTATCTAAGTGATGATTTGGGAACGGTAATTAACAAGCTAAAAACCATTGCTGAGGAAAACCCTCCCGTTAAAAAGAGGAAAAAACATGCTTGGTGGAATGAGGAGTGCGATGCAGCGATTCAACACCGACACAAGGCATGGTTGATTGATCAACAACGGAAAACAGAACAGTCACGCGAAGAACTTGTTACTGCTAGACGACATACGGCTAAAATCATCCGAAGGGTTAAGAGAAATTATCATACGGAGATGTTACACTCTATTGACGAAGCATTTACTCAACATAAGACAAGAGATTACTATAAAACATTTCGGCAATACCAAACAAATTATACTCCCCCAACACTCCTAATGAGAGATACTAATGGAAAACAGGCACATACTAATCAAGATAATGCGGAAATTTTAGCTAGATACTTTAAGAACTTACTTAACAGTGAGGAACCTTCAGAATATCTGCAATATGACACACATCCAAAAAATAGGATACCTTTAGAAAAGGTTACACCGCCCGTTTATAATGAACTACGAGCAGGAATTGATTCCCTTAAAAATTATAAAGCACCGGGAGAGAACCAAATCATCGCAGAGGTATGGAAGAATGCTAATGACCAAACCGTTCAGAATCTACATAAACATCTTATAGATATTTGGAATACTGCTACAATGCCTGAAGAGTGGAATATGGCAATAATTCAACCATTGCATAAAAAGGGCGATAGATCTGATCCAAATAATTATCGGGGAGTATCATTATTGGATATTACATATAAGATTTTATTTGAGATTATCTATAACAGAATACAGGGTCATCTTGACTGTGAACTAGGGGTATATCAAGGTGGATTTCGTCCAGGAAGAAGCTGCCCTGACCAAATCATCAGTTTAAAATGGATTATGAAACATCATAGATCTAGAAACAAAAATTTAGTTATTACGTTTGTTGATTTTCAAAAGGCGTATGATAGTATACATTGTGAATCGCTGTTGAATGTCCTTCAGGAATTTGGTCTACATTCCAAACTTATTAGCCTGATTGGTATGACTCTTAGGAATACTCAATCTAAAGTTAGATTCAGAAATGAGTTATCTAAATCATTTGCAATTACAACAGGCCTCCGCCAGGGAGATGGACTTTCGCCATTATTGTTCAATTGTGTATTAGAAAAGGTCATGCGAGAGTGGACTAGGGTATGTCCTCCAAAAGTCAAAATTGGAAAACAATATCAAACTAAATTGCTTGGCATTCGTGGATGATCTTGCGATACTGGCAAATGGTTTCGAAGAGGCTAAAGTTCAATTGGAAGAACTTGCAAATGTAGCGAAAAAAGTTGGATTGCAAATTTTGTATGATAAAACAGAAATAATGCCTACTTTCAGAACTGTAAATTCAGAGCTATTATTAAATAATAATAAACGAATTGAAATTGTAAGTACATTTAAATATTTGGGTGAAAATCTCACTTGGAATTGCAATGAAAAACAATCAATAGAGAGCAGAATATATAAACTGAAGCAGGCACAACGGATAACTTGACCTAGATACAAAAAGAAATGTCTTTCGATTAATGCTAAATTTAGGCATTATAACTCTGTTATTAAACCAGAAGCAACTTATGCTTGTGAAACATTATTTAAACTCAATACTAGATCAACAACAGAATGCTTACGAGTTGATCGAAGGATACTCAGGACGATCATAACAAGAAACATCAGGTGGATGGACAATGGAGATTGTTGCCAAATGAGCTTATCTTTCGTGAAAGTGAGTCATCACAGACACGATGAGAAAAAGAAGAATTGCCTTTTTTTGTCATATATTTCGACTAAGTGATAACAGAGTTTTAAAACAATTATTTAAATTACTTTTGGAATAGTAAATCAAAAAACAATTGGTTTAAAGAAGTTCAAAGTGATTTGGAGGAGTTGAATATTACCATGCAAACCATAGAAAACAGAGGCGAGAAAAGTATTTTGAAGAATAAATGCATCAGGCTTCCTCTGACCACTGTACAGAGGAAACAATATGTTATAATGGATGCGGAGAGGGCAGCCAGTTCAACCAGACTCAAGACTTTTTGGGAGAAGAAAAGGAAGACAAATTTTGTAGTCTGATTTAAGTGCTCCAGTGTGGGCGTAAACTCTGTAAGTAAATAAATAAATAAATAAATTAATTAATTAATTAATGGTGATTTTTATTTCTACCATAAATCTAAATTTAGCACTGAATTTGATGAGACTATCCTGCATAAATCCACAGAAATGCATAAGATGAAATGCACACAGAAATTTCACATCAGACACCATGCAAATTCTGTCCCACATGAGTTCATAAATCTGAAATAAATATTTTATCCAAGAAGTCAATTACTTTTAGATGTCAAGTTTAAACATGTGCGTGGGACTTGGAATAATCTCGGAAGACATTCGAGAACAAACTACAGGACAATTCAAAATGATGGATCCGATTTCATAATTTTATTCTGTGAAATCTAGTAAACATATTGTAATGTGAGACGTGCTAAGAGCAGTAAACTCTTAAAGTTCTTTTCAGTCATATCACAAGTGTTCTATGTGAGCACCTCTTGTAACACGACATACATCAAGCCGATGGTCTATCTTCTGCCACACCTTGTATAGTTTGTCGCGGTCAATCTCTGTGATGCGGCTCAAAGGTCGTCCAATGTTAGTGAAAGAGGTGGTGCATAAACATGATTCTTCACGAAACCTCACAAGAAGAAATGAAATGGGGTTAAGTCGAGGGAACGTGGTGGCCAACGAATGAGAGTTCAGTCCTGAGATGCATGACCTATCCAGCATTGTGCCAATGTCTCGTTGAGATGGCTCTGAACGTTGCCATGGGAATGCGGAGGGGCACCATGCAGTTGAAGGAATGAAATCTGCACTATCCTCTTCGAGCTGTGGCAGGAGCCATTGTTGCAGCATATCAAGAAAAACCTTTCCTGTCACAGTAGGTTCAGTGAAGAAAAAGGGTCCATAAACCTTTTCATGGGAAATGGCACAAAACACATTCACCTTGGGAGAATCGCGTTGGTGTTCCACAACTTGATGGGGATTAGAAGTTCCCCAGATCCTTACGTTGTGTCTATTCACAGTCCCGAAAAGGTGAAAAGTGTCTTCATCACTGAAAATTACCCTATGGGAGAACCCATCCTCTTCCATTAATGCGAGAAAATCAGCACAGAAGGATGCTCGAGCAGCATAAAGGCCTGCACCAGATGCAAGCAGTATGGTTTCATTCATAAACGTTTCTGCAGAATGCGCTAAACAGTTGCCTGTGGAAGTTCAAGTTACCTCTGCCCGGTAGATGGACTTCTGCGGACTCCGCACGAGACTGGCGTGACATGTTCCTATGTCTCTTCCCCGGTCGAAGGACGGCCAGTCAACTTTCGCTTACAGATACAGCTTGTATCTCTGAATTTTGCATACCACGCACGAATGGCTTTTCCAGTAGGTGGGTCTCTTCCATACCTGGTACGCAAATGCCGTTGAACACTAATCACAGACTTGTTTACATCGTAATCAAGTACACAGAACGACTTCTGCTCTCCAGCCGCAGCCATTTTCTTTACTCGCTTCCTGCACGCTCATAATGGCTGAAAATGAAACCACGTGGGATGAAATCTAAACTCAACTAAACTTTGAGAGTTTGCCTTTCTTTGCACTTATCTCACAGTATGATATTTCATTAGATTTCATAGGATAAATTTATGAAATTGGGTCAATCATTTTGAATTGTCCTGTACACTACAAATTACATTCACACAAAATGTATCAATGCTACCATGACACCAGAAGAATAAAGTATGAAAATATTGCAGAATCGCACTGATCTAATAGAAATATTAATACAAATGAAGAGGGCCGTACTACTTCTACAAAGATGGACAGTAATATTTTTACAAAATTGTACTTAAATTTGCGATGAAACTCAATCTCCTCCCAGGTGGTTGAATCAGCTCACATGTTGCCTGTCATCCTGGTCGCTTTCTCTCTCGTGTTAGAATGTGCCTACATTTAGCACATTTACTCATTCGGGACAATTATTTTAAATTCCCTATGGGAATCAACATCTGTATTATATGATGACAGCAAAGTCCATTTCCGAAGGTGAATTATATACTCCTCTTTAAAGTAGGCAAAGTATCCTGGTGTGGATGATGATTATGAATTGTAGAGGTCCTTTTCTTTCTTGAAGTTCGATGGTAGCTGAAACTGACACAAACAGCTTTAGTAAATTTGTCAAGTATGACCACGTCGAATAAATATCGTGGGGAAGACACTTCACTTGAGCTCACAAAAATCTGCAGCATTACGGGATCAGAATAGAAGAGAGGTCTTATTCACTTGCAGGGAGTTTTGTATGTTCACAACCGTGGAGGCGTGGCAATTTCTTGACATGTAATTGGTTATCTCGACGTACTGTGATAGGCTGTAATGATTCTAGAAATTACTGGACTCCGAGCGAGTTTGACACGCGTCTCAGTTCATACGGAAGCAACCTTGAAAATTTCTTGGCCAGCCATGTGACTAACATGTTATCAATCGCTGAGCTGGAAAAATCAATACTCTGCCCTATTCTAAAACCGGTCAAACTACTTTCTGACGGACAACATAGCTATTCATAAATAAAACTTTACACTGCACTCCCAATGAAAGAATGTTATTAGCTATTAAGAGCACATAATAAAAAAGCTTATTATGAGCCATATTTGAAGGGGACAATACACACACACACACACACACAATTATACTAATTGATACACTGTAGTCACAAGTCTTACACATACAAAATTCACAACAACTGTTTATAGATCCTCTTATTATCTAGACATAGCACACTCCCTAATCCACACCAAACACATGGAGTAAATACTAGAATAAGGTAGCGCCTGGAGCGGTACATTACACTGCATCATTTCACTGACTGTCCCGAAACCTGGATGGCAATGTATATGCTCTTCTATACCTAGAACAGGATTTGGTCTCCGTATCTTCAGTGGTTGACTGCAGGTGACTCTTCTGAGTGGGTGGAGTATGGTTATATATTGATCGAGTGTTCCTTCTGGAGTCCCCACATTGACTGAATGGGGATAAATCAGTTCTACTCTCCACTATCCCTTCCGACTGGCAGTTGGTGATGAAGACTCAAGTACCGGGTTCAGCTGATTTCTCTGGAGTGGAACGATGACATTTGCCTGGCGTTGACGATAGGATGAATCCCAAGATAAAACTCTTTGTGGTTAATGAGTTTTGGTAGCAATGTGTATGGCAACACAGGCAAACATGTTCTTTGCTTATGCCCCATTAATAGTTTACCAGGGCTATAATTTGGTATATTTGCAGTTGATCTGTACGATAACAGCATCGGAAATGTATGGGTTGGATTCTTATGTAACAGCTGCTTCGAGTGTTTCAACAGCTCTCTCTGCCTCCCTATTGTTCTGATGATAATATGAACTACTGGTGCTAGTTTTGAACACTTGCAGAGATCTTCCATTCATCACTGGTAGACTGCTTGCTCGAGTTGAAGACCCTCCATCGGTATACCACAAGTTATTTCACAGTAGTTCACAAGAACGAGAGCCTTGAAGTAAACTTAACCTAACATTTTGCAACGAGCTGGAAGTTGGGAGTATATTACAGTTCTGTGAAGTGTAGGACTTGAAACGAAGTGATAATTTCTTATTTTAAGAATATATATATTTTCCTGTAAGGTTACGTTAGGAGTGCTTCACTTGTGAACTGGACTTTTAGTTTAGGTTAAATAAAAAATAACAGTCGTTCGTTACAAGTTGTCATTGATTCAAATATGGAGGATACCCGATTCAGGGAAATTAAAGTATAGATAATAAAATCAGGGAAATTAATCAGAACGAATCAAAGAAGGGGGAACGAGTTGCGGTTGCCATCTCGATTCAGCTTTCGATTCACAAACGAGTCGATTCATTTCGTTCACTGAATCATGATTCAGTCGTTCAGTGCAAAGATTCGTTCATTATGGATCAATACCAATATAAATGGTCCGTTATTGGACTATCCAGCGTCTTGGTAGGTGTGCCAGGTACCAACTGATGAGCCCAGCCTAGCACATGGGGGCGAAACGCTGGCAACAAGAATGAGTGAGCTGGAAAATTTATAATGTCCAATAACGGACCATTTATATTGGTATTATAAATTTACTCATTCGGAACAAATATTTCAGGTTTGTTCAGTAGAGCTCTAAGGCATCCATTATGTTGAAACTGATCACAGCTATGGAATGAGATATCATCCAACAGGTGTTTCTGAAGCAATCATCGCTTCGGAGAAACCTATTGGTATTTGGGTTGAAGTTGGTATCAGTTTCTTTGAGACTGACTGACGTAGATACACTGTCATTGTGGACCATTATTCACGCTACGTCGAACAAGCACGTGTCAAGTCCTTAAAAATGAGTGAACTCATCCCCAAGTGTAAAATGATTTTTGAACCAATGTATCCAGCGGTGAGAGGCCGGCGCACTGCCACCTGAGCCACGGAGGCTTAGGTACTGAAATTAAGTAAGAACATGGTACTTCTCAAGATAGCATCACTGATTTCAGAGGTTAGGTTAAATTTCAGAAAGGCTATTCCCACACAAATTTATAATGAAAAGTTTATTACAGGTTCTGAAATATGTTTCCATAACACGTGCACAGTAAACTTAGGTTACTTTTTTGAAGTAAAAAAAATTGAAACGATTGCCGCGGAAGCCTCTCAGGTGATGCTATTACAATTTTTAAGGATGAAATTGAGTTTGCGTGTTCAGCGTATTGGAATTGCTGCAACTTTCTAAGAACAATCCTAAGCCAAAACATTTCTCATTCAACAGCAAAATCTATTGTCAAAACGTAGAGTTAACCATGGGAACACCATTATCAGGAATAATAGCAGACATACTCTTAAATAACATTGTAAAATATTTAGTAACCTACGAAGAGGCATAGAGGGAAACCAAGGCAATTAGGTTTGAATGATAGGAGGTGTGGAGCTAAAATAGGCTACAGAGTTGGTTGCAAATAGAGGATTATGGAGCAACTTAGTTTATTCACAGAAGCTTGCAGACTGAATGCTAAAAGTTGTAACAGTGTATAATGATGAGGTATGTATCCATCATCTAGGAGCCACAATTCCCTGTGTATGCGCTGAGAAGCCTCCAGTAATATTCAGTTGGGATCTACAAATAGCATAACTGATGATAGTGGTAGGCCACCAGTTGATGTTGTTATTATTATGATTATTATGATTATTATTATTATTATTATTATTATTATTATTATTATTTTGTATGGCAAAGAAAAAGATCTACGAAGAATTACAGTCTTGCTTAAACAGCCTAAGTAATACAAATCATACACAAAAACTACAGTCAACAAATCTTCATAGATGCAAATCCAGTAAGAATATCCAGTTGTCTGCTTCATTTGTGGCTCTGTGTATCCCCTCTATGGTCCCTTTGAACTTGTGTAATGGACTTTCCATTACCAAATGATTGACTCCCCCAATGATTTCTGCCTAATATTTTTTTAAAATTAACTTTTACATTTTAATACATTTATAAACTACCTTATTTATTTAGTCAAAATTAGTTCTGGCAGACTGAAGACCCTAAGTTAAAAATTAAGAGAGATTGTTTCAGATATACTGTATTTCCCCGAATACAAGACTTTTTTTTCTCGAACATGAAATTGCAGTATGAGTTTTGTGTGCGAAAATCACAAGGTCGGAATGCCCATAACACAAGATGCAATACGAATGTTGGTTCACGAATAGGGATTCTCTGAACTTTCAAAGGCAGTATCAAATACGTCTAATGAAAATGATTAGGGAAGTAAAGATTTACATGATACTTGTGTGTGTTTATTTTATTTCTCAAATTAAATTTGAAATTTGTTATAAATAGAATAAAATTATGATTTCCCAAAGCACTTTTTAAGCCTGATTTGACTGTTTGTGAAGGAAAAAGTGGCAGGTGTGTCTCATTGAGATTCTCTCGGATACGGAGAAATGTTATAGAAAAACTTATTTTAATTGATTTATTTTAAGTTGCTGGTTTTCAGCGAAGGACCTTAGTTAAGTTCTGATGCATTATATAGATAACAAAGACAGTTTAACACAAGAATAATCTTTAGCATAAACAGTTACAAAGTTTTAGTTACAGTATAGTGTGTAGAGTAGGTATTTCCTTGTTTTATTGCTGTTATTGTATAAATAATGTGCTGGTGCAATGTAAGTTAATACAGGCTAAGATTTCTGGAATAGATATGCTTTCTACTGAAACTTTGATATAAGGTATTAAAATAATTCAGGTTGCTGTAAATATGCTAAGCAAGGTTTTTACTCTAAATGGAATTTGTGCTTGTGTGTCTTTATTATATTTCCTTTCTTACAGCTCCTGAAACCCTAATGAGAGCATTGGAACTGCTCAACTATCTGGCAGCTTTAGATGATGATGGAAATCTGACTGACTTAGGTGCGATTATGGCAGAATTTCCCTTGGACCCTCAGTTGGCGAAAATGCTTATAGCTAGTTGCAATCACAACTGTTCCAATGAGATCCTGTCTATTACAGCTATGCTGTCAGGTAACACTTAGTGGAGACATGTTATGGGATACACAAGAACCTTTGCTGTTCTTGTGGACCATTTTGTGTACAATCTTCTCTGATATTTTTAAAAGCAGATTAACATCAATTCCTTTGAGAATAAGTTGTACTGTGATAAGTAATTTGGTGTGAAGGGCTTGCCAAATGTTTTGTTCCTTCTCTGTGGTTTGTTTGTGGTGTGTTTTCTGAGACACCTTGATAAATTTTGCAAGCCATCGGGCAAGGTTACAGAATCTAGGCTCATTATTTTCAGAGTTGTGATTTGTTCAAAAATGTATGACTTATATAAATGAAGGGGAAGCTACAGTATATTAATGCATATAAAGGTTGCATAGTTTTTCTTTTAAAATGTTTCAAGTTTGAAGGAATTTATTCTTGTTATAGACAGTCAAATAAAATGCATTCATAATGGCAGGAGACATTGTCGTAATAGTAATTTATTATTAGAGATCCATCAATGTGGTTTTATTTTTAGCATTGTTTTAAAATGTGGTTTCGGTATTACAGGAAATTTGGTGGTGTTAGTACACGTTGACCACTCATATACTTACTGCAGACTAGCTGATGTACCTGCTACGGAATTGTACATTTTATATAGAATTCTAGATTAAGTGGTGTACATTGTGAGTAAGATTGTATTAAATTGAATAGCTCTTTACATTTCTATAGGACCAGTAACACAGCTATTTCAAAATTAAATTTCAGACGTTTTCCCCTAAATTACAATATCATCCATGGTGAATAAAATTATTTATAGCCTAGACTGTAATTCCTTATTCCCAGACTTTACATACCGATTTTCATTAAATTCTGTTTACCCGTTTTCTTGTGGCTTGGACTTTGCTACAAAAATTCAAATCTTGAATATCTCGGTAATTATAGCTGGTACGGTAAAAATGAATAAGACACGACTTATTGGAAATTTAATTCTTTATAACTTTTGTTATGCAGTATTTATTGATAGAACCACTAATAACATAAATATTTGGGAATTAAATTTTAGACCTTCCCCTAAACTACCATTTCACTCAGTGTGAATAAAATTATTTATAGCCTAGATTGTAGTGATTCATACCCTGACTATACATACCGATTTTCATTAAATGCTCTTCAGCCATTTTTTCGTGATGCACGTACATACAGCTGTTGACAGACAGAATCGACAGAAAATTATAAAGTGCATTTCTTGTTACTGTGGATATCACCGATACACATACCTGCCAAATTTTACGGTTTATCCATAAAATTTACGGAAATTGCAGCATTTTGCAGTTTTACGGATGGACGGTGTCATTTTACGACTTTGCGACAAAAATTTGAAACAACGTTTGATCATTGCTCCACTTCCGTACAATTGATTGTGTGCATGGGTCGAAGCACGTTCGGTCTTGGTGGAAGGCAAGTCCACAATAGTCCATAACTCTTTCTTTGATATGATTGGTGTTTTTAACCCTGTGATGTTTGTGTCATTATTGGAATTAAATTTAAAGCTGGGATAACAGTTCTTCCGTGTGAATCTTAGCTGTTGACAGGCTCTGCTCCACACATTCTTTGTTCCGCTCCGTTCGCTTGTTGTGATTTAACCTATATTCCTTTACCACGCGAGTGTTGTTCTTTGTTTACGAACAGTACTTCCAGACATTTAAAGAATCGTATTCTGTTGATTTTCTGTGCATACTAAAATCAAGAATGTTGCCATTGATGCTTTCATGGCCCGTACTTGTAGACATGACACTGTATAAACTTTTGAGCTTATACCATGCCAAGAAAATAAGGTATAATTCTTTACGTTTCACAGAGAACTGTGCTCTGCGTCCTCAGAAGAAATCTCGACTGTCCACGAGAAAGGCTTCTTAAACAGTTACTCTTTAAAATTGACGTTATAATAGAAGTGGAAATGGTACGTTCATACGCCACCAGATGGCTCCCAGGACGTGGCACAACACTAGCGTTCGAAGCGGAAGCTGACCGAACCATCAGAATGAGTCTAAGCAGTTCACATAACATGTTTTCATAACATATGGCATAGATAGGTGTATGATATAGACACAAGCCTGGAATGAAACATCTGGTGACGAGGAACGTACGAATTTGGAAAACGCCGAGACAAAATAACAATAGTGAAGGGACAGGGAAGAGAACTACCTACGTAAATTCTTAATGGCTGGCAACCAGGTACTTAATTGATAGCCGGTGTCCCTGTTGAAATTGTTAGGATTTCTACATATCTCCACAGCTTCCCATATAATCCTGGACCTGTAATGTCTAGTGTGGATATCAAATTTATCAATTAGACCTCAAGTTAGTCACATTTTAAAAATGCGAGAAACGCTTACATGAAAACATAATTTCGAACAAGCTAAACAAAGTCGGGCTACGACCTGTAAAATTTTACATAGAATATATCTTGTTTACACAGGGGATGTCGTAGATACAGTTACGTTGATTAATTAAGAGTTGACTAATTAAGAGTTGACCCGTAGTATTTGAATGTACAAGAAGTACAAGAAAAATCCAATTGCCCATAGGCATCGTCGTAAACGACGTCTCTGATGAACTGGTAGTACTAATACATTAGTAAAATAGCTAAGACAGTATATTTGCAATCCGTGTAACTGCAGATACAAACATGTGAAAATACTATGGCATAGGGTGGTCCGTAACATCACTTACAAACTAACACAGACACGACTTATGAGCTCGCAGACTCGCATACACAGTCCAGGCAGAACTGGATGACAATAAAATCAGCTAACGAGCTGACATGCCCAAATTAGCTCAACAAGTCACAACGCTACAAGAAATCACACCTGTGGAAAGAAACACACATGTACATGTATATACACATATGTGATAAGACATGGGGGATCGAACTCTTTGTCTGCAGGCTACATCGGTTTGCGTCTTTAGAGACACAGGATGGTCTGTATTCTCGGATCTTTAAAACGATCCGCTGTAAGAGAAATACACAATGCTTGGCTGGCCAAGGAGGTCGGTCTCGGGGTAACCTTCACTTTTCTTTGAGAGGGGAAACATATTCTTTGCCAGTCGGCCCATTCACTATGGGACCACAAATAGCTAGGCCTTTAGCCTATTGCAAAACCTTCCTCGAGGTAAACAGGTGAATAGCTCACATTCGCAGCTCAGTGGGTGACTTTATCACACCTCCCAGCTGGCTAATAAGCACACAAATACATAAGGCTCCATCGATTAATAACAGCATATCTTGCCTTAACACAAATACTAGGCCTCAATTCATCCCTCTGGCTTTTCAAATGTCATGGGTTCGTCCCCAAGCTAGATTCCTGACTTGCCTTGTAGCCAAATAAAATGAGCCTGTACTGTCTCAACGAAGGACACATTGCCACAGCAACTCCCATAGCAGCTGAAACAATATCAATATCGCATCCATAGAAATATCTGACTAACATTATTGTGCTAATTTCGTGAAATTAATCAACACTGATGGCGTTTGGCCTGTTTGGTGGCTGACATTTAACAACATTACAAGGCATAAAATTTTCCTAACATAATGTATTAGCCAGTGCCAAATTCATGCCATTTGATTGGATTTTTGTACTTTTGTCAATTAGTGGTCACTCATCCCGGATTCCACAGCCACATGTCCTGGGCTGCTTAACTGCTCATGACTCCAGAAATGAACGTTGGTTGGCAGGTCCGGGCGTTGATACCACGTCTGTCCATAATGTCTCCTTTATTCCTGGGATTCTGCAGAAAGGAAGTACAAAGGCGTTTTTTTTTTTTTCCAACCTCCGATTACGCAGGTAAAGAACCATACAAGTGTGGGAACTGTTTACGCATGGAAGGTGACTGCGCAAGTCCTCCCCTCTACCCGTGGTCACAGCCAACTTCCTCACACCAGTGTGAGCCGAGGTATTGGCACAGAAACATGGCCGCTACTATTGACGCTCCCGCCAAATGTGAGGTGCGTAGTGTGATAAGTTTCCTTCAAGCAGAAGGGAATAGTGCAGCTGACATTCATCGACGAATGTGTCGAGTATACTGTCCAAACGTTATGAGTGATGGTGTTGTGCGTGAATGGTGCAGGAAGTTCAAAGAAGGCCGGACCGATGTTCACGATGAAGGACGCAAGTCTGTCGGTACAGATGACATTGTTCACGAAATTGACCAAGAGGTTCGCAAGAACCGAAGGTTTACCGTAAGCGAATTGTGAGAAATTTCCTGCAGTTTCAAGGTCATCTGTTTACAAGATCCTAACAGAACACCTGCGCTACAGGAAATTGTATGCCCGATGGGTTCCGAAGATGTTGTCTGATGACCACAAAAGTCGCCTGATGGCAGCAGCGTTGATGTTTCTTACCCGTTATGAGGCTGAAGGTGGCGATTTGTTGAAGAAAATTGTGACTGGTGATGAGACTTGGGTTTCGTACGTCACCACTGAAACAAAACAACAATCACGTCAATAGATGCACACACACTCACCAAACAAACCGAAGAAGTTTAAGCAAACCTTCAACGACAGGAAGATGATGGCTACAGTCTTTTGGGACCAAATAGGTGTGTTGCTTGTTGAGTTCATGGAACGGGGGTCTACGATCAATGCAGCTGTTTATTGCTAGACTGTACGACGAATGTGGAAGGCCATACAGAACAAATGACGAGGCATGCTGACGTCTGGAATCCTCTTCATTCATGACAACGCACGCCCTCACAGTGCTCGTGTCACCCAACAACTTCTTCAGGAGGAATTTCGGTGGGATGTTTTTGACCACCCACCGTACAGTCCTGATTTAGCGCAGAGTGACTTCACCTCTTCCCAGGACTGAAAAAGTGGCTGGGAGGGTAGAGGTTCCAGGAGGATGAACTTCAAACCAACGTTCGGGCCTGTCTGAACTCAGTGGTGGCAACATACTGTGCAGAGGGGATTGAAAAGCTTGTCCACAGGTATGACAAATGCCTCAACTTTCCTGGTGATTATGTTGAAAAGTAACCACATTTGTACCTAACAATAAATTCATTTAGAGGTTGGGGGGGGGGGGGGGAAAAAAAAACACCCGGCCTCGTAGATTACAACCATTCTCTTCACCGCTGTGTGAGTACGATTACACTATGCCAATCCTGATGTTAGGCTGTAATTGGCTTTACCTATACACGGATTTTAGTTCGAAATGCGTGTCATCAGATCGAGGGTTGAGACTCAATCGACATAAGTTTTTAAAGCGGCTTATATAGGTATGAAACGCACGATTCACAAACAGCCCGCGTACGCGAACCGAAGTGAGATATAGGTCATTGCTTGAATGTACGTTTATTTCGCGTGCGGCTCTCGAGCTATAATTAATTGAAATTGTCAGTCCAAAATTCGCGTGACCAAATCTTGGTCTATCAAATAACGGCGAATAAGAATCAGGCCATGATATTTATCCTGCAATTGTCTTGCTTGAGGTAAGTAGATAAGAAAATTATAAACGCGCACAGACGTGTAACGGTTTTTGTTATCACAAAGAAAGATTCACATCCGCGCACTACGTACTGCTCGCACCACAAACTTCTCAGGAATGAGAGAGCTTCCCCCTCCCGGGGCCTTTAAATACACTGCCAGCTGTAACTGTTCCACGTATTTTCACAATACGACTATCCATCACAAAAATATTCCTGCTGCCTATAAAACTTAAGTTTACTATAGGTGGGCCGGCACAAGGTTGCACTTGACAGTTGTAAGTCATGTTGGCACCACTACAAAAGTGAAATGAGGAACGTCACCCGTCAGTCAGAATCACCAATCCACAACTTTTTATGTCGGATACAGTTGCGCATTTTATTCATGTTAATTCGTATTTAATTCCGTATAGTGTTCATAATATTTTATTTGCCTACACAAATATGAGCATTTAAAATATATTATAAGGTTTAAACGAGCTACAAAACAAATACGAACTATTTTCAGTTGATTGTTGTTGGCAATATAGGTAGTATAGTGGTGCCATCTATAAGTAGCTTGACTACTGTATTGAAGTGTTGCCGTTTTGTCTGTCGCCGCTAGCACGTGGTCGGGTGTGATTCGCGCGTTTATGAAAGTTTTGTTTTCATTTTGAGATAATTGTGAAATTTTATTTTAACGAATGCAGTGCGATGTCTCGGAAATGACAACATAGTCATGAAGCGCGAAGTGATAATCCTTTGAGCCGCGGAGTGTCCCTTAATAGTCAGGCATTAGAATTAGTGCGGAGAACTTGTGAGTTTTACGAGAGGGAGACGAAATTCATACGCTTGTATAGCCGTCTCTCCGTTCCTGTAGATCATGTTGTGGATTGCATATCTCAAACATTAGGGCTTTCAAAGCGTACTGTCATTCAAACAGGTGTTCGCCTCCAAGAACAGAAGGAAAAAGTGACTGGGGTACATAGCAATAGCAAAAACGGGGCTGATAGTAGGGACTTGTTTCACAGCACTCCGGGAAAGAAACGAATTAAGCTATCTCCTGTAATAGGAATTAATTCTTTCCAGGCTGATGCAATACGAAGACACGAGTACGATTTTTACAGCTCAAAGTCCCATCTGTCATTGTTATGGACAATGCACGTTACCACTCCGTAATAATGGAGAAGACCCCTTCTTCGAGCGCCCGTAAAGAACTGTAAGTGGAATGGCTGCAGTAAAGAAATATCCCAGCGCATATGTGTACGACTAAATTAGTCGACACCGGGCGAGTTGGCCGTGCGGTTAGGGGGGCGCAGCTGTGAGCTCGCATCCGGGAGATAGATGGTTCGAATTCCACTGTGGACAGCCCTGAAGATGGTTTTCCGTGGTTTCCCATTTTCACTCCAGGCAAATGCTGGGGTGTACCTTAATTAAGACAACGGTCGCTTCCTTCCCATTCCTAGGCCTTTCCTGTCCCATCGTCGCTATAAAACCTATCTGTGTCGGTGCGATGTAAAGCAAATAGCAAAAAAAAAAAAAAAAAAAAAAATAGTCGACGAGGTAGCGAAGGAAGAAGGGCACGAGGTTATTAGGTTGCCGCCGTACCACTGTCACTTCAACCTCATTGAGTTGGTACGGTATGGGGTGAAGTAAAACATTACGTACGCACTTATAACACGTCCTTCACAGTTACTGAAGTGGAAGGACTGTTCCGGGAGAGTACTGCTCCAATGTGCAGGAAGAAATTTAGCCATGTCGCAGCATTCATTAATTCGGCAATGGCAATACATGGCATCATCAGTGACTCTCAGGAGTTGATGATCTGCCTGGACGATGATGACAGTGACAATGAAGGCAGCGGTAGTGATGGCAGTGAACTGGAGGGTATCGAGCCTCTACCTTTGTGAATCAGGTATGAAAATACGGTTTCTGAAATTTCGTAAATTTTATAGAATTTACTTGAAACATTTTGTGTTAGCACCGGTGTATATTATTCTAACATTTATTGGTGAAGGTGTATATGAAGTGAGATCCTTGTCGGCCGATTTCTTCCGTGTTTTCTAACATCGCGACAATAAGAACTTCGTAGTATATTTATCTCGTATAATTTTGTGTGATGAATAATCGGCGAGTTGAAAGTTCAATTTTTGTCGGCAGATTTCATTTGTATTGTGTATCATCGCGATGACATTAAAAACATTTCTCCCATGTTTTTAAAAACACATGTGTCGTGCAATCAGCTGTTACAGCGGCAACATCGCTTCGTGCGCCATTGCAGTGTGACCAATATTGCGCGCAGCTGTCATGTGCAACCTTACGCCGGCCCACCTATAAGGTTCCGGTACAGTAGGCACGTTACAACTGTGCCACTGAGCCTTTCTAAGAATTTGAAGGCTTGCATGACTTGATGCAATTCTGCAGATTTGAGAAACGTTTTTGAAGAGGCTAATAGAATGTCATTCTCTCTTAACTATTTTTTGAGATCCAGTGACGTTAAACAGAGGCACTATACAACCGGTTGCCGCGGCTAGCGATGTATAATAAAGAGGCTGTCTTTTATTGTTAACGAGTTTTGTGTGTGCGCGCGGCATTGTGGGGGAGGGGTGAAAAGAAGCGGTGTGGTTACCAGTGGTGTTCATTACTGTTAGGCTGCGAATGCAAGACAACCCTTGATTTTTTTGCATGAGATTCAGAGAAAATAATGTTGTCTTGGATTCAGAAAAATACAGTATTACTCCCGAGGTTTCTGTGGCAAACATTTGTTTTCTTCTTCAAACGGTGTCACCTAACCTAACATGTATACTGAAAACATTTTCAAACACATGTAGAGAAATTATAACCTCCTCGCCAAAAATTTACATGGGAATAGCCTTTCCGAAATTTAATTAGGCACTAGAAAGTATAAACTATCCTCTGAAATTAATTATGCAATCTGCCATATCTTCAGAAAATTCGAAATGAAAGAGAATATCACGTTTTCGTAATAAATGCATAAATAATGTGGCTGATAACAGTTGTTAACTCGTTAAAAAGAAAGTTGAAGTAAACGATCTCTTAAATTTAATATTATATACACATTTATATATCACATTCTTAATTTCAATATATAACATTAAAATTAAGAGATCGTTTACTTCAACCTTCTTTTTAATGGCAAACAATTGTTATCAGCCACATTATTTACGCATTTATTACGAAAACGTTATATTCTCTTTGATTTCGAATTTTCTGTAGAGAGATCAGCAGTAGAGTACTACTAATCGACTCCATCGCCTTCAAATGTCGACGGGAGAGCTCGCAAATGCACATAGCGAGGAAACTATATCATACTGAAGATGATCGATTGCATTTTGTGGCAAACGTTTAGTTTTCTTATTCAAACAGCATCACCTATCCTAACTTAACCATACTATACGTATGATGAAAACATACTTCAAGCGCCAATAGAGAAATTATAACCTCACTATAAATTTACACGATAATAGCCTTTCCATAATTTAACCAGACGCGAGAAAATATAAACTAACCTCTGAAATCAATTATGCACTGCCCTATCTTGAGGTGTATACCAAACCAAACCAAACCCCCATGGCACAACAGCTCCGAAGGCCTGCGGATTACGAGGTGTTGTGTGGTCAGCACAACGGATCCTCTCGGCCGTTTTTTTTTTTTTGGCTTTCTAGACTGGGGCCGCCACCTCACCCTCAGATAGCTCCTCAATTGTAATCATGTAGACTCAGTGGACCTCGAACCAGCCCTCGGGTGCAGGTAAAAATCCCTGACCTGGCCGGGAATTGAACTCGGGGCCTCCGGGTATGAGGCAGGCATGCTACACCGCGGGGCCAGCTGAGGTGTATACCTTTCTTACTAAATTACAGTATTTAGTATTAAAAATTAAGCGATTGTTTAATTAGGCCTTACTTTTAACAAGTTAACAACTGTTATTGGACAAGTCATTTACGTGTGTATTACGAAAACATGTTCTCTTTCATTTCAAATTTTCTTTATGAAACAGCAGTCGATGGGTTTTACTAATTGACTCTGACGTCGCCTTGGAATATCGACAAGAGAACTCGCTAGAGGACATAGCGAGGAAACGATACTGAAGGTGATCGATCGCATGCAACATAATCGCTGGGGTGCAAGAGTATTGGTAACGGAAAAATAGCATGCGCTTAATCGCTCGTAATAACGGATGCGTCAGTGATAAGACTCTTGCTGTAACCGAAGGGTACTACACAGTTTAATATAGGAATTTTGAGGGTACACACATAAATTGTCATTATAGCAGGGTTCTCGTTATATGCTGTACTCGTTTTAGCGGACGTTTACTGTATGCACTTGCTTTCTGCACTCTCTCCCTGAGCCATGATTCTGGAACCAAGCTCTGTTGATTTACTAATTGCTTTGCTTTGATTTATTTTAATATTGGACTGTTTTGTCTCATAAAATATTTTATTTAGAATAGTTTGCAGTACTCTGAAGTGTGAATTTGGAGCCTTTATAAATTAAATTGACGTTTTGAAAATTCTTTGTTGGTAATAATTTCTGAAATATTTTGGCAAGGTCTTCTCATTTTTCTTGCACATTTGTCTGCATGCTGTGGTAACATTGTTTAATTAAAGTTACATTGTTTAGGGGAAGCATAGTATTACAAAATACATGTTGAAATTATTTTAGCAGTTCTGGTATTTTAACAGTGGAAACGCAAATCCTTCCCATGTCTTAGTGGATGTTGTTGAACTGTAAACATACGAGCATGAATTACAATACATCAATAAAGGTTAATCTGGTCATAATGGATACAATAAAATAAATTGAATGATTTTATGTTGAGGATATTAAAATCTTTGTCTGTATATGAAACCCCTACTCTGTCAGTTTTTCACAGCGATATTGAGGAAATGACAATATTTCACAGCTCAAATCGGCACCAGATATATGTTTGTTACCTCCCATTTAAATAAAGGTACACGTCCAAGATTTGTGTACTTTTTAAAGAATATCGTTTTTTAGTGAATTTTTTGTGCCATACTTGCCATGTTGACCCGCTCAGTTCCATCTGTCGATAAGAGTTAGAACTATGCCCAACTGTGAATTATTTTGCCTTCCACAACTTTATTAGGAAATCAAAGTTTGGAAGACTGAAGTTGGTACCAGATACAGGTTACAAGAACAGTGCAATAATGGCTATCATATTTTAACTGTTTGGTGAAAAATACCTTCTTTCTGGGAAATGAATGAATTATTTTCACCATCATGATGTATGCAGCGGTATTACTTCCACCTATAAGCCCTAGATGGAACTGTTATCGCTGAGATTGGGTAGTGATGCTTTGTTGTTGTTTCACATGTTTGGTTCTTTTTTGATAATATGCCTCATTCAGTAAGGTGAAATTGACATATTGTTGCATGTGGCAACGTTAGCATCATCTACTAACATTTGAGTGAACTGTGTCCTACCGCTTGCTTTGAAGTTGGAGTTGCCAGAGTCGTAGCCAACAGACTTGGTGGCTGCCATATTACTTGGGCTAGAACACAGGGACCAGTTGCTGTCTATATAATTGTATGAAGTTTGAAGTAAACTCTAGAATTCTACATTATGATTTGAGTTTACGGAGATGTTAAAATGAGTTCAAACAGAAATGAAGGGATGCCTTTTGGAAATGAATTCACAAATGTACATACAAATGACAGGAAACTGAAACTAAGTCAAAATTAGCTTCCTAGTTCTGAACCACTTCAAATGAGTTCAAATTTGTAAGCCAGAAGAATTTTATATCTGTCTGGGCTGTTTCTGAACTCTGTTCAGTGAAGTTACAAATCTACTCTTCAGTCCAAAGTATTTTTAAACCAAAGATGAATAAAAGAGTTGTAGATTCTAATTGCAGAGAACGGCTTCTATACTCGGCAGTGGAGAACTAGGGGAAAATTATACTATTGAGATTCCACAAAATTAGATTTCATATTGTGCAAGATTGATTAAATATTTGTTGGATCCAAGTGATAATTACAATTCTTCAAATGTAGCAATTTTAAGAATGTGTTCATGTCATCAAGCAATAGGATCTGAATATTTTGAAGGGTGATAAAGCGATGTATATTAGTTCTGATTCTGCAGAATGAGATGATATTAATGATGTAGTATGTTATTCTGTTCAATTTTTTCTCGTAATCCTCTAGGCATGCCACCTCACAAATTTACTTAAAGATAGTTGAATCATCATTCTTCTGCGCTATTTAAATACTAAGGCCAGTTATGCAACAAGTTTGGCTGTGCTGAAGGTCGACACAAATATTGTTCATTCTGATTTTTTATCCATCTGCATACTCTCAGGAAAGCTAGATATGGTTTATATGAAAATGTTATAATACCTGTTCTGATATATATGTTTATAACATGGAAAGTGCAACTTTTATTCATAAGATATAGTACATTAACATGTTCATTTTCAAATTTCCAGGTACTTCTCAAGTAGCAATTTCAACTGTTGAAGATACGCTTTCATACAGTACAAGGACAATTTGGTGAGAATTGTTTATGAACGGATTTGTTGTGTAGCAGATTGGTTAGGTACTCACTTTCTACGCTTATGGTTGCGAATTGAATGCTTGCCCTCCAGATCAAAATGTAAGAATGCTTAAGGTTAAGAAACTTGATCATTGATGAAAGTTCTTTAAAAGATTTAGGGTATTTGCAACTACATACATACATACATACATACATACATACATACATAATCATTATAGACTGTTATGCCTTTTAGCGTTCAGTCTGCAAGCCTCTGTGAATTTACTAAATGTCGTCACAATCCTCGATTTGCAACTAGTGTCGTGGCCGCATTTAGTTCTATAACTCTTATCTTTAAATCGTTAGAAACTGAGTTTAACCATTGTCGTCTTGGTCTACCTCTACTTTTCTTACCCTCCATAACAGAGTCCATTATTCTCCTAGGTAACCTATCCTCCTCCATTCGCCTCACATGACCCCACCACCGAATCCAGTTTATGCATACCGCTTCATCCATCCAATTCATTTCTAAATTAGCCTTTATCTCCTCATTCCGAGAACCCTCCTGCCATTGTTCCCACCTGTTTGTACCAGCAATCATTCTTGCTACTTTCATGTCTGTTACATCTAACTTATGAATAAGATATCCTGAGTCCACCCAGCTTTCGCTCCCCTAAAGCAAAGTTGGTCTGAAAACAGACCGATGTAAAGATAGTTTCGTCTGGGAGCTGACTTCCTTCTTACAGAATACTGTTAATCGCAACTACGATCTCACTGCATTAGCTTTACGACACCTTGATTCAATCTCGCTTACTATATTACCATCCTGGGAGAACACACAACCTAAATACTTGAAATTGTCGACCTGTTCTAGCTTTGTATCACCAATCTGAGATTCAATTCTGTTGGAATTAGTCTTTGAGAGGCTAATTTTCATACCATACTCATTACACATTTTCAAGTTCCAAGATATTAGACTGCAGGCTGTCAGCATAGGCCAGACTGCTTACTACATTTCAACCTAACTGAATCCCTCCCTGCCATTTTATACCTTTCAGCAGATCATCCATGTAAGCTACGAACAACAAAGGTGAAAGATTACAGCCTTGTCTAACCCATGTAAGTACCCTGAATCAAGAACTCATTCTACCATCAATTCTTACTGAAGCCCGATTGTCAACATAAATGCCTTTGATTGATTTTAATGATCTACCTTTAATTCCGTAGTCCCCAATGTAGCGAACATCTTCTCCCTCGGTACACTGTCATATGCTTTCTCTCTCTACGAAACATAAACACAGCTGCCTATTCCTCTCGTAGCATTTTTCAATTACCTGGCGCATACTGAAAATCTGATCCTGACAGCCTCTCTGTGGTCTGAAACCACACTGGTTTTCATCCAACTTCCTCTCATCAACTGATTGCACCCTACCTTCCAAGATTCCAGTGAATACTTTGCCTGGTATACTAATGAATGAGATACCTCGATAGTTGATGCAATCCTTTCTGTTTCCTTGCGTATAGATAGGTGCAGTTACTGCTTTTGTCCAATCTGAAGGTACCTTACCAACACTCCATGCTAATCTTACTACTCTATGAAGCCATTTCATCCCTGCCTTCCCACTATACTTCACCATTTCAAGTCTAATTTCATCTATTCCTGCTGCTTTAACAATGGAGTTTATTTAGCATCCTTTCCACTTCCTCAAGCATAATTTCACCAACATAATTTTCTTCCTCCCCATGAGCTTGGCTGTTTGCAACACCACCAGGATGATTTCCTTTTACATTGAGATGATGTTCAAAATATTCCCTCCACCTCTCCAGTGATTCCCTGGGATCTGTTATGGGTTCACCTGAATTACTCAAAACACTGTTCATTTCCTTTCTCCCTCCCTTCCTAAGATTCTTTATTACAGTCCAGGAAGGTGTCCCTGCTGCTTGACCTAGCCTTTCCAGGTTATTACCAAAATCTTCCCAAGACTTTTTTTTTTTTTTTTTTGGATTCAACAACTATTTGTTTCACTCTGTTTCTTTCATCTACGTACAAATCCCTTTCTGCCTTGGCCCTTGTTTGATGCCATTTCTCATAAGCCTTCTTTTTATGTTTACAAGCTGCTCCCACTTCATCATTCCACCAAGATGTTTGCCTTTTCCCATCTTTACACAGAGTTGTTCCTAGGCATTCCCTTGCTGTTTCTACTACAGCATCCCTGTATGCCACCCGTTCACTTTCTATATCCTGAACCTGCTTACTGTATACTGTTTGAAACTTTTCACTAATCATATCCATGTACTTCTGTCTAATTTCCTCGTCCTGGAGATATTCTACCCTTATTCGTTTGCAGACAGATTTCACTTTCTCTACCCTAGGTCTAGAGATACATAGTTCACTACAGATCAGACAGTGGTCTATATCATCAAAAAATCCCCAGAAAACTCATACATTCCTAACAGATTTCCTGAATTCGAGTACATTCCTAACAGATTTCCTGAATTCAAAAGTCGGTTAAGATATATTCTATTATGGATCTGTTAACCCTAGCCTCCCATGTGTAGCAGTGAATAGCCTTATGCTTGAAGAATGTATTCATAACTGCTAAAACCATACTAGCACAGAAGTCCAGCAAACTCTTCCCATTCCCATTAGCTTCCATATCTTCCCCACATTTACCAATCACCCTTTCGTATCCTTCAGTTCTATTTCTAACTCTCGCATTGAAATCTCCCATTAATCCGTGCTGTTGACCCTGTCTACAATGTCACTCAATGCTTCATAAAACTTGTCAACTCCATCCTCACCTGCACCCTCACATGGTGAATACACTGAAACAGTTCTAGTCCTGATTCCTCCAACTGACAAATCCACCCAATTATTCGCTCATTTACGTGCCTAACAGAAACTATGTTGCGTTCAATGGTATTCTTGATAAAAAGCCCTACCCCAGACTCTGCCCTTCCCTTTCTAACACCCGTCAAGTACACTTTGTACTCTCCTATCTCTTCCTCGTTATCTCCCCTTTCCCTAATATCACTCCTAGCACATCCAGATGCATCCTCTTTGCTGACTCAGCTTATTCTACTTTCTTTCTTCCATAAGCCCCATTAATATTGATAGCTTCCCATCGAATTCCATTTCGTTCACCAAGTTGTTTCCAAGGAGTCCCTCACCTGTCGAATGGGAGTGGGACTCCGTTACTCCCAACGGTCCAAGGCTTGCTTAAAATGTTCTGAGCTTGGTAGATTCATGAAGCAGGATGCTACCCTACTTGCACATAGTCCAAGTGAGGATCTCTCCTCTAACGAGTTATGGACCACCGGTGAATTGTATAGTCCTAGCCGCCTGAGCACAAGGAGGGACATGACTCAAAATATGTCCGAGATGCCCATTCCCGTTCCATAACAACTGGTATCCCGATTCTCAGGACCACTTTCTTGGCACCTCAGCTGTTGCCCATGGTTCACGAACTAGGACGTGACTACAGTAACCCACACCATGAACCATTTGCAACTACAGAAGAAAATATGCCTGACACAATACACGCGATGGTTTTGGCTAGTTCGTATGGGAAGTGGCGGGTATTCTGAATATTTTTGTTTTTATATATTGTTTATTTTCGGTGAATCATAAATTTAAACAATTCTGAGAAATGTTTCAAATTTCAGTAGCATAAAATGTACAAAATGCTGTATTGCTTGCACCTGCCCATTTAAAATTATTATTATTATTATTATTATTATTATTATTATTATTATTATTATTGTTATTGTTATTGTTATTATTGTTATTGTTATTATTATTATTATTGTTGTTGTTGTTGTTGTTGTTGTTGTATCTTGATGAGAAATCGTGGAAAGAAGACTGGAGGACAATAGATCTGCTAAATTCAGCAAGATCTCAAAGCAACTGGACTCGAAAGCAGATGCAGAGAACAAAAATAAAATTAACACCCTTCTTAAGATACAAATTTTCAGCAGAAATGGGACATACAAAGGCTGTGGTGATTTCAGACTAATTGAAAATATTACTATTTGAACGAATGAAAAACGTCTGGGCAGATCACAAGAACCTTCAAAGAGAAAGTGTACTTAGAAAAACTCAAGTGTTCCAATGTGGCCAGTAAAGTTATTGTTATTGTTATTATTATTATTATTATTATTATTATTATTATTATTATTATTATTAAAGTACATAAAAAAATTATTATTTGAAAAATTAGCATGAACAATATTTGTCTACCTTCAGCACAGCCAAACATGTTGCATCTGCTTTAGTATTTAAATAGAACAGATTAAATGCAACTATCTTGAAGTCATTTATTTTTTAAACCATAATTGAATGAAGGCGTTGTAGATTCTAACTGCAGAGGGTGGCTTCTAAACTCTGCAGTCGAGAACTAGGGGAAAATGATACTATTTTGATTCCACAAAATTATTATATAAACCCTGTAGATACGGAACTATTATTGGATATTTTGTTTGCTGTTGATTTGTTCATAGTTTTTAAATTTATGATTAAACAGAAAGGTGCATCCAACTTAAGATTCAAAAAAACCCTCACAGAAAATATGAAAAATCTGTTAATACCAACCAGAATTAAACATCAGTTGAACTTATCAAATATCTGTACAGTGTGCATATATAAGCAGTCAGAAAGATTATCTATGTTCCGATGAGATAGATGGTACATTTCTTAGCATTACGTAGAATCTCATTGAACTCACTCCAGTAGCAAACATTTGCCTCTGCAGTGTGGTGTTTTTTCTCCTCTGTATTTTATTACTTTCAGTGTACTGTATATTCAAATATATAATTGTTATACTTCCCCATTACAGCTGATGAACTGCAACACCAGTATTGTGTATACTGGGACGCTTACCGTATAATCCCAAATAAGACCAGCACCCTAAATTTGAGATGGCAAAATATGGAAAAAAAAATAACTTGCATACCTATTTAATTTTCTTCAAATATACCACAAATATAAATTCAAACAACTTACAGTTAATAAAATCATCACAAAAATCTTAAATAAAATCTGTCCAATACTCGGATCATTCACAATTCACCGTCGTCATCTGAAGTTTCACCATAGGAACTTTCGTCACTGGTATCTTTCCACAAATAGTCGTCCTCACTACCATCCACTGAGTTTAAAATTCCACTTTCTTAAAGCTTTTGGACACCAGATTGTTGGGAATGCGCGCCCATGCGGTCTTGATCCAGCTGCATATTAAGTCCCACTTCAGGCCTCTTCACTCGTCCGGTTGGTGTTAATGCGCGATCACTATCAGACATGCATTCGGTGTACAACTGTTTCATTGCAGTTTTGAAAGGCTGGTTCATGCACACATCCAGCGGCTGTAGAATAGAAGTCAGTCCTTTCGGGAATTATCGCAAGATTGGTTTTTCCTTTCTTCATCATATATTTCACGGCGTCAGTTGTATGTCCTCGGTAGCTGTCCAACAAAAGCATGTTTCGTTTGGCAACGTTGCCAAATGCACTTCACCCAATTCTCAACTAACGCACTATCCATCCAGCCGGACTCATTTGTTCTAACAATAACACCAGACGGCAAGTTTCCTTTCGGAAGTGTTTTCCTTTTCTGAACCACATATGGAGGGAGTTTGTTTCCATCTGGTAATATGCACAACATTACTGTGCATCGTTGCTTTTCGTTATCAACTGTTCTGATGGTTACACTTTTAGAACCCTTTGTGTTCACTGTACTTTCCAACGGCATTTCAAAATAGACAGGTTTCTGGTCAGCATTCCCAGTTTGCGATAGCAAATAAGAATTTTGCTTCCTCAAATGAATAATGTGACACTGAAAGACTGTTAATTTTTCTTCATATTCCTCAGGGAGACGTGAAATACAGTAGACATAAGTCTCCAAATACACAATCCCTTTCTCCGATAAACGTTTTGGATCCATCCGCAGCTTGCAGTAAAACCCTGCGTTTTGAGTTCTTTTGAGATCTCTAGTGCTTTCAATTTACACATTTCACTAGAAGCACCATATCCTAAATGACGTTCTTCTATCACAAATTTGTGGAGTCGTTCTTCAATTTCTGGAAACACTGCATTCCGACTGTGGAACGCTCTGCCATCACAGTTACTTTTTAGAAGTTTTTTCTTCTTCCTCCAATCACGAATACACGATTCATCAATATCATACTTTCTGCCCACGGCACGATTTCCGTATATTTCAGCTTCGTTCACAACTTTTAAGTTTCTCACGCACAGTAAATGACCGCAGACACCATTTTGAATCCATCGCTTACGATCGAGACAACACTTTCACGGGACAGATCCGGAACTCGAATTTGAGCGGGGTAGACTTCTGTAACCAACAGTCTCGACTCTCATGAATTACGATATCCCGCAAGATCAGCTATTCGTGCACCCAGCATGCCAGCAACACTTCTGAAACAATTGACGATTGAGCATCCACAGCAGCGGCTTTAATATTTACCTCATATATACCCATATTCTTTGATTTAACGTATTTCATTACGTTACATTTCGTGTTTACATGCCAGACCTAAATGCCATTTTACGTGTGGTATATTGGGTATGGTAACGGTATTCAAATCTATTTCAATACTCCATGTAAACGTAGTAAAATATTTATGAGAATGAACCGCTTGAATACGACCCGCACCCAAGATTTAGAACATATATTTGGGGGGAAAAAGTGCGGGTGGTATTCAGGATTATACGGTAATTATAGTTCTGTGCGCTTACCTACTAACGAAAGCTTATGATACTGTTTAACACATTAATACACAGAATGAACTACAGCATGCATCTGTGGTAACTGCCTGCAATGCAAGCCCATCACAAGCTTACTTTGGTATTTACCATAAAGCGCAGGCACGGAGATCGGAATGCAGTTTCATTCAAGGCTGCACTAGACTACGGCTGGTGGTGATGTAAGAGGGCAATTTCATTGCAGAGCTTAGGCTAAGACTTGGAGTGCAGTTTGAAACAACGAAAATTATGCGAGCAAAATAAAACCTCACAATTGCTAATCATAATTGGGGGTACAAAACTTATGCATACATGAAAGTTACGTGGGCAAATACAGCATTAGTAATATACTCGCATATTTATTTTCCTTGGAAACGTACAGCTCACCAGTTCTGTAGCTGCTTTTTCCGATACACTCTATGGGGGTGAGCTACATATACTGCTATGTAAGGGTGTTTTCTGTGAATGTAGGTGGAATTATACAGGCTTGAAATGGGAAGGAAGTAGGGTAAATTCTTCCTTGGTGGTAGTAGTAGATAATGCAATATGTGAAGGATCTTTAACATTATGTGGGAAACTAATAAAAAACATATTTCTATACTTTACAGTCATCTCTCTTCTAATCTTTGCATACACTTAAAATGACAAATTTAGAAAATAGAAGACACATGTCATATTAGGTCACTATTTATGTATATCATTGAGAAGAGAAATAAAATCGAACAGATAGACACCCCTATTAGGGAATCAAACTGATCGGCCTCCTAACCAGTTCACAGCAAACGATGATAAGTCCAGAGTTTCTTTAGCTATAGTCCTATCACCTGTCATGAGACCAGACACTTCCTCTCTGTTATGTGTTATAGATGCCTTGAAATGAACACACAACGGATAAGCCACAAGGTACTTACTGAATTCAATTGTAATTCCATTACAGTTACTTTGCTTCACTTTTGTAGATTGATTGAATGGGAACGTAAAACATTAAGTGTTGATATTCTTAAAGAAAAGTAATTTAATGAATAAGATGTTAAATTCTTTATAAACACTTATTGTGTACAAGGAATGTTCAATATTTAAATAGAACTATGCAATATCTTTTCGTTACACTTGAACACTGTTGCATCTTAGTACAATTTTCCAGCAGTCCACTTCTGACAACATGCCACTAGTGAAAAGAATACATTCTTTAGACTGGTTTTCTCAACCAGAAAAATGTACTGTCTGCTGAATATCTTAGATATTTAGTGTTTCCCAGAAAGTGTTGTTTCAAAACTTTCTTGGTGGCCATGATTACTAGAGCGAAGTTCAGAGGGTGAGGAATGTGTGGACCCATCATCATTTGCAAGACAGCAATGATTTGAACAGCAGCAGTTGTGGATAGACATTGGTAAATCACAAGCTCAGAATAAGTGTAGGATGTTTTAATCTTTCTGCTGACTTCAAACTATTCTGTAACAAAGCACTAAAAATAAGCCCCATTCGCCGAGTCAATCTTTAAGTTTGACCTCATTCTTGACCTGTTTTTTCTTTAATATCAGTGATATTCCTTCCTTGGGCATACGATAGATGAAGGGTGATACTCCATGTTGGTTCTGATAATTATGATGATGCTTGTTTAAAGGGGCCTAACATCTAGGTCATCGGCCCAATGTTGGTTCTGTTGCTTTCAAGGTTTCAATGGCTGATCCAAGACTCAGTACATTTGTTGGTTGTGACTTTCCTCATCCTGCAGTTAAGTCAGACTCTGGAGCTCTTTTGTGTTCCAGAAGAGCTTCACAAGCATAGACATGTCTGCTTTTCAATTCTTGAGTCTAATGTTACAGGACCAATATTGAGGGCTGTTGGTGAATTCATTTTCCCAGTTCTGCACCTATCATTTCACCATGTATGCAGGAAATGTGTTAATATCGTATTTACTTTTGTGTATCTCTCGCCTTTTTTTGAGCTTAAAAGTTGAGGCCCCTTAAAACAACAAGGATCATCATCATCATCAAAGTTGAGGTGTAAGGTATATGTGAAGTTAGTAAATTGAACTTCATTAGAATTAAACTACCATATTTACCCATGTTTATTTTCCCAGCCTTAATTTTGAAATGGAAATTCAGGAGAAAATAAAAAATTGCATTATTTTCCTACATGCTTTTCAGCAAACAAGGGCTGAGGGCTGCTGCATCCTAAGATTATGGGAAAATAACGGGAGATAGTTATGCATGCTGCAGGGTACTTTGTTGTATATATACTGACACATGAAGAAATACCAATATAAACGGTCCAACTAATGCAAGATGTAAGTGGGGATTATTTTTCTACCTCAATTCTCTATTAAAAGATTGGGGTGCGTGATTGATATCTAATATATATATATATATATGATCGTATGATAAAAATTTCCTGTTACAATTGGTAGCGAGAATGAGTCCACGTATTCAATACAAGGCTAATGACACACACAACTATATTTTCTCAGTAATTTACATTATTATCATGCTAATACTGTGAACATATAACTAGATTTTCTCAATAAGTTATCATGCTAATACTGTGATGACATTGTAACTAATTATTGAGAAAATATAGTTATATGTGGCATTAGTGTTGTATTGAATAGGTGGAATCATATATGTGATGACGAGATATGTTGGTAAATATGGTAATATTATCTGTCTCCTACAAATCACAGGTGATGCCATTTTGTATGTTGCATTTCCAGTGTGTTTAGGGTTCTCGTGCTTTTTTATGGTTTTCATTGTTCATACAAGTCTTGCTAGAAGAAGCCTGCGGAGTTTCATATTTCTAGGCATGGTACTGAAGAGTTTGTAATGTAATGGAGACTGTACATTGAACATGCCTGAAATTCAGGATGTCATCTTGGGAAGAAATGACATTAACTTATAGTGAAATGTGTGTTGAGGATATGAGTATATGGTGAAAGCTTTTTAGTCTGCAGTTCATTTTGCACACATTTACCTTGTTTACAATTCAGCGACTTTTAAATTAGAAAAATAATGTAGATCTCCACTGCACATCTTTGTAATAGTGACCTGTTTGTCTTTTGATGCATAAATCTACTAATGATAAATTATTACAGCTGGTTTTCATGGTATAAATTTACTTTTTTCTTGGCATATGCTGGGAATGTCTGAGGACACGTACAGCTCACCAGTTCTGTAGCTGCTTTTAACGATACAGTCCATGGGGGTGAGCTACATATACCGCTGTTTGAGGGTTGTTTCTGTGGATGTGGGTGTAATTACACAGGCTAGGAATGGGAAGGAAGCAGCTACAGTCTTGAGATAGGTACCATCCCAGTATTTGCCTGGAGTTGAAATGGGAAACTATGGAAAACCTTTTTCAGGATGGCCAACAGGCATTTTGAACCCACCTGTCTCCCAATTAGAGCTAGCAGCCACTGCCTGTACCACAATGCACTGAGCTAACCTGTTCGATTATACATCGACTAATGTTAAGTTACTGAAACTGTTACATTTGTTTGTAGTTCATAATGTGCTATACTAATTTTCAAGTGTTAATGCTATATATAATTAGCTGTACTATCAATTGATATTGATATGCTTTTATCCTGTGGATGGTTAAGGTAAATGAAAATGAGTAGTTTGAGGAGGTTAATGATCATATAATGTTTCACTAATGTTCATAGTTGTTAATGAGAACTGCATTTTGAATGAACATATTTTTGCGCATTTGCTTTTTTTACAGATATTTGATTTTTTTGTTTGTTGCATTGTGTATTTGTAATGCTAGGATAATGAATTAATAGTAAACCAAACTGTTACCACTGCACTGCATTGAAAATGATGTAAGAAATATCATTTGAGAAAAGATTTAACATATTCCTTAGTTTTATGTCAGTTTTCCATTAACTTGAATATATTAATGGTAAGTAAAGTGCATCAGTTGTTACTCCAACAAATCTTGTGGAGAAAGCTGCACCTGTGTGCAGTTTTTTCCTCCTCGTCAGCTGTATAGAGCCACTCAAAGCATCAACAAGTTAGAATCTCTTAAACGTTATTGAAATGTTCTGAAATCAACTATTTGGAATGAAACAATAGAAATATTGATTTATTCCATGTGTACCTTGCTTAACCGTACCTAAATTTGTTTTCAATCTGAATGTACATATTGGTATATTTAAGGAAGCCATACATACAAGAGAGCATGTTATGTGTGTGGAGAGGAAGATTCTAACTTGTTGTAGCTCCCTTAGGTTGAAACAGAGTCACTGGCACTTGCTGCTAGTGCGCTGTGTGTGGGCGCTACTAAATTGGTTGGATGCGGGCTCCCCCCTCTCCTCCACTGTTTAGTCCCGCAGTGCTTTGTGCGGCCCAACGAGGCCAAGAAGGCAGCTGACGATGCCAAGATGAGATTCGCGCACATCGACGGAGACCATCTCACCTTGCTCAACGTCTACCATGCATTCAAGCAAAGTAAGTTCCTGATCTATTCTTATTCAACAAGGTTCGGACAGTTAGCATATTTTGTAAGAATGGGGGCCTGGATAAATTTAGCAAATTGATCTAGGCATGAATGGGATAGAAATTATAATAAAGTGTTTGAACTATTTGACATGAGATCATCCACATAGCATATCTGATCTTCATCTACAAGATTATTTTTATATTTTATCAATTTAATGGAAAGTCCTGTGGAAAGGCTTTGCTCTCATCCATTCATTTTACTTCACCACAAATGGTGCATAAGCTTTGTCCAGTTGTATTGATTTAACTGTGTGAACACTATATTCCAATAATGCTGTCGGTATTCTGATTTCATAGTACCCTTTGTCCAAGGTTAGCAAGAGTGGAATAGTGTTTCATTTCTAGGAAATTGATATCACAAGCAACTGTTAGGCACTCAAGTCATTTTCAGGAGAAAGAAAATAAAGTATATGAATAATAATAATTTCGTGTGGCTATTTCTAGCCGAGTGCAGCCCTTGTAAGGCAGACCCTCCGATGAGGGTGGGCGGCATCTGCCATTTGTAGGTAACTGCGTGTTATTGTGGTGGAGGATAGTGTTATGTGTGGTGTGTGAGTTGCAGGGATGTTGGGGACAACACAAATACCCAGCCCCCGGACCATTGGAATTAACCAATTAAGGTTAAAATCCCCGACCCGGCCGGGAATCGAACCCGGGACCCTCTGAACCGAAGGCCAGTACGCTGACCATTCAGCCAACGAGTCGGACAAAGTATATGAATAAAGTATGCTTTCGCTCTCATGCGAATGATACAGTGCTTGGTAACTTTACGCCAACTGTATCCATAGCTTCTATGGGAGCATGTACGGGAACGTCTTCATCTGCATTAACAAATTCCTCAAAGCTAACACCAGGATCCGCAACATCTTGTAGAGTATCTCGTTCTTCAGGTGAAGTGGTATTGATACCACCATCTAACTCCTGGACATTAGTTGCATCACTACATCTCCAGGCTCTGTCAAAGCAGTTCTGGATGTGCTTTTGTGACACAGATTCTCAGGCTGTAGCTACCCCTTTTATTGCATCATGCACATTCCAGATTCGGTCCGTGAATAGAATCGGTGATTCACATTAAGTGAGAGATGATGCAGGTGGTCTAAATAGAGTTCGTAACTCGTGGTACCCGAAATTCGTGTTAACAGAGGAGACCTTCGATAAGAAATATTACATTGTCTGCTGGGACCAAAATTTTGTTAATGTTAATGAAGGATTTGTGTTAATGAGGTTTTACTGCATTTTTCTTTCTTTAATAAATATTGAATTTTGTCAACCACAGTTAATACTTTTAGCTATTTGCAGGTCGTGTACAATAATGTTCTTGCCTTTTTGAGGCTGTGTGCCATTGTGTTGCAACTCTATACTGAATGTATGTTTGGCATCTACTCATTCTGCACTAGATGGCCTAGGAACTGCATCATAGTCATTTTGATCTTTGATCTGTTAATTTTCCTTCCTTAGACACTTGCCACTAAATCCTTTTTTGGTTTGTTACAGTTTATCTTTGGTGTACTGTTTAATGCTACTGTCTCATTCTTGCTTAGGTTAATTGCTAATTTTTATTAATTGCTGTGTGAGCATTTTTTTTTAAGACTTGGCTATTTAAGCAGTGTAATTACAAGTTACTCAGCAAAATAAGTTGCTGAATTTAATTCTATTGTACGAAGGCAATTGAATTACTGAGAGCAAATTGTATATTTAATAAGATATGATTTCATTTTGTGATACTTTTTATAAGTGAACAAGTGAAGAGACGTCTCGAGAACAGGTTCCAACAACATGCAGCAGATGGCAGGACAAGGATGAAACAAATGATAGTAAGAATAGCATGGTGCCCTGCTAGAAAATTGCACATGAAAGAAGTAGGGGTTTTAGTATTTATTAGTGAAACTGAGGCCATTGATATATTGCTAGCCCAGGAATATGGTACAAACTGTATGCCTGTCAAGAAAATGTATCAGAGGAGTGAGGCAGTTTCAAGGAGGTTAAATATCTGTCATTGTTGAAAAGTGCTTAGGTCATTTATTGAGTGCAATCGCTGATTAAATGCTGCTTACATAGGTACACTGCTATGTTAAGGTAGGTGAGTTACAGTGGCCACTCTTACTAAGATAGTGAGTATTTATGTTTGATCTGCACATCTTGTCATTCATGGGAATTGTAGCTACCTGTATGCCAAATGGGTGCCAAGATAATTGACAGGTGAACACAAGTTAAAGCGTGCAGAGTGGCAGAACCTTTTTGATATATATTTCTATAATGCTGTATGATGTGTTACAGGAAATTAACTTGGGCTCATCTTTATGGATTGGAATCCAAAAGATATCCTATGGAGTGAACATTTTGTTAGAAAGAGATGATGTACAATAGACAAGTCAGCACCCTTTGCTGGAAAACTTGGCACAAAATTGTTCTGGAATCTGAAAGAGCCTATCCTCCTCCTTCATTGCAAGGCATGGCCATACACTAGTACTGTAACCGTCACCACCATACGAAAACTGAAATTTGTTAGACCCTGGATCATACTCTTCACAGTCTAGACTGGAGTTGCTCAGCTAGGCGCCCATTGAGACTAGCGTAGTACAGCCAGGCTCGCTTGTCTTTAAAGCAGATAGTTTACATACCAGGTGTACGTCAAACGAGAGAGCAAGTACACTCGAAAAGTGCAAGAAAAGCTAACATTTAAAAAATATTCGGGTTTGATATATATTGTGCTCTATTTTAATAGACATTATTTTATTTTCCCATATTTACACATTCAAAGAAAACAGACATGTAAGTTTCATGTTGCAATGGATAAATATATGGGATTGAACTGTGCAAGCCGTTTATAATTTTTTGGGTGGGAGTGACAGAATTTCCAGTACAAAAAGTAAAATTCCTCTTAATTCACTAAAACATATTATATTTACATACTTCAAGTTTAATGCTTGATTTGGTAGTGTTGTAATGCTATGCGATTTTCTCCGTTCATTGAGTTTCTGAAAATGGTATTTAAAACTTATCCGAAGTCCATTGATAATTAATTGCTAGCCTCTAAATAGTGAATGAGTTTCATTACTGGTGAAGAGACCAGTATTTTCTAACCAAGTACAACATTGCAAATACAATAACCAGTAGATATATAGTACGGTACATCAACAGAACTTTTCCATTATACTGATAAGCTACTCCCATGTTTTCCTAAATTATCAGTAAATATAAATAAGATTCGATTTGTCATGAGTTTATCAGATCAATTAAACTCAGTATTGAGCGAGTTGGGAATGCAGCTGTGAGATTGCATTAGGGAGATAGTGGATTCGAACTCCTCTGTCAGCAGCCCAGAAGATGGCTTTCTGTGGTTTCCCCATTTTCACACCAGGCAAATGCTGGGAATGTTACCTTACTTAAGGCCACAGCAGCTTCCTTCCCATTCCTAGCCCCTTCCTATCCCGCAAAAAAAAAAAAAAAAAAAAAAAACCACCTCGAGCAGCAAGAAACCACGGCCTATTTGCTTTACTCATTATTCTAAAGCATACTCCACCAGGCGAGTTAGCCATGCGGTTAGGGGCACGCGGCTGTGAGCTTGCATCTGGAAGATAGTGGGTTTGAATCCCACTGTCAGTAGCCCTGAAGATGGTTTTCTGTAGTTTCCCATTTTCACACCAGGCAAATGCTGGAGCTGTAACTTAATTAAGGCCACGGCCACTTTCCTAGACCTTTCCTATCCCATCGTCGCCATAAGACCTATCTGTGTCAGTGTGACATAAAGCCACTAGCTGGAAAGCATACTCCTCTTAGAATATAATAGTAAAAATTGTAATTAATTGTATAGAGTACAAAAATACTTTGAGGTACTGGTAAACTCTTTATTGCATTAGGTCAATATACGTAAACAGAACAGAAATAACTAATTACTTATAAGTTATATTGAAAATTACTTGGATTTCTGTCCACTGGAAATAAAAAATAACACTGTTCCCTTAATACTGAAATGAACCATTGCAGTTTGTTCATTGACCTTTATGACCTCTGGTGTAACCACAGTATTGCTGTCACTGTAGCGTTTGCCCTGATCGCTTGCCTGGCCACTTACATGCTGAGAGCTTGCAGGGCAAAAAGCACCTCTGGTCTAGACCTTGCTCCATGCACGTGTTATGACGACAGGGTAAAGGAAACTGATCATTTCTGGCTCCAATACAAACTTTAAATCATTTTCATTTTCGAATACAAAAACTTACCAAACAAAGGGAATAGCACATTGGAAAGGTTGGTGGGAAAGAATGTATGGGTATTTTAATAAAATGCAATTTTCCCTTACTAATTGAATTACCTTCGTACATTATACTTGGAATACATGTTTCTCATTTATTCAACCTTTGTCTTCACCTTTTACTAGAACTTTCCCATTATCCTGATAAGCTGCAACCATAGTTTTTCTAAAGTTGTGCAAATACTGTTCTAATACCATATTTAGATTATGAAAGGTTCTAGGCTCAAAATATTTCCAAGAGGCTTACTGAGAAGTAGAGTTGAATATATTTTACAGTGTGATTATTGTGGCTAAAATAAAATAGTTTCTCGGAAGCCTTTGATTTGCCACCCCACCCTAATTCTGAGAAAGTTACATTGTTAGATCAAGGCTAGTGATCGTTGATTGACCTAATGGAATTAATGTATTAGGTATTGTATATGCAAATCTTTATTGTATATGTATTAAATATTTATTCATTGTTCAACCATTATTCTCAGAATTGTGGGGAGGACAAATTGAAGGTGTCAATGTTATGAATTGGTTCAGGCTATTGAGCAATCTTGTATAGATATCCATGAAATACTTGTGTTTTAAGAATAACTGGTAATTTTCAAGATACCTTAAGCATGTTGTTTTAGACCTGATCATAAGTTGTCCATCACCTTCTAAACATCTATAACTAGGATCAAATTTGACTTTTGCAACTGAATGAAAACTTTGTCAGACTCTTTACTTTTAGTGATGATGTTTTTCTTTAAAACGTTACTGTAGTCATCGTAAAGTAATAACCAGACCTGTTCAGCTACTGATAACAGAAATAAAGCAATATGATGGTTATCATATTAATTATAAAACAGTTTCATTCTGGCATCATGATGATATAAAAAAAAGTTGACCCATGAAACAGTTAAGACATCAGTAGCCAGTCTAAGTAGATTGACTGGCAATTTATTGCTGGAAGGACCTCCAAAATGTAATGAATCAAATTGCAGGGCAGTAATTGAGTTTGGAAATGAGGAAGAACAAAAGATTGGATTAGTAGTGAAATTTTTCACTGTTGGGTAAAAGCTAAGAACCACACATCAAGCGGGGTATACATAACACTAAATAGAAAAAATACAAAGAAGAATATGGATGCAAATCGAAATTGGATGACAAAGATTTGAGGAATTATACTAAACAAAGGAATCATCATGATTTCAACCTGTATATAAAAGTATGTTGACTGGAATGATCAGAACGTTGGCCCCTTTATACACGCCTAGATTCCCATGAAAAGAGTAGTTCCAAACACTTCTGAAACTATTTAATGTCAAAAACTTCATTTTTAGTCCGTATTGAATCCAGATTTACATTAAGGAGTGAAGGTAATTGTTTTGAAATCTAAAAAATATGTGATGTATTAATGACGTCACACTGTTGTAGTATTGAATAGGTGGAAACAATTTCCCTCACTCCTTAATGTACTTCTGAATCTATAAATGTAGTCTTGATGTACTGACCTATGCAGTAATGTAGGGAGGACTAGAGCCTAAATCTTGAAAATGCTGAAAATCCCAAGATATTGCAATATGAAGTGCAATAATCAGTAAAACCACTTCAATGAACAAAGATGTGAGACCAAATGATGTCTGTCCACAAATCATTATGTTTATTACTGATAGCAGCATGAGCATCATGAACGTAATACATAATACATGCAGTGTTCTTAAAGACAGGCTTCAATTAACATTTTTTCCCCTTGGAGACTTTGTTGTTAATAACTTGTGACTGATATCTGATGAGCCGCATGTTTATCATCATATGGAATAAAATCTGCATCATCATAGGTGTTTTCCAGCTCCAGTTTTCCGGATAGGGTGTGCAAGCGCTCGCCTCTTCTTCCTGTCAAAGTATAGTTTCTGTTCTTCTCTGTCCTTCCACTTGAAATTCCTCTTGCTAACCTGATTTCACTGTGTGTATCCATCGGTCTTGTGGCTACCCTACTGATCTCCCCCTTTTCACTTCTCTGCTGTTCTTGTTCTGTCCATTCTCATAACCTGTCCGAACCATTGTAGCTTGCATCTTCATAGAAGCTTGGTAACAGGTATTTTGATGCCAGATTCCTTCCTGTTTGCTTCATTTCTAATTTCATTTTTCCTGGTTTTTTTTGGTTCATTGAGTACAGATGAATTTCATTTCTGTTAACTTAATTCTACTAATAGCTTTGTTATGTAACATACGTGTTTCTAGTCCATAGATGAGAGTTGGAATGAAGTAGGTATGAGACATTTAAACTTGCCTTTTCAAAGATTTAGTTCCTCTTCTTCTGCTTAATTTTCTCCCCAGATCAGAACGTCATCTTTAGATATGGGAGCATTGGGCTCTATGCGATGTTGTTTGATGTATTTTATGATCCGATCCATGACGATGATGGTCAGGAACGGTGAGAAGGCACTTCCCTGCTGGACTCCTCTTTTGGTATCAAACCACTGTGATCTTCCATCCCTTACTTGGACTCAGCCAGAGCCTTATTGATCTTTACTTTATAAGTCAGAATCTACAGAAAACACAAAATACCATATTCATGTAATTTTCCTGCCTTTTTTAAAAAAAGGGATTTTTAGCCTCAAAAAGTGCGGGAGGGAAAGTTATACCTTTTTTTTTTCCTTCACTCTAGTGATCGCACTAACTCAATTATGCAAATTTCGTTATGAATCTATAATACTGATGGAATTCTACCACTTTTTCTGTATGGTCCTTTGACAATCGCTGGCATGGAGATATCCTCTTTCGAAGAGAAAGGTTGTTACTCTTCATCAATTTACACAGCCATCTTCTACTTGGTTTAAACTGGAGATCCCTATATTATTTTTCTTAATCTTTAGCTTCTTCAACCTTAGTATTTCATGCAAACCTGAATGGCCATCATTTTCTGGATACTGGCCTGATTTTGGATCCAGAATTAATAAGACTATCTTCTTGAACTTACTGCAACTCTTATCTTTGGTTTACACCAGTAAACATACATGGAATTGCTCTATACAAAACTTGCATGCTGCAGCATGTTCGTCATTATTTTCTGTGAATGCGATCATAATTAAACTGTGCGTTTTTAACTCCCATTATCCATCACTACTGACTGTTCACTTATGTATGTTAAAATAATTAACACTGTGACCAGTATATGTTACAAGCGAAGTGCACATCTTCCACATAGTTACTGTATGCATAGATCTACACTCTGCATAGCTTGTTGAGCAGTTCCATTACTGCGGTATTGCCACTTGCATTTCTCAGTCGCCGCCTATAAACTGCTGTGTGGCCATTGAAGCTATGGATGTTTTCACGGCATTTCCCAAAATATATATATAGAAAATGCATTGATGATGGAAAGCTTATGGGATCATGGCAGGAAGATTATGCAAATGTTTATTTTCCCCCAAATTTCATTTTAGAATTTCAGAATTAAGGTTGGGAAAATTACATGTAAATATGGTATGTTTTGGAAGGGAACAATTTGGATTTAGGAGTTGTGTGGTCACTGGAGATGCCCTTGTCTGTCTACAGGTTCTGGCCTAAAATTACATTGATTAGCATTGATCATTTGTTTTGTGGGTGTAGAAACAGTTTACAGCTGTGTCCTACTAATAATGGAATATCACTTAAAAACCGAAAGATTTTTCTCCTATGAGAGTTATGCTGGAAACTAGTTACCAAAGTAAGATTTGATTGTTCGTTATCAAGTTCCTGTTCATAGACGTGTTTCTGAAGGGTGTCTTTTATATTTACTTCTTTTCAATGTCTAACTCGGACCATGAAGCATATAATGTTATAAAATTTAACATCAGGAAGGCCAGAATTACGATCAATAAATGTTATATTCTAACATTACTACAGCTCATACAAATAGTGGAGAACAGTCACTCACATGTGCAGGAGGGGAATAGCACAGCAGGAAAGAATGATGCGGAGGAAGTGGACAAGCAATTCTACCATATATAGGAGAGTGTGAGAGAGGATATTTTACAGGCCAAGCCATATCATAGTCTTACCATAAATTGTGGCATTACTGCATGACGAATATAAGAATAAGTGTGAGTTCAAGCGCGCCCTGTTAGGCAGCATTAGAGTGAGCAAGCTCCAGAGTACTGATCAGCTGCTCTCAGGAATGAGGCCAGAGGAACGTATTACTCCGTAACTGATAAGTATATACAGTGTCTTTTAAAAAATGTGAGATGAAAATTAAAATACCACGGAAGGGTACACTGGAAAAAGTCATGCATGAAAGTAAGAGCTACGGCTTTCATCACATTGCGGAAAGCGCAGGTTACTAGAGTGACAGATAAATAGCACATAACTCCCAGCATATTAAAACAAACATCCATAAACCACTTAAAGGTAATACTCTACTTACCAACTCAATTTGTCGGTTACTGGACTTTCAAAAGCTTGCGTGAAGATTTGGCCGTTGTTCGAGATTGTAAATTCACCATTCACTATAAAGTTATCTGATTTTATTATCAAATCATCAGAGAAATGAATTTGACAAAATCTGCTATTATGCGTTAACTCACTATCCTTCCGTGGAATAGCTCTGGCCTATTTTTCAAATTGATTTCTATCCTTCGGTGGTGAAAAAAAACCCTGCATATTATCAACTACTCTACCATAGCCTGACTTACAGCCAGGCACAAAACAGTACGGCATGCTGAACTATTAATCAAGCTACATAAGATACATGCTTGAAATACACAACACACAATGAACCGAGTTTAGGAACTGAAAGCAAAGAAAATTCAACTTATCCACTAAAATATCTCACACAGTAAAGTCTCCCGCACTTTTCTATACCCAGTTTGCTGGAACTACTGGAGCATGTGTTGGATTTAATTGCTTGCAGTGCTTGCAGAGGCGGGACCACAAACTACCATGCTATAATGGCTGAGTCCTCACACTTGGTCTTATATTTGTCATGATTACTGTTAAGAAGACTTTCACAGGTCTTTACATAATATCAGCTTCATATCCATATTGACAGTACTGAATTATACACTTATAAGGCTTTATTAGGGGAGCCTCCGTGGCTCAGACGGCAGCGCGTCGGCCTCTCACCGCTGGATACCGTGGTTGAAATCCCGGTCACTCCATGTGAGATTTGTGCTGGACAAAGTGGAGGCAGGACAGGTTTTTCTCCGGGTACTCCAGTTTTCCCTGTTATCTTTCATTCCAGCAACACTCTCCATTATCATTTCATAGCATTTATCACCCATTAAAAAATTACCTTGGGAGTGGCGACCCCATTGTAATAACAGCCTATATATGATTCCTTCATTCCATCCCTGACCCAGTCAATGACTGGAAAACAGGTTGTAGGTTTTCATTTTCATTTTCAGGACTTTATTAGAACATCTCGAGAGGTGGAGGAAACTGTGTATTGAATAGAAGGATCTCCTCTCAAGAGGAAACTTTGTATTGAATAGGAGGATCTAATAGTCTTACAAGTGTATAATTCACAGATCTTTCCAATAATCACGTACACACACACACCTACCTCTCTCTCTCTTAATTGCCTGGTCATTCATTGTCATTATATCTACACATAGAAACTCTCTTAGGAAATGCCCCTCCTGATGTTCCTTCGTCTTCTTTAGCCATGTCTGTTTCACTTTCACTGACAGTGTTGGTTGATTTATCATCACCTTTGCTTGAGGTATCGGTATTGCTTCCATCACTGCCACTATTTGCGACCGTGTCGCTTCCCACATTTGTGATCATCTCTTGCGTCGGGTTCAGTAATCCTTCACTTGAATTGTACTTGTCTGCAATTTTCATAAAGTGCTCAGCATTTCTTCCAGTCCTCTTTCGTAATGGAAGCAAATTTGTTCAGAAATGTTGTTCTTGACACTTGCTCGTATCAACTCGATGGGATCAATTTCTCAGTTGTATAGAAGAAGACGTAATACGGTATGACCAGGCCCACTGCACACCTTGTTTACAGTGTTCTCCACTATTTGCATGAGCTGTAATCCTGATTAATGAGGAAGTGCATCAAGTAGTTAATACTTTGGCTGCTAGGATTGAACCCCTTCTTTGATTACCTGAGGGCTTATCTCCTTTATCTTTTATGTAAGATTTGATGACTGCTCTTTTGCTACTAACATTCGTACATTTGTATAATGTACTGTATACTGCATTACTTCATATTTTCTGCTTTGTTTACACGGGCATTTATTCGTCAACTTGAAAACAAAATGGTTGTATATAGGCTGAGGAACATAGTTGTTCATACATGCAAGTAGTGGGGATGAGTTTATTTCATTCAGCTGTATCCATGTACATATCATAATAATAATAATAATAATAATAATAATAATAATAATTGTATGGCCTCTGTGCGGACATTTTAATTTTAGCTATTGTGGCTGCTTGTGTGTCAGTTTTCACGTTCCATTTTACTCTCCACTGTAGATTTACTGGCACATTAAAGAACTCCAGCAAAACACAATTTTGGCATCTCCGAAAACAAAGTTTGTGGGGTGTAAAACCAATAACATTACTTCTTTTGAATGACAAGTTATTTATTCATTACTTCCCAATTTATGGGTTGCCGAACAGTAGTGTTGAAAATCATAATGAATAGTGGTTGTTATAATGGGTTGTAAAGGTGATTTTAAATAATTTGAAGTGACCTCTTGATTGCTAATAATGATGTATCTACGAGGATACTATTAGGAACCCCCGGATTTCAGATATTTCACACAAAATTTAGGCATTGTTCTGCCGGCCCCAATTAAGTCCAACACTAGAAGTCTGGCTTTCTTTTCTTGCTCTACCTCTTCAGGCTGACTGTAACTCACTTCAAATCTGATAGTTGGATCCAAGATCACAGCGCAATGCTTTCTTTGGTCAATGGCGATGATGTGAATCTGTCCGTTGCTTCCTCCAGTGGATCTCCATTGGATGATCTAAGCTGAGTTTTAATTAATTTTGTTGGGTAAACACTAAATGTGTCACTAGAGGTCTTTTACATGCTGAAATCACATGCCCATGGCCTGTCGAATGGATTTTTTTCTACCCTTGAAAAATCTGATTGTCTCTTCCAGGTTTGAACCTGCAATCTTGGCATCTGGAGGCCAATTCTGTACCTCTTATCCACAGAGGGAATTATCCCTGTAGACTATTTACTCCCACTAGTCTGTCAGTAAAATCTCATTTTGGTCAAGCTGTGGAGAAAATGTATCTAGCTAGATTCTCTGTTATTAATTCAGGCCCCTTGTCCAATTTCTGAATGCTAATGTCATGTTAACTCATTCATCAGGGGAGGGATAGAAAGCTACAATTTTTACTTCACTGTTATGTTCATGTTAGGAATTATGTATGTAGTTCTTGGTACAACATTTAGATAGTATGATAACTGGCCAGCTTTCCAGAATGTAACCTTTTCATATTTTGGTGTGGACATGAACCTTTTCAAGAAAATTATTTCCTGTGTGTGGTCAAGTGCATGCAAGAGTATGTAGGCCTTACAATAATAGGGTTGGAAAGTCAGTAACAAAGGGGATATGAAATTGTCTTAATGGCAGTGATAGGGATATGTGGAGATTCACAATGAAGCGGAAAAACTCAAGCCTGCCTTGATCTTTCTTTTTATGTTCATTTTACTTCATTGCATATCAGAATTTTTATTTTGATAATTTATCTGCTTACTTGGTTAACAAATCTGTTGTTCTTCAGATTCTGAAGACCCGCAGTGGTGTTACGATAACTTCGTCAACTACCGGTCTCTGAAGTCTGGAGACAATGTACGGCAACAGCTTTCACGTATTATGGATCGCTTCAATCTCAAGAGGACATCGACGGATTTTACTTCTAAGGACTACTACATTAATATTAGGAAAGCTTTAGTGTCTGGATTTTTCATGCAGGTAAGGGAGTAGTATGTATAATGTGTATCTCTCTTATAAACAGGCGTAAATTGAGATGAAATTTGCTAAAATGTTTATATGGCTCCTAATACTGTAATGTGTATTGTCATTGTGCATCTGGGACTTCGTGGCCCTGTGGAAGATAGTGGTACCAAAACAGTTTTCATAAACTATATATCAGAGACACATGGATCATTCAGAAGACATTGATGGTTGCACATCGCTTGCTTGCCTCCTGCTTCACGACAGCTGCTGGTTAATGACCTTCGAAGTACAGTTAATGTTTACTCAAACAACTGAAATATTACTATCAAGCATTTATCTGACATTTGAGTCAATTGAGTTCAGGCCGTCCCACTGCAAATGTTACAGATTTTATCCTCTGCCTTGTTGCTTGTTGTGAATGCTTTTTGTTTGCAGGTTTGCATTGGAACATTTCAGTATTTTTTGAGTGACCATAAATTCTCCATGTTTATTTGGGTTCTAGCAGGTAGTGAAGATAATGAAAATACATTTGAGTTCTATGAGGTCTCATAAGGGCTGGGCGGAGTGGCTCAGGTGGTTGAGGTGGTGGTTCTCTGCCATTATGAATCTGGGACTTTGCAGCCCTGATGGAAGATAGTGTGGCACCAAAACATTCTTCATATACTGTATATCAGAGACATATTGGTCGTTCAGAAGATGTTGATGATTGTACAGCTCTGGCAGGTTCAATTCTGGCTCAGTCCAGGGGTATTTGAAGGTGCTCAAATATGTTAGCCTCTTGTTGGTAAATTTATTGGCATATAAAAAGAACTCCTGTGCGACTAAATTCCAGCACCTCAGCATTTCCAAAAAAACTCATACATAATTAGTGGAACCTAAAGCCAATAACATTATTATTATTGGCTCTCCTAAGAGTCAAGCAGTTGAAATTTTCTGTAGAAAAAATTCCAAATATATGTACATACCAACACACTGAAGATGAGACCAGGTTGCTGTATTTATGTATTCAAATGCTAGGTCTTTCATTAGCAGTGTTTTGTTGAGTAGCTGAGTTTAAGTTGGCGGGCTCAGTCCGGTGGTATTTGAAGGGGTTCAGATACGTCAGCCTTGTGTCAGTAGATTAACCGGCACGTAAAAACTTCTGCGGGACAAAATTCCGGCACCTCGCCTGCTCCAAGAAACATTAGTGGGATGTAAAACAAATAACATTATTTCATTGCCTGTGAGGATAAATGGACAAATTTTGTGTGTAACATCCTCATGATAAACACTTTGTGCTTTTAGGGGAGGAAAATACAATGTGGATCACTATGAGAATAATACACTAATTTAACTATACTGCATTCATTACAACTGCAAGCACTGAAAGAATGTAAAATACAAAGGTAATCCCAGAAATAAGGTGGTCTATTTTTTTATAAATACATAGACCTGTTTATTTCTACAATGGTTTACATCATTTTACGGCTTAAACATTTAGCTATTTTTCTACATAATCACCATTTCGGTCGATGCATTTTTGTAGACGCTGTGATTATTTTTTGTATGCCCATGACATACCAGCTCGCTGCCATGCTGTTCAGGAAGTTGTGAACCTCATCTTTCACCTCGTCGTCAGTGCTGATCGCTTTCTAACCAAATGTTCTTTCAACTTAGGGAACAAGTGATAGTCGCTGAGCGCCAAGTTGGGACTATAGGGTGGGTGGGTGATGATGTTCCACTGAATCTGTTGCAGGAGAGCAACGGTTTGCCGGGCGATGTGTGGGCGAGCGTTGTCATGGAGAATGTTTACGGCCTTGCTCAACATTCCTCTTCCGTTCTGAATTGCCCGTCTTAAATTTTTTCAGGGTTTCACAGTGCCTGTCAGCGTTAATTGTGGTCGCAGTGGACACAAAGTGGACCAAGAATACCCCTTTTCGATCCCAAAACACAGTCATCATGACTTTACCGGCAGACTGTGTTTGCTTGAATTTCTGTGGCTTTGGCGAAGAGGGATGCCGCCACTGACATGATTGTTGCTTGGTCTCAGGTGTAAAGTTGAATGCCCAGGTTTCGTCATCCATGACAATTCAGTCCAAAAAGTTGTTCTGTTCGACTGCAAAGCATTGAAGAAATGTATGGGAAGAATTAACTCGTTGCTGCATGTGGCACCCATCTTGCGCACACCTTCCGGTATTTCAACTTTTCTGTTAAAATTCTATGAGCGGTGCTTCGGGAAACCTCAGGAACCAACGTGCAGAGATATCCAGGGTGATCCGCCAGTTCACGCATGATTTGTTCAACCTTCACGACTGTCTCAACAAAAATTGACTGTCTCTTGCTCCTTTGTTTGTCGTGAATTTCAGTCCGACAGACTGCAAACTCTGTACACCACTTACAAACATTGTTTACATCCATGCACGACTCACCATACACTTCTGTCAATTGGCGATGGATTTCAATTGGTTCAGTACCTTTTGTGTTAAAAAACCGAAGACCTGCGCGCACTTCGCACTTGGCGGTAACATCCAATGGGAGCTCCATTCTCAAGGGCTGCCAAGCCAAGACTGAGTGCCTCAGTGCACGAGCGCGGAAAACACTTCACAATATTGTTACCAACAGCCACACGAACAGAGTTCTTTATTTATAAAAAAATAGGAGACCTAATTTTTGGGATTATCCTCGTAGTAGAATTCTTAAACTGCAAGGAAATTAGCATGCTAATATAGGATCAGATAACTTTTCAGGGAACATCTACTTAACCCTTACCCCTCGAATTAAACTTCTCTGTGTTGCCTCTACTACTCGTATTTTAAATGTACCTACATTTTTTACTTATATGACCTGTATTAATCTTTCACGATTTTGGAGATAGCACTTGCTTTTAAATGATGTAGTTAGGCTATACACGTTTACAGCAAACTATACTTGAGCAAATAAAAGCAATCTGTGGAATTTAAGATGAATTATTTTGCATTTTTATTATTATTATTATTATTATTATTACCTTTATAGCATACCGATTGGTTTCGTTAATAATTTAGTGTACAAATTATCGCTAAAAAGCAATTGAAAAACTCTATTCAGTCTCTGTTTTTATACCTCGCTGTAGTTTGTAGGCTAAAACCAATGTAAACGGCAATTTCTTGAAATCTGGATCTGTTGATTTATAATTGTACCAGCTGTCAGCATCAGGTACATGTTGGGTTACGGTACACAAACCGACCATCGTCAGTTCACTTTTCTTCTTCTTCTTCTTCTTCTTCAAGTGCCATATCCGGTTGCCCAGACATCGGCGATTACTCTGGTGAAAGTTTTTCTGTCTACTGCTAGTCGGAAGAGTCTCTCAGTTGTCTCAATACCGGTCCACTGCTTGATGTTGTGTAACCATGTTATCTCTGGTCTGCCAACTCGTCGTTTGCCCTCTATTTTACCTTGGAGAATGAGTTTTATGAGGCCATATTTGTTTCCTCTTAATATGTGGCCTAGATAAGCTGTTTTGTGAACTTTTATAGTTGTTATTAGTTCTTGCTTTGTCCTAGCTCTCCTTAGGACTTCATCGTTTGTTATCATATCTGTCCAGGGTATTCTAAGCATTCTTCTGTGCAACCACATTTCAAAGGCGGCAAGTCGTTTGATACTTGCGGCTTTTAAGGTCCATGTTTCTGCTCCATATAACAGTACTGACCAGATGTAGCACTTCATTAATCTCTGTCTGAGCTTCAGATTTAGATGATTATTACAGAACAAAGAGCTCATCCTGCGAAATGCAGCTCTAGCGTTCTCAATTCTGCATCTGATTTCCTTATCTGGATCCATACTCTGTTATTATGCTGCCGAGGTACTTGAACTGGTGGACTTGTTCTATTTTACGGTTGTTTAATGACAAGGTGACATTTGCATTACTATTTCTGCTAAATATCATTAACTTAGTTTTTTCTACATTTATATTGAGACCATACTGTAAACCTCCAACATGGATTCTGTTCAGGAGTTCTTGAAGGCCTTCTATAGTGTTGCACAGAATCAGAGTGTCATCTGCATATCTAATATTATTGATCATTAGGAGCAGAGGTGCGAAAATACTGTGGTTTTGTGTGCTGCCTGACATATACAACATATATATGACTAGAAGAGCACATGGCGACCATGTTTGTTTACTATCGCTCGAGCTTTCATGTGCGTGAGTGGACAGCTGACAGCTACACTGCCATCTAAATAATAGATTTTTGACCGACTGTCAAATAGTATCTGGATTCTACAAAGTTCCACGCGGAACCAAAAGATGGCAGTACAGTATATCATCGTGTATTTTGTCGGCTAAGAGACGGCATGATATACTAACAATTTGTTGGTTGTTTTTATCCACCTTTTCAATACAAATTACAGTTTGTGTTGCTAAGTTGTAATGTTACAACACTAATTTACCGGGACATGTTTCGCTTTTATTCACAAGCATCATCAGCCTATACAATTGCCTCAAGGTTTGTCATATTTGGATTGTTGTTACAAATTTCATTACGTTGAATGTAAATCTAATTTCAGTGATAACAATATTTTTCTTGCTTGTGGAGTACAGTACATCCCTTATCCGAGAGGACTTGAAGTGTATATAGTCTTTATTTTTTTCGTGTGGTGTAGATTATTGATAGTTGAAAAGTTTAGCGTGGTTAACTTTTATACATGTCGCCTGTTATGTGATTGTCATATATCCTAGTATTCCGCCGCCTCATTCAGTAAATCAAGTCGACAAGGCAGTGATGTTAGAAGATCACGTGGCTCGTTTTATATTCTTTCCTGGATAACAGCGCATAGATAAGAATATTTCAATCGTAGTTATACAGTCACATATACATGTTCGCAATATGGCTAACAATCTTTCCGACGAACAACAATCACATGGTGTACAATGCACGCACTGTGGGAAATATTATCGATCCGATAGGGGCGTAAGCATACACGTTAGCAGAGCTCACCCTGCAGTGCACAGAGATACCCTGGTCAAGAAGCAGAGTAAAATCAGCATTATACGAAATTCTCCAGAGAATCGTCAGTCCAATGAAACCACAACCAATACCGCTACTACTCAAGCTCCGATTATGGACGAGTACAACCGCGATCTGATTGAATGGAAATCAAAGTTTTCTGAAAACCTAACAGACGACCACTTCGACGAGGCCGTTAATGACTTTGTCCAATTCTTAGCACCGAGCTCGATAGCTGCAGTCGCTTAATTGCGGCCAGTATCCAGTATTCGGGAGATAGTAGGTTCGAACCCCACTGTCGGCAGTCCTGAAAATGGTTTTCCGTGGTTTCCCATTTTCATACCAGGCAAATGCTGGGGCTGTACCTTAATTAAGGCCACGGCCGCTTCCTTCCAACTCCTAGCCCTTCCTTGCCCCATCGTCGCCATAAGACCTATCTGTGTCGGTGCGACGTAAAGCAACTAGCAAAAAAAAATAAATAGCAATTCTTAGCTTCAGTACCATATATTCTTCCCGGGCCGAAACACCCCGCCCAGAAATATTACGAACTGAGAAAGAATGGCCAACTAAATTCGACCCAACGTTCATATAGGACCTCTTCAAACCCTGAAAGATCAACGAAAAGGGGAAGAGAGAAGAGAAGAAGGAAGTACATGTATGAATCCACTCAGTTCTACTATTACAATCAGCGGCAAAAAGCCATACGCAATGTGTTTACAAACGAACAACCGATTTGCAGCCTGAAAGAAGATGTATTGCACACATTCTTTTCGGACATATTTTCTAGGCCTAACGACCACAAAAGACCAGAATACCCTCAAAAATTCACTGAGAGTGAAATCATGGAGACTAACGACCTATACAATCCGGTCATATCTAAAGAAGGCATTATTCAGGCAACACAGAACATCAAGATAGACACCGCAAGCGGTCCTGACCACGTAATCGTCCGAGCTATTAAAAACAGCACGATTTCAGAGATAATCGCAATCATCGCCACTAGAATGCTAACAACAGGGTTAGTACCATCGACTTTCAAGAAAGCCCGTACAATTCTGGTTCACAAAGGAGGCGACGTAAACGATCCCAGTAACTGGCGTCCAATTACTATATGCTCAGTTATTAGACGAGTCATCGAGAGAGTTCTTGACAAACAGCTTCGGAACTACATTGGGTTTCACGACAACCAAAGGGGTTTCACCAATACACCCGGTACTTACATAAATACCTCAATTTTGGAAGCCGCTTTACAGCACACTAGGCAAGAAAAGAACGATGCATGCATTATATTTCTCGACGTTCGCAAAGCTTTTGATAACGTCGGACATGCGCACCTCCAGAGCACACTGGAGTCGGTCGGAGTTCCCGAAAAACTGACGAGACTGATAATTGCTCTACAAGAGGGAAACGTAACACAGATAGAGACACGAAAACAGGGAACAAAACCCATCAAAATTAATCGCGGTGTGCTTCAAGGCTCCCCTTTGTCACCGGCATTATTTAACATCGCTACCAATCATATTGTGGAAGAACTTTCTGAAGATTCTTTAGCAAGGAATTACGGTTACTCGATTGCAAACGAGGAGCCTAACCTCACTATAATGTGTTTCGCCGACGATACGGTAATATTTGGGAAAAACACTGAATCTGCTGCCGAACTAGCCAGGATCGCCATAGAAAGATTTAAGGAACTCGGCCTGCACATCAGCGCTTCAAAATCAGCTTGTCTTTCTATCAAGAAAGGTCGGCTAACGGAGGAGAATATCATCATTAATGACGACTGTGAAATTAAATCACAGTGCAACGGAAGTGCAATTCGTTACTTAGGTGTGAATTTCATCAATGAAATTAAACTGGATCCACAAGCCGTACTTGAAAAGACGCGAAACAAGATTGACACCCTTGTTAGCTCACCATTGCTGCAATCTGACCAGAAATTTTCAATTTTAAACAGTTCAATATCACCTACTCTTATTTATCCACTCCAAGTTACTCCCCTAAACAAGATACCTCAATCTTTTCTATCAGATGCGGATAAAATATTAAAGAGTGGAACTAAAGAATTATTACAACTACCAGCAGACGTTCCGGATCACATGGTATACTCCGAAAGGAAGTATAAAGGCCTCGGTTTGTTTCGCGCGACTTGGGAAGCCAAACTACAGCATATTAACATCTGTAATAAATTATCGCTTGCAAATAACGGCTACATTAATGCAACTAGAAACTTGGAACAAGAGCGTACAATTTGTTTGCAAGATCTAGGCATAGAAATGAATGATCGAGTTATGTCAAAAAATAGCCATCTTCCCAACGTAAGGAAGGTCCGACAGACACTACGAGACAGAGAAGTTCAGTCATGGACGAAGTTGCCGCACAAAGGAAAGGGCGTCGGACTCTTCCAGGAATACACGCCAGCGAACAAATGGATAAGAGATCACCGAGGCTTATCCTGTGCGGAATGGAGAGAGGCCATCAAGATGACAGCGAACGTGTGCGCCGTTCGCTCCGTGCCAGGAAGGTCTCAGGACAACACCCTCTGTCGGCGTTGCCACAGAGAGCACGAAACCCTTGCCCATGTCCTGGGAGCCTGCCCTCACGGGGAGGTATTGAGAAATTCCCGCCATCATACAACACGACACATGATTGCGACCTCGCTGAGGGATCACGGTTTCACGGTGCACGAAGAGGTCTCTGGCCTAGCTACCGACGGGAGTAACAGACGTATTGACATGATAGCCTTTCAACCAGCTAGCAAGCAAGGACTAATCTTAGATCCCACAATACGCTTCGAGTCGCACGTTGGCCAGGCCGAAGAGGTGGACGCCGAAAAGAAGTCAATTTACCAGCCAACTGTAAACTACTATAAAGATAAATATCACCTAGACAATATTTCCGTCCATGGACTCATGATCGGAGCTCGAGGCACAATCCCTAAATTTCTTGTACAGCTATGGGATCCTCTCGGTCTCAGCCGGACACAACTCCACGACATCGCTATCGCCGCAATACGAGGTTCAGTGACCATACTCCGCGATCATCTATATAACATCTGACGAACCGTATTGCAAATCTATTCCTGAGCCTTTTGGGGAATCTTCTACCTGGCACACTAGCAAAGTCAACAGTAACTTAGAAGACAAAATACTGTGTAGTTGACATACTTTGTCCTTGTGGCAGCCTCCGCATGGGGGAAGTTGTAATAATAATAATAAAAAATAAAACATAAGAATAATATACACATTAAAAATTATGACAAGTTTTTTGGGTCCACCTTTTCAATACTTCATTGACCAACACTTAAACATTTTAAAAAAATAAGTTTAGTCGTGTTATATTTTAGGTACACGTTTCGACCATTTACGGTCATCAGCCTTATATGATTAGTAAAACAGTGGAAAACATTTAAAATGTACCATGAGTTAAAGGTTGGTGGAACTGTTATTTAAAACACTCAGTGAATATTCTTTCGTAAAACATTTCTTCTCTTTCCTTCGTTAATGAATTCACAATGTATTTGTGAAATTGTTCTTGTTGATATATAAAATTGATGTGTTGTTCTCAGAACTTCTCGTATTCTTTGAATTTGACATTAAACTCGTGTGGACAGCTTATTATTAAGTGTCAATATGGAAATGTTGGTATGTGAAATTGTGTTGTGACCTCATTCTGTTAAATAGAAAAGTCTGGTAAGAGTGAATGTAAAATGGAAATGGAAGGACGAAAGGAAATAAATTGGGTGTAGAAGAATCTAAAATTACTTGCTCCCGTTTCTCTTTGTTGCATTTTGTTTGCTGTCATATTCGTCCATCATTTCACTCATTATTCATCTGTCCATTCAGTATAGATTTTAAGATGTTTTCCAAATGTTTTACTAATCATTTAAGGTTGATGTTGACTTCAAATGGTTGAAACATGTGCCTAAAATATAACATGACTAAACGTTTTTTTTTTTTAAGTTATTTAAGTGTTAGTCAATAAAGTATCAACGTTTGTATACCTAGTGGATTCCAGCTCAATGCCTACCTTGTGATACTTTCTTGTAGTCTTCTCAGGGTATGCCCAATCCATCTCCATTTTTTCTCATCTGTTACTGTATGGGACTTGGTTGTTTGAGGTGGCCTTTGGCTGCCAAATTCTCATAATGCACTTCAAAGAATGATTTATAGAAGTCTGTAACCTTGTGGTAATGTCTTTGGTCACTTTCCATGTCTCACTTCCATACAGTAACACAGATATAGCATTTGAGTTGAATATCCTTAGCATACCTGCCAGCTTTCCCGATTTACAAGGGAGACTCCCGATTTTCGACAGTTTTTCCTGCCTCCTGATTATTCTAATATTTCTCCCGATTTTAGCTTATTTTTGTGAACTTTAACACCATTTCAGCTTTGTACGCAAGTGGCCGAAAGTCCTTCACTCATTGGCCTCTTTGAAATGAAAAATATCGACGTTTATTAATACGAGAAATGTGCACGAATGTGCGATGTTTATTGAAACCTGTGTATCGCGACGCGTATATCGACTGTCAATCTCTCGTTCTTGCGTGCTATGTTCCTGTTCATTCGTATCAGTCTAGTCGATTCTAGAGACTAGTCACTAGATTTGGAGTTCGTTTTTTAGTAATTTAGTGACAGAATTTCAAAGATAGCGACTAATCACTTTTCTAGAGATTTTAGGAACCATTTGGAGACAATTCTGGCGAGTTTTAATTTATTACTTGATAAAAATAACATTGCGCTTCTCGTAATCGTGCGGGCGTGAAATGCAGTATATTAATCTATGCATTTTCTAAGTAATGACATCTAAGTGCATGGCTGATTCTCACTTGTGGAGCATGAGTTCATACTATTTTCGGAAGGCTTATCAGAGACCGATTATCTCACTCACATACTTCTTGTGAGCCTCATATAACAACAGTCATGTTTTGAGACAATAAGTGTTATAATATACGGGACCATAGTACTCATGTATTGCGCAAGACATGCAGAATAAGCAGTTTTGAGCAATTGTATCTCCTGATTCCTCCTAATTTTTCCTGATTTTCATATATATATCTTCTGATTTTTGTTTTTGTAAAGGTGGCAGGTATGCCTTAGCTTTGAGAATATCCTTAGCTTTGTTTTTATGTGAAAGTAAGGGGATCTCCATATTGATCATAATTGTGCTAAAGCTCCTTTGGCTTTATTTATATGATGACTCGCCACATCTCTAAAAGCACCTCCATTCTGGCTGACCATGCTTCCGAAGTACCAAAATTCATCTACCTTTTCTATATCCATTCCATCTAGAGTCAAGCTAGAATTGTTACAATGGTTTATGCACCTTTCGTTACTTTTTTTGTTATATCTTTAAGCCTACTTCTTTATCTATTTTTAAGTAATTCAATTTGATTTTCATGCCCCGAAAACGTTCTGCAAGAAGGCAGAGATCATCTGCATAATCCAGTTCTTCCAATCGGTTATCTAATCCCCACTGAATGACATACTTTCGTTTCATTGCCTCTCAGCATACAATCCAGTGCCATGATAAACAGGATTGGTGACAGTAGACATCCTTGTCTTACTCCAGATTTTTCAGCAAAAGGTTCAGACAGCTTCCATTTATGTTATACTCGACAAGTATATCCATCATACATTGCCTGTGTAAGACTATTTTTTGTGGGATTCTGGACTTTTCCATAGCCCTTCACATTTTCCTGTGGGTGACAGAATCAGAGGCCTTCTCAAAATCAGTGAAAAGTATATACAAAAAGATGTCTGTTACTCAGCAAATTGTTCAATGATTAGCCTTAGTATGTTAATCTGATCCACAGTGGACAGACCTTCTCATAAACCTGCTTGTTCTTGACAGTACTGCTTATTCTGTTCAGTAGGACTTTTGAAATACTTTTCCCTCATATGAGAGCAGTGTTCTTCCCCTCCAGTTACTACAGTCTGAGAGGTCACCCTTCCTTGATACCTTGATGAGGACATCCTTCTTCCATTCCCCAGGAAGTTGTTGTTTGTTCCATATTAGTGTTAGAAGTGGCTCCATGATTTCTGCTGTTAAATCTGTATCTATCTTTAGGACTTCTGGGATAATGTTATCTACACCAGGTGCTTTGCCACGTCATTTGTTTCATTGCTTGTGCAATCTCTTGTGTTGGTGGTTCTACCGAAATATCTGGATTCTCCAAAACAGTTTCACCTATTTCAGTTCTTGTTTCCTTACTGAGATTATTGAGTACTTCCGTGAAGTGCTATCTCCATCTTTCCAAGGCTTTCTCTGACCAATTTCTCTCCTGAAAAGTTCCTCCTAGGAAGCTTTCCTGTAATGGCATATACAGTAGAACCTTGATAATTCAAAATCGGTTAATTCAAAATATCTCCTAATTAGAAGCAGGTACGGTTTTGCATGTCAATTAAATTGTTTAATTCGAAATACGGATAATTTGTAATTCGAAGAACAATGTCTGTCCCGTTACCGAAATTCACACTTTTAATTCAAAACTGCCTTTATATTTTGAAAAAAAATGGTATTTTGCAGAGTAATTTAAATTCAAAATTTCTCCTTGTCATGAAAGAACGCGTCTTCCGGAACGTGCAGGGGTAACTTTCCGCACTTTCACCTACTTTGGTGTGTCTACAGTGTGCTTCATATCTGCTAAGTTTGAGTGGAATCGTGATTTATTTTGTATTCGGCATTTTAAGGAACGCCACAACATCACGTGGCAGGCAGTGTGTGGAGAGGTAGAATCCGCGAACACTGGTGATGCCGACAGTTGGCGTAAAAGCGTGGGTTATATAATCGATTCGTACGCACTAGGCAATATTGTCAATGCCGATGAAACTGCATTGTTTGTTTGTTTTAATTTTTTAAATGATGAGACCAAACTGACTTATGGTTTTAAAGGAGAGAATTGCCAGCTGGGAAATGTAGTGTGTTGTAATGCAGTGCATATGGAAGCGAGAGACTTCCTTCCCCCATCATAGGAAAGTTCGAAAAGCCACGATGTTTTAAGGGTGTTAGGCACTTTCCGTGCAAGTACAGGGCATCTAAAAATGCAGACAGTACAGTAATCCAACAGATAAAGCATTTGCACAGAGGAGCCACCATAATTTGTCCTCGTCTAAGAATCATGGTTTTTTTTTCTCCTATCGTTGCATGAGGTTATGTTTGCCATTGTTTTATCCAAGTGCATTATTCGAATAATGTAAATTCACCATGTTGGATACATTTCTGAGTAGTGTTTTCCATGGCATTTGAACAGTTAAAACTGAGAATCAAGGTGACTGCATGCATTAATGGGTCTTAGAAGTGCCATGGTGGGAAATCGTACAGGTACAGTCACTGTACTGTTGTAATGCGGACAAAAGCGAGAGACTTTCTCCCCTTGTCGTAGGGAAGTTCGATAAGTCGCAATGTTTTGAGGGCATCGAGTACTTTCTGTGCAAGTACAAGGCATCTAAAATGCATACAATACAGTAATCCAATGAATAAAGCACTTGCACAAGGGGAGCCAGTATAGATTTCTCCTCGTCTTTGAATCATGTTTTCTTTCTTCTGATTTTATTGCGTGAGGTTATGTTTGCCAGTGAGTTATCCAAGCGCATTATTTGAATACTATAAATGCACCTTGTTGGATATATTTTGGAAATAGTTTTTTTCCCATGGCATTTGAGAGGTTTAAACTGTGAATCAAGGTTAATTACATGCAGTAACGAGTCTTAAAATACATTGTGACGCTGCAAGGGTTGGCATTTCCGAATTGTGTTGGCGGTTAATTCATAATCACATAATTTGAAGTCCGATTATTGCGACCCAACGACTTCGAATTAACAAGGTTTTACTGTAATTCTTTGCTGTTAACTAACTTGCTGCTTCTTCTGTTTCTGTTGCCAGTTTGTCTGTAAACACTTGTTTCTCTCTCCACACTTTTTTCTTAACCTCCTTGTTGGCTTCCTTGGGTTTTGTCATTGCTGCTGGTTTCTTGTTCTATTGGAGTTGACCATTGCCTTGCACTCTCTTCACTTTTGGATTGATTCCCACGTGTCACGCGATATCCATTCTTTCCTTTCTGGTTCTCTGTTGCCCACTAACTCTTCATATGTGTCAAGAAAGAGTTTATTGACTGTGTTCCATTTAGTATTTAGAGATCAGGCCAGCTAGGAAGACGTCTGCTTATGCATGCGCACTTTGAACGATCCTGCATAGTGTAGCCTCTTCAACTAGAGTTTCTGCTGCAAGGACAGAGGAGTGCGTAAGTTTATACTCAGCTGTCTCTTTCTAATTTCTCATAGTGTTGTAATCATGGTGAGTAATGTACATTAGGTCTACCTTTGACAGTACAGAAGGCGCTGATGTGTCTAATTTACAGCCGGAAGGGAATTCCACTAACTGAACATGTTTTGTATCGAGACAATCTGTGGAGTGTTGAATATCCATTATAACAAATATTTGGGTCGACTGTACATTGCCACAACACCAAGTGAGAAGGGGAAGTCAGCGTTCTCACTCCCACGTTTCTGCTCTCACTTGCACACCTCTCACCGGCTGTCTTCCTACCTGGCCCGATCTCTAGTTCTTCATCTGGTTGTTCAGCGAGAGCTTCAAACCTGTTCTTTAATTGTATCTTAAATTAATTTTGCACTTCAAGTTTCCCAAATTTCATACAGCTGCCTGTTTTACTAGCACTGCCACCTTCAGTCTAATACAGCCAAAACTGATCAGGACGTTTTTGTGGGGACCAAAAAGAATGTCATAAAGAGGGAATGTGCTAAAAGAAATGAAAAGCAGTTTCACTGTTAAATTTCAGGTTAGGATTGAACATAAAAATTATGAAGATAAAAACAAAGAAACAAGTGTTTACAATTATGATTAATGAAATAAATAAATAATACATTTTAAGAACACCAACATAGTAAAACTTAAAAACGTCCTTAGTAACGTGAACTATACATGTCTCTTACAATTATGTTTAAAGTTGTCACAGGAAAGTCCAAAATCGGGCGATTTGCACACGTTTCATGTGTGGCTTAGCGTCCACTTTCTCAGTGAACTTTAACTTTCCATCACCTGCAAACTGTCTAGCTTTCTTCTTCTCTGTAACAATGTCCTGCAAACCATTATCTGTAAGTAAAATAGGCCTAATTTACGTACATAAGTCACTCAGGAGTAAAACGTGAATGCGTGGGTGCACCTGCTTCCGCTGACTCTTACACGTGTAACAGGTCGAGTGGTGCAAAATTCCCTTCATAGTCTTCATTTACACTTATGAAAATACAAAAATAGTTCACGCATGCTGTGTCCTTCACGTTTCATTAGAGAAGAAGATGGTACAAATTTGAGGATACTGTGAATAATGGGTCTAAATGATATCACACTTCCCCAACACACGAGACCACTGGTATTTCCGACATTAAAGTTAAGTTCTTAATGTCTATTTCGGATTCCATAACAACCTCTGTACATCACACAGGAAAAGAAAAAGGCACATGAATAACTTTTAAATTGAAAATGAGAAATACTGTATATCAAATGGGTGAGAGCGGGAGTACTTTTGTTTATTGTCTAAATCCATTTCTACTCTCTGATAGGCACACTATTGTGTTCTGTACTGATGTTGCTAGCACGGTCGATCCATTGTGTATGATGACATGTATAAAAACTAATGTTCAGTAACAAGTGACTGTGGGCGTGGGGCCGCAACTCACCACGGACTGCCCGCTCAAACTTTTCTTCCGCATGCTGTTACTCTCCGCCTCCACATCATCTGAAAGATTCTGTTTGAACAATCAGTTCTTAGTTTAGGCCTAGGCGGACCGGCGGCTAAGCGAGGAAGCGGTTCGAACCCGCGCCGTCTGAAAGAGGCCTCATGAATGTAACATGCCAGACGCAAAGATAATAAGACTGGCTTGGAACTGATGCCCTTTGCAGCTGTAGACCGATACGCAACCGCACTCCGCGGCCGTTAAATTAAGTTCTCTACCAAATCTTTACCCAGGCCAGTTGTCGCTGGTCTGTCATGCTTGCAACGTGGCCGTGAACGGTAACTTAAATTTCTTACGGTGGGGGTTACGAATGTACTAAAGAGTGACGTAAATGTGCTGTCCAGGTTTCTTTATCATATTATTTAATAGGACATGTCCTGGGACTTGGGAATAATGACGTAATAACCAGGGAAACACGCTAGAGAGGGAAGTCTTATCCAGTTTAGACTGTATCGGCATTCCTAAGGTGATGGTCGCTCCCTACATCTGCTCCACGTTTATTCATCATATCCAGGAGTGAATGTCTCTTTTACTTATTGCCAAGTGATCAATTTGGTTTTCTCTCTAGATATCAGGTGACCCCCATAAGATCTTGTGGCAGTTCTTATGTGAAAACAGTGATCCATTATAACCAATCCAAAATTACTGCACAAGTCCATTAATCTCTAGCCATTATTATTTTCTTATCCTATTCAATGTCTACCCATGATGATTTCTCTTCCTTCATTTTTACTACAAATTTTTACATTTAAATCTCCCATCAATACCACAATTTCCTTCTTTATCCCTGCCAGTGTTCATGTCAGCCTATCATATAACTCCTCCTCCTCCTCCTCCTCCTCCTCCTCCTCCTCCTCCTCCTCCTCCTCCTCCTCCTCCTCCTCCTCCTCCTCCTCCTCCTCCTCCTCCTCCTCCTCCTCCTCCTCCTCCTCCTCCTCCTCCTCCTCCTCCTCCTCCTCCTCCTCCTCCTCCTCCTCCTCCTCCTCCTCCTCCTCCTCCTCCTCCTCCTCCTCCTCCTCCTCCTCCTCCTCCTCATCCTCCTCCTCCTCCTCCTCCTCCTCCTCCTCCTCCTCCTCCTCCTCCTCCTCATCCTCATCCTCCTCTGCTAACTCTGTTGGCACGTAGCACTGCACTATGGTCGCAGGTCTAACTTTGGTTCTTATTTGTACAGTAATTATCCTATGTGATACAGAGGTCCATTCCATTATGCAATTTTTTTGCTTTTTTTTAGTAAGACATCTACTCCACTTGGATGCTCTTCACTTGCTTCTCTCCTGGAGGAAGTGAGGACACCACCCTCTTCTGTCCTCACCTCTCAATAGTCTGTCAGTCTTCTTTCACTCAATCCAAATATCTCCAGTTTTGTACCTTTACATTTCTGCTATTACGTCTCTTCTTTCATACATAGTTTTCACATTCCAGAATCTAGTTCTTGTTCTGTATTTCATTGCAAATTAGCCTCCTTAAAAACTGGTCGGCATAAATTTTGTCTGATTTCTGTAATGAGTTTTATTCAGGTGTGTGCAAGTTATTAACACATAGCACCCTAGTCCAGTGGAGGGGCTGCCTCTTGTCTGCACTAGAGCACAGAATTTTTCTTAACCTTTTAAGATCCCTCTGTACCACAAGACAGTGGTTTCTTCTTTGTTTATCCCCAAGAAGAAGGGCTGACTCCTCCGCGTTGCTGCCGTTGAGGTCTTCACCAGACCCCCATTAGCAGTCACTTTTCAGGGTTCCTGTACAGCCTTCACAGCTACTGTAGTAGTCATGGGGCATATGCAGTCCCTGCTGTACATTACCCCTACAGACAATCCCCTAGTTCATGCCTTTGCCCACCTCACCAGCATGGAGGAGGGTTGGCTTTGTGGGAGGCACAAATAGTTTACATGTGTAATGTACTTCATTAAAGTCTGTAATTCATGAATTTTCTTTAAAGTGGGTATACTTTTTATCTGTGATGTAGACATTATTTACGATGCAGCGAATGGCTTGTTCATTCAAATTGTGTAACGTGGTTTTCCAAGATCTTCTGGGACTTTCCTTGCAAAGTGTTGAAAATGACAAAGATTCACCTGTTCATTCCAGTGCATTCTTAATTTTCTGGACTGAAGTAAACAATATGGCTGTTTGTTGTTGTGTTGCTCCCCTCACATTTTTCAAAATCAATACAATCCCAGATATGCCAACCCTTCGAATTTAAGTGGGAGACTCCCTATTTTTCCCCCTTCCGATTTTCCGATTGCCGGGACTGATGCCCCACTTTTGAGGACAGTTTCAGTAATTTTATTATCATTTTAAAATCCCACACTTTTCCTCGTATCGACAGATGAGAGTATGGCTGGTCGATAGTAGTTCTAATAACCACTGCCAGAGGACAGTACGGGGCAGGGTGGTCGACCAAGGTCTTATACAGTAGACCTTGTGGCCGATGATGAATCGGTACGATCTCTATTGGCAGAAATAGGCAGTGCTAGTCGCAAGCGAGGAACCCTAAGCTTAAAAATGGCACACCATAGGCATCTACCCAGGGCAGGACCTGCATCAGTGTTCGTGTTGAGAGAGAATGCCCTGTAGTAGTGTTTCTGGGTTGTCTGTCTTCATTATTTTTTGAACAAAATGTCAAAGAAATACGATGCAGTGTTTAAAAGGGTTTATAAGGAAATCAAGGTAAGGACCACCTTCCCCTTTTTGGACTATCTGCAGGTGTGATTTTTTTAGTGGCGCATGTTGGGAAGTATGATATACTCAAACTTGTGCAAATGAAGAAATATAAGGAGTGTGTCCAGTATGTAGAACGTAACCAGAAACTGAACTTTTCATGTAAAAACAAAGATGTAAATCCTGTGGCGAATGCTGAGGCTTAGTTACATCATTTATTGTAGAACATAGCTTGCCTGCAAATTGTGCTGACCACGCCGAGCCTTTGTTTCGCAAAATGTTTCCAGATTCAGAAATGGCTAAGCAATATGAGCGTACTAGAATGAAAACAGTGCCTATCATTACGAAAATGTGCATGATAGCAAGGGAGAAAATTGTGCCACATTTGGAGGTGAATGCGGCCTGAACTCTATGAAATTCAGCATTGTCTGCTTTCTGTGCCTAATTTAGAAGTGGATGCTACTGCAGCTAACATAGCTAATCTTCTGCTCTCAACTTTACAGGAATACTACATTCCATTAAAAAACTGCATAGCTCTTGGTGCTCATAATGTTCCAGTAATGTTAGGATTAAAAAATGGTATCGCAGGATATTTGAAGCGGGAAATCATTGTAGGCTGCTCTTCTCATCTAATTAATCCTGCTGTAGAGAAGGGTGTGGCATGTTTGCCTGTACATGTAGACAGAAGTATAATTGATGTATTGTATTATCTAGAAAGGAGTGTAGGGAGGAAAGAAATATTCAGAGAATTTCAAACTTTACACAACATGTAGATCAGGGAAGTTCTGAAACATGCCTTTTCATTGGTTATCACTGAGAAGGTGTTTAGAGAAGATTCTGCAGCAGTGGGACCCTTTGGTTACTTCATTCAGGAGTGAAATTGCAAGTAAGGCTTCTCAAATGGGAACTTACAAAACTTACAAAATTCCTAAGCACAGTCTAAGTGCAGATGTATCTTGTTCTTCTGAAAAGGTGAAGCACTGTAGTAAGATTTCACTACACACCTCAGCTAAAAGGAAAACACTACGAGCTAGCCTTTTTCATTTGAAGAATGACTTCGTCTTGCTTTCATCAAATTTACAGAATTCTTTTTGCCTTTTTATCTCAAGTTGTATAGCTATCTTCTTCAGTCAGGTATGCTGCACATCCACTTATGGAGGTCAGTTTTGGAGGAAGTGGTGATGGCAAGGTTTGTGAAACCACACATCATTAAAAATTCCTCTCTCCATGGAGTAGATTATCAGCAAATCATTTGGATGATTGTGACCTGATGATAGGGAACTCTCCATTTGCTATGGTGAACACTTTGAAGTCAGAGGAAAAGAGTACTGTATATGTATTCTTTGTTAGAAAGTGTTTCTCTTCATCATGGACTATATGGTACATAAATTTTGATTTAGAAATGTTTTAATGAATGCAGAAGTTGCCAATATTTCTGCTTTAAGTAAGGCATCATTTTGTAGCCTTAGATTTTTTATCAATAATTTACCAAACATTCTGACTAGTGAAACAGAACATTTAGATAAAGCAATTGATACTCAATACTCCCTGTTCTGTAACTTTTCAGGTGGATGAAACAGACCTGGCCAGATGGAGAATTAATGTTCAGTGGGCATTTGTAGGTCGGATGAAATCGGCTGATTGCAAAATTAAATATGGTAGACTGCCGGGCTGAATGGCTCAGACGGTCGAGGCGCTGGCCTTCTGACACCACTGTGGCAGGTTCGATCCTGGCTCAATCCGGTGGTATTTGAAGGTGCTCAAATACATCAGCCTCATCTCTGTAGATTTACTGACACGTAAAAGAACTCCTGCGTGACTAAATTCCAGAACCTGAGCAACTCCGAAAAGCGTAAAAGTAGTTAGTGGGATGAAAAGCAAAGTAATATTCATTATTAAATATGGTAGACTCTCTATCAGTTCCACATAGCAATGCAGAAAGGATTTTTTAGCAGTCATAAAGACAAAAGCACAATTCAGATCCTTGCTGTCTGAACAAACTTTGGAGAAATTTAACGTTAAAATCTGTTCAGCAAGGCAAGTGCTTTGAGCAAAAGTTTAATTCTGAATTTTTGAACAGGGCTAATTCAGCCATGGGTGTGTTGAACACTAATTACTCATGCGATGTTCAGCACGTCAAAAGATAATTCATTTGTTCCTAAAGCTCAGGTGTGTCAGTATTTTCTATTCACATTTAAACGATGAAAAAAATATGTGGGCCTAATAGAGTTGTTAATGCATTGAATTAGTACCCGAACACCGCCAAAATTCTCCTGAATATTTACTTTCGGAAGTTGGCATGTTTGCAATTCCCATTCATTTGTAGATCATCTTGATGCGACTCTTAATTTCTTTTTTAAATAGCAAAATTTTTATACAGTGCTATGGTCATAAAGATTTCAATGGTATGCTTTGTCAAAATTACAACCTATAAATTAGGAAGCATTTTAAGTAAGTTCACCACCCTTAAGTTCATCTATTGCAAATTTCTGCGATGTCTATCAAGGAAGTTTCACGTAGAATACATCCAAGATATCCCCTGCCTGTCAAGAGGTGGTTCCATAGAGGTTTTCAGTTTGGGAGAAAGGATTGACTCCCACAGGAGCCCTAGCAGAATCTGACATTGCTATAATTTTTGCCAGATTCCAGTTACCTTTCAGCTCTGACCTCCCTTGGATAACTTGTTTTTTTCAACCCTGACTACTAGGTTTGAGGCATGCAGAACCTTTCATCTTCGTCCTCTTTCCTTACTTTCACAGATACTGTCATTCTTTAGTGTTGGATCTTGTCCCTTTTTATATAGTAATTGAGGCTTTCACAGCCAGCATTACAAATCATCATGTCAGTATTTTCTGGGCTTGTAGGATGTGGTCCAGGAGCATGTGAAGGTCCCAGCGTTTCACCGAAAACTGCGTTCGGATTTATCAAGGGTTCTGAGTGACTTAGATAGCAGCGAAGCTCGCAGTGGAATGGAATTGTGTTGCAATTCTACCTCGTTATATAGTGCAGGCTATGGTGCACTGCTCGCCTATTGGTCCACCATGCTGAAGGGTTGGTTGCTGATTGGCTGTTCTTTGATCAGTGATTGAAGCATTAAGGAGTCTGATATACGTCGACCTGCCTTTGCAGAGACAGGCAGCTGATCACCCGTTACATTTTCTGGTCTGCCGCTGTCATAGTGTCCTTCAGGATTTAAGGCTTTCAGGACTGGAAACCGGGTTTTGTTTACCCATTCGTATTCCTCCTTACAGTTGAAGCTGTTGGTGTGCTTCAGGATTTCAATGGCTTCCCTTTGTACCTGAGCATGATAAGATAAAGTAGTTGACAGTACTTTGGTGTTGCTCTACTGTATGTCATGGCCTGCTAGCGGCGATTGTTCAGCGACTGATGATTTTCTGCTTGTCCCAGCTGGCTATGACTGTTATGCTCCTTCAGTCATGTGATGATGCTGCGTTTTGTAGTGTCTATGTATATCTGGCCGCAGCTGCACGGGATCTTCTAGACACCTGCTGTGGAGAGAGGTTGGCGCTTGTCTTTAGCAGATATAAGTAGTTGCTGTATTTTCTTCATTGGCCTATATATGGTTTTTACCCAATGGAACTCGAGTAGCCTCCCAATTCTGTCAGTTGTCTTCTCAATATACGGCAGAAAGATTTTAGTTGCCGGCCACTCCTCTTCTTTCTCCCTGATTGTTGGACGTTGAGGATGGAGTGCTTGCTGGTTATCTTTATGGCTGTACCCATTACCGAGTAGGTGGCTGAGCTCATTCAAGTCCTGAGGTTGACAAATTCTCCTTGCACGATCAGATAGTGTCTTAATCGCTCCATATTTTTGTCATGGGTGGTGGTTGGACATCTTCTGAAGATAGCGGCCTGTGTGGATCGACTTGCAGTACACTCGGTGTCCCAAGTTTAAATCGGCTGTCTTCATTACCAGAACATCGAGAAAAGGGAGTTTTCCCTTAGTTTTCTGTCTCCATAGCAAACTAAATATTGGTGTTAATGCTATTCAGATCAATCACTACTGATCTGCATTTAGGGCAGTTGCCCAGGTGGCAGATTCCCTATCTGTTGTTTTCCTAGCCTTTTCAAATGATTTCAATGAGATTGGAAATTTATTGAACATCTCCCTTAGTTATTCCAGTCCCTAACTCCCCTTCCTATAAATTAATATTTCCCCCAATTTGTCCTTTTGAATTCCAACTTTACCTTCATATTGTGATCTTTCCTACTTTTAAGACGCCACTCAAACTTATTTGTCTACTAATGTCATTCCATACCATCTCTTCGCTGACAGCTCGGAACATACCAGTTATGATATAGATGTTGATTCCCATAGGGAATCTGAAATATTTGTCCCGAATGAGTAAATTTATAATATCAATATAAATGGTCCGTTATTGGACATTATACATTTTCCAGCCAACTCATTCTTGGTTGCCTGCGCTTCGCCCTCGTGTGCTAGGTTGGGCACATCAGTTGGTACCTAGCACACCTACCAAGACGCTGGCTAGTGTGTACCGTGGAGGCCACTGCGTAGGCTACTTGAATCAACATCTATATCATCTGATGGCCAAGCAGGCATCAATTTTTGGTAAAGAGACAGTCTCTCATAGTGCATTGGCACTGCTGGTGGCTCCGAGTAGCCTACGCAGTGGCCTCCACGGTATGCACTAGCCAGCGTCTTGGTAGGTGTGCTAGGTACCAATTGATAAGCCCAACCTAGCACACAAGGGCAAAACGCTAGCAACCAGGAATGAGTTAGCTGGAAAATTTATAATGTCCAATAACGGACCATTTATATTGGTAACATACCACTTTGTCGAGTAGCTCGTCTTCTTTCTCCCAGTTCTTCCCAGCCCAAACTTTGCAACAATTTTGTAATGCTACTCTTTTGTCGGAAATCGCCCAGAACAAATTGAACTGCTTTTCTTTGGATTTTTTCCAGTTCTTGAAGCAAGTAATCCTGGCGAGGGTCCCGTACACTGGAACCATGCTTTGTTTTGGGTCTTACCAGAAACTTGTATGTCCTCTCCTTTACATCCTTACTACAACCCCTAAACACCCTCATAACCATGTGCAGAGATCTGGCTGCAGAAACACCTGTAGTTGTTCCTGTCTGTCACTCCAGATTACAAAGGTGTCATCTACGTAGCAAAGCCACACCTTAGGTTTCAGTGGTACTGTCTCAAGTGCTGTCGGTTTGCACATTTCCATAAAGAAATGGCACCGCCATGGGCAGAAAGGAGTAAACTTCAGGCCAGTAAAAATAACTTTCCAAGAAGTGTCATAGGAAAGATAGTGAGTAATGAAAATCTCAGGAAGAAAATTGGAGTGAAAAGGTTGAATGTCAGAATGACAGAATTAAGATGGTTTGGACATTAAAAGAGAATGGAGGAGGGAAGGATACGGAGACATTGTGGAGGCATAAGTTGGAGGGAAAGCAAGCAAGGGGGAGGCCCAGAGAAAGATGGATAAGCTTGATCAAGACAATATATGAAGAAGGAACCTGGAATGGAACAGAATTGCAGAATAAGAATGGTAGAGGGAGAGGTGGAGATTAAGGATTTAAAAAACAAGGCATTGAACTAAATGAGACCATGGATCTGGTGAGAAATTCAGGATTGTGGAGGTGTTTAGTCAATTCACAGAAGCTTGCAGACTGAATGCTGAAAGGCAGAACAGTCTGTAATGAATATGTGAGTGTTTTTTTTCTTTTGTGTGCATTCGATTAACACTTGTTTACACAGAAAGTGTCTGGTGCAAGGCTATGGAATTCCCTTCCAGTTAGTGTTAGGAATTGCACTTCCTTAGCTTCTTTCAAGCGGTCTTGCCGAGATTACCTATTAAATGTATAACCAGCTTGTATGAATGGCAGTATGAATGGAAGAATGAATGAGGTTAGGATTTATATTTTGTTAAATTATTTCATTATTCTGTTTTATAAAGTTTATTAGATATGTGGTTATTTCATTATTCTGTTTTATAAAGTTTATTAGATATGTGGTTAAGTGTAAGAGAGGGCCGTGAGCCTTAACTTCGCCACAAATGAAGGCATGAAATAAATAAATAAATAAATATTGATATATATGAATAATAATGTAATAATAAATGTAACACAGTAAAACCTTTCCTCAGCGGAAAGCCAAGGGACCGGGAATTTTTCCTTTGAAGAATTCAGTTTCAAAAGTGGTTAAAAAAATTCATAAGTACATACTTCCATTAGATAATCCAGCAGTAGATGTACATGATTTTGTGAGGTAGTAGATACAATGACACTAATCACACACTTATATACATTAGTTCATCAGCACTAACACAAGTGTTTTCTTTCTCAGAACTTCCTCACAGTGCATGATAGTACAGTACATACACTTATTTAATACACATTATATGTTTTAAAGAAATAACACCAGTAGTAATACTTTCAGTTCTGTCATTTACTTCTTGCTGTAATCCAGAATTGTGTGGTGGATACAGCTATCCCTGGTTGCACGGTTCTCAATTAAAATGTGGGTATGACAAAACGTCAAACAATTTTGCTAGTGAAAAAGACTGAACGTCCTTTGCAGTTGATAGAGCATGTCAGTAGAACTTCATGTTACATAAACCATCATCTTCATTGTCTTTGTTCTTGTCGTCATCGCCATCAATTTCTGTTATCTTTCCTTGGAGGTGATGGACGAAAAACTCTTCAATGTTTTCTAACACCGCCTCTGTCTCAACTTCTAGATCGATGGCCACGTAATCATCTCCACTGTCATGGCCATAATTACACCATTCGAGAGATTGTCGTAGCACATCAGTATTTTTGTTCATTATGGTTCCTTTGTCAGGGTGCGAGCCTTTGTGAAAACATCGACATACTGTATTTGGCGACACTCTTCTTTGCCACTTCTACGATCCAAATTACAGCATCGAGCACAGACAGACAGTTCCTGGCCGAATGCTATCTTGGTCTTCTTAGATACATTCGGAACACACATGTACTGAAAGGGATTGGGAAGGAAATTTACATATATTTTCTGTTATATAGTAGCTACATTTCCTTCAGACATGTTCCGCTAAATACAGGTAAACTTACATGAATATTAAACCATAATTCACGGGAACCAGGAAGATTTTTCAGTAAGAACGGTTTTCCGGTTCATAAATAAAGGTTCTCCTAAATCCTTTTTTTTTTTTTTTTTTTTTTTTTTTGTAGGAAGAGCAAGGGCAAGTTGTAACAATAATTAAAATTTATTTTTAATTAAGGCAATATTTATTCATATTGAAATAAAATTCAGTTGAAGATACTTTATATTTTTATCAATCAAAGAGTCATTTTAAAAATAATTAGAAAATAATGTCTCAAAATGACTGTTTAAGAAGAGTGTCACCTGTTGCAGTGTGCCCCGCTTGAGGGACAAGTTGCAACAATGCATGTGAGATGGCAAAACATTCAATCTGAGTTTCCATCTTTGTTAGAACAGTCTACACATGTATAGTATGGATTGTTTTTAGCACACACCCAATGCGACCACTCTTTACACTTCATATACTGTACCCATTCCTTCTCTTTTTCTTTTTGCTTATCTAAAAATACACACAGCCATATAAAGGGCCATTATATTAAATATTACCTAGCTGTTGAGAAACATGACTATGCTTCTAGTTTTACATAACTGTTGATATCGTGATCGTAGCTGCGGGACCTCTCCTTTTACATGGAATCCGAACCAGAGGGACGAGAAATTTCATTTCAAAAATTGGCTGGGATTCGAGCTGCACCTGCCTTAGTGAGAAGCCAGGAGCTACACCACTTGGCTATCTCACCCACAAATGTGATTATGAGAGAGCTATTATTATATCTTTCAAGCAGCATATAGTATTATAAAGCCGGGGTTAGTTGCAAAGCTTGCTGGAGTTAGTCGCAACTCCTGTTGCAAAATGCTCCGTTACACATTGAGTTACTAAACTAATGGTGCAGTAGTTTTCACACTTGTCACCGCTTTCTCCTTCACAGAATTGGCAATCGTTCACAAATAACAAACCAGAGGCTAAAGCACTTATATCAGTTTTGAACTAAAATTATTTTTCTTAGTCTTCAAATAAAAATAGGATAATAACTCTAAATGTTATTATATACTAAATAAAACGTCAGAAAAAGTTATTCACCAGGCAAAAAAAGTGAAGAAAGACTCGGAACACAATACAAAACAATCAGATTTTTTGACATTCGTATTCAAAACTTAAGGTTAGAGCAGTTCTATGAACTATCACAGCTTGGCAGCACTTGATTGAAATCTCCAAATGAAATATAAGTGTTGCAACTTCCCTGTTGCAACGAGCCCTGGCGTCCCCTATTAATGTTATGACCCTTCGATTGCTTTAGATTTTTAAAAACACAAGGTTGTGGAATTTTGTCCCACAGGAGTTCCTTATCATGGCAGAAACCTATAAACATTACTTTTGAACACCCTGAAGTCGCATAATTCTCAATCAGGATTGAGCTCTTTGTAGGCAGGGCTGTAATTGCCAAGCAGGATCATTGCTGGCTTCTCATCAAGGTGATTATGGTTCATATCCTGGACACTGCATGCAAGATTTTAAAAATAAAATATAATAACCTTGTTTGGTCAGATTGCACATAAAACTGGAGGTCCCGTGGCTATAATAATATCAGGTCATGTAAAACTGAAAGTTTGCCTTTTTTCCCCCCACTTTTTTTCTCTTTTCTTTTAAGGAAAGTAGGACAAAGACCTAACTGACCTTGCTGCTGAGATCAACAGCGGTGTTGTGCAGGAGGATTTGCTGAACAATGTATATTGTTGTTTAGAAATGTCACATATTGAGTAATTTTTTTGGTAATCTGAAAAGCTGAAATTTTCCTTTTTGTCTCTTTCAGGTTGCACATTTGGAAAGAACAGGGCACTACCTTACAATCAAAGATAATCAAGTTGTACAACTTCATCCATCAACATGTTTAGATCACAAACCTGAATGGGTCATTTATAATGAGTTCGTGCTGACAACTAAGAATTACATACGAACTGTTACGGACATTAAACGTAAGTACTATGACTACCACATGTACAGTATGCAAGGATAATCCCTGTGTACTTCCCCCCCCCCCGCAAAAAAAAATCTAGTGGCAAAAGGTCGGGGTGGTAGTATTACTTGCGTCAAGGTTAGTAAAGCGCTCCTGACATACAAAAATGTGTAAGTTGGTATATTTCCACCTGCTCTGTTGTCAACTCTCTCACTGCCACAACCATGAAGTGTACTACGTAGATAAATACCGCATCATTTATATGGCATAAGTTTTAGTAGTAGCACACGTTTTAGGATAGCTTGTGAAAGTTCTCTTTATTGGTCGTTCAAGGCTAAAGTAAAGGTCCACATAATTGAAGAGGCCCAGCAAAAATTGCGAATCGTGCTGCAGGAAGATAGTATGATGACGAATGGAGCTACTGTACAGTACGTGATTGGAGGAAAATTAAAGTTTGTCTTGAACAGACATAGGTCAGCTTCTGATGAATCGACTTGTGATGACACTCATTCAACAGTTGAAGATGACGACATACACACGGGGTAGTGCTACTCGCCAAGTCGCGCGCTACCTTACACCATATGCGACTCGTGTTTCTCGGCATGTCGCGCTGCAACAGCCAGTCAACAATATCCATACTGTCCTGTCAGACATGGAAAACAAGTCGTAGCTATCTACCCATAGATCGGACTGAAATTGGCAGGGAGAAATGTATTATTGGAATAGAACAGCTCCCGGAGGAATAGCTGGTCTCACGACAGTGTTTTGACAAGTCAACCTTTCTTTCAGAATGGCATACAGTTCATTACGAGATATTAGAATAATTCTGTGTTGACGGTTTTCACTTTATAAAGCAAAAAATGAAATGTATCCTCCTAATTCAGTACAAAATATAATTCCATAATTACATGGAGCAATAAAATACAAACATGTTTCGACTCGTTTGAGCCATCTTTAGTGAAATGGGGGGGGTGTTAAAGTAATCTACATAATATAAGCTAAAAATTTGCTAAAAACATAATGAAGGAGCAAATGAAAAACAAAAGAGACAGACGGAAATAAAAACAATAACAATATACAATATTTACATCACTAGATGGAGCAATAAATAACTCGGAGACAAATTCAGTGAACAAAGGGTTAATGTAAAACATAATTGAATCCAAAAATGTGCTAAACGTAAGAAGAGAAAGGAAATAAAAGATAACAGACGGAAACGAAATAATAAATGCTAATAGTGAGGTTGCGAACCTCTTAGACTTTTTTTTTTTTATCAAACTAAAAGTTATGTTATCTTTTATTTCCTTTCTTTTCTTAAGTTTAGCACATTTTTTGGATTCAATTATGTTTTATATTAACCCTTTGTTCACTGAATTTGTCTCGCCGAGTTATATATTGCTCCATCTATTGATATAAATATTCTATATTGTTGTTGTTTTTATTTCAGTCTGTCTCTTTTTTCATTTGTTCCTTCATTATTTTTAGCACATTTTTAGCTTATATTATGTAGATTACTTCCCCCGCCCCCCTATTTCACTGAAGATATCTCAAACGAGTCGAAACATGTTTGAATTTTATTGCTCCATGTAATGATGGAATTATGCTTAGTATTGAATTAGGAGGATACATTTAATTTTTTGCTTTGTAAAGGCGTACAGTTCATCAAATGATGTAACAGAGATCCTACAATAATTAAAGAATTTCACTGCATCTGCTGTGAGATGAGAGTACGTTGTATAAAATATACTCTATGTTTGGTCTTGTATAATAGGATAAATCCAGGACCTCCTCTTCCTTCTCTTCTTTTTCTGCAAAAGGGACAAATACACTATCGCAGCAATTTCTTCCACTTCCATTACCTCGACTGTGAAAGACTGAGTCACTATTAGAAGTCTCAAGTCAAGTCCCTATGCAATGAAGTGGCACGACACTGTTCACGCTTCAAAAGTCGCCCTGTGTGTCCGTACCCATACAGTACCTAATGGGCATTTTACAGACTCGGAGCTTACGTTTCCATTACTCAAGAACTGGATATGTGAATGTGACTTGAGTGTGTTATACAACGTACTCTCATTTCACAGCAGATGCAGTGATATGGCCACGAGTGAAATTTTTCAGCTGCAAGCTAAATTACAGGGTGTGGGTCTATCCCTGGATGTCTTATGCAGGATTTTGAAGAAAATACTGTGACTTCAGTTTTCATAAGAAAATAAACATTGCTCAATGTATTCCCGTCAATTACAGTCGACTCTCGATTAACCATAACTGGGTCAACCGCGTTGCTTAACCGCAATTATCAAAAACACTAAAAATGCACGAGTGTTACGAGTTACAGCGATATAGAATTACAAAGGGTCGAGATAATATTGCTGAGTCGTAATAGCAGCAGGGGTGGCGCGACCTTGTAGTATTTGTAGCTGGTGTGTCACCGGCCGCGAGCACCTGCTCTACTCCACACCGCCCCACTCTGTCATTGTCTTGTTTTTGTTCAGTGCAGTTCAGTTCGCAAACAATGGCAACCAAACGGAAACTTGTCATTTTGACAATGCAACAGAAGTTTGATATTGTACAAAATATAGCTGCATTCGCTTAAGTGCGACCAGTATCCAGTATTCGGGAGATCGTGGGTTCGAACCCCACTGTCGGCAGTCCTGAAGATGGTTTTCCGTGGTTTCCCATTTTCACACCAGGCAAATGCTGGGGCTGTACCATAATTAAGGCCACGGCCGCTTCCTTCCCACTCCTAGCCCCTTCCTGCCTCATCATCAGTGTGACGTAAAGCAAATAACACAAAATATAGAACAAGGTTCTATCATTAAACGGGTGTGTGTCCAACATAACATTGGTGTAGGATATTTTACGCAACAAAGACAAACTTCTATCATTTGCTTGTTCGTCCGGTGCAAACAGTGGTATGGCAAACACCGAAAAAATATGAGAAAATCTATGTTTGAGGAGCTTGACCCATGTATGTTGGAGTGGTTTTCACAGCAGTGAGCTCAAGGGATTCCAGTATCGGGATCGATCTGTATGATTAAAGCGATGTTTTTCTTCGAAGCTCTTGGGATGGAGGATTACTTTGATGCGTCATCTGGATGGTTTACACGCTTCGTGGTGGTGGTGGTGGTGGTGGTGGTGGTGATGATGATTATTGATTTAAGAGGAAGTACAACTAGGCAACCATTGTCTATATAACACTAATCGGAGAGAAAAAAGGGAAGGGATCCGACACTTCGAAAAATGAAGGTATTGGCCAAAGAAAGGCAAGGGCCACGAAGGGCGTGAAACGGAAAGAATAAAAATATATAACAGGAAAGTTTGCCGCATTTATAGATGTGGCGGTGATGTGTTTTATTATCATAATGTTTAATTTCGTACGTTCGTTGTCTCCCATTTTTTAACGCATACCACAGTATGTTTTGTTTGGCATCTCCAAAAATCGTTTCAAGTGGGGACATAAAAAAATCAATATTAATATTATTTGTTAGGTATGTTAGTGAGTAAAACAATTGTGATTGGATTGTTATTATCACATTTTAAACCTACTTCTCTCCCAAAATATCCTGTATTGGCCAGAGTTAAGAGATATTAAATGACCACTTTGTTAATGATCTCGCCTGCCTATATTAATAGGCCTAGCAACAATCTTGAATATTTCCTAACTAAACTCATTTTCTCATCCTGCAGTGATGCAGCTCTTTTCTAGGCAGGCCCCCAGTGGAAGCGAGTTGCATGTACCATTTTTACTGCAAATCAACCTTCCTGCCATTCGAAAACCTCTGGTAATGCGGTACCGGGTATCGAACCCAGGCTCTCTCGAATGGCAGCTAATTGTGGTAATTAGCTGGCAGACATTCTTAACTATGAAACACAGATATATATATATACATCACCGACGCGTGCTTGCAATGCGCGGGTCGGACACGAAACTGTTCACCTAGTTGTGCGACATCATCAGTGCTGCAGTAGGCCTACACTACGGAGGCAGACATTTCTTAACTACGAAACACAGATATACCACATGACTTTTACACGTGTTTTCATTGCGTGGGTTGTGCGGACAAAACTAGTCACAAACTTGTGTTTTGACATCAGAGCTGCATAAGGCTTGTACCCACTTCGAAGCATGTCTGGCCTGATTCGTTCTGTTATGGTATGGTGTAGACCAGGGCTGTCCAACGTTCGTTTCTGCGCGAGCACATTCACATGATAACTAAGGGTATGCGGGCGCCAGGTACGATTCCACTAATTCGACTACTGTTATCGGTACTACAACTATATAATAATAATAATAATAATAATAATAATAATAATAAATCTAGAATTTAAAATATGTATGAAAATATATTTACTCACGTAATTAATGTGAAATCTGGCACTGCATGCTCGCTGCAAGTTGAGGAAAGTCTGGTGTGTAACTGGAACAGGCTGCTCTTAACGCGTAATCCAGGTGAGAGTCTTTCAGGCAGGATCAGTATTTGTTTTTTATTATGTTCATAGTCAAAAACGCGACTTCACCAAAATAGGTTGAACCAAAACAAGATTGCATCTTCAGAGCAACACTGCGGGTAATGGAATATTTTTTACCGTCCACCAGAGTCCAGAAATTGCCACATGTTGCTTAGGAGAATTTCAAAGAAAGGTCTGACTGAAGGCTTAAAAATTTCATTTCTAATTCTTCAGGATTATAATTTTCGAATATTTCACACACCCTCCCTCCAAGCTCACAAACGTCAACAGAAGCAAAGGGATTATTGACAAACATGATCACTGGTTCAAGCATTGAAAACTGGCTAAATCTGCTACCATATTCGGACTAAAGAGTTTCAAGATGTGTAGCAAGAGATGAAAAATTACGCTTGCCGCCATTTACTGTATCTGCCATAGATTTCAAATTTGGAAAATGTGAAAGGGAATTTCTATTTAAATGGACAATCCATACCTTAAGTTTATTTTCAAATGCATTGACAATACTTACCATACCTGAAATATTATGATCTTTTCCTTGCAATTCAAAAATTAACTCATTTAATTTTGAGGTGATGTCTGCCAAGAATGCTAATTCGATTAGCCAAGATATATCATCAAGTTCGTGATATTTCCCAGGAGATGATTTCATAAAGTCTCGTATCTCATCCAACAGGCAGCAAAACCGTTCGAGTCTGCATGAAGGATGACGTCACCATACTCCGAATCTGACATACTTAAGATATTTATGAACAATCGATGAGGAGTAGATGACGATCTTATATAATTCACGACATAAGTTACAATTTTCACGACATGATCGAACTTTAAAACCTTAATAATAATAATATAAAAGAATTTATTGGACTCCAACCTATTCAATACATTACTGGATGTTAACATTTTTAGTTAAACATCGTTGAAAAATGGAGACATGTTTCGCCCTCCATGTGGGGCATCATCAGTCATATCAAATCACCTCAAAATTAAACCAGACGTCTGGTTGGAAATTATGAGCAATATTTGTAAGAAAGAATACATTAAAAACACGTACAAAGTCCTATCCAAAACAAAATAACAACAGACTAGTTACACATAGTAAAATACGCTAGTGGTTTCTTAATATTAAAATGAGGTTATCATATGCACAGTATAAAAATGGAAGTAATCAAAGTCCGTATGATATTGAGTTCGATGGTAGTTCTGCGTAGTATATACAAATGTTGGCAAGATAAAACACAATTTATAATTACTGTACACTTATTTCTAATTGTTAAAAATGATGAGGTAAAACATTCCAATTTGACTATTTGTAATTTGGCTCCAACCAAAATAATTCGCCCTAGGATTCATGAGGTAGTCAAACTCCGTTGGTCACTCTCTATTTGAATGGAGTGCTCCACAAACCTCCTAACAATTAGGCAACAGCTCAACAGCTTTCAAGATTTCCCTCACATGTAGGACAGCTCAAACACCGATTGCACTGCACAACATTTTTCGACCGTTGCCCATTCAACCAACAACTGACCTTCCCACACTTCAACAACAAAATATACGCAAATTTTTAGTCAACTAGGAAGAACCTAATGTTTTTAACTATCTTCATTTGAAGCTGGTGTTGTTTTAACTCTGTCTTAGCACAGCCTCGTTTTATAATCAACAAAAGCTGTTCACTTGCACTGTGCACTCCATTCAAATAGAGAGTGACCAACGGAGTTTGACTACCTCATGAATCCTAGGGCGAATTATTTTGGTTGGAGCCAAATTACAAATAGTCAAATTGGAATGTTTTACCTCATCATTTTTAACAATTAGAAATAAGTGTACAGTAATTATAAATTGTGTTTTATCTTGCCAACATTTGTATATACTACGCAGAACTACCATCGAACTCAATATCATACGGACTTTCATTACTTCCATTTTTATACTGTGCATATGATAACCTCATTTTAATATTAAGAAACCACTAGCGTATTTTACTATGTGTAACTAGTCTGTTGTTATTTTGTTTTGGATAGGACTTTGTACGTGTTTTTAATGTATTCTTTCTTACAAATATTGCTCATAATTTCCAACCAGACGTCTGGTTTAATTTTGAGGTGATTTGATATGACTGATGATGCCCCACATGGAGGGCGAAACATGTCTCCATTTTTTAACGATGTTTAACTAAAAATGTTAACATCCAGTAATGTATTGAATAGGTTGGAGTCCAATAAATTCTTTTATATTATTATTATTGAGATTCTTTCAATACGGAAAATAAAATGATTTTCATTACTTGCAACTTTAAAACCTTTGCGCATAAAGCTTCTTGGTGAATAATACAATGATAAGAAAGAAATTTTGGAAATGATTCATCCTTAGCGCAAAGAGAAAGAAATCCATTATTTCTACCAGTCATAGACGGTGCCCCATCTGTTGTTATAGAGACAAGCTTTGGCAGTGGTTACTCTCTTTGGTGAATTTACCGAAAGCATTAAATATGTCTTCTCCCCCCCAGTACATCCATGAAGTGGCAATAGCTTGACAAATTCTTCCTTTACTGTAAAACCATTAAAAACCATTCTAGCAAATACACACAACTCAGCAGTGTCAGACATATCAGCACTTTCATCAAACTGGAGAGAAAAATGTTCACACGATTTCAAATCCTGATGTAATTGAGATTCCATATTATTAGAAAACTGTTCAACCCGCCTAGCAACAGTTTGGTGAGACAACTGAAGTCCTTTGATTGAAGATCAATTCATATTTATCTTTCTGAGATTCGAACAGAGATTCAGCCGCATTCAGCATAGCTTCTTTCACTACTTCCCCATCACTGAAAGCTTTTTTCCTTTTAGCTAGGACGTAATAAACTTTGTAAGAAGCTATTGTCACATTATGCTTTTGCTGAACTGGCTTCTTAAACTCACATTGTTGCAATGCTAATTTAGATTTTAGGTCTTTCACTTTGTGTTTTCTTAGTTCAGAATTAACAGGAAATTCACTGTCAAATTTTTTGTGATTAGTTAAAAAATGTCGCTGCACATTACTTCTTTTAGGAACAGACACACTAGCATTACACAATAAACACAGACTTTCCTTTGTTTTCAATAAAGCAATACTGGTCCTCCCATTCACTGTTGAAGTTATAATTTCTTTGCCTTTTAGCCATGTTAAGAAGAGTTATGTTTAATGAAATATAACTGATTATAAACTGAATAATTTAAAAGTTTAAATAGTAATGAAAAAAGCACACGAAACATGTTGAATGTACAACTTATCACAACACAAGGCACTCAAAACGTATTCCATAAGCCCTGCATAAGCTCACAAGTAATATATACCGAATGTTCGCCTGAAAGCTAGGAACTGGGAACATTCCAATTGCAAGACTTTCATAAATCGTTTGTTCATTGTTTACGGCACAGCTTTGTTGGGATTAAAGTTACTTTGTGGGCAAATTAATAATAATAATAATGCTATTTGTTTTACGTCCCACTATGTGGGCAAATTGGGTTTCCCATTGTCGTCTTGCTGACACTCTGTCATGGTAGGTAGTTTATGTCATTGCAATCAAGTGAATAAGGAAGCGGTTCTGTTTGGCAGAATAAATATGCGGCTATATTTGGCTCCATGAGTAGAGAGGGCCTTATACCTGGCGCTAGCCCCCCATCCACAGTGAGAGGTTTGCGGAGGATTTCCCTTTGTCGCAACTACTTACATGTCGAATAGCTGTCTTTCTGAACCTTTCTTCTATCTCTTCACTAATTGCGGACACGAGTCAGTTAGATCACATTTATGGCTTACTCAAAGATCTTTGTGTATCTGGAGGTACGGATATAACAAATTTCCTGACTTTGAGGACGGTATTTTTAAGGGAAAAGTAAGAATATTTATTGAAATGCAAAAGTATTGTTTTCAAATATTAAGTAAAATTTAATTTAGAAATTAATTGCTAAGGGCGCCATAAAAAAGCACCGCGGGCGCCGCGTTGGACAGGGCTGGTGTAGACCATACTATCAGAGACTCGAAGCTGAGTTGGGGGTTGGGAAATAACTTCCTACAAGGTTCAATGGCCTAGACCGGTTGAACTCTTGTGGGAAGGTAATGGACCCTCAGTTGAGAAAATGAAACTGAAATCCCATTCATTATAGCATCTCTACTCCAGTGGAAATGTGTCCGTTCTGTTTGGTAGGAGCAGCATAAATTTCTGTTGGTAGTAGCTCTAAAATTCTTGACAGGCTTGCTGTAAAAACATAGTCCTACATTCACGGAATGTCTATTGGATCTAGTACAAAAGCTAGGATGCCTCATGTAGGCAATGCACGTTTGCAGGCCCTTGTCAACGTGAGAAATTTGGAAGGGTTACAGATGCATGGGAGGTGATGGCTAATCAGGCTATCGCTCACCTTCCATCTTTTAGTACTCAATATTAACTGACTATCTGGACGGTTCAAGCTAGCGAAATCTTGTGAAAACCGATGCATCGATGAACACCAGTGCAGGAAACAGAATAGAGTGAAAAAAAGTCGTGCAACATTGGATGCAGTTACAAACTAATATATAGTGGTGCCTATGAAACATCTAGTGGTGTTGGCATTGTTGTATATGCACTGTTTGACAGCAGTGTTTAAAAAGTTCAACAGTATGATGATTGCCTGATGAAAATTATCTATATCGCAGCTGGAAGGAAAATCTACTTCTTCGGTGCGTACACCCCGCAGTCAGGCCAGATGACTTCTACATAAGATGCCTTGAAAAAAAGACCACTGGAGTGCCCCCCTCCCGAATATTAACTTATCATTGCTGGCTATCTAAATGGGCGTGTTGGTCGCAGAGAGGAAGACCATGCTGCCCCTGTGAGCATACATATGGAGAAAAGTACAGTGGAATCTCGAATCACCTTGGGAGCTAAATTTTGTTTTGAGTTATCGAAATTTCCAGATGTAGAGAATACCGTTTTTGAGAATGTATGGCACATAATTTAATCATATATGTATCTGCGGGCTTATACTGAATACATTATTTTTAACAGTATTTAAAAATATACAGAATAACTCTATTTTAGGGTGTAATTTTAATTATAACCCTTATTACAGTAACTTTTTAGAAGACAGGATACAGTACATACAGTAATAAAATGTGGCTGGGCTGAGTGGCGCAGATCTGACCCCAACTGGGCCGATTCGATTCTGGCTCAGTCTGGTGGTATTTGAAGGTGCTGAAATATGTCAGCCTCATGTCGGTAGATTTACTGGCATGTAAGAGAACTCCTACGGGACTAAATTCCGGCACCTCAGCGTCTCCATAAACCGTAAAAGTAGTAAGTGGGACATAAAGCCAGTAACATTATTTAGTAGTGAAACAAGAAACATACCTCCGTTAACCCCTTTGGAAGAAATCAGTTAGTCTCTTTTGTTTGTTACTGTTAACCTTTCCTCCCTTCACGTTGAAACTCCTCGTCAGTACTACCACGCAGCCGAGATTCGTAAATGGAGCCTGTCATCTGCAACTTCAGGGGTTGCTTTCGTACATGACCGGTAATTAGCTGGCCATACACGGAAAGATTTTTTGGCAGGCCTCGCCTTTGCGGCCAGATCCGACGGACCGCCTGCCAGGCGTGACCTTCACAGACCTGGCCTGCTGCTCGCCACCAACTGTGACACCCAGCCTGTTGTATTGTGCAACATGATCTGTCAACATTCCAGACCTTCCCGTTAATGGGATGATTTGTGTGTTCTCGGCAGGCCAAGTCTCATCCGCTGGCCTTTCAAACTAGTTTGAAATCCTTGCCGTACTTAGAACTGTGCGATGGACATCGAAGCAGACAGTGTCCAGAGAAAAAGCAAATTGCGCTACACTGAGGACGATCTGGATCTTTTGTGGACCATAATACCTACGTAGTGCAATAATTATTAATTATTAACCGATAAATCATGGCCGATAAAACTATAGAACTATATATTTGGAAGCTGCTGGGATATAGGTGGTGCTGAGTAATGGCATTCAGAGTACAAACAGCGCGTCTTAGTGTTATGAAAGGTGTTGCTCATAGGGTCAGTCGTGCAGCAATAGCACTGCCTGGCCCAGTGAGGAAAGCAATGGCAAACTACCTCACTCCTCGTCTTGCCTAGTATGCCTCATTTTGGTACTGCCATTGATTTTTGCGGTTTTCATATAACTGCATAGCCTTTGGTGGTGCTATTTGAGGATCCAACCAGCCTCTGGGCTGATGACCTAACAGACAGACTTAGTTTCAAGTGTACTCGACAGTAGCAGTCAGAAATTTTTCGAATCGTAATCTGTTTACCCTCCAGGGTCGGTTTTTCCCTCGGGCTTAGGGAGGAATTCCACCTCTACCGCCTCAAGGGCAGTGTACTGGAGCTTCAGACTCTGGGTAGGGGGATACAACTGGGGAGGATGACCAGTACCTCGCCCACGCGGCCTCACCTGGAATGCTGAACAGGGGCCTTGTGGGGGATGGGAAGATTGGAAGGGATAGACAAGGAAGTGGGAAGGAAGCGACCGTAGCCTTAAGTTAGGTAGCATCCCGGCATTTGCCTGGAGGAGAAGTGGGAAACCACGGAAAACCACTTCCAGGATGGCTGAGGTGGGAATCGAACCCACCTCTACTCAGTTGACCTCCCGAGGCTGTGTGGACCCCTTTCCAGCCCTCGTACCACTTTTCAAATTTTGTGGCAGAGCCGGGAATCGAACCCGGGCCTCCGGGGGTGGCAGCTAATCACACTAACCACTACACTACGGAGGCGGGTCAGTAATTTTTACTCACCATAATGTTGGTTCATAGACGTCATCTGCTCCCACTCCACTTCTCTCAAAGGATTAGATTTTCTTAGTTTCTTTTCGGAAGCTGCTTCTTCAATTCTGAATTTTCTTCTTCACAAAACTATGATCTGCGTTAGGAAAGGTTTCCGCACGCATTCAACTAGATCATTCTATGCCCTACTTCTTAAATTTTTATTCATGTACGCCTCATGTTTTAATTACCAGAGACACGGCCGCTCTCTGTACATTTCAATAAATTTCTCTAGCAGTGCCTTTGTCCACTCCCATGCTTTCCTTACAAGAGGCTTGATCTGTGAGGCGAGGTCTTTCTGTTGAGGTGCTGACAACAGATATGGCCTGTAGCAGATTACGCCTCAAACTGACGTTGCTCACTAACGAGCAGCCCTAGCCTGTCGGTATGCGTCACAAAAGACCTCGCCTGTCAGAATTCCTTTCCGTGTATGGCCAGCAATTTATTCACACCCGAGAAACAGTGAGGCTTCGCCAATTTTCCGATCACTAGAAGTTTTAGTTTTTTGGTTTCCGTCACATTAGCTAAACTGAATTTCGAGTAATAGAGAAATAAATAGACATGATAAATACACATGATAAATAGGACAAACAGCCGGGAAATTTGTTACTTCCAGATACTGAAAATTTGAGTAATGAAGGTTTGAGATATCGAGGTTCGACTGTACAACAACGGCAAGTAAATCCTCTATTTTGCTCAAGCTCGTGGCTTGGCCATCACAGACACCTGGTTTAAGAAATGTGGTCCACATCTAATCACATACAACGGCACAGATACAACCCAATATGACTAAATCCTTGCCAGACGTTGATAACTCAAGACATGCAGTGTAAAAGTAATATTGTTTGAGTCTGTTATAAAGCAACACTGATTGCTGATCTGTAAGCTACCCATCAACCCACCAACAAACAAACCTATAGAGCAAATTGTACCTACAAGAATCAAATGATAACACTTCATAGAGATGGAATCCAATGTCATTACATGACTTGCACCACTGCCGATTACCACTGTGGAAGAGAGCTGGATGAAACTGAAACGGGCTGCTCATGAAGCTGCTCTTGTTGTCCTTGGAACGACAATGCCAAGACACCAATTGATCGGTAGAGATACATGGCTTTGGGATGTGTACCGAACAGCCCATAGCGAATCATCATATAGCCACAACGAAATCTGTACTGTATGCAGATCTCAATGCAAAACTTGAAGCGCATGAAGGCAAGTGAGATCTACTCGCCAAATCATGACATCACAAAATGCAAGTCATGAATCGATTCTATGATGTCTGTGATGAATAAAAAGGCAACTTGCTGGTTGATTGGAGAAGGGCCTAAGAATGAAATTTAATTTGAAGAGGTCAAGGTTTTTGTGAAGGAAGGAAAGAAGCTGCACTGTGTGTGCTAATTATTGCCCAGCCTGGCTGCTTTGTCGCACTATGAAGGTCTTCAAATGTGTTCTGGACTAAAGGATTTGTGAAGTCATTAAACTTACCAACAAGCAAGCTGGGTTTGTGAAGAATTGCAGTACAACTGATGCAATTCATGCTGCATAGCTCTTAGTCGAGGAATCCTGAGGAGGACAAGCCACTTCATCTTGCATTCTTGGACCTCAAGACCTTCGATCAAGTACCACAGTCTCATCTAGCTATCACTTCGAGCACATAGTGTGCTAGAATATCTTGTCAGATGGATGCAGCTGCTTTATTCTGAATCGAAGATTTATGTCCAAACTACTGCAGGTCCATCCAAAGACTTTCCCATCATAGTCAGCGTACACCAAGGTTTTGTCCTATTGCCACTCCGGTTCAAGTTAGTGACAGCTGACCTGCACTGGCTATTATTGTGGACGCTTCTCTGTACTGACGATGCCATGTTGGCTGCAGAGAACAAGCTGCATCTACAATGCCAAACTCAAGAATTAAGCGACTGACTGGCTCAATACCGCCTGCACCTGTACGAGAAGGAAACAGAGTACATGACATCAGGTCCACAGAAAAAGGGATCCATCAAAGTAGACGGTGACGACCTGCTGTGAGTGATAGTTATTATTTTAAAATTGAGCAAGGTAGTCTGATGGTAGTTGAACATTGACCTCATCATTTGCAGTTGCAGTAGTGGAAATTCCTTTGTTCCTCGATAGCTGACTATGGCAGACTTGTCAAGGAGGTCAACATGAGAATTTATGCACCCTCTTGAACAACAACCAGTCACTTGCGACCACAGAATGAAAGATTGTATAAAATAAAAATAATGTATCTTCCGTCCTGTCTCTCTCTGGAGACAAAGATGCTGAGGTGGACAGTGGGTATCACTAAATTAGATTGAGTTTCCAATGGCAGCATGAGCAGACAGTTTGGCGTTGCACCAGTCCACAAGAAAATGCGCAAAAGTCGTCTCATGGTTTGGATGTTTTTTATGTGCAGCAGCAGACACAGTTGCCAAGACAGGCAACAACCTGGAGGTTGTGGCAGATGACCAGAAGGACAACCTAAGCAATCTTGGGTTACCTCTACATAGTGACCTCGTGTGTGAATATCCAGCCAAATGCTACCCAAGATATTAATTAACTATAGACTGCAGATCCATGTAGCACATGCTCCGAGGCGTGATAAACGCTAAAGGAAATGATGATGATGATAATGATGTAATATAAACGAATTTGTTATATTATTATTATTATTATAATAATAATAATAATAATAATAACAACCAGTGTAAGACTGCAAGCCAGAATAACATTGCAGCAGCTGAGATCGTGTGGACGTATGCGATGCATGGATGCTAACAGATTACCTAAGCAAGTGCATGGTCTAAAAATTGGAGACAAAAGACCAAGAGAGTGATCAAGGCTTGGGGTACAAGGATATGGTGAAAACTGACATAGAACAGCAAGAACATATCTTGGAAAGCATCGAAGAGGGAGAGAGGTTCAAAGACCAGAACTCGTTTGGCGATGCATTGCTTAAAGTGGAACAACGTGGGGTATGAGGTATGAGAAGAGAATAATATGGCCTCTGCTACCATGAGTAGATATCGATTTGATGCTATCTATCTGTACATCAGTTTCAGGGCTCAGATTTATTCTGCCAGATTGCAGAGTAAATCTTGTCTCTATACATGTGGACATCATACATCTGGGAGTGCTGATTGATTCATCCTTCAAAAATCAGACTAGCTATGCGGGATTTGAACCTGCGATCTTGGGATTTGGAGGCAGATACTCTACAGCTGATCCACTAAGGGAGCTTTCTGTAAATTAGAATGCCTAATATGAAAATAGTGGCTATTTAGAAATGAACTCAAATGGGATCTGGTGCATTGGACATCAAAAAGATACAGTTGTAGTAATTAGGAAATGTTCGAATTATGGGAATAAAGAGGTGCGTTGATAAATTCAGTAAAAAATAACAAATTCCATAGTAGACAACACAGTAATTCCCACTTTACTTCCAGCAGTAGTGTGAACAAAACACACCCTTAGGCAAAATTTACACAAGTAAATATGGTATTATTTTATGAATATGTTGACTTTTAAATGCAGGATAATCTCTGAAAAGGCAGTTGACTTGACATGTTTTTAATGTTTTGTATTATTTTCAGCTGAATGGGTTCTGAAAATAGCTCCTCAGTACTACGATCTGAATAATTTCCCCCAGTGTGAAGCCAAGAGACAATTGGAACTACTTCAAGCAAAGATGGAGACTCGGCAGTATCAAGAAGGCTTCTGATGAAATTCCACAAGCTAGTGTAGTGCTTATGCTGGAGTGCTTCGTTGACAAATGTCTTCATTCAGCTTGGTGACTTTTCAGCAAGCTATGTGGACATTTTGCATTTCAGTTCCATTTCGTGCAAAGTAAGAAAGTGATCGATACATTAATGTATACCCCACAATATTTTATTATCTTTTCCCAGCATGATAGTATACTGAATTTCTCTGTTTCCACCAAATCTAATATCAATATTTTGATTTGTCTAGAATTCAAGTTCTCATTCGATAGTATCTTGTTAATGTTTTACTCATCTACACACAGTCCAGTGATATTGGCAAAAATAATTAACTTAACTTTTTGTCTACAAAACATTGTTGGGCATGTAATAAATTGTTTAATATGCCCAGTTCTTGTCATTCCAAAGACTTAAGTTTAGTTTAAAAGTACTAAGTTTTTGCTTATTTGATTTTTGTCATACTGTTTCTCATGAACGTAATTGATAGGAAGATATTCTCATGCGAAAGTTGAAGTTTTTCATCGTTTTGTATTGTCAGAACTGTTTGTATCAGAAGTGTTTGTACTTGTGAAGTTTGTTGTATATACTGTATAATTAGATTTTATTCCAACTTATATGACGTTTATTTATCACACTTATATTCATTTACAATATTCCTTCCAAAATCCTGTATATCAGCTACCCAGCTTTAACTGTTTTTGGTCAGTTATCCTACATATTTATGCATGAGAGTATTCTTCAAGTTAGGAATTCTCCTGCATTCTTTAAAATGCCTGTCTGGAATCCGGAACTATTCTTGCAATCAAGCATTGATAAAAGAATAATATTTACTAGTTGCAGATTACTATAAAAATCTATTTTGTATCACTCCCTAACTGTCCTGACGTGTGGCTTGTTTAATTGGTGGTGGTGGTGATTGTTTTAAGAGGAAGTACAACTGGGCATCCATCCTCTATTAACACTAATCAGAGGGAAAATTGGAAGAGGTCAGACACCTTAAAACGAAGGTATTGGCAGAAGAAAGGCAAGAGCCATGAAGGGCATGGAAATGAAAGACTCCCCAGGCCTTGCAAACCTAATACCATTGGGGTCAGAAAAGAACAGTGAGTTGACCATTGTAAAATTAGAAACCCTGAGATTCATAAAACAAACTTAAGGTTAAAATGAAAAATGTAGTTGTCTCCTTCATAATGACTATAATTGTGTGTGTGGTGTAAGAGTTGCAGGGATGCTGGGAACGTCATCACTCAGTCCCCAAGCCAAGGGAATTAATCATTTATGATTAAAATCCCTGGCCTGGTTGGGAATTTTTGTACATCTTACTTGAAACTGTAACAGCTCATAAAGATCATGTTATACGTGAGACAGTCTTATATACAGGGTCTTTGTCTTTTTTCCATATAAATCACCAGTAGCACTAGTTCCTTCTGTTCAGACCGGTTACTAGCTGCTTTGAGATGGAATTAAACTAAATCGAGTATTTGTGTGATACGTCATCTCTCGAGAATACTATTACATAGAGAGTAAATTTCAATAATACACTGTTGATTGCATATACAGTAACTTCTGTCTTAAACAGTACTTCTGTAGTAACCATATTGGTCTGAATATAAAATGTTTATTGTGTTAAAATGTACTAATAAAAATCATAGTCAACATATATGCACACACTAACATTAAGGACTTTTTTCCAAGGGTTTATTTGTATAATTTCCTAACTGTAATGGCTTGTTGTAGCAGGAGTTGCCATACGTATCACTTCTGAAGTCAAACCACAAATACAGTGGAATCTCGATTCTCCGTTTTCGGAGGGACCACGGAACAAAAAAACGTACGTGGGAAATCGGTAAATCTGGGAACGAATGAACCATCAATTTGGCTAAACATCACAAAAATAAAATATGTATACTTATAAACAAACACCCCTAAACCAAACCAAACTACAGCCCCAATGGGCCTTCCGCCTACCAAGTGACTGCTGCTCGGCCCGAGGGCCTGCAGATTGAGAGGTGACGCATGGTCAGTGTGACGAATCTCTAAACTTTACATTCAGTTTTACCGGGAAAATTTCGTCAGTTTCCTCTGAAACCTTCTTTCAGTTCAGTAACTTTGATCAGCCATACTTTTCAAAAACGCCGTAACGCCAAGCCAAACAACATTCGACCACAAGTAGTTGTTAATTCTCTAATCTAATAAAATAAAGCACATTAGATAACAAAGCGCCCAACATGATGGCGAAATCCCTTTTTTCTAAATCTTCCATTTTAATGTGTTCACTGGTATACTGTTCGTAGTCAGTTTATGGAAATCTTGTACCGCGTAAATTAGTCCTACATCTACTTCTAAAGGTTATATTGAACTCGAGAATATGGTTTTGAATGTAAGTATCAATCCTCAAGTTCTCGAATGCATTATATTCAATTCTGCCAGTCACTAATCACAATCAAATTGGAAAGAGAATAAATAGCCTTAGCACTTCCAAAATTACTGTTATTCGCGACCTTCAGTTCAGCTGGAAAGCGTGCTCGCGGTACAAGTCTGTACGAATGCGAAATGATACATAGTTTCTAAATGTAACGTGCGCAAATAAAATTACTGCAGTTTTTATAACATTTTAACACAAAAACGTGAAATTCCCTGTCTTACATTAGGACGAAAACAGTAATAGGCAATCCCAAAACCTCCCATGGCTTTATGTATGTAAGGTACAACATCTGTTCTGGTCTCGATAACATAATCGTATACGATAATATTAAAATACGGTACTAAATTTGTCTTGCTTAAGAAGGAGCCGTTTTGATTTCTACCTGAAGGCCCAGACTATACACTGCCCTGAGGGAAGTGCCGAAAACCTGTTCGGTGGTACACTCAGAAAAAATGTAACCCTGGACATAATGTAGACGTTTTGCAAGTACGAACGTTTGCTTTATGATTTCCGAGGATTCTCTAAACAATACCACGCAAATGTGGTGCTAAGATGGTCCCTTATGCAAGTTCACCGCCGATCACTTTTCCAGTACGGTACAGTAAGTTACTTCCTCAAATTACCGCATTGACGGGACGTTAACACCAAGATCCGTAAGTATGCCGTAGCCGTCCTTTCGTGAGATTCAGTTTCTTGAAAAACGCGTGATTGAGGATTTAGCATTGATGGGACTGAAACTTCTGGATGGTTGATCCGGGAAATCGTTTCTTCGAGGAACGGATAATGCGGGATTTTTACAACTTGATTTAATTAGGATGCTCGCGGGACCACATAATTTGAATGAGTAATACGGGGAAGCGTATAATCGAAGTTGTACTGTACCGTATTTACTCACTTATTTACCTGCATCGCATATTTTCTCTGTTCCACCTTTTGAACTGAAAACTGATTTTTGTGCATAATTTTCCCATCCCGTTCAGCTCAACTACTCTTTTATCTGGCAGTGTTCGGAAATTCAAAATAGGAAGAATTTCATTGCATGTTATTTCACCATGGTGCGGGCGAAAGAGGGAAAGGGAGAAGGCCTTTATGTCTCTGTTTGGGTATGAATTGGAATCAAATTAGCAAAATAGTTTGTATAACTAACCATTTTCTGCAATTTTCCAAATTTTAAATCGATACCAAACAAATTTTAATTATCTTGGATTCTTTGTTGAAACATGACACGATGACAGAATATACCAGTAGCTTGTGGTACTGTCTATATCATTGCTATAATCAGTGGATATCGCAAAAGGTTTGTTCCTTAAAATTTGAATTATTTTAGAATCTACATCACAGGCCATTTCATTAACAATGGCAGATGTTTTTGTTCTGGCACATTCATACTACTACGTAATATCTGGATCTAGGACATTTTTCTGAACGATTGTCCCACGTGATCAGAACACAATAACAAGAGGTTAATGTTTACAATGAATGCTGTGAACAAACATTCTGCTCAGATGGCAGCATTGGGTTCTTTCTCGCCAAAAGAAATGATGTACTTTTTTGTTCTTTCCTAAACAAATAGCACCGTCTTTGTTTTTGCATGATACTTTTGAGTTACAATGTAAGTATTTCACCATGAGAAATATTTATATCGTGACTATGCAGAGAGTAAAAGCAAAATAGTCTCCACTACTAGACAGTTATATGAACGGAAATTCTGTTTCATGGGTATCTTTTAAAACTTCGAGATAACTCTTCTTAGATTTTGTCATCATAGCATGATGAGAGAAACTTATAGAACACGACACGAAACCATTGCTGATACAACTCTTCGATATACTGATGCCCCAACACATGCATTAACACCAGGATGATAATGCACTTAATATTACACCCAAATATAAACATGCAGAGTCAAATGGAGCCAGTTACAATCGCCGCACATAGCAACAATAACTTAATTCCTGCTCTGCATTGTCACTTGTAACAAGAATGTTTGTATTATCTAGCTGATCAGCTGACCAGTCTTCTTGAATTGCTTGTGGGACGAATATTGTCCCAAGTTCCCAGCTGTAGAGCTTACTGCCAAGCGAGAAATGGTGGCAGAAATTACACTTCACTTACACTCGTAACTAAAATTGTGGAAATCACCAAAGCAATTACAATATTCTCCTCCAGAATGGGGATTTTGTTTTCATTGGCAGGTGGCTGACAGTGCAGTAGAATGAGTGCGCTGTTTAAGCCAAAAGCAGGCCTCTGTCTTCCGTGAGCACGTGGCAAAGTGAAAAGCAATTACGTGTAACTTATTTTTCAGTTTTTAGCACAATACATTTATGTACATATTAGTTGAGTTACAACATTAAATATATATTCATTATCATCTCTTGCCTACAAGTGTATCAATCAATCAATACTGATCTGCATTTAGGGCAGTCGCCCAGGTGGCAGATTCCCTATCTGTTGCTTTCCTAGCCTTTTCCGAAATGATTTCAAAGAAATTGGAAATTTATTGAATATCTCCCTTGGTAAGTTATTCCAATCCCTAACTCCCCTTCCTATAAATGAATATTTGCCCCAGTTTGTCCTCTTGAATTCCAACTTTATCTTCATATTGTGATCTTTCCTACTTTTATAGACGCCATTCAAACCTATTCGTCTACTAATGTCAATCCACGCCATCTCTCCGCTGACAGCTCAGAACATACCACTTAGTCGAGCAGCTCTTCTTCTTTCTCTCAATTCTTCCCAACCCAAACATTGCAACATTTTAGTAACGCTACTCTTTTGTCGGAAATCACCCAGAACAAATCGAGCTGCTTTTCTTTGGATTTTTTCCAGTTCTTGAATCAGGTAATCCTGGTGAGGGTCCCATACACTGGAACCATACTCTAGTTGGGGTCTTACCAGAGACTTATATGCACTCTCCTTTACATCCTTACTACAACCCCTAAACACCCTCATAACCATGTGCAGAGATCGGTACCCTTTATTTACAATCCCATTTATGTGATTACCCCAATGAAGATCTTTCCTTATATTAACACCTAGATACTTACAATGATCCCCAAAAGGAACTTTCACCCCATCAACGCAGTAATTAAAACTGAGAGGACTTTTCCTATTTGTGAAACTCACAACCTGACTTTTAGCCCCGTTTATCAACATACCATTGCCTGCTGTCCATCTCACAATATTTTCGAGGTCACGTTGCAGTTGCTCACAATCTTGTAACTTATTTATCACTCTATAGAGAATAACATCATCCGCAAAAAGCCTTACCTCCGATTCCACTCCTTTACTCATATCATTTATATATATAAGAAAACATAAAGGTCCGATAACACTGCCCTGAGGAACTCCCCTCTCAACTATTACAGGGTCAGACAAAGCTTCACCTACTCTGACTCTCTGAGATCTATTTTCTAGAAATATAGCAACCCATTCAGTCACTCTTCTGTCTAGTCCAATTGCACTCATTTTTGCCAGTAGTCTCCCATGATCCACCCTATCAAATGCTTTAGACATGTCAATCGCGATACAGTCCATTTGACCTCCAGAATCCAAGATATCTGCTATATCTTGCTGGAATCCTACAAGTTGAGCTTCAGTGGAATAACCTTTCCTAAAACCGAATTGCCTTCTATCGAACCAGTTATTAATTTCACAAACATGTCTAATATAATCAGAAAGAATGCCTTCCCAAAGCTTACATACAATGCATGTCAAACTTACTGGCCTGTAATTTTCAGCTTTATGTCTATCACCCTTTCCTTTATACACAGGGGCTACTATAGCAACTCTCCATTCATCTGGTATAGCTCCTTCGGCCAAACAATAATCAAATAAGTACTTCAGATATGGTACTATATCCCAACCCATTGTCTTTAGTATATCCCCAGAAATCTGATCAATTCCAGCCGCTTTTCTAGTTTTCAACTTTTGTATCTTATTGTAAATGTCATTGTTATCATATGTAAATTTTATTACTTCTTTGGCCTTAGTGTCTTCCTCTATCTCAACATTATCCTTGTAACCAACAATCTTTACATACTGCTGACTGAATACTTCTGCCTTTTGAAGATCCTCACATGCACACTCCCCTTGTTCATTAATTATTCCTAGAATGTCCTTCTTGGAACCTGTTTCTGCCTTAAAATACCTATACATACCCTTCCATTTTTCACTAAAATTTGTATGACTGCCAATAATGCTTGCCATCATGTTATCCTTAGCTGCCTTCTTTGCTAGATTAAATTTTCTAGTAAGTTCCTTCAATTTCTCCTTACTTCCACAGCCATTTCTAACTCTATTTCTTTCCAGTCTGCACCTCCTTCTTAGTCTCTTTATTTCTCTGTTATAATAAGGTGGGTCTTTACCATTCCTTACCACCCTTAAAGGTACAAACCTGTTTTCGCATTCCTCAACAATTTCTTTAAACCCATCCCAGAGTCTGTTTACATTTTTATTTACCGTTTTCCACCGATCATAGTTACTTTTTAGAAACTGCCTCATACCTGCTTTATCAGCCATATGGTACTGCCTAACAGTCCTACTTTTAAGACCTACCTTTCTATCACATTTCTTTTTAACTACCACAAAAACAGCTTCATGATCACTAATACCATCTATTACTTCAGTTTCCCTATAGAGCTCATCTGGTTTTATCAGCACCACATCCAAAATATTTTTCCCTCTGGTTGGTTCCATCACTTTCTGAATCAGCTGTCCTTCCCATATTAACTTATTTGCCATTTGTTGGTCATGCTTCCTGTCGTTCGCATTTCCTTCCCAATTGACATCTGGCAAATTCAGATCTCCCGCTACAATCACATTTCTTTCCATGTCGTTTCCCACATAGCTGACTATCCTATCAAATAATTCCGAATCCGCATCAGTGCTACCCTTTCCCGATCTGTACACTCCAAATATATCAAGTTGCCTATTATCTTTAGAAATGAGCCTTACACCTAGAATTTCATGTGTCTCATCTTTAACTTTTTCGTAGCTTACAAATTCTTCTTTCACCAGAATGAAAACTCCCCCTCCCACCTTTCCTATCCTATCTCTACGATACACACTCCAGTGCCGTGAGAAAATTTCTGCATCCATTATATCATTTCTCAGCCATGATTCAACTCCTATTACAATATCTGGTAAATATATATCTATTAAATTACTTAATTCTATTCCTTTCTTTACAATACTTCTACAGTTCAACACTAACAATTTTATGTCATCCCTACTTGATTTCCAGTTCCCTGTTCCGTTATCACTGCTCCCTAGGCCATCCCGTTTCCCTGAATGTACCTCCCTATTACCCTTCCAAACAAATTTCCTAACTTATACGTACCACTGCGGTTTAAATGAAGGCCATCCGAGCGCAGATCCCTATCTCCTACCCACCCATTAGGATCTAGAAATTTCACTCCCAGTTTCCCACATACCCACTCCATAGTCTCATTTAAATCCCCAATCACCCTCCAGTCAGTATCCCTCCTACACAGTATTCCACTAATAACAATCTCCGCTTTCTTAAACTTCACCCGTGCTGCATTTACCAGATCCCACACATCTCCAACTATGTTGGTACTTATATCAGCTTGCCTTACGTTGTTGGTACCAACGTGAAACACTACCACCTTCTCCTTCCCCTCCTCCCTCTCTTCTACTTTCCTCAACATCTGCCTCAACCTAATTCCTGGATAACATTCTACCCTGGTTCCCTTTCCTCCACACACTTTCCCCACGTGTCTAACGATGGAATCCCCCATGACCAGAGCCTCAACCCTACCCACCTCATTTGATCCCCTCCCCTCCTGGTCAGCCCGATCTTTCCTGATAGCTGCAGAAGCTACTTCCTCCTCCCTTTTCTCCTTCCCATGACCCTGTTCCACCTGTCTTTTCGTATCCTCTACTCTACATTTCCCTTTCCTACCTTTTCCCTTCCTCCTACTTCCACGCATCTCAGCAACAGTTTCCTGTCCCTCATCTTCCCTCTGTTGTTCTACCTGGAATGACTCGTACCGATTTCGCACAGACACCTGTCCTGAATTCTGATCCTGAATAGAGCCCTTGGCCTGCAATCTCCTTCCCCTTAGAACATTAGACCACCTGTCTTCTACAACTCCTCCCTTTCCTTCCCCTCCCTCTTGTACACCTACTGTAACCTGTACGTTGTTTGAGGGAGTCCTATCTTCCTTCCTGTCTTCTGTGAGAATCCTAATTATCTCCCTCAAACTTTCCAACTCCTCCCTCATACCCCTCAATGCCTCACCACACCCACAATAAGTACACTCGCGCTCCTTAGCCATTCTTTACGGGGGAAAATTTTTAAATTAAAAAAATAAAATAACTTATTTGCAAAAAAATAAATGAACGGAGGGATATATTGTCTGGGATAGTACACAACAATAAGGTAATTAATATACCGGTACGACTACACTACAATACTACTTAGTCGTGCTCTATTTTTTTATCCTACAACTCCTAACAGGATAAAAGCTGCTGTTAATTACTGAATATCGAAAGTAATACACAAGAAGTACACAATTCCAAACTGTAATTAAGCCTATCCTAATTTCAACAATATTTTAGTAAGAGTTTCTACGGATACCTCTACTACACCAGTACTACACAAATATTTTACAATAATAAAATAAGCACACTAAATTCTAATAGGATATTACTCGTATACTACTGTACAGTATATATATATATATACATATATATATATATATATGTATATATATGTATTCTTTAAAATATCTTTAAAATATCCCTACAATTTTTTTGCTCAAACTTGGAAAACATGGTGTAATTTCCCCAGCCCTCAATTCCATTTCTCATAATTGTGAGAGAAAAAGTAGGGAAAATACGCTAGTAAATACAGTAAGCCGAAATTTCTCAAACTTTTATTATATTTTCCATTTTGTGGCTTGTGATTGTTGCTTCAGTTGGTGTCGTCGTGCTAATGCATTCAGTTTTGGTTGCGGATTGTGTGTAGAAACGAGAGTTTGTTTCCCCTTTTAAATAGAAGAGAGCGGTTATATGATATAAATTTAAGTGCTATTTTATAAAAGGCAAAATATTATAACAACATACAAAATAAACACAAAAAGAGGAAAGGAACCCAACAGGTCTATTACAGCCAGCCCTTCTTGTGGTCTGCCTCCAAGAATTTTGGACACACTGCCAGCAGAAATTTATTCCTTCCCATACTGACGTGTTATTGTGCTGTGCTGTCCTGTCCTGTTCTCCCTTTCTCTCTGAGAGAGTGACACTTTGATAAAACGTTTCTGTAGGGGACAAGCAAAGACAACACTTTTTTTTTTCTATTTTCCTTTACATCGCACCGACACAGATATGTCTTATGGTGACGATGGGAGAGGAAAGGCCTAGGAAGTGGAAGGAAGCGGCCGTGGCCTTAATTAAGGTTGCCTGTTGTGAAAATGGGAAACCACGGAAAACCCTGTTCAGCTAGAAAACATACTATTGAATACATGGTTAAAAACTGTCCAGTAGAGATATGTTTTTTGACTGGAATGCATTTTACATAGTATATGTGTAGGTACAGTGAAAGCTATATTTACTGTTTCTAGAGATGAAAGGAGAGCATTAAAAGGTGTGAAAACACAAGAGAACAAGTATGAAAACCATTTCCTACTGGGGCTTATAAAGTATCATTGAAAGGTGTTAAAAACCACCAGGCAAGAAATATGTAAAGATTTGGTCTGGGGCCAATAAGTAATAACATATTATTGCACATCGTGTTCCTTCTAAAACTTGTTATTTGAAGCCTCATATTTTGGACTAGGTTATTACACATTGTTTTCTGGTCACACACTTTGACCAGCAATTATTCGGAGGTTACACTTACCCATGTGCAAGAGTGGTGGCCATTTTGAATGCAGCAAAACTTCAACCAATTAAAGTTAGGTTGAATCTCGAAGGTGCAGTTTTCAACATTTGCACTACCACTACGTGCTTTCTGAAGGATTTTAATTTTTATTTCATTAAGCAATTTCACAACTTTTTCCATATCCATAACTAAGCTGTCACAAGACAAATAAGCAGCACACTAGGGAACTTCACAAGATTGTTTCTAATCCGTAGGTAGGCTATAACATAACAAATATCCATTACCCTTCACTGTACCACTCAACACAACTTCAGAATTCAGCACTGATGAACTCTTGGACTGGGGGCTAAAAGCTCTCAGGGGCTCTATCCACATATTGAGATGCCACCTATATTCTTCGGAATAAGATCATCTTGTCCTAAAGTCCAAATAATACTTATTTTTTTAAGTTTGATAGAAATTATTTATCAAGTTGTTCTTAAAACTTTTCAAATGTTAGTGTTTTTGTAGCTTTTACTTGTAATTTCACTAATTATTTTTCAATATTGTTTAAATTTGTACATCTAACTTCTGAATCATTTTTTGAGTTCTTTATAAATTTATTTTTTAATATTCACTGTATTGTGTATTCTTTGTCTTCAGGCAGCCTCTAGGTTAAGGAAGAATTTTTAATAAAATATGTCTTAATTTCTGAACGGAATGCAAAATCAAGCACAAACAGCCTCAGTCAGTTATTCAGCAATATTACTGCTAACCGGCAGTTATCCAGTGGATAGAGTTGTCTATCTTCCACTACATGCCCCAAGAACTCAACCTTCCTCTTCAGTAGGTGGCATTTCCCTTTGTTCAGTTCAGTGTCATAGTCCTTAGCTACATTCAGTACTATCTTTAAGCGGTGTAGTGTTTCAGTTTCACCTTTAGCCAGAATTATCAAATCATCCATGTAAATGAGCACTATGTCCTGAACTTCTGATGCTCGCAAGACTCTGTTAAAGATTCGTTGGAACACTGCCAGTGAGTTGCACGGACCAAATAGTGCTTTTTGGAACTGAAACTGACCTGAATTAGTAACAAAAGCATTGTATTTTCTACTTTGAGATTCTACTGGCACATGAAAAAAATCATTTTAAGTCGAGTGTACTGAATACACTTACTCCTTGCAATTTATCCAAGATATCATTTATGAACGGGTGTCAATCCTTTAGGATGATCTTGTTTATCTTACATTAGTCGATACACAAGCTAGGGGAGCAATCTTTCTTCCACACTTCTACCAGGGCTGGCATACTCATAAGAGCTCGGTTAGATGGTGCCTTCCTCTAGCGATTTCTTCACTTGCTCGTTAACAGTTTCCTTTCCTACAGGTGTAAGTCGTCATGATCTGCTGAATACCGGCTGTTAGTCCTTCAACGTAATGGTCAATTCCACTTCTGAACTTTTCGTTATGACAGGTTCATAGGAGTCATAATTTGTAGGCTCGTCTACATCCAGTTGCTGTTTTTCATCAACATTAATCTGCATGGATTTGGCATGGATATTCGAACACCATTCTGATTTATCACTACTTCTCGTTGCTGTAGAATATCACTTCCAATTTTGCAGCATCTTCAGTTATTGCTAGTCACAACATAAAAATCGGCCTCAAATGCGTCATCATCAATGAAGACCTCAGAGTGGAAGAAGTTTCTGGTCCCATACAAAATCAGTTTTATTGTTGGACTAATCTTCTTTACCATCAATAATGTACTGTAGTAGGGAATCATCATCAATCTCACACTTCATTACAAGCAGGTACTGCACTCTTGTAAAGTTTCTTCTTTCCTCTTCCATCTACTTAGCAGTCAATGAATATCTGCACCACTTATCTTGACAGCAAACTTTTCTATCAAAGCTTTCTTTAATTTCTTCCATGTTGATAAACCAGTTTCACTTTGGATGAATAGTTTTGCCAAGAAAGACAATGATTCCTTAGCAAATACTAGTTTTTGCACATTGTCCCACCCCATCAGAACAGCGGTTTCTTCAAATTCCACAATCCCCTTTATGACTGGATAATCTCCATTATCTTCAAAGGTGCTCATTGAATCTTCGGCGTCCCGAAACATCAGTGCGAATCTGTGGCCTGAATTTCCCCGTTTTCTTGATGAGGTAAGGTGTGTAAGCAAGTCATTTTCACTTCCTTCTGTAGATGCTTCTGATTTGTAGTTTACTTTCTTCTTAATTTGACTGTGATCTCTTTAATTCCCGTTAGTCTTCAAGCGCGAACTGCATTGTACAACGTATTAGACTTCTTTTTCTTTGCCGTCGTCTTTGTCATTTCTGTCGATCTCAAGTTTTGACAGCAATTCTAAATTGATGAGGTGCCATAAAATGCGCCTCATTAGCTTGTCTTTATCTCCCTCAAATTCGAAGCACAACACATTGCATACTGTAATCAAGTCACGTTCAACGAAATTGTCAACGACGTACAGTACTTAACCTGATCGTCGTACTGGGCGGAACCTTCCAAAAGCTGAAATGCTGTAAACTCTCATAACATCTTAGTTCTGTCAGTCACCTTCCTTACTATATATAATTTTATGCAGGATTTTAATAGCAGACACAGATACAGTAGAAATATTTTTGTTTATTCTCTGAATGTCTATCATTTTCATTCTGTATTACTGCTGACATATTTACTCGAATCTCACATTGTTAACTTACACGTAACAGTCAATTTTCGTTACACATAACACTCAATTGAATTAAAGACAAGGAGGAGATGAAAAAAAACATGCAAGTCTTAGCTGAGCTGTAGAATATCAACATGACAGTTGACTCTGACACCGCCCATATGATTCACTCTCCCACATACAGCAAAACCTTGTTAATTCAAAGTCGTTGGGACGCAAAAATCGTACTTCGAATTATGTGATTTTCAATTAAACGCCAAGTTATAATTCAGAAATACCAACCCTTGCGGGTCACAAATTATTAACCTTGATTCACAGTTTAAACCTTTCAAATGCCATGGAAAAAGAAAATGATTTTGAAAATGTATCCATACAACAAGGTGCATTTACAGTATTGAAAAAATGCACTTGTATAACTCACCAGCAAACATAACCTCACTCAATGAAATTTTTAAAAATGAAAAAATTCTTCAAAGATGAAGAAACATCTATACTGGCTCCCCTGTGCAAGTGCTTTATTCATTGGATTACTGTACTGTATGCATTTTAGATGCCTGTACTTGCACGGAAAGTAGCCAATGCCCTTAAAACATCATGGCTTATCGAACGTTCCTATGAAGAGGGGAGAAGGTCTTGCTTCCTTCTGCATTACAACATAGTACAGTGACTATCCCCTTACGATTTCCCGCCTTGACACTTGTCCATGACGGCCTTGTCTCATAATTGGAAATACCAACTCTTGTCGCGTCACAAAGTATTCTAAGACCCATTAATGCATGCAATCGCCTTGATTCTCACTTTAAACCTTGGAAAACACTATTTCCGAAATGTATCCAACAAGGTGCATTTACATTACCGTATTCAATAATGCACTTGGATGAAACACTGGCAAACATAACCTCATGCAACGATAGGAAAAAAAATTCGAAGATGAGGACAAATTATGCTGGCTCTCCTGTGCAAATGATTTATCTGTTGGATTGCTCTACCGTTTGCATTTTTAGATGCCTTGTATTTTCACGGAAAGTGCCTGACTCCCTTGAAACATCGTGGCTTATCAAACTTTCATATGACAAGGTAAGGAAGTCTCTCTCTTCCGTGTGCATTGCAACACAGTACAGTGACCCCTACCCTTGTACGATTTCCCGGCTGGCACTTCTCTCCTTTAAAACCGGAAGTCCGCTTGGGCTCGGCATTAAAAAATTAAAAACTGCAGTTTCATTGGCACTGACAATATTGTTCGGTGCGTACGAATTGATTATATGAGCCACACTTTTTCACCATTGTTCTTCGGTCATAAATTACACTTTTCATTTCCATGTTGACATAAAACTTATATAATAGGAATTAATTGAGGGATGTTCCACCATTCAACACAGTATATAATACATAACATTTATTATATATATCATATATCACTTAATTATATTGTTCTTCGAATTACAAATTATCCGTATTTCAAATTGAACAATTTAAATAACGTGCAAAACCGTACCTCATGTTTCCGGGAAAAAGAGCTTCTTTGAATTAGGTGAGATTTTAAATTAACCGGTTTTGAATTATCGAGGTTCTGCTGTATATATTTCCAAATATCTGTAAATTGGGAAGTTGAAAACAAATTAGTTTTCTGCTCAAAATTTGTGCTTTCTTCATACAATTGACGTAAGATATTTTCAATCTCTGCTAAAGATGTGCATGGAGGAACAGGTAGAGCAATGTATTTTGGTCACATATTAATTATTCTGAAAACTGCATGGACTTATTTATTCAAACATAATTATGTGGGAGAGAAAAAATCACACTTTTTTTTTGATTGCTCATAGCTTGTCATCTAACCTAGCATATAGCAAATCAGTATTTTATATAAAAGTGACTGCAACCCAGTTTTAGTTTTTTTTTTTTTACTAATTTGAATAGAACTTATTAGCATTGAATATCTTGCTAGTAAATGAACTTGGAAAAACTCAACAGTAATACAACCGTTTAAAGCTTACATTCATGAAACTTTTTTTTTTTTTTTTAATATTACTTATCTTGATTATATTTTACATATTTATATGTTTACCACACACTTACAGATTCAATACCACTCTTTTCATTAAGTCAGCACATAAACCTGAGGAACTTTCAAGAGATAAGAAGGAACTTTTCCCACAGGTGTGTGATTGAAATACAGTATACATCTCTAATTCAGTAAAACAAAATAAACCTTTACATATAAAGCTACTACCCTCTGTTTTTCTTTTAAGTAAGTGTTTACCAGAATTGTAGTATGCTTTAGGTTTAGTAAGCTTGTTTTTGAAACTGAATATATCTTTAAGTTGAATAGTAGAAAAATATTTATAAAAATTACCAGTTTAGGCCAGAAGTATACCTAACATGTTATTTAATATTTTGCTACCAGTCTTTTTCTATCTTGATTGACCTGTGGATAAATTCTGAAATGTTTGTTTTGAATAAAAATGCTGTTACAATTTTGTGCATTCTTTGTATTTTTATTGTCTTATTATATCACATAAATTTAAGTTAGTGCATTTTGCATGCAATTAATTTGATGTTTTTAGCTGATGAAGAATTTGGCGCAATGTATACTGGCCCAAAATTGGGTTTACCAATTGCTGCAGCTCTTTTCCAATCAGTATACTGACTTCTTGAGGATTTGCTTTGATGAAGTCGGGACCTACTTCACCGATCAGTTCATTCACAAGATCACCCATCGCACCACCTCCCATCAAATTCTCAAACTTTGCCTGAAACAGAGATGTATTCAAGTGAATTTTACTCCACTGCATAATTATATTTCTTTTACTTTTAGAAAATATTTACTCATGTGTACCTCTACCTTTCCGACCATACTGAGAGAGTAGACTACACGGTTTGCATCATGTAGCTGTGAGCTTGCATTCAGGGAGATGGTGGGTTCGAAGTCCACCGTCGGCAGCCCTGAAAATAGTTTTGCATGGTTTTCCATTTCCTGGGGCTGTACCTTAAGGCCACCAGTTGCTTTCTTTCCAGTCCTAGCCATGTACTATCCCCTAGTCATCATATCTCTCTGTGTCAGTGATGTAAGAGAAAAGCCGCAAACGAAAATGACTCAGACCAGGTTCTGTCAAAGTTGTCCTTGAACACTATTTATGAAGTTTCTCAGGGTATTTACTGTAATTTTGATGATGGATTCGTACATTAATAATTGTTTAACATGTCGGAATAAAAGTGTTTGCTTTTGTAGAATGACTATTTTTTCCACTTTTTTGTGTGCTAGTGGTTTTACGTTGCACCGACACAGATAGGTCTTATGGCGATGATGGGATAGGAAAGGACTAGGAGTTGGAAGGAAGCGGCCATGGCCTTAATTAGGGTACAGCACCAGCATTTGCCTGGTGTGAAAATGGGAAACCAAGGAAAACCATCTTCAGGGCTGCTGGTAGTGGGATTCGAACTCACTATTTCCCGGATGCAAGCTCACAGCTGCACGCCCCTAACTGCACGGCTAACTCATGCAGTTTCCCCACTTGTTTAATGTTGTACTAATGCAGCCAGGTTTTTGGCAGCGCTAGGATGGCACTGGGGTAGGACTGGGAAGATAGTGGCTGTGTCCTTAATTAACCTAAAGCCCTGGCTTGAAAATAAGAAAACCATCTTCAAGGCTGCCAACTGTGGGATCTGAATGCAGACTTATAGTCGCAAACCTTGAACCCCAGAGCCAACTTGCTCGAAAACACAACATAAATTTTACATTCGCAATAATTACATAACTTATAGTCTCTTACAATGACAGGGTAAGTAACTTTCAAGAGTATAATTATTTTGTTTAAGAAACTATTTCATACATATTGTACCCACTATTTATTAGGGACTGGATGACCAGCTCGTGCTTCGCTACGGAATGAGCAGGCTGCAGACAGCTGTGAACATCGCCGTATTCTGTTAAACTTTGCACACTGTTCATTCCAATCAGTGCCTCAGAGTAGGGATTGAATAGCTGAAATACTATGATGAACTAGAGAAATGGCATGCTAAAGAAAATAGTTATCTAACTCCCTAGGTACTTCCCGCCAATCTTCAGGCAGGCTGTTTTACTCGGAACGCAGCAGTAAACCTATCTATCGGAGATACGGGGCAGCAGAAGAGACAAAGCACATCACAACAAACAATGGTCAATGTAATATTATTATTCATCCATTTTATGAGCTTTCGACATTGTAGGCTTTCATATTTGTTTTTCTCCCGACTCTGTGATATTAGGGCGTCTAACGTAGAGAGAGTTCTTCCTTCTTTCATTACTCCCTCTTGTCTTATTCTTCAACGGATCGTTCCTTTATGATTTTATCTCGTTTTTATAATCTTAACAATTTTCATTGTTGATATGGACCAATGACCACGCGGTTTTACACCTTAAGACAATCATGACAAAAACCATCGCCAGTTAACAGAATTGAACAATATTTCCATGTTAGCAGTGCTCGGCGTTGATATGGACTAAGCAACAAAAGTCTAAATTCATGAATTCTGTTATAGTCGGTACAGTAAAACTATATTAAGACATTAATGGTCGGAAATTGTGTTCTCTATAAATTTTGTTATGTAGTATTTTTCGATAGGACCAATGACGTAGGTATTTAAAAGTTAAATTTTAGCCCCCTTCCCCTAAACTACCATTTCACTCAGTGTGAATAAAATTATTTATAGCCTGAATTGTACTACCTCATTCCCCGATTTTAGATACCGATTTTCATTAACTTCAGCCTTTTTCTCATGATGCTTGTACTGGAAACAGGCCGTGGATTTTTCAGTGGTGTGCAACAAATTTATCTCCTTTTGTCCACATGTAAACCACAGGTATCAGGTGACATGCATTTCATCTAGATCCAGTTTCACTGATATTTTCATATCAGAATATGTAACAAACCTTGAAATGTGGCCATAGTTACCCAATGTATTGTACTAACTCCATTTAGATTTAATTTGTGAACAGTGAAATTTAACAATAAAGTTCAATAATTATGCTAGATATATTGATACATACCTTTATAGCACTGATGGAAATATGAATATCTAGGCTTGCAAGACTGGCTGCACCATCACTGACACCATTAATACTGGTCAGATACAAACTGCAATCCACGACAAGCCCATTCAGTCTGAGGCTGCAAGCATACACTGAGGATTAGTTTGTTGCACATTCTTTTTCTTGATGTAACAGAAAATGGCTTTGATTAAAGGTACTGAATAATTTTTCTCCTTCATTTTGACCATGATAATTCACAGGTAAATAGTTATACTTTGAAAATGTAGCATTAAAGATGAAACAGAATATTTAGCACCATCAAGTGTCTGGGAAAGCCATTGACTGTATAACGAGGCACCTGCTGTTATAAAAAAGTAGATCGATAATCCAAGACCCATTGCTGAGTCTCTCCCATTTTATTAGCAACAATAGCCCCCTTTCTTTCATGGTAAAATATCATTTTGATCTTTCACTTTGTGGCTTCTGTGTCATGTGTGTTTACCATCCTTCTACCTCGTCTTTTTTTCCCTCCTCAGGTCTTAGTAGACATGCATTATTCAACCCTTTTACATATTTATTCTGGCCATTCTTCTTTAATTGGCTTGCTCTTTTGGACTACTACATCATTTTAGTCTTCACTCATTTAGGGGCCGATAACCTTTAAACAAGCATCATCATCATCCTTTGCATTCTTTCCAGTTTTGTACTTCTGATGTTCACTAGTGAAATCATCTTTGGACAAATACATAGATTTCTACTTCTAATCTTTAAATCAACAGCCTTGCTTGTTAGTTCTCCAATAATAATACCTATCCATTTACCTACATTCCTTCCTTCCCTCCTTCAGTTTCGGCCATCATTATATGAGTGATTAGTAGCTACATCTGATCCTATGAAGGTCTTTTGATCCAGAACCTGTATCTAATTATCTTTAAAGCAATGTGAATTAGACTCCTTTTGTCGTCTCCAGGTCTCGTACACGTATGTAATCAATGATTTGCTTAGCACAGCTTGTAATGCCATATACAAGCTAGTTTACATCATCTATGCATCAAGGAAGAACAGTAAATGTATCCTAACCAGAATATTTAGTCAAGGTTAAGAGATTTCTTCAGTTTCATTAGCAATATTTAGACCAAGTTTGCGAACGGGTCAGATAATTGAACTCGTTCGTATTGGCACTTACCCTCCAATTTTCAATATGCTTCTGCACAGGCGTGTTGTGAGTGAACTGGAAGAACTAAAATGTATGAAACATGACAGCACAAGTCTGTGTTGTGTACTTGAAGTGATACTTGTTACGATTTTGTATCTCCAGCATAGATCAGTTCTAAAACACGTTTTCTCAAAAAAGGGAGAGGAGAGTCTCCCCTCAATCATATGACAGAGCACAATGTTTACGTGTCAGGCGAAGCAGAGTAACTGGAAACGTGCACGAGGCAGTGCGCAGTTAGTCGTGCAGAACACAAATCAAGGCCCTTCCCCAGAGGTATTCCGTAGTAGGAGCATAGGAATAAAAAGGGGACACCAAACAAATAATAAGCCCAAGGGATCAGGTTTTAAGAATCATAACATATATTGTAACAACATCAAAAGAAAGCTTATAAACACGATACATAGCAATTTAAACTCATAATCTTTGGTATAGGTCAGGTACTGGAATAGTAGACATGTTAGAAGATTATGTTAAGAAAATAAGGCGTATGTACAAATGCTTGTGAGAATTATAAACAAAATTCAAATAGTTACAATGGTATCAATATCGTAGCAAGGACGTACCCTGAATATGCTTCAAAAAAAATATTACTAGTGGAACGATGCATTCAGTAAACATTGGGATAGCAATGCGAAGAAAACAATCCCCCGAAAACGAATTCCATTTAACTAGAAGAACGAGTTGGCATTAATTTTAAAACCATAAAATAGAAGAACAGTTATGAAAATTCGCAGACCATTACTAATCCATTAGTACATTATTAATTTCTCATAGAAGAAGAAGAAGAAGAAGAAGAAGAATAGGAAGTAACAAGGGCATACACCGGTAGAAGGAGAGGTAGGGAAAATGGATAAAGAAAAAACAAAACACAGGTAAGAGCATTAAGGGAACAGGCAGGGATCAGGCTGCAAAACCCCGTTGAAGGTTAAGTTCATTTCAACACACGATGTAAGGTTCGAGCTCGCTTGTTGGTCCGCCAAGGAAAACTCCCCAATCACAATTGTCAATGTTCACAGAAATGAAGGAAGTGCTCCATAGTGTAAGGAAAGTCCAAAAGGGACCGAAATTTTCAAAGCTTGATATTTGTAACAAAGTCGGTGAGGAGCTAGAAAGAATATCCACATGAATATGTAAAATAAAACATGAGTCTGCTCACCCAGCGAGACGTAGAAGTTTCCCACACAGGTTAAATAAGTCAGCACGGACCAGCCGCGGACGATATGAAACTCCCACTGCTTACAATAGCATAGTGCACACACCTGATCGCCGATCAAGGCGAAACAGCAAGTTTATATAGGCCGGAGAGCCAGGCATGGAATGTGTGGGAACAATAATGACGTCAGGGGGTGGCGGGGAGAGGAAAGCAAGCACACACACAGTCGTGAGGCAGACAAGGCAACAGATGGATGGTAAACGTAGCAGTCCAATGTCACTGGCAATGAATATGCACGAGGTAAGAAAACATATATATCGGGAGCACGTTACATACTTCAATGTATGTATGTATGTCCAACCCTTGTCCCATTTCTCTGTGGGGTCAGGTATGAAGTGAGATGAATCTTCCTAGCGAATTTTTATGACCGGATGCATCTCCTGACATGAACATTATCAGAGGAGTTAATGAAATTAAATGAATGACGTGATATGATAGTAGGAAGGGAGAGGGTGAAACCCAGTGCCGGCACATACCCTACTCCTGTCGAATAGTACCAAGGGGTGTCTGCTCAAGGTTTTATGTCCCAATCGGAAGGATGAATCACCATCAGCAGCATCATATGCTCTCGCTCCATATGAGCAATGTGGAGAGGTTGGGAATTGAATCCAGGCCAATGACTATAAATTGTATGCCACCACGTCTCCTACCCTGGCAGCCAACATTCTGAAACAATTTTTTCAATCAACAGAACTCGAACCGGCTAACCACAGTGTCAGACCACATAGACTTTACGCTTTGATGATCATGAATACGAGGTGGGCCCTGAAGAGAGACTTCAATAAGATGTCAAGAACAGGCGTTCTCTCAAAATTTTGTCACATTAGTTACTGTTTGGGCTTAGCACTGTAGTAATTTAAATATATATATCCACTGTCCCCTCCACAGAAATCTTTAGTAAAAAGTGAAAGATTTATGCGATTTGCGGAGAGACTGGAGATAATTTGAACAAACTACAAAAGTTTCCATTATGTAAGGGTACATGGACCTTTTATAGGGTAATGCCCTCTCTGAGGTCAGAGAGATCTGTGGTGGTGATTTGTTATGCAGAGAAGGTTGGGGATGACGGTGATGGCCTATAAAATTATCTGTCCTGGCATTCGCCTTTGTACAGGAGAATTAAAAAAAACAAACACGGATATGTCTTAGGACTAGCCCCTCCGCCTCCCAAAGGTAGAGCTGCATGGCTAGCCGAAGCTGAAGCCTACTCTACTCGGTCAGTAACTTCAGTACTACTGGAAGCGTATTTGCAATATAAGTGTTGTCACACACAGGGACGTGAGTGGGTATGAAAACTTAACGTTATGATTTTAAATTTTCTGATTAACAAATTATCTTTCACACTTAAGTAAAATAGATACACTAAATAAGCTTTTTTGATTAAAATGTAATGGAACTTGATGAGTTTCTCAAATGAAAACTGTAATATTCTTGTCGTAGTGATACATTGATTTTAGGCAAGTTGAGACCAAAACCAACTCCAATACTCGACTGTAACATATGGGAAGTAATATTGAATAAATTATGCGAAATGAAGGAGGAGGTAAGCCACCTACAGGAACATCTTGACCAGCAGGACATAGTAATTGACGAGGCAGAGCAGTATAGCAGAAGGAACTGCCTCCTCCTTCATGATGTGAGACCCGTGGCGAGGACACCTGTACTGTGGCACTGGGTACTTTAATTAAAAAACAGTCTGAATGTCGCATTGTCTATAAACAGTGTAGTGTAGATTGATCTCATAGACTGGACTGTCTGGAGAGGACAGCAGCTGTACAGTAAGCGTAGCCAAGATTTCAGTTTGGGGAGTTCATTAATGTAGTTCTTGATCCAGAATGTTATTTTGATAGGTGTCCAAACTTCCAGAGTTTAGGTGGTATAGAATACTTAAAAAGGAAAAGAGTGTCCTTGGATCCAAGTAAGAGTGGTGGATTTGTGCGGATTCCGGAAGCTAATAATAATAAAATACATTATATATAAAAGGCTTAATAAAATACATTTGTTAAAACTCCTGGGGTGTCTGGAGTCCTTGGACGAAAACCCCCTCCACTCCGCCAACCTCTGTTATCCCTATTCCAACATAACTGCAGCATTTCATATATTCTAGGTACAAGTGAGATGAATGCAAGAATAAACAGTTTGAGTAAATATGCAATATTCTGGTTTAGAATAAATATGGTACGGTAATATTATTATAATAATGGTCATGTGATAAGCTATAAAGAAGTGACATTTTATACAAATAATGCGGTGAAGTAATACACGCACACAACATGTATATACTGTAGAATGTGAGGGGTACGGGTATAGATATTTTGTTAGTTGGTAAAGAAAAATACACTTCACAACATATGATAGGTAGGATTTATCTTGTCCTATTAGTTTCCTTTGCAAGCCTGGGATACAGAGTAGGCCTATAGTAGTATAAAGTTACAGTTTTGTGATGCTAATATGCGTTATGTACTGTATAATTTTTATTAACGTGCCAGAAACCAACGGCATGGAGTTGTTGCCATTTCAACCGTTGCCACTGACCCAAGCCCGGATTTGAATTGTGATTACTGTTATAAATAGGTGATGTTAGTATTTTTACAAAGGTTTTATTGCATTTCTTAAGGCGTACGTTTTCCAAATATCCTAAATGCATGAGACCGGATGGAAAGCCTTACGGAGAGTCGCTTCCTTCTCCGTTTACTTTTCCAAACCAAACTCCATGGTGTAACAGCCCCGAAGGGCCATCGCCTACCAAGCGAACGCTGTTCAGCCCGAAGGCCTGCAGATTACGAGGTGTCATTTGGTCAGCACGACGAATCCTCTCCGCCGTTATTCTTGGCTTTCTAGACCGGCGCCGCCATCTCACCATCAGATAACTCCTCGGTTATAAGCACATGGACTGAGTGTACCTCGAACCAGCCCTCAGATTCAGGTAAATATCCCTGACCTGGCCGGGAATCGAACCCGGGGCCTCCGTAAGAGGCAGGCACACTACCCCTTACACCGCGGGACCGGCTGTTTACTTTTAGGTCTCCTTATTTTATAATTTGAATTAAGGCATCCTGCGTTCTATTCCCAGCACTGGCAGAGTTAAAAAGGCATGAGCCTTATTTTTGCAATAGAGTTGGCCTGTTTCATAAAACTAACTAATAATATTAGAACTCATAAAATAGTTATTAGTTAACCAAATTATGTTTCATAAAGATTTACACATGACTAATAAAATGTCTTCACTCATAATATTAGTTCATTAGCCAGCTGATACAAATGGAGGTTAGAATCGGTCTGTTGCATACCGTATGTTCTTGGTTTGTGTTTGTTCGGAGCAGTAGGCTAGTGCTTGACTACAAATGGCTATTAATCCATATGTTCGATAGGCTCTGTTGATATTTTCGTTGTTATGACTTTGATACATACGAGAATGGATAAAAGAAGTGAAAGCAATGTGAAAGAAGAACGTTTCTTTGCGGTTTTGCTGACCGCGATAAGATTTCAATATGCTCTAGGCAGTCCATAGACAGTTAAACTCACGTGCTATGTTGCTATGTGTAGATGTGCATTATCTTGTTGGAACACTGTCCCAGGGTGCTGTGTCGTAAGGGGTAGGACGTGCGGATGCAGAATGTCTGTGACGTATCACAGTGCCGTCAAAGTCTGTGAAGCACTATTAGAGGTGAGCTGAATGTAGATCCTGTGGCTCCCCTCACCATGTTGCCAGGGATTATGCCTGTGTGTCTTTCCACAATATGGGCAGTATCCACGGTAGATTAGTGCTGGGAGAGGAGGCAGTCCTCCGAGTGATTGAATCGGTTGTAGCAAGTGAAGCGCTCCACCGGTATTCTCCGGTACTACTGCGGAGAATTGCGGAGGTATACCGGTACGGAGGCTGGCGGAGGAAACGGAGCGAACGTGCTCGCTCTGCTCATTCATTCAAAACACTCCTTCCTGTGAGTTGCTGCGTGTGACGGGTGAACTTTCTGGCACCACCTTCACTATGTAGCTAATGCCACGGAAACCATCAGTTGTTTTGATTTTTTTTTTCGATGCAGAAGGCGATCAGAAGAAATCTGCCACCGAGTACAAATTTATTTAGGGTGACCAACTCTAAATTTTCAAATGGAGGACAGACTCTTAATAAAAGGAGGACTTTTCATAAAATTGTTCTAAAAATGGAGGACAAATGGAATTTTAATATTTACATACAAAATTTAGTATTACATACCTTATAACTGTTATGCTGATGAAGATGCTGAAGTTGTAACTATTTTATGCTGGTACTTATCGACTGCACACACGTTCGACAGCAAAGATGAATTATTTTCTTGTAATAAATAATTGTAAAACTCTCCACATGACATGTTTTTAAAGTTGTACTTTTCTATTATAATACCCTTATCCGACTCGGTCAGCAAACGGTTTCTTTCTTCTGACCACTGTGTATTAATCAGGGAATACACTCCTTCAATGGTTGCATTGCAACGTGGAATAGCGAAATAAAACTGACAAATTTTAAGCTGCTCACTAAATGTTTCAATGTCAGGGCTATATTTAAAAAACTCACACCACTGCTTAGCGTTTTTGGAAGCAAAGCTGGCCCAGAAGCGACGTGTTGCGACGCCTACGTCGAATACCACGATACTCCTAAGGCAGTACGTGGAATTAGAGCCAGAGCATAGGTTGACTGACCCTGTCAAGTACTGGGCTCAGTTAGCGAACCAATCTAATCCGCTTCATGAAATAGCTGGATACAACCTTTGTATTCCAGCTACCTCTGTCCCAGCGGAGAGAATGTTTTCTGCTGCTGGAGAAATAATCACAGCAAGAAGAAATGCTTTATGGCCAGAACGAGCAAACACTTCGCTTTTCTTACGTGGAAACTCTAAATATTTCTTCAAGTAATGTATGTAGCCTTGAACTTCGTTTCTTCTTGACTGAAACGTTTATTTATTTATTTATTTATTTATTTTATTTTAGTTATGAATTATTGTTACATTAAATGATGTATCGGTGTTATATAATATACGGTAGTTTATTCAGTAAAAAAATACGACATCTGTTGCTTAAAAACGTTACCATACGTAACAGTCCAACAGCTTGGCCGCGTTAACACACTACTTAAAGTAGGTCATACTAAAACAAACTACTCCGCTCCTATCGCTCCTTTCCTTGCATAACGGTTTTAACGGAGGAAGCGGAGGTAATCGGAGATACCGATTCATGTTGCGCGAACAACTGCTCCGCTCCTACCGCTCCTTTCCCAGCACTACGGTAGCTAGAAGAGAGACGGTAGGTGTCACGCGCAGTCTGCCAGGAGCGTGTGACGTCAGCGGACCGTGGACCGTCTGCCAGGCGCTGTAACTTACTACGAATCAGTGTGCGGAGCCCCCGGCTTATCTTCCTTATCACAAATACGTTTACGTTGTAATACTCGTATAATTTTTTCACACGAAAACCACTAAGTGCAAATCCTATTATTTTTACTTTTTTTGTTTGTGTGCTTTAGTAAATATTGCAGACCTACTTAAAAACCCAGAATAGTTTAAATATCATTTTTAAATGGTTCATTACACCGGAAATGTTAGTATTTACAGTTCCCAATTATTTGAAAGAATTTAACGTAAATACCCTATACACGTACAGATAAAATAAACCAAAGCTCAGCAATCAAGAAATGATTTTAACCGTAAAAGTCTAAATAAAATACACAAGACTAAATACTGCATGTTGTTACCGTACTTTTCCTGAAAAAAGTAAGTACTGCACTAACGTTATTTTTTTATTATTAACAAAAATCAATAATAATAATAATAATAATAATAATAATGGAACCCTCTTTTATAAAGTATTTTAAGGCTGTAGTTTATACTCACAAAATATTTCAAAACAAAAGAGTTCAATTTCTTAAAGATAATAATAATAATAACAACAATGAATCTACATAACAAAAATAACATTACTACTAATTTAGACCTTTCAGGACTTAATTTTGTCAATTTTCATCGATTTTTTCCGTGCAGCGTCAGCATGCTCATCCGTAGTCCAGCTCTCATTCACTGACCTTTTGAGTGCTCTCTTTTTATTCAGTTCTTTCATTCTAATAAATGAATGAGTTCTCACAAAACACGTAACAGCCAAGTCGTCGACTTCACTATACTTAGGTCTGATGATATTTATCAGTTCCTTCATCACTCTTAGGCACTTACTTAGACCATTTCCGTGAAACCTTTAAAAATCCTTTTCTAGTTCGCAAACAGTGTCGAACCACTGGGGAGATGGATACATTAACGAGTGTCTAGTGATAGTCCAGTCCTTGCACCAAATGGAAAGGGCACATGCGCGAACTTTCTCCTCCTCTTCTTTCGGTGACACATCTCCTTCCCAACTCCCAGGGTTACACGCTAGAAATTTAAGGAGGAAATACCTGTAGTTTTATGTATGCCTATATTGCTAATTAGCATTGCATTTCTTCAAAATGTTTGTTAATCAACTTTCTTATAAGATCGATACGATTTCTAATTTTATAAATTATTATAAGTGTATGAAATACTTCAAAATAATAATGCTGTAGTAAGTTTACAAGTTAGGGCGCGTACATTTAGTTCCCCTCTCCTCAAAACCTAAAATAGCAACTGTTTGGACGCGTAAATATATTTTCCTTCGTGTTCTAAGCCAGTCATTAGTAGATATGACGAGTGACAGCTAGTCGTTGATTGATTTTAGCGAGAAGTGGCAATCGTGATTACATAATGTTTAAGAGTTCGGAGTGTGATCGGCAGTAAGAATACACCCGAAGTTTATACAGACATATTAAAAAGTGAGTACATTAGATAAAATGTAAGGGAGACGGACAACATCGGTGTAATTTGTGTGACAAACTATTTGCTGACTTCTCAGGTCTTAGACAGCATCAACGAAGGATCCGTCAATTGCTACTTCCTCGTTGGTGATTAAGAAATTGAATTGAATATTGAATTTTCACGACCGCATTATAATTGAAACCGACTTTCAACTTATTGGGTCGTGTTACGTACATTCAGTACGTGTGGAAGAGATGTTAAGTACAGAACAAAAATGGCCAACCAGACACCATTGGGGGGTCCCACTGAACACGTTATGAAGGAAAAATCGTTTGATTTTCTACGGTTTCTTTTCAGGGCCTAAAATGTGGGGGATCCCACTGGTGTCTGGTTGGCCATTTTTGTTCTGTACTTAACATCTCTTCAACACGTACTGAATGTGCGTAACACGACCTAATAAGTTGAAAGTCGGTTTCAATAAGAAATTGAATTGTTGAATTTGTGATTTTATATCTCCTACAGATAAAAGCATGGTTCAACATGTCAAAGAGATCCATGATATTCACCTATATTCCGAACAGAAACGTTTTACTTCTTTCACAGATTTTAGGCCCTGAAAAGAAACCGTAGAAAATCAAACGGTTTTTCCTTCATAAGGTGCACAGCTGTAAACACACGCGTAGATGGAACAAAATTATACATTTACCACTGCTTTCGTTCCGGGACACATACTTTTCGAAATCTATGGGTAAAAGAAGAGGCGAAAGTTTGGGCATGCGCTCTCTTTGTTTGGTGCAAGGACTGGACTACCACTAGACACTCGTGGATACATTTCGCCTCCTCTAGACAAAGCCGAGATCCTGTCAGGGTTCCTAATATTAATGCATTTTCCAGTTTTTTCTCCGTAGATAAAGCCAGTTGCGATTCCCTTTTTCGTAACTCGGTATGCAATATACCCCGCCAACAATTTCAATACTTCCTTATTTTCATTATGTAAGCAATCTTCGAGATTGTGCTGCTCAGTAAACTGATCTGTTAATGAGTCAACTATACAATTAAAGTCTTCAAACTCTGAATCATAAATTTCCAAGTTAGTTTCGACTGATTCTATGGTGTCATTAGTAACAGCACAGTCTGCTCGGTCGAGGATATCTACAGTTAATGTTTCACACTCTTCCCTGTTGCAGTTTGCAGTTTGCAGTTTTAATAATGTCATATGCACTTTTACTCAGTAATAGGGACTTGATTCTCTGGGTAACTGTTGTGGGCACGGGGTGGTCATACAAAACATACGATATAGCCTTAGCCACAGTTCAGGAGAGAAGTTCGACAGCTTTTCTTACCTTTTGTCGTTTACTACCTGTTACTAGTAAATGATGTTCGATTATTTTATGAGTGAATTATAAGTCCCCAATTTTCTGATACTGTACTAAGTCTACAAAGATGTCTTGCTTGAGTGTTTGAGTGAAATCACTGACACCAAAGATATTATAGACTGATATTTACGCGCCAAACAATGCGTAGTGTAATGGGAAGGACGGGCCAGTGACGTCACGACCACGGCAGTCCACTGCGCATCCGTCTCGTGACACCTACCGTCTCTTTTAGCTACCGTGGGCAGTATCTGCCCTTTGCCCTCGACGCCGCCAAACCCGCACACGATGGTCATCGGAGGTTATGGAGAAGCGGAACTCATCACTGAACTCGGTAATAAAATATAATAGATATCACCTTTAAGTGGATCACCTCCAGATTTACTGTCACGATGGTATTATAGATATATCAAACACGATACGAAATGCAAACACCTACCTACAACAATTACTGTAAGTGTGTATAGCAGTAATAATGCTCTCCTTCTCAAACCCAAAAGGACGCAAGTTATTATAATCGGTTCGCAGTGATTATTGAATTCCTTGTATAAAAAACATACTGTACCTCCCTTCTGTAAAATGAAACCGTAATTCCATTTAGTAAAACAGTGAAGATCCTTACCTCTTGACTGGTCTGCACATGCAGTAATACTTGCAAAAAGATTTTCGCGATGTTACACCTACTCAAACTGCATAAGGACATTTTGACACAAGAGGTGAGGATAAAACTTATTAAGACTCTGATACTACCAATACTTGACTATTGCGATGTGGTCCTCGTTGACTCAACTAGCGGGCAAACTATAACACAACAATGAACATTCAACTGTAGTCTTCGGTTTACCTTCAATTTGAGCTACGATTCCCACGTAATTCCTAGCTACAAAGCTCTTTCTTGACAGAAATCCGAAGGCGGAAGTTTGATGTAAGTTTCATCGTAAACGGGGAAGTATTTTGAGAAACAGGCCTAATCCCACAGAAATTGAGACTCGGCGAATTAAACAGTAGGTCGCTCTTCAAGGACGGGGTTCCCGAATGAAGATCCTCAGTACAAGTGGGATTCCTGTTTAAAAAATTTGAAGGTATCCCATGGTAAAAACAATTATGTAACAAATTACACATCAACTGAATATTTAATTGAGGTTATTTCTTATTATTGCTGCAATTGGATGTGAGAGAATTATTTCGAAAGTATAAGGTCTTATTTTTCATTTTTTATTTAATTCCTAAATAACACCTGGTCCTGGTGATATTATTGTAACAATTAGTGAATGCCTAACATTTTAGACAAACAAAATACTAAATCAAACAAACAAACGTTTCATTAATCCATACCATTGTTCTTCAGATTTGTAAATCCAAATATTACGGAAGCATAATGGGCTGTATGCGCTTGGGGGGAGGGGGCGGGAGAGGAGGGGTATCCAAATGCTAAGAAGGGTTTGTGCTAGATGAACGAACGTTGGTAGGTGTGTTTATACATCTGAAAAATGACGTTGATTCAAATTCCCCGCAAATCGCATTAGCGTGGCGTTAGTAGCGGCCCCATGACTTTGCACACCAGGTTTGCTTTTCTTTCTTTCTTCTTGAGATTTGATTGGGCTCGGTATTTAACTAACACCCAGTTCCAATACTTTATAAGTGAAACACTTCCGAACACTCAGAAATACTTAGTTATGGTGACTAATAAACACTTTATCTCACAGATGTTAAAGCTGGTAAAACTGTGAACTTTTTGGCTATTATCATGTTTGGATTGGACCGTAGTAAGTAGAAGTAATGCACTATTCAGCAGTACTTTAGTACAATGATCACTGGTATGGGTGAAAATCTACCTCTGTGGGTGTAAGGGTAATAGTTAGGAGTAAGCACGTGGACACGTGGACACAAGGTACTATATCTTCTCGCCGAAGTGACCCATCTTGGCGTCTTGCTACTTTGACATACGAGAACGGGTCTACAATTGAGAAGGACAGAGAATATAACTCAACAACTAAAGGATCTAGTATTAAGGATGGGATAACACAAATAGAGGGTTGTAAAGTAGATATTGCTCAATGTATAATGAAAACTTACCAAGGGCGTGTGTTATTACGAACGACGTGTTACCCTAATCCTCACCTACCAAAGAGCATGTTACCTACTGAATCTGGATCTTTCTAACAAAGAACAACGCAGTACGACATATGAGCTAGAGTCGACAAATAACAGTAGCAGTGCGAACATTGTTCTCAGTACCTGCTAGAGTTGTATATTAAACAAAACCTAGTCGGGAGTGTTATGAAGACTTTGTAAATGACACAACTATTAATGAAACTTTAACCGTATGGAGTTTCTTATAGTATGATTTCCGTATCATCTAAAAATCTGTTTAATATGTATATTACCTCCGGTGTCGGGTTGTAAACAAGACAATCAACACTTGTTGGAAGCGGTAGTCGTAAACGTATTAGACTTGCAATTAACCGTGTTCGAGCTTGAATATATAACGGACACTGGAGAGTGAGGTGATTTGCATCCGCCTCATTTGAACCACACTGACATATCGGTTGGTTGACAATATTGAAACGATACTTATACATTGGCGTAAGCGAATGGTTGAAACGTAGCCTAATAATATTTATTATATGACGCCGTGTGTAAGTTGATCGTTGATACCAGTGTTGGATTGGCAGAGAGGGTGGGATTTTGTGATAGAATTTCCCTTCTATTCTTGCAGTGTCATTCCAGAACTGTTGCCATGTTTCTTTTTGATGTTTCCTTAGTATTGGAATTAGATCGGTAACTGGAGTCATAAATGTTATTGGAGGGGTGTTGAGCAGTGATGCTTCTTTGGCAGCTTTATCCGCTTTTTCATTACCGGGAATATTTTTATACGCTGGAATCCATATAATTGTAATCTGAGTACCGGTATTAAGTAGGTCATATAGTAGCTGCTTAACATTATAAACATACCAGTTCAGCGTGAATTTAGAGGACTGGATCGATTGTAATGCTGATAGAGAATCTGTGAAGATATTGGCATTCGGGATTGCTTCGTTTTTATATACAAGAGTGTTTGTCTGATCGCTATAAGTTCTGCTGTAAATATAGAGAAATCCGGATGGAGTTTATATAGTTCAATGTGTTGTATTGTTTCATAATAAAATGCTGCTCCTACTCCGCATGAATTCTTAGATCCATCGGTATAGAAATTATGTCCAATATTAGAGTATGATAAACGAAGTTTTTCCGAGGTTGTTGAAAACATAAGAGGTTTTATACTGCAGGAATGTAAAATTAGTAGCTGTAGCTTCGATAGTATCTGGGTAGAATTGGACTACCTCATACGTTACCGTATAATGGGGAAGGTTTGCGCTCCTTATGATATTGGTTTTTAATGTCGATACATGTCGGAATACGGTTATTAGAGCAGGGGTTCTTTTATCTCTTATATTACATGAATTGTATTTTTCATACAGTAGTTGGAGTTTCGGTACAATAGGATTAGAAACTGTTATTAAACGTCGTAGTAGGTACTTGGAAGCAAGGTACTGCCGGCGAATATGGAGTGGTGTTTCTCCCGTTTCCACTTGCAGAGCATTCGTTGGTGTAGATTTTAATGCACCAAAACAAATACCGGTACGTAATGCTTGGTGTTGTATAGTATTTAGCTTATTCAGTGTTGCGGGATTGGCAATATCAATGATATGTGCGCAATAATCTAACCTTGAACGAATTGTAGCGCAGTACACTGTCTTGGCTGTTGTAGGGTCTGCCCCCCATGATCTCCTCGTTATAGCTTCGAGGAGTTTTGTATAATTAGCCGCCGTATTTCTGAGGTAGTGGATATGTCTAGTAAAGTTTAGTTTATTATCTAGGATGATGCCTAGATATTTATGATATGTATTTATCGGTATCTTCTAGGAAGCCACTGTTAGTGGTTCAGTGTTGTAGATCCGTTTCTGCGTAAAAATGAGAATTGAGAATGACTAGGTTACTTTGTTGTATTGCTTTTAAGAAGTTTGTTCCCCTAGATGTGTCTAAATGGGAACCCCACAGGGTATGGTGAATATTCATGTCCCCGAAAATAAGTAGTTGGTTGGTGTCATGGAATTGTTGAAAAAATTGCTGCCATTGCATATATGATATATATTGATCAGGTGGGTAATATATATTTATGACATGCATATTATTAATTATTATACCAAGTACGTATATGTTAGGTATTTGATATTGGGGATGTAATAATTGATATGTGAATGATCGGTGTATTAAAAACGCTACTCCATCATACCCCGGGCCGTCTATGCGTTCAATTTGGTAAGAAGGTATAGAAAAAACATTATCGGGCGCAAGCCATGTTTCTTGTAGGAGTACTATATCCGGTGATGTTTCTTTTACCAATATTCGCATTTCATGGTATTTATTCCGAATACTTCTAGCATTCCATTGAATTATCGTCATTGTCTTTATTGAATAGGAACTGGAGGCTGTCGCAGAATTGTCCAATCATGGATAACATATTCGGTTGGTCCTTAAGTAATGGGGGTAATAGCAACATGAGCGTACGTAGGCATTGTATGACTTGGTCTTTTTGCGTATCATGTTGAGAGGGCAAAGCTGCTGGGTTTACCGCTTGCTGTGATAAGTGTTGTCTTGATGTAGATGGGATCTGCTGAAGATGTGAAGGGGGATATTGCTGAGCTGGCATTGATGCGTGCCGAGGAATTTGATAGCGTTGCAGAATTTGCATGTGTCCCATATGATCATATCCGGGAGTTGGTTTGGGTGGCAAATCTTGAGCAATAACCTGTGTAAACTTCCGCTTACGCGGAGCTTCAACAACAGTTGTAGTCGCAGGAGTATGCAGGGGGGGAAAATTTTGAAGAGTATCTTGTGGAGCTATTGTCTGTGGGCATAGACGCGAAGCAACCTCAGAAAAAGATACATTCTCTAGGCACATTAGTTTTTTATTTCAATTTGGCGTTTGTGTACCTCACATTCAGTCGCTCCCGATACATGTTGCTTATTACAATGCAAACATTGTACGAAGTACGTCCAGAAAGTAAGTTCCGTTTGGTAATAAAACTAAATTGTGTACAGATACAGAAAAAAATATTTATTGCACAAAATTCTACAACTCTTAAACTACTTTTGCACATAACTGCCGAAAATTTGCAGGCTTTTGTCATAGCGGGGCACAAGTTTTTGTATACCTTCTTCATAGAAGTTTGCCGCCTATGTCTTCAACCAGTTGGAAACATTTTCTTTCAGCTCTTCGTCACTGTTGAAGTGTTGACCGCCAAGGAAAGACTTGAGATGTAAGAACAGATGAAAGTCGCTAGGAGCGAGGTCAGGGCTGTACGGAGGATGGTCAAACACGTCCCACTCAAATCCCTGTAGGAGGTTTTTCGTCACATTTGCAGTGTGTGGTCGTGCGTTATCGTGAAGGAAAACAACACCTTTTGACAGCAATCCTCGGCGCTCATTCTGTATTGCGCGGCGCAATTTCCTAAGTGTCTCGCAATAAACATCTGCTTTCATTGTTTGACCACGCGGTAAGAAATCAATGAGTAAGATGCCTTTGCAGTCCCAGAACACTGTGCACATCATTTTTCGAGGTGTCAAGATTTGTTTCGGCTTAATAGTTGCTGGGGATGAAGTGTGCCTCCATTCCATTGATTGCCGCTTACTTTCAGGGGTGTCGTAAGAAACCCAAGTTTCATCTCCTGTGACTATCTGTGTCAGAAATTCTTCGCCGCCTTCATTATAACGGGACAAAAACTGAAGTGCACTACCCATCCGTTTTGTTTTGTGTTGTTCAGTAAGAATCTTTGGTACCCAACGTGAGCGAAGTTTACGAAATTTCAGTTTTTCGGTAACAATTTCATGAATTAGTGATCGTGTGATTTGGGGAAATTCCATAGCGAGAGCACTAATTGTAAACCTGCGGTTTTCCCGGATCTTGTCATCAATCGCGTGAACCAGTTCTTCTGTAACCAAAGATGGACGCCCACTTGGTTCTTCATCGTGCACGTCACTACGTCCTTCATTGAACTATCGGACCCACTTTCTCACCATTGAATCACTCATCGCATTTTGTCCGTAAACGTCGCAAATTTGCCGATAAATTTCAATTCGTTTAACTTTCCTAGCATTCAGAAAACGAATCACAGATCTGATTTCACAAGCGGCGGGATTTTCAATCAACACCGACATTGTAAACAAGCACAACAAAGCGTACGTGGCTGACAGCGATCTCAAAATGGCACACGTTTCTTCTCCTTGATACAGAGCGTCTACCGTGCATGTGCGGAACTGCGATCGCAGCGCTGCAGCGGAGATAAATTGAAACGGAACTTACTTTCTGGACGAGCCTCGTATTATATTAGATAGACAATCAGCTGTCGCGTGATTTAAGGCACAATTCTTGCATCTAAAAGTGGACGATTACAATTTCTGAGAGTGTGACCATATCTTTGGATTTCGCACAAAGAATTGGATAAAAAATAAAGGGAGTAACTTCTAACACAACTTGAAATATAGTTACATATTTGGGAAGATGTTTCGCACAAAAGACAACTCTGACTGAGCCAGTCGGCACGTATACGACCTTCCCGTCTTCCATCGTCTTACGATTTAACCGTTGTACAGAATGGACCTTTATATCACTTTTGATTAGGTCGAATATGCCAGCTTCTGTAAGATTTTTGTCAACTCCTCTAATTATACCAATCCGAAATATGTTTGAGTGTAGAATAAATGCATGTAAATTATGTGAGGCAAGAAAATTACTCTGTAAAAATGAGTTAGCATGTAAGGCAGATAGAAAAGCGATCTGAATTCTGTTTCTCCCTTTTGGTTGAATGGAGTGAACATGGAAATTATTTTCATGTAGAAGTCTTCCGAGTGCCATTGGGTGTAGGTTGCCAATGTTATTCGTACTTTTACCGGACACAAATACGATATATGGTCCTTGATGATTAGTAGGGTAGCTATATGCAGCAAACTTATTGTTAGTGGTTTTAGTGGTTGAATTAGGAGTATTAGTAGGTTTATGATTATTAGTCACCGAGGTATCCTTAGAGTTATTTGCTGAATTTTGATTCGTCTTCACTGTTTCTTCATGATCGTTATCTAAAGGATCAGGTTCTTCACCTCCGCCACTGTCACTATCCATGTTGTCGTACGCTTTGCACTCTACCACTCTTCAAGCACTAAGTAGAAAACTCTAGAACCGACTCGATTCAACCGCACGCGCTGTACAACCGCATCACTCAACAGAGCGAACGAGACTGAATGCCAGGTTTGCTTTAAATACGGGTTGTTCTGTGCGAGAGCGTTAGTTACCTGTGAGATTGGACGGAGAGACTGTGAGTGGATCAAAAATGCCTTTAGAACGACGAAGAAGCCAGTATCATCACCTCACTGCGGTTGAAGGAGGCCGTATAATAGGGGTATATAAACGTGGATTTTTCTTCCACGTTATTGCAGAACGACTTGGCAGAAATATCTCCACTGTGCATGCGCGCTGGCAGCAGTGGTCACGAGAAGGTGCGCTCCCAAGAAGACCGAGCTTCAGACATCCCCGTGGCACCACCGAGAGCGAGGACCGCCGTATTCGGCGTATGCCTGTGGCACAGAGAACTGCGTCTGCAGCAGCAAATCGAGTGGCAGTTGGCACCACAGTGACGCAACGAATTGTTCGAAATAGGTTACTTGAAGGACAGCTCCGAGCCGGACGCCCTGCGGCCTGCATTCCGCTTACCCCAAACCACCGCCATCTGCATCTTCAGTGGTGTTAAGCGAGAGCGCATTGGAAGATGGAGTGGAGGTCCGTTGTGTTTTCCGATAAAAGCCGGTGCCAGTGATGGCCGAGGGTTGGTTTTAAGGAGGTCAAGTGAGCGCCTGCATTCCACATATCTGTGGCATGACACACTGGACCTACCCCGGGTGTTCTGGTCTGGGAAGCAATTTTGTTTGACAGAAGGAGCACTCTTGTGGTTATCCCACGCACCTAGACTGCAGATGTGTACGTCTGTCTGTTGATTAGACTTGTTGTGCTGCCATTCATGAACAGCATTCGTGGTGGTGGTGGTGGTGGTGGTGGTGGTGGTGGTGGAGGGGTGTTTTCCAACAGGATAATGCACGCCCCCATGCCGCTCTTGTAACCCAACGTGTTCTACAGAGTGTCTTGCCTTGGCCTTCTCGATCCCCCAATCTGTCTCCAATCGAGCACGTATGAGACATCATTGTACGACAACTCCAGCGTCATCCACAACCGGCATTAACCGTCCCTGTATTGACCGACCAAGTGCAACAGGCTTGGAACTTCATCCCACAAGCTAACATCCGGCACCTGTACGACACAATGCATACGCGTTTGCATGCCTTCACTCAACAGTCAGGCGATTACACCGGTTATTAATGGACCAGCATGGCACATTTGCGATGGCTTTTATCGCGCGGATATTAACCTGTAGTCTGGTACCTTAAATCAATTAAATATGTTACCTCGACAAATATATTTCCAAAATTTCCGCATTCTACATCCCTTATTTCATGGTGTTTGGATATTTTTCCGCCAGTGTAGATAAGAATTAAAACTCATGGAATCACGTTTGGAAATCGCAATCGGGGGTACCGTTTGTATTTTCGGCACCGGGGCCTCCGAGAATCTAGCTACGTCACTCGTGATGATAATGATAGAGCGGAATGAGTTTCCTGTAAGGACATATATTTGAAGTCAATCAGAGGCGCAGGATGGATTCGTTTTTCATCATGCTTAGAATGGGCTTGCCAGGAATGTGCTAGCGTTCAAGAGATTACTACGATTGCAAATATGATTTCTTAGTACGTATAGAACATTAAAAATGACCGAAAATGAGGTTTCTGATTATGACATAACTTTTGTGTAGGTATGTTACAATGTCCTACAGTTTTTTTCATTACGTTAATTCGTAGGTTTAGTGCTTGCTGTATTCTCCTATTTTTATGCAGCATTAATTAATGATGCATTATTTGATAAAAAGTGTTAATATATTTTTGCACGTACATTCAAATTACAAGTATTATTCAATCTGAAGGATAATCTATTTTGCGGGGACCACATAACCCATGACTGAGTGTAATGTGGTCATTGTGCAGGTGTATAGGAAGTTCTAGACTGCAAAAAAAAAAAAAGAATCATAAATCATTAGGCCCACATTAAAATATATTTTCAGTGGCAAATTTCGAGAGAGAAAGGAAAATGATTACACCAACTGTAGCAGTTATTTTCCTGGCAGTTGCCGTTCGTGGTGTAATATATAGAGGGGTGCAGGTAATTTTAAATGTATAAGTGTAAATTTTATTTTCCGAAAACAAGATAAAGTGAGCTTCTCTTTCCAATGAAATCGCGAATAAAACTAACGTCTACCGTATCAGTTGTTTATGCATGTACACATATTTTCTCCATTCACTCCTTAACTGTTTAGCAATGTTCATTTTCACTAACAATGCCAGGCTTAAAGCATATGTGTGCCTTCAAGGTTTAACAGTTGCTTATCCTGTCTGCTAGATTATTTAAATCTGTCATTCCTGTTTTGGTATATTTAATATCCCCGTCAATCACCTTACATGGAAAACAGTGTAATGAATAGCCTTTTTCACAGCCACAAATCCAATTACAGTGATTATAAACAGATTAATTGAAATATGTGTACACTGTTTTCTTTGTACAGTCTTCTCCATGTTTAGTACTGGTGTGGGACGTCCTCAATTTTTAATTAGTACTGGTACCTTCCTTTTATGAATGGATGCAGGGGAATGTTATCGTCAAATTGAACATTAAATTCATTGTAAACATGCACCACTTGAGTCACAGTTGAATTAAATTAGCAGCAACACTGCACTCCTGACTGCTACTCACAAGGAATGGGAATCAATTTACGAACCAGTTTCTCCGGACAAAGCTTTAACCCTACAATGCATAGTGATCCATATATGAATTGTACGGTATTCTAGCTTGCTGCCTTCACCTGTTACTCTAATTTTATGGTACCCATCGTACAGCTTCAACTGTACAGCCAATCCAACACATATACCAGTGATGCCTTTAAAAAAATTATTAAACACTTCGAAGGCAACATTCACTTCATAGCTTTAGATTTCGGCTACAGCGGGAACACTGTTCGTTACTACGAATTAATTCTACCGGTTAGGGAACGTGTACGTTATACTGCTGTTCCTAAAGCCAGTCTGAAGTCTCTCTTTATCTTGTTTTCAATTTTTTTTTACCCAACAGACGACAAAAACCAAAGGTACTCCATCCACCCCGTCAACATCCACGCGTACCAATCACCGTTTATTTTACGTGGGCCCTCCCCATCACATTACCACATGATTCAGGAGTGCCTCTGGCTCATCTTCAAAAAAATTATCGGCCTACGGTCGTGCAAGTATACTTGCGCCTTGAAATACGTACCCATGGCCAGTAGCCAGTAATGATCGATCTTTGAATGTTAAAAGCTTAGCGAAATATTCCTGGTTAACTGAATGGATAGATGGATTGTAATGTACCGATACCGGTGCGCTCTTGCGCTCCTCTGTCGGTCTTTAATGGTAGTCATAAGGTAATAGGCGTATGATCAGTGTAAGTTATTATGTTTGTTTGATTTGTCAGTATGTGTGTGAGTATAAAGCGTAAGGGTGTTTGTGTGCGTAAGGATGTGTGTGTGGCCAGAGAAAAGCTAGCATTCGGTGAGTGGCTGGTACAGTTATGAGTGGGCATAGGTATGTGGTCTGCCGTCATCGAGAGAACCGAAACTGATGTAAACAAAGAATGGCATATATCCATCCGCGGTCTTCATGTTGATTGGAAAATGACCGGGCTTCTTCCGAGTACATGGAAAAAGCCGCGTGGGGTTGTCTAGGAACTGTAATTACCTTGCCTGATTGCCGCGATTACATCAGACTGTTGCTGGATGTCACTGATGTCAACATAGAGATGAAATGCGAAGGTTATGTTATGGATACGAAGCAAATTATATTCACTGTCCACGAGGAATAAACTACAAGCTAATTACATCACATCTGGATATATATTACACCCCAGAAAAAATAGATTACGGGAGGTTGATGGATTTGAGGTTATGCCCAAAATGTAAATACGCAATAAATATTCACAGCAGCACATAAAACGGGATAGGTCCACACTTTTGATATTTAATATTTCAATTAAATTAAATTATAGACGGGAAATATATTTCTGAAAAGGCAATATGAAAGTAAAAAGAAACAGTTTACCTTATTAGAATCTGATAAAGGACGAACTACTTCCAAGTCGGATTCCTTTCTCTCTCCTCTTTCTCACTGTTTCTCGTATCATTCGGCTTAATGACAAGATGATCGACAGTTATATTGCACAGACCGTCTGATTCCCAGAATCTTAACTCTTTTGACACCACGTGATAAAAGGCACGTCACATTACAGCTGATACACTCGATACACTCACCAGAGTCTCGTTAATATTCTGATTTCTATGAGTGTTATTATTACGCGCAACGTATCCGTTTACTATGCTCCACACCTACCCTATGAAGGTGAATGGAGGTAAAGTTTCCATCGAGCCTTCACGAACGGATGATGTCGTGGTTAAAGATCCAATACAGTGCGAACGGACGACGTCAAATATAGGCTGGATAATCAACACGGCGGGTCAAGCATGAGGGCATGTGTACCCGCCATTCTTCAGATTGAATTGCTTGCTTACATTAATGATAATGAATCGGTTCTTACATATTATTCTGACTGAAATTATTTGAGTTCCACTTCCGAAGGTGCACATGGCCCTGAGGTTCACTCATCCTAGACAAAAAATGAGTACCAGGTTAATTCCTGGGGGCAAAGGAAGCCGGGCGTAGAGCTAACCACTCTAGCCCATCAAGTGCCGAGGTTACGGATAGTGGAAGCCTTTACCTTCCACCCCTCCAGGGGCCTTCATGGCCTGTACGGAGATGACTTTGCTTTGCTTTTTGGAATTACTTGAGAAATTATATTTTGGACATTGTGCGCGTAGGATCGCATTATGCTATGATATGGCTAAAGAACTATTTTGGTGTCTTCGCGCAGGCGTTATGAGGTAGAGTCAACCAATAAACGTTAACATGAACACGTGCTCAATTTACAGCACGACTGGTTTTCTCGCTGAAAGCTGTTGTAGTACTGGATGGCCACCCATCCCCATACTGACCACGCCCAATGTTGGTTTAAAGTTAGCAATGGTTCTATTACCAATGATGTAGTGCAGTGACTGTGACTTTAGTAAACTATGTGTTTAGTAAGAATATGAAGATGTTATATTAGAATAACGGCAGCATCGGATGCAGTGGCGAATATAGAATATATGTGGGGGGGGGGGTGTCAAAATTAATGTAAGGTTAGGTTAAGTAATTTTAAGAGGTCAGACGATTTCAAACACTTTAGAAAGGAAAAAGAAAACATTGATTTGGGATAATACATACATACATACGATGCATGCATGCATACATACATACATACGATGCATACATACATACGTACATACATACATACATACATACATACATACATACATACATACTGAACCATACTGTTCATGGACCAATAGTATAGATTTTAGTATTGGATACTGGGATTACGTAAGACCACCCACGAAGTCATTGTCTTATAGTATATCTCATAAAAGAGTCCAGAAGAAGCGTTCTTGTGTGAAGAGAGCTGGAGCGTCATTATGAGAAATCTCCAGAACCTCATTAAAGGAAGTTATGTCCCAAGCCAAGCCTCTTAATGAAGATTGGGGACGCTTCCCGTATCCCGGCAAAACTTACCTTCGGAGGGAAGAAAGAATTAATATCTTTGGTTACGGAAGAGTTGCATTGGATTTGATACAAGAATTGCAACCTGCATAATTTCTGCTTTATTTTGATATGCATTAAGGCTGCAATCATAAATGCATTCGTTAAATAAGGTACTTGAAGTGCGTTGTGCGGGAAAACTTCGAGTCGCGGGCGCGCGTATTCTGCACGCGATCAAGTGGCGTGGTTACGCTAACCCAATTATAAAAGAGAGGCCGCCTGGCATATCAGTCTCATTCTTTGACCGTAAGGCTGCTTGAACGAAGTCGTCATGCTACAAGTCGGCACTGCGAACAACACTTTGTCTTCGAGCTGCACATACAACTAGTACTACTGTATCGGCGAGGAAGTAAGTAATCAACTTGCATATTCAGCTAAATTCCTGATATTACCTGTGTTGATATGCTATGGTGAGATGAGGTACTGCCTATAATAGACTGATGAACTAGTAGCTTCATATTTCTGTGAGGTCAAGTAGCAACGGACGTAATGCTAGAATAAATTTAGGCTCAGGGTAGTTCTTCAAGCACTACATGTTGTCCGAGTGAAGGGATGAAATAACAGTGACTAAGAGTAGTGAAGAAACTATTGTGTACCAGGTTTAAAATTCTGAACAAGACTTGGTCAATGCAACGTGTGAGGCACGATAGCAGTGGAAACAGGCATCGAGTTGGACAGTCTGTAATAAATGAATTTGTTTTCAGTTACCCCTGCATCAAGCCAGAACGAGCTTTTACATCATCATTTCGAGGAAGCCACAACCGGAGCTGAAGCCAACACGACAACGGGCATCGATCCAGGAACGTTGGGAGTACCTGATCAGCGCGACGTCGAAGGGGACATCTTCCAACCATCCAAGGAGCTGTACGAAGGAGTCACGCAAGAAAGAATGTCTCCAAGTAGTCAACAGTATCTGATGCAAGCGTCGCAGTCTGTCATGATGTGGTAAATTCAGTGGTCCACAGGGAGGGCCGCTCCGTCATGTCATCAATCACATAAGGTCAGAGCTTTCCAATTCTGTTTCAAGCATGTTATTTAAATTTAGATAGGAATAGGGGGGCCGTCAGTCAACAGGTTAGTTAGGGTAGGAATATTCTTTGTAATATAGAGCTAGGCTTCAAGCTCGAACCCCGTACATTAGGGTAGATGATAGTTTGCAGATTCCTTCTTGGTGTGTTTATATTTCATTTCGATTGTATTATATTATCGTAAGTATTATCTTCATGGGTCAGGTCGAACTCCCTTGGTCATAGTAGGTTAGTCTAACAGGCAGACACTATTTAGTGTGTCGCGTTCAGGAATTTGTTTCTGCAGACGTAGGCTGTATATTTCAGACAAGGATTCAACCCGTAATTCACCCAGCTTTACTGACAGGGCGAGCAAATCCGAATGTTTGAGAGATGTGAGCATTATACATGTAGCTGGCTGTATGTATTTGAGATGAGAAAGCCCAGCACAGTTTGAGAGTGTATTGGTTGCATTAGAGATGCCTTATTATGGCCATGTGACTATCGCATATTGATTTCTGTCTTTGTATTATCAAGGTTGAGCCCATGGGAGGCGGAAATAAGATTTGTTATATTGCTGGTGATATTGAGATGAGGGCGGATCGCCCAGGTGTATTTAAAAGAGTACTTTTTAGCAGCCAGGTTACGTGAGGTATTTGAGAGGCGAAATGTTTTTGCCGGCAGCCAGCTGAGCTCGTAAATTATGTGGATTGCCGCTAGTCAAGTGGTCGAATGGTGAGGGTTGGTGTGTCTGACGTCACAGTCTTGAAACTCGGTGATATTTCTGTCTGCAGCTTGTCGAGTGTGTATGGGGGAAGGAGACGACCTTGATGTTTTGGAACGCAGGGAGAGATTTTTTGTTCGATTTGTTCTACTTTAATTTTTAACACTGGCTCGTTTGATATTGCCACTTTGGATATGTTGGTTGCGTTGTTTTTTTGATTATTCGTCTATGAATATTATACGCTTGTACTCTTCATGGGACTAGGGTTCGTGACCGAGTCAGGACACTGTACATTTTGTGTTTAGATTTGTTGGCACCGGGGTTCGATGGTACGAGGCATAGTAAATTTTATGGGAACTACTGTTAGATGTGTATTTCAGCAGATATCCGTTTTTCGAGATTTCGTTACTTACACAATTATAACTTGCTTGTTACAGCCCAGCTGTTTCGTGAAGGCAGTGAACTGGTTGTCATCGGCTCAACGTTATCTTTACCAAGCATTTTGAAAGCTCTTATATTTTGTAAATAGATTTTGTTTTTGTAATAAATCCCTATTTGTTAAACTTTGAATGCAGCGATGTTTCTGTTAGATTTCTTTTATTTAGCTGATTCTTACCTGAGTAGTCACATATCCTAGTGTTTTATCTTTATGTTGCCCATTGATCCCCATGTTATCCCTGAGAAGAGTGCTATTGGATGGCCGAACCCGGATATGTGTTCAGGTAAGACTATGTGCACAAGCTCACGTTTGTGAGAGTTCTTTCACTACTGTACTCTGGGTTCGAGACCGGCTTTCGCCTGGCCGGAACCCTAGAGTCCTGTAGGGCACAATACATACATACTGTACATACATACATACGTACATACATACATACATACATACATACATACATACATACATACATACATACATACATACATACATAAACACATACATACATACATGCATACATACATACATACATACATACATACATACATACATACATACATACATACATACATACATACATACGTATGCAAATGACTCATCTAAAGCCTTGTATAATCAAGTAAATTCATTTGCTGACAAACTTAACATTAAAGAAGAGATTCCAAGAATTTGCCACCTTCAAACAGCACGTAGAAACGTCCCTTACATCACAGAAGAAGAATGCTATCAAGTAGCTGTTTATGTGCCATACCTGGACGATTTTTGTAACTCACTAAAAGAACACTTTGAATCTCACAAGAAAACAGTTGCATCCTTACAAAACATCCTTCCACAATTGTCTGTCATAACAGATTTCGGTTCACTGGAGGCTGATTTTAGTTTCTATGAAGAAGAACTGTCACATAAAGAGATTCTGCAAAGTTAGTTCATGTTGTGGAAAGAAAAGTGGAGTCAGGAAAATCTTCCAAAAAACGGCATTAAGTTCTCTAGAAAAATGTGACAAGACTTTCTTCTCCAACATTTATACCCTTGTCAAATTACTCGCAGTTCTTCCTGTTTCTATCGCAACCGTAGAAAGAACTTTCTCTAACCTAAGGAGACTGAAGACTTACTTAAGGAACAGCACATCTGAAAGTGGGCTTAACGGGCTTGCTTTAGTCTCTATCCACAGAGACATTATAGTTAGTGACAAAGGAGTTCTTGATAAGTTTGCAAGTGTACCAAGAAACCTGGACTTCGTTTTGTAATCATTGGTGTATGTGTGTATGTATGTATGTATGTATGTATGTATGTATGTATGTATGTATGTATGTACTCCCTCCCAGAGGCCTCCTCCGCCTCCGCCTCCCGAGGAGCCTTCCCAGAGGCCTCCTCCGACTCCCACGGGAAGTCTGAATTGGTAAACAAAGCCACGTGCTTTCTGACAGCTGTCATCGACAACAACGCATCGCTAACCTCACTGCTGCCATCTTGACGGGCCTAAACCTCAGTGGTATTAACTTAACCTAACTAGCGCGAGGTAAACAAAGCCACGTGTTTCTTGACAGCCACGTGCTTTTTGACAGACAACAACGCATCGCTAACCTCACTGCTGCCATCTTGACGGGCCTAAACCTCAATAGTACCAACTTAACCTCACAAGCGCGAGATAAACAAAGCCACGTGCTTCTTGACAGCCACGTGCTTTTTGACAGCTGTCATCCGCCATCTTTAAACTACAGAGCACCGTGCTGCCCTCTTTATCGCAGTAGCTGCAAGTTCGTCACCTGTCATCGGCAGTGCTGCCATCTTGGCGGGCCTAAACCTTAGTGCAACCAAATTAACCTAACTAGCGCGAGAGAAACAAAGCCACGTGCTTTTTTGACAGCTGTCATCCGCCATCTCTAAACTACAGAGCACCGTGCTGCCCTCTTTATCGCAGTAGCTGCAAATTCGTCACCTGTCATCGGCAGTGCTGCCATCTTGGCGGGCCTAAACCTTAGTGCTAACAAATTAACCTAACTAGCGCGAGATAAACAAAGCTACGTGCTTTTTTGACAGCTGTCATCCGCCATCTTTAAACCACAGAGCACTGTGCTGCCCTCTTTATCGCAGTAGCTGTAAATTCGTCACCTGTCATCGGCAGTGCTGCCATCTTAACGGGCCTAACCCTTAGTGCTACCAACTTCACCTCACTAGTGCGAGATAAACAAACCCACGTGCTTTTTTTGACAGCTGTCATCCGCCATCTTTAATCTATAGAGCATAGTGCTGCCCTCTTTAGCTACTTACCTTTGAAATGTGGTGGCGGATAATTTGAAAAATATTTATGACAGCAGCCATCTTTGAGCACCGTGCTGCCCTCTTTAGCTAGATACCTTTGAAATGTGGTGGCAGGCAATTCCACATGACAGCAGGCATCTTTAATCAAGAGAGCACCGAGCTGCCCTCTATGTGGTGGCGGAAAATTATACATGCTTTACAAACTCAAGCGCTTTTTGACAGCCGTCATCCGCCATCTTTAATCAACAGAGCACAGTGCTGCCCTCTTTAGCTAGATACCTTTGAAATGTGGTGGCGGCAAATTCCACGTGCTCTTGTTTGGAAGCAAAGCCACGTGCTTTTTTGACAGCTGTCATCCGCCATCTTTAATCAACAGAGCACTGTGCTGCTATCATGCGGGCAATTTCGTCAGCTGTCATCCGCCATCTTTAATCCACAAAACACCGTGCTGCCCTCTTTATGGCTACTACCTGAAGCACGTAGTAGCGGGCAATTTGAAAAGTTCTGTTAGCTATCATCCGCCATCTTTAATCAAGAGACCACCGTGCAGCCATCTTTAGCTAGATACCTTTGAAATGTGGTGGTGGATAATTTAAAAAGAAAAATTCTACAGCAGCCATCTCTCGACGCTAATTGCATAAGATGGTGGCTATACATGACTCCTTAAGGGTGCTTACGCAAGATGGCTGCTATGCATAGGTTCTTATGAGACGTCCTTGGGATGCTTGCGCAAGATGGCAGTTATATATGACTCCTTATGAGATGCCCTAGGGATGCTTGCTCAAGATAGCGGCTGCTCTTATAGGACGGCTTAAGCGTCCTTGCACAAGATGGGTTGAGACGCCCTAGGGTTGCTTGCGCAAGATGGTGGACACAAGATGGCGGCTATACACAACTCCTTATGAGACGCTTTAAGGGTGCTTGCGCAGGATGGCTGCCACTCTTAGCTTAGAAGCTAACGTGTCGTGCTAGTTCGATTCATTAAATTTAGGGCTTAAATGCAAAATGTTAAATATATCGAAAACGGTGCACTGTAGAGCAAAACGGACAAAATTTTTCTGCCTAATACGTAGGTTCGCAGTATGAGGAACAAGAAAACCACAGTCTAATGATGGGATCAACGGTTCGGTTCCTACTTAGGTCCTTTGGCATTTGCTCTGTTTTAGCTTGTATTCAAGCCAGTCTTCGAAACATGATCGGGTCTAGCTATGGTAGAGAGTATAACGTACCGTGCTGGTTCGATTCATTAAATTTGGAGGCTTAAATGCAAAATGTTAAATATCTCGAAAACGGTGCATCGTAGAGCAAAGCGGACAAAATTTTTCCGCCTAATACGTAGGTTCGAATTATCAGGAACAAGAAAAAACATAGTCCAATGATGAGATCAACGGTTCGATTCCTACTTAAGCCCTTTGGCATTGGCAGCTATCTATTTCTACAAGATGGTGGCTGCTCTTATGAGACACAAGATGGCTTGAGACGTCCTAGGGATGCTTACGCAAGATGGCGGACACAAAATGGTGACTACACATAGTTCCTTATGAGACAGCCTAGGGGTGCTTACACAAGATGGCGGCTACTCTTATGAAGAAAGCTAGCTTAGAGGCTACTGCGCAAGATAACAGCTGCTGTTATGCATGCGGTGGAGGGCAATTTGAAATTCTATGTGCTTAATCAACAGAGCATCCTGCTACCCTCTTTAGCTGAAATGTGGTGGCGGATAATTTGAAAAATTATTTTGACAGCTGTCATCTTTAAACAATGGCGACTGTACATAGGCTGTTAAGGCCTTATCATTCTCCTCCTCCTCCTCCTCCGCCTCTTATGTCAAGGCATAGCTTTATATCGAACAAGTTTAAACCTGCATCGCGAAGGCAAGCGTGTGCAGCGATAATATTATTGTGCATGTTTAGACTTTCGAAACATAAGAAGAGTAGAATCAAACGCTGTACTCGATACAACATGTGATCAGAACATTGATTGATGTGTTCAGAAAACAAAATAAGTGATCAAGACTAGAATCGAACACTGTACTCAATACATCATGTGTTTAGAATATGTCAGGGGATACCCTTGTTCTAAGAAGATCAGATTGAAACATAACAAGACTAGAATAGAACACTGTAATCGATGTTGTTAACTTCAACATGTGATCAGAACATTGATTGATGTGTTCAGAACACAAAATAAGTGATCATGACTAGAATCGAACACTGTACTCGATACAACATGTGATCAGAACATTGATCGATGTGTTCAGAACACGAAATAAGTGATCAAGACTAGAATTGAACACTGTACTCAATACAACATGTGTTTAGAACATGTTAGGGGGTACCCTCGTTCTAAGAAGATCAGAATGAAACATAACAAGACTAGAATCGAACACTGTAATCGATGTTGTTAACTTCAACATATGATCAGAACATTGTTTGATGTATTCAGAGCAAAAGTACAATTTTGATGATTTGCTTAGTGTAAAATCAAAAACTATGGAAACACACTGTGTACATATCGCGTAGCTAACTCGCTCAGTAAGCAATATTGCAAAACTACAACTTAAATGATTTGCCTAGTGTAAAAATCAAAAACACACTGTACCCATACTGCGCAGGTAACTCGCTCGGTAAACGATATAGCAAAAGTACAACTTCAAATTATTTACCTTCCATCATTCGTCTTGTGTGAAAATCAGTCGAACAAGTTATCGCATGAACATGTAACATGAAATATCAGTCAATCTGTTGGCATGGGTCACAAGCATGTAGCTTATGCGGGAAGTAAAATTAAACAGAACGCTAGTGCTATAAGAAATACTCTGCTTACATTTAAGTCCCTAGCTGTTGAACAAGTTATTACATAAATATGTAACATGAAATATCGGTTCGGAAACATATTGTTTCAATCTGTTGACATGGATTACAAGCATGTAGCTTGTGCAGGCGAGGGCTACTATGCAAAATGCTGAGCCGAAAAAAAATCGTGATAGGGTATGGAACCCAGGGGTTACATCTTATCAGAAGGGCAAAAAGGATGAAAGAACTCTTCCTCCTCCTTACCGCACATTCCTTGTAGGGCTTATTGGCTAAAGGGCTAATGGGCAAAAGGGCTAATGGGCTAAAGGGCTAATGGGAAAAAGGGCTAATGGGCTAAAGGGCTAAAGGAGCAACAACCTCATCGATCGCTATCAGCAAGAACGCTTGTAATTTGTTAAGTGTAGAAAATTAATCTTTATTGGTAAATGGTTTTATGTTCAGAACAAGGAATGGAACCTAGGGGTTACCTCTTACTTAATAAAATCCCCGAGGTGCGATGAGTTACGTTTTTCTAACTAGTGTTTGGAACACTGAACTTTTCAAGATGATAGGAGAGAGGTTAGCAATGTTCTGTTGTTGGATTTTAAATTCTACGCTATAACATGCATAAGGTGGCAGCCTTGAGGTTTACCGCCGTAAAGATGGCAAGAGTGAGGTTAGCAATGTTCTGTTGTTGAATTTTAAATTCCGCGCTATAACATGCATAAGATGGCAGCCTTGAGGTTCACCGCCGTAAAGATGGCAGCAGTGAGGTTAGCGACGCTCTAATGTCCTCCAAAGTGAGGTTAGGGTTCGTCAAGGAGATAGCTGTCAAAAAATCACGTGGCTATGTTTACCAAACAAAAGCACGTGGCTGTGACGTCACGGTCACGTAGTATGCTGCTTCAGCACGCAAAGTTCAATGTCTACACCTACGTAGTTAACACTCTGCTATGTTCACAAGATTTTTACACATAACTATTTTTTATGTTTTAAGTTCGTGCACATAGGTTATGTTAAGATAGCAGCACACGTACAAGCTATTGTCGCACGCTCGCGTAGAAGTTGTTTAGTAGGATAGTTGATATATGCATTATCAAAAGGTGATATGTACACACTTTTAAACCTTGCTATTCTTACTGCTACTATGTTCGCAAGATTTTTAAACATCGCTATTTTTTGTGCTTTAAGTTCGTGTGCATAGGTCATGCTACAGTAGCAGCGCAAACACATGTGAACGTTGTACATTCTAGCGGAATATGTTTGGTATAATAGCTGATGCATGCAAAATCGATAGGTGATGTGTACATGCTTTGAAACGTAACTATTCCTCGTGCTTTATGTTCGTGCACATAGGTTATGCTATGATAGCAGCACACTCTAGCGGGGGAAGTTTAGTACTCTACTTGATGCATGTATAATCGATAGGCAATGCGTACACGCTTTTAAAACATTGCTATTCTTACTGCTGCTGCTATGTTCACAAGATTTTTATACATCGCTATTCTTTATGCTTTAAGTTCATGCGTATAAGTTATACTAAGTTAGCAGCATAGTTATAAGGTTGTCGCACGCTCTAGTGGATGAAGTTTAATACGAAAGTCGATGCATGCAAAATCGACAGGTGATGTGTACACGCTTTCAACTTGGCTATTCTTTGTGCTTTAAGTTCGTGCACATAGGTTATGTTAAGATTGCAGCACACACAAGCGATGATTGCACGCTGTTGTAGAAGAAGTTTAGTACGATAGTCGATGCATACATCATCGATAGGTGATGTGTACACGCTTTGGAACATAGCTCTTCCTTGTGCTTTAAGTTCGTGCACATGGGTTAGGGATACACAAAAGCAATTGCTACATGCTCTAGCGGAAGAAGCCTAGTACGATAGTCGGTGCATGCATCATCGATACGTGATGTGTACACGCTATTCTTTATGCTTTAAATTCACGCACATAGGTAGCAGCACACCATTGTGATCGTTGTACACTCTAGCGGGAGAAGTTTAACTTTATACACATACGTTAGCATTACACATATGCGATCGTTGTACGAAAGTCGATGCATGCAAAATCGATAGGTGATGTGTACACGCTTTGAACTTAGCTATTCTTTGTAGTTTAAGTTCATGCGTGTAGGTTATGCTAAGATAGCAGTACAATGTAGTGAAAAAAGTTTACTATGATAGTCGATTCATGTAACATCAATAGGTAATGTGTGCACGCTTTGAAACATGGCTATTCTCTGTACCTTCAGTTCATACGTATAGGTTATGCTAAGATAGCAATACAATCTGGTGAAAAAAGTTTAGTATGATGTTCGATTCTTGCAAAATCAATAGTTAATGCGTACACGCTTTGAAACATGGCTATTCTTTGTACCTTAAGTTCATGCGTATAGGTTATGCTAAGATAGTGGTATAATCTAGCGGAAGAAGTTTGGTACGAGAGTCGGTGTATGCAAAATCGATAGGTAATGTGTACACGCTTTGAAACATGGCTATTCTTTGTACTTTAAGTTTATGGGTATAGGTTATGCTAAGATAGCAGCACAATCTAGCGGAAGAAGTTTAGTACGATAGTCGATGCATGTAAAATCGATAGGTGATGTGTACACGCTTTAAAACATGGCTATTCATACTGCTGCTCTGTTCCCAAGTTTTATAAACATAGCTAATCCTAACGCTGCTCTTAACGACGTAGAGCTAAGGATTGATTACGTGACCGTGACGTCACAGCCACGTGCTCTTGTTTGGTAAACATAGCCACGTGCTTTTTTGACAGCTGTCTCCTTGACGAACCCTAACCTCACTTTGGAGGACAATAGAGCGTCGCTAACCTCACTGCTGCCATCTTTACGGCGGTGAACCTCAAGGCTGCCATCTTATGCATGTTATAGCGCGGAATTTAAAATTCAACAACAGAACATTGCTAACCTCACTCTTGCCATCTTTACGGCGGTAAACCTCAAGGCTGCCACCTTATGCATGTTATAGCGTAGAATTAAAAATCCAACAACAGAACATTGCTAACCTCTCTCCTATCATCTTGAAAAGTTCAGTGTTCCAAACACTAGTTAGAAAAACGTAACTCATCGCACCTCGGGGATTTTATTAGGTAAGAGGTAACCCCTAGGTTCCATTCCTTGTTCTGAACATAAAACCATTTACCAATAAAGATTAATTTTCTACACTTAACAAAGTACAAGCGTTCTTGCTGATAGCGATCGATGAGGTTGTTGCTCCTTTAGCCCTTTAGCCCTTTAGCCCATTAGCCCTTTTTCCCATTAGCCCTTTAGCCCATTAGCCCTTTTGCCCATTAGCCCTTTAGCCAATTAGCCCTACAAGGAATGTGCGGTAAGGAGGAGGAAGAGTTCTTTCATCCTTTTTGCCCTTCTGATAAGATGTAACCCCTGGGTTCCATACCCTATCACGATTTTTTTTCGGCTCAGCATTTTGCATAGTAGCCCTCGCCTGCACAAGCTACATGCTTGTAATCCATGTCAACAGATTGAAACAATATGTTTCCGAACCGATATTTCATGTTACATATTTATGTAATAACTTGTTCAACAGCTAGGGACTTAAATGTAAGCAGAGTATTTCTTATAGCACTAGCGTTCTGTTTAATTTTACTTCCCGCATAAGCTACATGCTTGTAACCCATGCCAACAGATTGACTGATATTTCATGTTACGTGTTTATGCGATAACTTGTTCGACTGATTTTCACACAAGACGAATGATGGAAGGTAAATAATTTGAAGTTGTACTTTTGCTATATCGTTTACCGAGCGAGTTACCTGCGCAGTATGGGTACAGTGTGTTTTTGATTTTTACACTAGGCAAATCATTTAAGTTGTAGTTTTGCAATATTGCTTACTGAGCGAGTTAGCTACGGGATATGTACACAGTGTGTTTCCATAGTTTTTGATTTTACACTAAGCAAATCATCAAAATTGTACTTTTGCTTTGAACACATCAAACAATGTTCTGATCATATGTTGAAGTTAACAACATCGATTACAGTGTTCGATTCTAGTCTTGTTAAGTTTCATTCTGATCTTCTTAGAACAAGGGTAACCCCTAACATGTTCTAATCACATGTTGTATTGAGTACAGTGTTCGATTCTAGTCTTGATCACTTATTTTGTGTTCTGAATACATCGATCAATGTTCTGATCACATGTTGTATCGAGTACAGTGTTCGATTCTAGTCATGATCACTTATTTTGTGTTCTGAACACATCAATCAATGTTCTGATCACATGTTGAAGTTAACAACATCGATTACAGTGTTCTATTCTAGTCTTGTTATGTTTCAATCTGATCTTCTTAGAACAAGGGTATCCCCTGACATATTCTAAACACATGATGTATTGAGTACAGTGTTCGATTCTAGTCTTGATCACTTATTTTGTTTTCTGAACACATCAATCAATGTTCTGATCACATGTTGTATCGAGTACAGCGTTTGATTCTACTCTTCTTATGTTTCGAAAGTCTAAACATGCACAATAATGTTATCGCTGCACACGCTTGCCTTCGCGATGCAGGTTTAAACTTGTTTGATATAAAGCTATGCCTTGACATAAGAGGCGGAGGAGGAGGAGGAGAATGATAAGGCCTTAACAGCCTATGTACAGTCGCCATTGTTTAAAGATGACAGCTGTCAAAATAATTTTTCAAATTATCCGCCACCCCATTTCAGCTAAAGAGGGCAGCAGGGTGCTCTGTTGATTAAGCACATAGAATTTCAAATTGCCCTCCACCGCATGCATAACAGCAGCTGTTATCTTGCGCAGTAGCCTCTAAGCTAGCTTTCTTCATAAGAGTAGCCGCCATCTTGTGCGAGCACCCCTAGGCTGTCTCATAAGGAGCTATGTATAGTCACCATTTTGTGTCCGCCATCTTGCGTAAGCATCCCTAGGACGTCTCAAGCCATCTTGTGTCTCATAAGAGCAGCCACCATCTTGTAGAAATAGATAGCTGCCAATGCCAAAGGGCTTAAGTAGGAATCGAACCGTTGATCTCATCATTAGTCTATGTTTTTTCTTGTTCCTGATACTACGAACCTACGTATTAGGCGGAAAAATTTTGTCCGCTTTGCTCTACGATGCACCGTTTTCGAGATATTTAACATTTTGCATTTAAGCCTCCAAATTTAATGAATCGAACCAGCACGGTACGTTATACTCTCTACCATAGCTAGACCTGATCATGTTACGACGACTCGCTTCAATACAAGCTAAAACAGAGCAAATGCCAAAGGACCTAAGTAGGAACCGAACCGTTGATCCCATCATTAGACTATGGTTTTCTTGTTCCTCATACTGCGGACCTAGATATTAGGCAGAAAAATTTTGTTCGTTTTGCTCTACAGTGCACCGTTTTCGATATATTTAACATTTTGCATTTAAGCCCTAAATTTAATGAATCGAACTAGCTTGACACGTTAGCCTCTAAGAGTAACAACATTCAACAAGTCATTAAGAAAAAATAAATATATGGAAAATGATAGGGCCTACAAGTAACAAACCGATAGAACAAGTCACAGGCCCCTTTCAGAAATCAAGGAGCAAAACAAGACTTCCAAAATAAGAAAAACGTATTACTAAACAACCTTCTCAGTTTGGACACCAGAAATTCATTTCTCAATACCTATACTGTCAGCTTATATGCAGGCAAAGAAAGGCGTATGGACTTTTAACTTCGTTAACGCTAGGTGAGTTATAGTCTCCTTCAAGATAGTAGATGGGAGGTTAGGTTAGCGAATGCAGTAATGTTTAATGATGATAGCTAACGGAATTTCAAATTATCCGTCACCACAATTCAAAGGGATAGCAGCACGGTGCTCTGTTGATTAAAGATGGCATCTAGATAGAATTTCAAATTGCCGCCACCACATGTTAAATGTATGTAGCTAGAGATAGCAGCACGAGCTTTGTTGAATAAAGATGGCGGATGATAGCTAACGGAAGGTTTCAAATTATCCGCCACCACATGTTAAATGTATGTAGCTAAAGATAGCAGTACGATGCTTTGTTGATTAAAGATGGCAGATGACAGTAGACGGAATTACCCGCAAGATACCAGCACGGTTCTCTCATGATTAAAGATGGCGGATGTCAGCTGTCAAAAGAACCATGTAGATTTTAAATTTCCCACCACCGCCACCACGATAAGGTTTAGTACCGTAAAGATAGCAGCACTGAGGTAAGCGATGCAAGATGGCAGATAACAGCTGACGGAATTTTTCAAAATTATCCACTACCACATGTTAAATGTCTGTACCCAAAGAGTGCGGCATGATGTTTTGTTGATTAAAGATGACAACTTGTCAAATAGAATTTTTAAAATTGCCGCCACCACATTTCAAAGGTAAGTAGGTAAAGAGGGCAGCACGATGCTCTGTAGATTAAAGATGACAGCTTGTCAAATAGAATTGTTCGAATTGCCCTCCTCAAAGGTATGTAGCTAAAGAGGGCAGCACGGGGCTCTGTAGATTAAAGATGGCTGCTGTTTTCCCGCTACTACGATAAAGATAGCAGCACGGTGATCTGTTTATTAAAGATGGCTGCTGGATACAATTTTAAATTGCCGCCACCACATTTCAAAGGTATCTAGCTAAAGGGTGCATCACTGTGCTCTCTTGATTGAAGAGGGCAGCACGGTGCTCTCTAGATTAAAGATGGCGGATGACAGCTGTCAAAAAAGCACGTAGCTCTGTTTCCAAACAAGAGAAAGTGGAATTTGCCGCCGCCACATTTCAAAGGTAAGTAGCTAAAGAGGGCAGCACAGTTCTCTCTTGATTAAAGATGGCGGATGACAGCTATCAAAAAGCACATGGGTTTGTTTCCAAACAAGAGCACGTGGAATTTGCTGCCACCATATTTCAACTAAACAGTGCAGCCCTGTTCTCTCTGGAATAAAGATGGCGGTTGACAGCTGTCAGAAAAGCACATGGGTCTGTTTCCAAACAAGAGCGCGTAGAATTTGGCACCACCACATTTGAAAGGTAAGTAGCCAGAGAGGGCAGCACGGTGCTCTCTGGATTAAAGATGGCGGATGGCAGCTGTTAAAAAAGCACGTGGATTTGTTTATCTTGAGCTAGTGAGGTTAAGTTGGTAGCACTAAGGTTTAGGCCCGCCAAGATGGCAGCACTGCCGATAACAGGTGACGAATTTGCAGCTACTGCGATAAAGAGGGCAGCACGGTGCTCTGTAGTTTAAAGATGGCGGATGACAGCTGTCAAAAAGCACGTGGCTGCCAAAAAGCACGTGGCTTTGTTTATCTCGCGCTTGTGATGTTAAATTGGTACTACTGAGGTTTAGGCCCGTCAAGATGGCAGCAGTGAGGTTAGCGATGCGTTGGTGTCTGTCAAAAAGCACGTGGCTGTCAAAAAACACGTGGATTTGTTTACCTCGCGCTAGTTAGGTTAAGCTGATACCACTGAGGTTTAGGCCCGTCAAGATGGTAGCAGTGAGGTTAGCGATGCGTTGTTGTCGATGACAGCTGTCAAAAAAGCACGTGGCTTTGTTTACAAATTCAAATCTCGCGCCAAAATTCAAATTTCCCGCCAAAATTTAAATTTCCCGCGGGAGGCGGTGGGGCCCCTTGGAGCCCGGAGGAGGAGGCGGTGGCAGAATCCATGTATTATACTACTCCTGAAGTTAATCAAGAGTAGTATAAGTGGAAGGTTCGGGCGCCACCGCAACCGCAGGGCTCCCAGAGGCCCGCTCCACCGCCACCGCACTGGGGGGGCCTTCCCAGGGGCCATCTCCACCGCTCCCATGGGCCTCTTCCAGTGCTGCCAACTTAACCTTACTAGCGCGGGATTTGAATTGGTAAACAAAGCCACGTGTTTTTTTGACAGCAACGTGCTTTTTGACAGACAGCAACGCATCGCTAACCTCACTGCTGCCATCTTGATGGGCCTAAACCTCAGTGCTGCCAACTTAACTTCACTAGCGCGAGATTTGAATCGGTAAACAAATCCACGTGCTTTTTAGACAGCCACGTGCTTTTTGACAGACAACAACGCATCGCTAACGTCAGTGCTGCTATCTTGACGGGCCTAAACCTCAGTGCTGCCAACTTAACATTACTAGCGCGAGATTTGAATCGTAAACAAATCCACGTGCTTTTTGACAGCTGTCATCCATCATCTTTAATCAACAGAGCACCGTGCTGCCCCCTTTATCGTAGCAGCATTGAAATGTGGTGGCGGATAATTTGAAAAATACATTTTCACAGCAGCCGTCTTTAATAGACAGAGCACCGTGCTGCACTCTTTAGCTACATACCTTTGAAAAGTGGTGGCAGGCAATTCTACGTGACAGCAGACATCTTTAATCAAGAGAGCACCGTGCTGTCCTCTTTAGTTACATACCTTTGAAATGTGGTGGCGGCAATTTGAAAAATTCCACGTGCTCTTGTTTGGAAACAAAGCCACGTGCTTTTTTTGACAGCTGTCATCCGTCATATTTAATCAAGAGCACAGCGTGCTGCACTCTTTAGCTACATACCTTTGAAATGTGGTGGCGGCAATTTGAAAAATTCCACGTGCTCTTGTTTGGAAACAAAGCTACGTGCTTTTTTGACAGCTACCATCCACCATCTTTAATCAAGAGAGCACCATGTTGCACTCTTTAGCTACTTACCTTTGAAATATGGTGGCGGCAAATTGAAAAATTCCACGTGCTCTTGTTTGGAAACAATGCTACGTGCTTTTTTGACAGCTGTCATCCGTCATATTTAATCAAGAGAACAGCGTGCTGCACTCTTTAGCTACATACCTTTGAAATGTGGTGGCGGCAATTTGAAAAATTCCACGTGCTCTTGTTTGGAAACAAAGCCACGTGCTTTTTTGACAGCTGTCATCCGTCATATTTAATCAAGAGAACAGCGTGTTGCACTCTTTAGCTACTTACCTTTGAAATGTGGTGGCGGCAAATTTGAAGTGCTTTACAAACTCACGTGCTTCTTTGTCATCTGTCATCCGCCATCTTTAATCAAGAGAGTACAGTGCTGCACTCTTTAGCTACATACCTTTGAAATGTGGTGGCGACAATTTGAAAAATTCCACGTGCTCTTGTTTGGAAACAAAGCTACGTGCTTTTTTGACAGCTACCATCCGCCATCTTTAATCAAGAGAGCAAATAGGTTTCCGAACTGATATTTCACGTTACATGTTTATGCGATAACTTGTTCGACTGCTTTTCGCACAAGACAAATGATAGAAGGCAAATCATTTGAAGTTGTACTTTTGCTATATCGTTTACCGAGCGAGTTGTTTACGCCTTGTGCATAACATCGCGTTGTATGTTCGACAGAGATATGCCTTAACCGAGCGGCGTGTAGAGGAGGACGTTATAACAGCCGCTTTCTTGCACAAGCTGTTCAGAATTCTAGTCTTATTATTTTCTTTTTTTCTCTGTTCGAATCCATGTTCCTAGAACAAAGGTATCCGCTGACATGTTCTAAACACATGTTGTATCGTGTATCGTGTTCTATTCTAGTCTTAATAACTTATTTTGTGTTCTGACAACATCAATCAATGTTCTAATCACATGCTGAAGTTAACGACATCGAGTGCAGTGTTCGATTCTAGTCTTATTTGTTTCAATCTAATCTTCTTAGAACAAAGGCATTCCCTAATATGTTCTAAACACATGTTGTATCGAGTACAGTGTTGTATTCTAGTCTTGATCACTTATTTAGTGTTCTGAACACATCAATCAATGTTCTGATCACATGTTGAAGTTAACGACATCGAGTACAGTGTTCGATTCTAGTCTTGTTATGTTTCAATCACTTCTTTTGTAATCTGATCTTCAGGTATCCCCTGACATGTTCTAAACACATATCGAGTACAGTGTTCTATTCTAATCTTGATCACTTATTTAGTGTTCTGAACACATCAAGCAATGTTCTAAACACATGTTGTATCGAGTACAGCGTTTGATTCTAGTCTTGTTATGTTTCTTTTGTCATCTGCAAATCTAAACATGCATAATGATGTTATCGCTGCCCACTCTTGACTTCGCGATGCAGGTTTAAACTTGTTCGATAGAGCAATGCCTTGACATAGGAAGAGGCCTTAACAGCTTATGTATAACCGCTATTGTTTAAAGATGACCGCTGATAGCTGTCAAAAAAGCACGAAGAATTTTTTAATTACCCAAGACCACATCTCAAGAGTATGAGATTTAGTGCTGTAAAGATAGCAGCACGATGCTCTGTTGATTAAAGATGAGAGCTGTCACAAATTGCCTGCTAGCATATTTCAAAGGTAAGTAGCTAAAGATAGCAGCACGGTGTTCTGTTGATTAAAGATGGCTGCTGTCAGAAAAGCACGTGGAATTTTTCAAATTACCCGCTACCACGTACGCCAGGTAGTAGCTAAAGATGGCAGCACGGTGCTCTGTTAATTAAAGATAGCAGCTTGTCAAAAAAAGCACATAGACATTTTCAAATTTCCCTCCACCGCATGCATAACGGCAGCCACCACCTTTCGCAGTAGCCTCTAAGCTAGCTTTCTTCATATGAGTAGCCGACAACTTGTGCGAGCACCCCTAGGTATAGATATTTAACCTTTTGCATTTAAGCCCCAAATTTAATGAATCGAAGCGGCACGGCACGTTATACTCTCTACCATAGCTAGACCTGATCATGTTACAAAAACTTGCTTCAATAAAAGCTAAAACAGAGCAAATGCCAAAGGGCCTAAGTAGGAACCGAACCGTTGGTCTCATCATTAGATTATGTTTTTATTATGCTATCATGTTCCTCATCTTGCGAGCCTGGGTATTAGGCAGAAAAATTCTGTCCGTTTTGCTCTACGATGCACCGTTTTCGAGAGATTTAACATTATGCATTTAAGTCCCAAATTTAATGAATCGAACTAGCACGGCACGTTAGCCTCTAAGCTAGCTTTCTTGATAAGAGCAGCAGCCATCTTGCGCAAGCATCCTTAAGGTGTCTCATAAGGACTCGTGTATAGCCGCCATCTTGCGCAAGCATCCTTAGGGCATCTCAAGCCATCTTGTGCGAGGACACTTAAGCCGTCCCATAAGAGCAGTCGCCATCTTGAGCAAGCATCCCTATGGCGTCTCATAAGGAGCCATGTTTAGCCGCCATCTTGCGCAAGCATCCCAAGGGAGTCTCATAAGAACCTATGTATAGCAGCCATCTTGCGTAAGCACCTTAAGGAGTCATGTACAGCCGCCATCTTGTGCAATTAGCGTCGAGAGATGGCTGCTGTAGAATTTTTTAAATTATCCGCCACCATATTTCAAAGGTAGTAGCTAAAGAGTGCAGCACTGAGGTTTGCGATGCAAGATGGCGGATGACAGCTGTGACGTAGAAATTGCCCACTACTACGATAAAGACAGCAGCATGATGCTCTGTTGATTAAAGATGGCTGCTGTCAAAAAGAATTTTTCAAATTGTCCGCCACCACATGTTAAAGGCATGTAGCTAAAGAGGGCAGCACGGTGCTCTGTTGATTCAAGATGGCGGATGACAGCTGTCAAAAAAGCACGTAGGTTTGTTTCCAAACAAGAGCGAGTGGAATTTTTCAAATTGCCGCCACCACATTTCAAAGGTAAGTAGCTAAAGAGTGCAGCACGGTGCTCTGTTGATTAAAGATGGCGGATGGTAGCTGTCAAAAAAGCACGTGGCTTTTTTCCAAACAAGAGCACGTGGAATTTTTCAAATTGTCGCCACCACATTTCAAAGGTATGTAGCTAAGGAGTGCAGCACTGTGCTCTCTTGATTAAAGATGGCGGATGACAGGTGTCAAAAAAGCACATGAGTCGTAAGCACTTCGAATTTGCCGCCACCACATTTCAAAGGTAAGTGGCTAAAGAGTGCAACATGGTGCTCTCTTGATTAAAGTTGACGGATGGTAGCTGTCAAAAAAGCACGTTGCTTTGTTTCCAAACAAGAGCACGTGGAATCTTTCAAATTGCCGCCACCACATTTCAAAGGTATGTAGCTAAAGAGTGCAGCACGCTGTTCTCTTGATTAAATATGGCGGATGACAGCTGTCAGAAAAGCACGTGGCTTTGTTTCCAAACATAGCACGTGGAACTTTTTAAATTGCCGCCACCACATTTCAAAGGTATGTAACTAAAGAGGACAGCACGGTGCTCTCTTGATTAAAGATGTCTGCTGTCACGTAGAATTGCCTGCCACCACAATTCAAAGGTATGTAGCTAAAGAGTGTAGCACGGTGCCCTGTCGATTAAAGATGGCTGCTGTCAAAAGCATTTTTCAAATTATTCGCCACCACATTTCAATGCTACTGCGTTAAAGAGGGCAGCACGGTGCTCTGTTGATTAAAGATGGTGGATGACAGCTGTCAAAAAAGCACGTGAATTTGTTTACCGATTCAAATCTCGCGCCAGTAAGGTTGAGTTGGCAGCACTGAGGTTTAGGCCCGTCAAGATAGCAGCACTGACGTTAGCGATGCGTTGTTGTCTGATAAAAAACACGTGGCTGTCAAAAAAGCACGTGGATTTGTTTACCGATTCAAATCTCGCGCTAGTGAGGTTAAGTTGGCAGCACTGAGGTTTTGGCCCGTCAAGATGGCAGCAGTGAGGTTAGCGATGCGTTGTTGTCTGTCAAAAACCACGTGGCTGTCAAAACATGCACGTGGCTTTGTTTACTATTTCAAATCTCGCGCTAGTAAGGTTAAGTTGGCAGCACTGGAAGAGGCCCCCGGGAAGCCCCCCCCCCGGATGCAGTAGCGGTGGAGTGGGCCCCTGGGAGCCCTGCGGTGGCGGTGGCGCCCGATCCATCCACTTATACTACTGTCAAGGCCTGTGGAAAATCTATATTTTTGTTTTGAAACTGCTCAGATAAGTTATGCGTGGTTGATAGAATCCAGCTCAAAACAAAAAGATTAACAAGAAATGCAAATTGACTAATAGCACTACTTAGCCTATAGTGTGAGCCTTAGATGCTGAATCACTTAATTCCTTTTCTATATTGCAAAGGGAGAGAAAGATAGGCTCCGAAATGTCTTTAAATAAAATTACTGAGTCGCGGATTTCTATCCATCGGGTTTCGCACATTGAAATAAGTGTATTTATCTTTTGTTCTGGAAAAAATTCAGAAATTATTGATTTCAATATTTCGGTTCTTTTGGCTGACATATGAAAGAATCTAGAGACTTCTTTTATGACACCCATACTGTTTCTTATAGAATGTATTTTGCTCGCATCTGACAAACATAAATTTAGAGTGTGTGAAGAACAATGTGTATACAGGGCCAACGGTAGCTTTTCTCAGATGGAAGCTTGTACTCCTCTGAATTGCCCGCTCATCGTGGCAGCACCATCTTACCCTTAGCCTATCATTTTGTTTAGGTCAAGCCCTAATGTTGTCATGGTCTCCAATATTGTGTTGGCCGAACCTGCTCCAGTGACGTCATAAACGGGGACGACTGTCAGAAAATCTTCTCTGATTTAGAAAGTTTGGTCCCTTACGTAACGTACATAGAGAGAAAACTGTTTGATTTGTCTTATGTCAGTGGTTTCATCTGCTAAAACGGAATAAAAACAGACTTTCTGACATTTCCTACAATTTATGATTGCATTAAGTGACTGAATGTGTTAATAAGTTCGTTTTGAATGTAAGAACTTGTGTACATCGTCTTCCCACCACTGGTCGTTAATTGGCCTTTAAGAATATTATTTCCACTGTTGGCTCGGTATCTCAACAACGATTGAATATTCCCATCATTTTGGCCCGGTTCTTTAAAGCTTATTCATTATTTCGGTGGGGGGGGGGGCAGGTTTTCCTAGGCTTTAGGAAGTGAGAACTTTTGTATGACTTGGTGGGTGTAGGTTGTTTTCCATGGCGGGGTCATTTTACTTGGCGGGGTGGGGTAGATTTTGTGTAGGATTAATTGTCTGCTTGCCATGGCAGGGAGTGGGGACGGGTTTTGGGCCGAGAATAACTTCAGTAAAAGTATAGGTAGGAGGGTGGATATGTCTTGGCTGGGCTGGTGAGTATATTCGTTGGTGAGAAGACCGGAGTTCGAGAGACATTGAGGCTGAATCGTGAGGAAGGTATTGTGTGTGTGTTTAGGCGTTGTGTTCGCCTGCAGTGGGCCTTAATTTCCTTTTTAAGAAAAGGGCATCCAGGAAATAAGGCGGCGTGGCTGCCGTGGCAGTTCGCGCACCTCGCCTGGTCCCTTGGTACCTTACAATCAGTGTGATGGTGCTGCAGAGTGGTTTAGTTTAAGGCAATTATAGCAATGTGTGATGAGTGCGGGTCTGGGGGAGTTCGAATTTCTGGTGTGGGAGTGTTGCGCGTTGGTGGTTCCTGTGACTTGGGAGCAGGTATTTTACGTCTGCTCCCAGTCCGTGTGTATTTGGTTTGCGTTTCCGTTCTCGGTCGCGGGTCCGGTTGGTGGTTGTGTTTGTTGTTGTTATGAGTCTGTATTTGGTGTATTTGTGTGGGGTGGGGTTTGTTTGTGCCTCCGTGTGTTTGATGGTGGGTTAGGGTTGAGTGCCAGTGTGTGTGTGGTGTTGGGTTGGATTTGGGTTGCCGCTATCTACCATGATGGGGTTAGACACGCACGCATTGTAGTTGAGTTCATAAGTTTCTAACTGTTCTGTGACTGCGTCGAAAGTTTCCTAATCTTTAACATAGACGAAAATGTAACCATTTTCTATTTCTTGCACGTATGGGACTTGTGTACGTAGATGGTGTATAGAGGCGTAAGCGAATTTTTGGTGGTCGTGTCTTGACCGGAGTAGTTGTTGTTTGTTTAAATGTGGTTTGTGTTTGAAAGGGATGATTATTGGGCAGGAATATTCTTCGACAGGTGAATTATTGGGGCTGTATCGCAGTAGTTTTTGGAAGGAAGAATTTGGGTTTTCGAAGGAGATGGCCATGATTATGATGTGATATGTGTGGGAATTGTGATCTGGGATGTCGGTGTCCTGGCTCCTCAATCCGACAGGGTGGTTGGTTTAGGGTGGGCTATACTTGGGTGTTTATAAAAACACTGGAACGGTCAAACTTAAACATGAGGACCCGCGTTCGTGAATTTTTCTTGCTACTCAGTAAGATACGGTCGGCTCAGGTATAGTTATTCTGATCTCGCAGTGACAATAGCCGAACCAGTAACTATACTGAGATACTGACAAATTGCTATTGGCTTATAATCCTTGTCCTGCCCTGTAATTGGCTGGCAGGTTGAGCAGGGCATTGATTTCTGCTCTGTGCTTGGCTCTTTGCGTGGCTGGGGCGAGCAGGGGCTCGTGGTGACTAGCTGAGCATGTGGGTTCTTCTGGCGGCTGGGCGTGGTACTATCTAGTGCCGTGGAGTAGTCGCTTGGCGGTAGACGGTGGCGAGCTGGCTGGTAAGCAGGATTCGGCGGCTTGGTTCTCCGTGATGTGCTCAGTACTAGCGCTTGGCTGAGGAGTCTTCTACTTCTTCTTCTTCTTCTTCTTCTTCTTGAAAGGTGTGGTTGGCCTCATGTGTTATCGTCCAGTCACGAAAACATTAATTACTTTAACACTGACACATGTATCACTTGTATTGTACTTTAAAATGTAATAGATAGAAAAAACATACCATAGGAGTCACACAAGAAACGATGATTACATATAGACAGAGGGTAAAGAGATGTATATCCTACCAAAATTATGATAAACATTTGGCAATGGAAGAGAGTAGTATCATAAGCGGGTTCTGGCGCCACCGCCACAGCAGGCTTCCGGAGGCCTCCTCCACCACCACCACAGCCAGAGACCTCCCAGATGCCTCCTCCACCACCACCACAGCCAGAGGCCTCCCAGAGGTCTCCTCTACCACCCGCGGGAAATTTGAATTTGTAAACAAAGCCACGTGCTTTCTGACAGCTGTCATCGTCAACAACGCATCGCTAACCTCAGTACTGCCATCTTGACGGGCCTAAACCTCAGTAGTGCCAACTTAACCTAACTAGCGCGAGATAAACAAAGCCACGTGTTTTTTGACAGCCACGTGCTTTTTGACAGACAACAACGCATCGCTAACCTCAGTACTGCTATCTTGACGGGCCTAGACCTCAGTAGTACCAACTTAACCTAACTACCGCGAGATAAACAAAGCCATGTGTTTTTTGAGAGCCACGTGCTTTTTTGACAGCTGTCATCCGCCATCTTTAAACCACAGAGCACTGTGCTGCCCTCTTCATCGCAGTAGCTGCAAATTCGTCACCTGTCATCCGCAGTGCTGCCATCTTGGCGGGCCTAAACCTTAGTGCTACCAACTTAACCTCACTAGCGCGAGATAAACAAATCCACGTGCTTTTTTGACAGCTGTCATCCGCCATCTTTAATCTATAGAGTACAGTGCTGCCATCTTTACTACTTACCTTTGAAATGTGGTGGCGGATAATTTGAAAAATGCTTTTTGACAGCAGCCATCTTTGAGCACCGTGCTGCCCTCTTTAGCTAGATACCTTTGAAATGTGGTGGCAGGCAATTCCACATGACAGCAGCCATTTTTAATCAAGAGAGCACCGTGCTGCCCTCTATGTGGTGGCGGCAATTTGAAAAATTCTACATGCTCTTGTTTGGAAACAAACTCACGCGCTTTTTTGACAGCCGTCATCCGCCATCTTTAATCAACAGAACACAGTGCTGCACTCTTTAGCTAGATACCTTTGAAATGTGGTGGCGGCAATTTGAAAAATTCTATGTGCTGTTGTTTGGAAACAAAGCCACGTGCTTTTTTGACAGCTGTCATCCGCCATCTTTAATCAATAAAGCACTGTGCTGCTATCATGCGGGCAATTTCGTCAGCTGTCATCCGCCATCTTTAATCCACAGAACACCGTGCTGCCCTCTATGTAGAAGCGGGCAATTTGAAAAGTTCTGTTAGCTGTCATCCCCCATCTTTAATCAAGAGAGAACCGTGCTGCCATCTTTAGCTAGACACCTTTGAAATGTGGTGGCGGCAAATTGAAAAATTCCACGTGCTCCTGTTTAGTAAACAAACTCACGCGCTTTTTTGTCAGCTGTCATCCGCCATCTTACATCGCAAACCTCAGTGCTACACTCTTTAGGTACATACCTTTGAAATATGGTGGCGGATAATTTAAAAAAGAAAAATTCTACAGCAGCCATCTCTCGACGCTAATTGCACAAGATGGTGGCTATACATGACTCCTTAAAGGTACTTATGCAAGATGGCCGCTATACATAGGTTCTTATGAGACTCCCTTGGGATGCTTGCGCAAGATGGCGGTTATACATGGCTCCTTATGAGATACCCTAGGGATGCTTGCGCAAGATGGCGGTTGCTCTTATGAGGCGGCTTAAGGGTCCTCGCACAAGATGGCTAGAGACGCCCTAAGGATGCTTGCACAAGATGGCGGACACAAGATGTCGGCTATACACGTCTCCTTATGAGACGCCTTTAGGGTGCTTGCGCAAGATAGCTGCTGCTCTTATGAAGAAAGCTAGCTTAGAGGCTAACGCGTCGTGCTAGTTCGATTCATTAAATTTGGGGCTTAAATGCAAAATGTTAAATATCTCGAAAGCGGTGCATCGTAGAGCAAAACGGACAAAAAAATTTCTGCCCAGTACCTCGGTTCGCAGTACGAGGAACAAGAAAAACATAGTCTAATGATGAGATCAACGGTTCGGTTCCTACTTAGACCCTTTGGCATTCGCTCTGTTTTAGCTTGTATTGAAGCAAGTCTTCGTAACATGATCAGGTTTAGCTATGGTAGAGAGTATAACGTGCCGTGCAGGTTCGATTCATTAAATTTGGGGCTTAAATGAAAATGTTAAATATATCGAAAACGGTGCATCGTAGAGAAAAACCTGATACCTAGGTTTGCAGTATCAGGAACATGATAGAATAAGAAAAACATAGTCTAATGATGACATCGACGGTTCGATCCCTACTTAGGCCCTTTGGCATTGGCAGCTATCTAATTCTACAAGATGGGGCTATACATAGCTTCTTATGAGGCAGCTTAAGAGCGCTTGCACAAGATGACTGCTGCTCTTATGAGACGCTCTAGGGGTGCTTGCGCAAGGTAGCAGCGACAAGACGGTGACTATACACAGCCCCTTATGATACGGTCTAGAGGTGCTCACACAAGATGGTGGCTGCTCTGATGAAGAAAGCTAGCTTTGCATCGTGCAGGTATCTTTACAGCACTAAACCTCATACCTTTGAAATATGGTGGCGGGTAATTTGAAAAATTCTACGTGCTTTTTCTTAACAGCAGCTATCTTTAAACAATAGCGGCTATACATAAGCTGTTAAGGCCTCCTCTTATGTCAAGGCATACCTCTATCGAACAAGTTTAAACCTGCATCGGGATAGCTAGAGTAAGCACGTGCTGCAGTGATGACGTCATTATGCATGTTTAGACTTGCAAATCACTAAAGAAACATAACAAGACTAGAATCGAACACTGCCCTCTATGCCGTTAACTTTATCATGTGATCGGAACATTGATTGAAGTGTTTAGAACACTAAATAAGTAGAACCGAACACTGTACTCGATACAACATGTGTTTAGAACATGTCAGGGGATACCTTTGTTCTAAGAAGATTAGATTACCGCACATTCCTTGTAGGGCTAATGGGCTAAAGGGCTAATGGGCTAAAGGGCTAAAGGGCTAATGGGCTAAAGGGCTAATAGGCTAAAGGGCTAACGGGCTAAAGGGCTAGGGTTCCTCTCCTCTTTTTATCCGGGCTTGAGACCGGCTCTACAACTAGAGGCGGAGTTAACACCCTAAGGAAGGGAGAATGTTGGGAAATAATCTATACGAATATAGCTACTTGATCGACTATATACTACAGATGGATGACTTAGGTGAGGGTAAGCGCTTACTTAATAATACCTACACGACGTAATTCATACTCTATTTCAAAAATATCTTCTTTGTACTGTGTGTAACCACCATCATGATAGGCTCTTAGCAGTTGTAAACGTTTTACGAGTACGTTGGGGTCTTTACAGTAGCTTATATCTACATAGGGTAACAGAGGCTTGTTGTGAACTTTGAGTCTATATGCTGACAGTTGATGTGCAGGGACTTGTTTTGATGTAATACGTGCTTCAGCAGTAGCGTTTCTAGGTACAAACGTAACTTGTTTCGATAGCGATGAAGCGTTGAAATTTCCTTCTTCCTTACCTTGCATCTCTTCTTGAGATGTTTGCACTTCGACAGAACGTGTAGTAGGCTTAGGAAATGAAGTAAAATCATCAAGCTGTAATGGCAATGAAACATTAAGATTTTCTTCTTCTTCTACTTTCCCTTTACTACTGTTTTGATCAACATCATTATCCTTATTATCATAATCATGATCTTGCCTCTCTTTATATTGAAGTTTGTGCTTAGTAACAGAACTTGCAGCAGGCCTAGACAACAAGGGAGAATTAAAAATCTCTCGCAGAGGTGTACTTTTTAAACATAAATCAGTGTTCGCTATAATATGGTTGAGCTCTTTGTATTTTGTTCCCGATGAAGCTACATTACACGCGGCTTCATGACGTTGAGCGTTGTATGCGTTCTTGAACTCTCTTCTACAATGTTTGCATTGAAAAATTATCCTACATGATATCTCATGACGTCTCCTGTGATAGCTTCGGGAAAATGCTTTTCCACACTCTTCGCAAATATACCTAGACATAGGTTTTTCCATGACGGACTTTTATCTTCTGCTAACAGATTCTTCTTTAAATCTACTCGACATTTGTTACTCTCTACTTCGATGATGCGAACAGCTTAGCGATTAACAGTCAACTAACACAAAAGCGTATAACCAAGGTAGCAACAGTAAGGTTTAAGCCCATCAAGATGGCAAGAGTGAGGTTAGCGACGTTCTGCTGTTGGATTTTAAATTCCGCGCTATAACATGCATACGGTGGCAGCCTTGAGGTTTACTGCCGTAAAGATGGCAGCAGTGAGGTTAGCAACACTCTATTGTCCTTCAAAGTGAGTTTAGGGTTCGTCAAGAAGACAGCTGTCAAAAAAGCACGTGGCTATGTTTACCAAACAAGAGCACGTGGTCGTGACGTCACGGTCACGTAATGAATCCTTAGCTCTACGTCGTCGTTAAGAGCAGCATTAGGATTAGCTGTAGAATTTTCCTTTTTAAATTATCCGCCACCATATTTCAAAGGTATGTACCTAAAGAGTGTATCACTGAGGTTTGCGATGTAAGATGGCGGATGACAGCTGACAAAAAAGCGCGTGAGTTTTTTTACTAAACAGGAGCACGTGGAATTTTTCAATTTGCCGCCACCACATTTCAAGGGTGTCTAGCTAAAGATGGCAGCACGGTGCACTCTTGATTAAAGATGGCGGATGACAGCTAACAGAACTTTTCAAATTGCCCGTTACTACATAGAGGGCGGCACGGTATTCTGTGGATTAAAGATGGCGGATGACAGCTGACGAAATTGCCCGCATGATAGCAGCACAGTGCTTTATTGATTAAAGATGGCGGATGACAGCTGTCAAAAAAGCACGTGGCTTTGTTTCCAAACAAGTGCACATAGAATTTTTCAAATTGCCGCCACCACATTTCAAAGGTATCTAGCTAAAGAGTGCAGCACTGTGCTCTGTTGATTAAAGATGGCGGATGACGGCTGTCAAAAAAGCGCGTGAGTTTGTTTCCAAACAAGAGCATGTAGAATTTTTCAAATTGCCGCCACCACATAGAGGGCAGCACGGTGCTCTCTTGATTAAAGATGGCTACTGTCATATGGAATTGCCTGCCACCACATTTCAAAGGTATCTAGCTAAAGAGGGCAGCACGGTGCTCAAGGATGGCTGCTGTCAAAAAGCATTTTTCAAATTATCCGCCACCACATTTCAAAGGTAAGTAGCTAAAGAGGGCAGCACTGTGCTCTATAGATTAAAGATGGCGGATGACAGCTGTCAAAAAGCACGTGGATTTGTTTATCTCGCGCTAGTGAGGTTAAGTTGGTAGCACTAAGGTTTAGGCCCGCCAAGATGGCAGCACTGCGGATGACAGGTGAAGAATTTGCAGCTACTGCGATAAAGAGTGCAGCACATTGCTGTGTTGTTTAAGGATGGCAGATGACAGCTGTCAAAAAAGCACGTGGATTTGTTTATCTCACTCTAGTTGGGTTAAGTTGGTACTACTGTAAGTTTAGGCCCATCAAGATGGCAGTACTGAGGTTAGCGATGCGTTGTTGTCTGTCAAAAAGCACGTGGCTGTCAAAAAACACGTGGCTTTGTTTACCACGCGCTAGTTAGGTTAAGTTGGCACTACTGAGGTTTAGGCCCGTCAAGATGGCAGTACTGAGGTTAGCGATGCGTTGTTGTCGATGATAACTGTCAAAAAGCACGTGGCTTTGTTTACAAATTCAAATTTCCCGCGGGTGGTGGAGGAGACCTCTGGGAGGCCTCTGGCTGTCGTGGTGGTGGAGGAGGCATCTGGGAGGCCTCTGGCTGTGGTGGTGGTGGAGGAGTCCTCTGGGAGCCTGCGGTGGCGGTGGCGCCAGAACCCGCTTATTATACTACTGAAGAGTGAACATAAAGAGACTGTCAGAGGATTATAATATAATATGTGCATCATCAAGAAACTGATTTATGCTGTTCACAAGAGTAGGAGTTAGATAGGATAATAAACACGAAATACTTGTGGGGAAGGGGATGCCCATGTTAAGCAAAGAGGATAGGAAGCGCTGGCGGGGAACATCAACAGCAGGACATTGTAACAGAAGGTGATTACTGTCAGTATCAGACAAGCCACAAGCACAGGAAGTTGGGGAGGAAGATGAAAATGATTTTTATATTGGGGAGTAAGGGCATGATTAAAACGTAGACGTATATTAGATGTGATATGGCGCCGAGAGTACGTACCATAATAAAACCACAGTTTAAGAGGAATAACAGGTTGTAATTGATGATAAAAACATCCCTTTTCTCGTGACGTTTCATTCCAATCGGACTGCCAATGTCGATATGCTATATCCCGCACTTCATGATTGAGATCAGAAGGGGGGATCGCAAGAAAAAGAGGAGGGGATTGTTGTGATGCTCGTTTAGCTGCCGGATCATCAGTCTCATTCCCCATGATACCAGAGTGACTGGGAACCCAAACTAGAGTTATATAAACACCAGAACGAGTAAGGATATATAAGAGATACTTAACGATATATAAGTACCAATTAGGGGAAGAGAGAGGCGAGCATAAGGCATGCAGAACATTTTGTGCATCCGTGAAAATCGTAACCTTATCATAAGCATGTGACCTGATGGTAATGAGGGCTTGTCGATTAGCAAACAATTCGGCGGTAAAAACAGAAAAGGCAGAAGGGAGGGAAAACTCAGAGAGAGTATACGGTTGAGGGATATAAAAGGCTGCTCTAACGCCGTGTGCTGATTTTGATCCGTCAGTAAAAATACTTACTTCCCTTATGCAGAGGGAAAGTCGAATACGTTTAGTTGCAAGAGAGGAAAGAGGAGTAGAATGTGTTAGACAAGAAAATGATTCAGAAGAAGATATAATTACTTGAGGACAAAAGGACTGACTGTCATAAGGGATAAAGTATAAAGGCAATGTGGGTAAACGGAGGAGCTCAAATTCTCTTGGTATAAGAGAACGAAATGCGGTATATAAAGCAGGGACGCGGTTTCCACGGGGAGATTTGGAAGAATAATAAGAGTGTAAAAGTCGTAGCTTGGGGATAAGCTGAGACCGGGTGACAGTAAAATGTTTGAGGACATACTTATCGGTTATGGTCTGTCGCCGAATCTTTAAAGGCTGTTCACCGGCTTCTATTAATAAGGCATTGGTTGGTGTAGTTTTAAGTGCTCCTAAACAGACACGTAGTGCGCGGTATTGTATTGTATTTAAACGTGCAAGGGTAGTAGCAGAAGCGGTGTCGATAAAAAGAGAACAATAATCTAGTAAGGATCGAATAGTTGCTCTGTAAAGGAGAATAGCTGTAACGGGCTCACCGCCACAACTTCGACGGGTGATCGTACGTAATATAAGTAGTATAATGGGAGAGTTCGGCCGCCACCACCACCACCGGCTCCCAGAGGCCACCTCCACCACCACCCCAGCCAGAGGCCTCCCAGATGCCTCCTCCACCACCACCAAAGCCAGAGGCCTCCCAGAGGCCTCCTCCACCACCCGCGGGAAATTTGAATTTGTAAACAAAGCCACGTGCTTTTTGACAGCTGTCATCGACAACAACGCATCGCTAACCTCAGTACTGCCATCTTGACGGACCTAAACCTCAGTAGTACCAACTTAACCTAACTAGCGCGAGGTAAACAAAGCCACGTGTTTTTTGACAGCCACGTGCTTTTTGACAGACAACAACGCATCGCTAACCTCAGTACTGCCATCTTGACGGGCCTAAACCTCAGTAGTACCAACTTAACCTAACTAGCGCGTGGTAAACAAAGCCACGTGCTTTTTGACAGCCACGTGCTTTTTTGACAGCTGTCATCCGCCATCTTTAAACCACAGAGCACTGTGCTGCCCTCTTTATCGTAGTAGATGTAAATTCGTCACCTGTCATCAGCAGTGCTGCCATCTTGGCGGGCCTAAACCTTAGTGCTACCAACTTAACCTCACTAGCGTGAGATAAACAAATCCACGTGCTTTTTTGACAGCTGACATCCGCCATCTTTAATCTATAGAGCACAGTGCTGCCCTCTTTAGCTACTTACTTTTGAAATGTGGTGGCGGATAATTTGAAAAATGCTTTTGACAGCAGCAATCTTTAATCTAGAGAGCACCGTGCTGCCCTCTTTAGCTAGATACCTTTGAAATGTGGTGGCAGGCAATTCAACATGACAGCAGCCATCTTTAATCAAGAGGGCACCGTGCAGCCCTCTATGTGGTGGCGGCAAATTCTACATGCTCTTGTTCGGAAACAAACTCACGCGCTTTTTTGACAGCCGTCATCCGCCATCTTTAATCAACAGAGCACAGTGCTGCACTCTTTAACTAGATACCTTTGAAATGTGGTGGCGGCAATTTGAAAAATTCTATGTGCTCTTGTTTGGAAACAAAGCCACGTGCTTTTTTGACAGCTGTCATCCGCCATCTTTAATCAATAGAGCACTGTGCTGCTATCATGCGGACAATTTCGTCAGCTGTCATCCGCCATCTTTAATCCACAGAACACCGTGCTGCCCTCTTTATGACATGTAGTAGCGGGCAATTTGAAAAGTTCTGTTAGCTGTCATCCGCCATCTTTAATCAAGAGTGCACCGTGCTGCCATCTTTAGCTAGATACCTTTGAAATGTGGTGGCGGCAAATTGAAAAAGTCCACGTGCTCCTGTTTAGTAAACAAACTCACGCGCTTTTTTGTCAGCTGTCATCCGCCATCTTACATCGCAAACCTCAGTGCTACACTCTTTAGTTGAAATATGGTGGCGGATAATTTAAAAAAGAAAAATTCTACAGCAGCCATCTCTCGACGCTAATTGCACAAGATGGTGGCTATACATGACTCCTTAAAGGTGCTTATGCAAGATGGCCGCTATACATAGGTTCTTATGAGACTCCCTTGGGATGCTTGCGCAAGATGGCGGTTATACATGGCTCCTTATGAGATGCCTTAGGGATGCTTGCGCAAGATGGCGGTTGCTCTTATGAGGCGGCTTAAGGGTCCTTGCTCAAGATGGCTAGAGACGCCCTAAGGATGCTTGCGCAAGATGGCGGACACAAGACGGCGGCTATAACGTCTCCTTATGAGACGCTTTAAGGGTGCTTGCGCAAGATGGCTGCTGCTCTTATGAAGAAAGCTAGCTTAGAGGCTAACGTGTCGTGCTAGTTCGATTCATTAAATTTGGGGCTTAAATGCAAAATGTTAAATATCTCGAAAGCGGTGCATCGTAGAGCAAAACGGACAAAAAATTATCTGCCCAGTACCTCGGTTCGCAGTACGAGGAACAAGAAAAACATAGTCTAATGATGAGATCAACGGTTCGGTTCCTACTTATGCTTTTTGGCATTCGCTCTGTTTTAGCTTGTATTGAAGCAAGTCTTCGTAACATGATAAGGTTTAGCTATGGTAGAGAGTATAACGTGCCGTGCAGGTTCGATTCATTACATTTGGGGCTTAAATGCAAAATGTTAAATATCTCGAAAACGGTGCATCGTAGAGAAAAACATGATACCTAGGTTTGCAGTATCAGGAACAAGAAAAAAACATAGTCTAATGATGAGATCGACGGTTCGATCCCTACTTAGGCCCTTTGGCATTGGCAGGTATCTAATTCTACAAGATGGGGGCTATACATAGCTTCTTATGAGGCAGCTTAAGAGCGCTTGCACATGATGGCTGCTGCTCTTATGAGACGCCCTAGGGGTGCTTGCGCAAGGTAGCAGCGACAAGACGGTGACTATACACAGCTCCTTATGATACGGTCTAGAGGTGCTCACACAAGATGGTGGCTGCTCTGATGAAGAAAGCTAGCTTTGCATCGTGCAGGTATCTTTACAGCACTAAACCTCATACCTTTGAAATGTGGTGGCGGGTAATTTGAAAAATTTTACGTGCTTTTTCTTAACAGCAGCTATCTTTAAACAATAGCGGCTATACATAAGCTGTTAAGGTCTCCTCTTATGTCAAGGCATAGCTCTATCGAACAAGTTTAAACCTGCATCGGGATAGCTAGAGTAAGCACGTGCTGCAGTGATGACGTCATTATGCATGTTTAGACTTGCAAATCACTAAAGAAACATAACAAGACTAGAATCGAACACTGCACTCTATGCCGTTAACTTTATCATGTGATCGGAACATTGATGAAGTGTTTAGAACACTAAATAAGTAGAACCGAACACTGTACTCGATACAACATATGTTTAGAACATGTCAGGGGATAACTTTGTTCTAAGAAGGTTAGATTACAGCACATTCCTTGTAGGGCGAATAGGCTAAAGGGCTAATGGGCTAAAGGGCTAAAGGGCTAATGGGCTAAAGGGCTAATGGGCTAAAGGGCTAATGGGCTAGAGGGCTAGGGTGCCTCTCCTCTCTTTATCCGGGCTTGAGACCGGCTCTACAACTAGAGGCGGAGTTAACACCCTAAGGAAGGGAGAATGTTGGGAAATAATCTATACGAATATAGCTACTCGATCGACTATATACTACAGATGGATGACTTTTTTTTTTTTTTTTGCTAGTTGTGTTACGTCGCACCGACACAGATAGGTCTTACGGCGACGATGGGACAGGAAAGTGCTAGGAGTGGGAAGGAAGCGGCCGTGGCCTTAATTAAGGTACAGCCCCAGCATTTGCCTGGTGTGAAAATGGGAAACCACGGAAAACCAAATGGATGACTTAGGTGAGGGTAAGCGCTTACTTAATAATACCTACACGACGTAATTCATACTCTATTTCAAAAATATCTTCTTTGTACTGTGTGTAACCACCATCATGATAGGCTCTTAGCAGTTGTAAACGTTTTACGAGTACGTTGGGGTCTTTACAGTAGCTTATATCTACATAGGGTAACAGAGGCTTGTTGTGAACTTTGAGTCTATATGCAGACAGTTGATGTGCAGGGACTTGTTTTGATGTAATACGTGCTTCAGCAGTAGCGTTTCTAGGTACAAACTTAACTTGTTTCGATAGCGATGAAGCGTTAAAATTTCCTTCTTCTTTACCTTGCATCTCTTCTTGAGATGTTTGCACTGCGACAGAACGTGTAGTAGGCTTAGGAAATGAAGTAAAATCATCAAGCTGTAATGGCAATGAAACATTAAGATTTTCTTCTTCTTCTACTTTCCCTTTACTACTGTTTTGATCAACATCATTATCCTTATTATCATAATCTTGATCTTGCCTCTCTTTATCTTGAAGTTTGTGCTTAGTAACAGAACTTGCAGCAGGCCTAGACAACAAGGGAGAATTAAAAATCTCTCGCAGAGGTGTACTTTTCAAACATAAATCAGTGTTCGCTGGAATATGGTTGAGCTCTTTGTATTTTCTTCCCGATGAAGCTACATTACACGCGGCTTCTTGACGTTGAGCGTTGTATGCGTTCTTGAACTCTCTTCTACAATGTTTGCATTGAAAAATTGTCCTACATGATATCTCATGACGTCTCCTGTGATAGCTTCGGGAAAATGCTTTTCCACACTCTTCGCAAATATACCTAGACATAGGTTTTTCCATGACGGACTTTTATCTTCTGCTAACAGATTCTTCTTTAAATCTACTCGACATTTGTTACTCTCTACTTCGATGATGCGAACAGCTTAGCGATTAACAGTCAACTAACACAAAAGCGTATAACCAAGGTAGCAACAGTAAGGTTTAAGCCCATCAAGATGGCAAGAGTGAGGTTAGCGACGTACTGCTGTTGGATTTTAAATTCCGCGCTATAACATGCATAAGGTGGCAGCCTTGAGGTTTACTGCCGTAAAGAAGGCAGCAGTGAGGTTAACGACGCTCGATTGTCCTTCAAAGTGAGGTTAATGTTCGTCAAGAAGACAGCTGTTAAAAAAGCACGTGGCTATGTTTACCAAACAAGAGCACGTGGTCGTGACGTCACGGTCATGTAGTATGCTGCTTCAGCATGCAAAGTTCAATGTCTACACCTACGTAATTAACACTCTGCTATGTTCACAAGATTTTTTTCACATAGTTATTCTTTATGCTTTAAGTTCGTGCACATAGGTTATGTTAAAATAGCAGCACATGTACAAGCGATGGTCGCACGCTCGCGAAGAAGATGTATGCATTATCGAAAGGTGATATGTACACGCTTCTAAACCTTGCTATTCTTACTGCTACTATGTTCGCAAGATTTTCAAACATCGCTATTCTTTGTGCTTTAAGTTCATTCGCATAGGTCATGCTAAAATAGCAGCGCAAAACATGTGAACCTTGTACATCTTAGCAGGATGTGTTTAGTACGATAGTTGATGCATGCAAAATAGATAGGTGTTGTGTACACACTTTGAAACTTAACTATTCTTCGTGCTTTAAATCCGTGCACATAGTTTATGCTAAGATAGCAGCAAACTCTAGCGGGAGAAGTTTTGTACTCTAGTTGATGCATGTACAATCGATAGGCAATGCGTACAAGCTTTTAAAACATTGCTATTCTTACTGCTGCTGCTATGTTCACAAGATTTTTATACATCGCTATTCTTTATGCTTTAAGGTCATGCGTATAAGTTATACTAAGTTAGCAGCATACTTATAAGGTTGTTGCACGCTCTAGTGGAAAATGTTTAGTAAGAAAGACGATGCATGCAAAATCGATAGGTGATGTGTACATGCTTTGAACTTGGCTATTCTTTGTGCTTTAAGTTCGTGCACATAGGTTATGTTAAGATTGCAGCATGCACAATCAATGATCGCACGCTCCAGTAGATGAAGTTTAGTACAAGAGTTAATGCGTGCAAAATTGACAGGTGTTGTGTACACGCTATTCTTTGTGCTTTAAGTTCACGCACATAGGTAGCAGCACACAATTGCGAACGTTGTACACTCTAGCGGTAGAAGTTTAGTACGATAGTCGATGCATGCAAAATCGATAGGTGATGTGTACACGCTTTGAACTTGGCTATTCTTTGTGCTCTAACTTTATACACATACGTTAGCAATACACATATGCGATCGTTGTACACTCTGGTGGTAAAAAATAGTCGATGCATGCAAAATCAATAGGTGATGTGTACACGCTGTTAAACATCGTTATTTTTTGTGCTTTAAGTTCGTGCGTATAGGCTATGCTAAGATAGGGATACAATCTAGCGGAAGAAGTTCAGGGTGATGTGTACACGCTTTGAAACATGGTTATTCTTTGTACTTTAAGTTCATGCACATAGGTTATGCTAAGCTAGCAGCACAATCTAGAGGAAGAAGTTTAGTACAAGAGTAGATGCTTGCAAAATCGATAAGTAATATGTACACGCTTTGAAACATGGCTATACTTTGTACTTTAAGTTCGTGCGTATAGGTTATGGTAAGGTAGCAGCGCAATCTAGAGGAAGAATTTTAGTACGATAGCTGATGCATGCAAAATCGATAGATGATGTGTACACGCTGTGAAACATGGCTATTCTTTGTACTTTAAGTTTGTGCGTATAGGTTATGCTAAGATAGCAGTATAATCTAGCGGAAGAAGTTTAGTACGATAGCTGATGCATGCAAATCGATAGGTAATGTGTACACGCTATGAAACGTGGCTATTCTTTGTACTTTAAGTTCGTACGTATAGGTTATGTTAAGATAGCAGCACAATCTAGTAGAAGAAGTTTAGTGTGATAGTTGATGTATGCAAAATCGATAGGTGATGTGTACACGCTGTGAACTCAGCTATTCTTTGTAGTTTAAGTTCATGCGTATAGGTTATGCTAAGATAGCAGCACAATCTAACGGAAGAAGTTTAGTATGATAGTCGATTCATGTAAAATCAATAGGTAATGTGTACACGCTTTGAAACAAGGCTATTCTTTGTACTTTTAAGTTCATGTGTATAAGTTATGCTAGGATACCAGCACAATCTAGCGGAAGAAGTTCAGTACGAGATTCGATGAATGCAAAATCAATAAGTAATGTGTACACGCTTTGAAACATGGCTATTCTTTGTACTTTAAGTTCATGTGTATATGTTATGCTAAGATAGCAGCACAATCTAGCGGATGAAGTTTAGTATGATAGTCGATGCATGCAAAATCGATAGGTGATGCGTACACGCTTTGAAACATAGCTATTCTTTGTACTTTAAGGTCATGCGTATAGGTTATGCTAAGATAGCAGCACAATCTAGCGGAAGAAGTTTAGTACGAGAGTCGATGCATGCAAAATCGATAGGTAATGTGTACACGCTTTGAAACATGGCTATTCTTTATACTTTAAGTTCATACGTATAGGTTATGCTAAGATAGCAGCACGATCTAGCGGAAGAAGATTAGTGCGATATTTGATGCATGTAAAATCGATAGGTGATGTCTACACGCTTTAAAACATGGCTATTCATACTGCTGCTCTGTTCCTAAGATTTTTAAACATAGCTAATCCTAATGCTGCTCTTAACGACGTAGAGCTAAGGATTGATTACGTGACTGTGACGTCACGACCACGTGCTCTTGTTTGGTAAACATAGCCACGTGCTTTTTTGACAGCTGTCTTCTTGACGAACCCTAACCTCACTTTGAAGGACAATAGAGCGTCGCTAACCTCACTGCTGCCATCTTTACGGCGGTAAACCTCAAGGCTGCCACCTTATGCATGTTATAGCGCGGAATTTAAAATCCAACAGCAGAACGTCGCTAACCTCACTCTTGCCATCTTGATGGGCTTAAACCTTACTGTTGCTACCTTGGTTATACGCTTTTGTGTTAGTTTACTGTTAATCACTAAGCTGTTCGCATCATCGAAGTAGAGAGTAACAAATGTCGAGTAGATTTAAAGAAGAATCTGTTAGCAGAAGATAAAAGTCCGTCATGGAAAAACCTATGTCTAGGTATATTTGCGAAGAGTGTGGAAAAGCATTTTCCCGAAGTTATCACAGGAGACGTCATGAGATATCATGTAGGACAATTTTTCAATGCAAACATTGTAGAAGAGAGTTCAAGAACGCATACAACGCTCGACGTCATGAAGCCGCGTGTAATGTAGCTTCATCGGGAACAAAATACAAAGAGCTCAACCATATTCCAGCGAACACTGATTTATGTTTGAAAAGTACACCTCTGCGAGAGATTTTTAATTCTCCCTTGTTGTCTAGGCCTGCTGCAAGTTCTGTTACTAAGCACAAACTTCAAGATAAAGAGAGGCAAGACCGTGATTATGATAATAAGGATAATGATGTTGATCAAAACAGTAGTAAAGGGAAAGTAGAAGAAGAAGAAAATCTTAATGTTTCATTGCCATTACAGCTTGATGATTTTACTTCATTTCCTAAGCCTACAACACGTTCTGTCGCAGTGCAAACATCTCAAGAAGAGATGCAAGGTAAAGAAGGAAATTTTAACGCTTCATCGCTATCGAAACAAGTTAAGTTTGTACCTAGAAACGCTACTGCTGAAGCACGTATTACATCAAAACAAGTCCCTGCACATCAACTGTCTGCATATAGACTCAAAGTTCACAACAACCCTCTGTTACACTATGTAGATATCAGCTACTGTAAAGACCCCAACGTACTCGTAAAACGTTTACAACTGCTAAGAGCCTATCATGATGGTGGTTACACACAGTACAAAGAAGATATTTTTGAAATAGAGTATGAATTACGTCGTGTAGGTATTATTAAGTAAGCGCTTACCCTCACCTAAGTCATCCATCTGTAGTATATAGTCGATCGAGTAGCTATATTCGTATAGATTATTTCCCAACATTCTCCCTTCCTTAGGGTGTTAACTCCGCCTCTAGTTGTAGAGCCGGTCTCAAGCCCGGATAAAGAGAGGAGAGGCACCCTAGCCTTCTAGCCCGTTAGCCCTTTAGCCCATTAGCCCTTTAGTCCTTTAGCCCATTAGCCCTTTAGCCTATTAGCCCTACAAGGAATGTGCGGTAATCTAATCTTCTTAGAACAAAGTTATCCCCTGACATGTTCTAAACACATGTTGTATCGAGTACAGTGTTCGGTTCTACTTATTTAGTGTTCTAAACACTTCAATCAATGCTCCGATCACATGATAAAGTTAACGGCATAGAGTGCAGTGTTCGATTCTAGTCTTGTTCTGTTTCTTTAGTGATTTGCAAGTCTAAACATGCATAATGACGTCATCACTGCAGCACGTGCTTACTCTAGCTATCCCGATGCAGGTTTAAACTTGTTCGATAGAGCTATGCCTTGACATAAGAGGAGGCCTTAACAGCTTATGTATAGCCGCTATTGTTTAAAGATAGCTGCTGTTAAAAAAAGCACGTAGAATTTTCAAATTACCCGCCACCACATTTCAAAGGTATGAGGTTTAGTGCTGTAAAGATACCTGCACGATGCAAAGCTAGCTTTCTTCATCAGAGCAGCCACCATCTTGTGTGAGCACCTCTAGACCGTATCATAAGGAGCTGTGTATAGTCACCGTCTTGTCGCTGCTACCTTGCGCAAGCACCCCTAGGGCGTCTCATAAGAGCAGCAGCCATCTTGTGCAAGCGCTCTTAAGCTGCCTCATAAGAAGCTATGTATAGCCCCCATCTTGTAGAATTAGATAGCTGCCAATGCCCAAGGGGCTAAGTAGGGATCGAACCGTCGATCTCATCATTAGACTGTGTTTCTTTCTTGTTCCTGATACTGCAAACCTAGGTATCATGTTTTTCTCTACGATGCACCGTTTTCGAGATATTTAACATTTTGCATTTAAGCCCCAAATGTAATGAATCGAACCTGCACGGCACGTTATACTCTCTACCATAGCTAAACCTTATCATGTTACGAAGACTTGCTTCAATACAAGCTAAAACAGAGCGAATGCCAAAGGGCCTAAGTAGGAACCGAACCGTTGATCTCATCATTAGACTATGTTTTTCTTGTCCTCGTACTGCGAACCGAGGTACTGGGCAGAAAATTTTTTGTCCGTTTTGCTCTACGATGCACCGCTTTCGAGATATTTAACATTTTGCATTTAAGCCCCAAATTTAATGAATCGAACTAGCACGACACGTTAGCCTCTAAGCTAGCTTTCTTCATAAGAGCAGCAGCCATCTTGCGCAAGCACCCTTAAAGCGTCTCATAAGGAGACGTTATAGCCGCCGTCTTGTGTCCGCCATCTTGCGCAAGCATCCTTAGGGCGTCTCTAGCCATCTTGAGCAAGGACCCTTAAGCCGCCTCATAAGAGCAACCGCCATCTTGCGCAAGCATCCCTAAGGCATCTCATAAGGAGCCATGTATAACCGCCATCTTGCGCAAGCATCCCAAGGGAGTCTCATAAGAACCTATGTATAGCGGCCATCTTGCATAAGCACCTTTAAGGAGTCATGTATAGCCACCATCTTGTGCAATTAGCGTCGAGAGATGGCTGCTGTAGAATTTTTCTTTTTTAAATTATCCGCCACCATATTTCAACTAAAGAGTGTAGCACTGAGGTTTGCGATGTAAGATGGCGGATGACAGCTGACAAAAAAGCGCGTGAGTTTGTTTACTAAACAGGAGCACGTGGACTTTTTCAATTTGCCGCCACCACATTTCAAAGGTATCTAGCTAAAGATGGCAGCACGGTGCACTCTTGATTAAAGATGGCGGATGACAGCTAACAGAACTTTTCAAATTGCCCGCTACTACATGTCATAAAGAGGGCAGCACGGTGTTCTGTGGATTAAAGATGGCGGATGACAGCTGACGAAATTGTCCGCATGATAGCAGCACAGTGCTCTATTGATTAAAGATGGCGGATGACAGCTGTCAAAAAAGCACGTGGCTTTGTTTCCAAACAAGAGCACATAGAATTTTTCAAATTGCCGCCACCACATTTCAAAGGTATCTAGTTAAAGAGTGCAGCACTGTGCTCTGTTGATTAAAGATGGCGGATGACGTCTGTCAAAAAAGCGCGTGAGTTTGTTTCCCAACAAGAGCATGTAGAATTTGCCGCCACCACATAGAGGGCAGCACGGTGCTCTCTTGATTAATGATGGCTGCTGTCATGTGGAATTGCCTGCCACCACATTTCAAAGGTATCTAGCTAAAGAGGGCAGCACGGTGCTCTGTAGATTAAAGATAGCTGCTGTCAAAAGCATTTTTCAAATTATCCGCCACCACATTTCAAAGGTAAGTAGCTAAAGAGGGCAGCACTGTGCTCTATAGATTAAAGATGGCGGATGTCAGCTGTCAAAAAAGCACGTGGATTTGTTTATCTCACGCTAGTGAGGTTAGGTTGGTAGCACTAAGGTTTAGGCCCGCCAAGATGGCAGCACTGCCGATGACAGGTGACGAATTTACATCTACTACGATAAAGAGGGCAGCACAGTGCTCTGTGGTTTAAAGATGGCGGATGACACCTGTCAAGAAAGCACGTGGCTGTCAAAAAGCACGTGGCTTTGTTTATCACGCGCTAGTTAGGTTAAGTTGGTAGCACTAAGATTTAGGCCCGCCAAGATGGCAGCACTGCCGATGACAGGTGACGAATTTACATCTACTACGATAAAGAGGGCAGCACAGTGCCCTGTGGTTTAAAGATGGCGGATGACAGCTGTCAAATAGCACGTGGCTGTCAAAAAGCACGTGGCTTTGTTTACCACGCGCTAGTTAGGTTAAGTTGGTACTACTGAGGTTTAGGCCCGTCAAGATGGCAGTACTGAGGTTAGCGATGCGTTGTTGTCTGTCAAAAAGCACGTGGCTGTCAAAAAACACGTGGCTTTGTTTACCCCGCGCTAGTTAGGTTAAGTTGGTACTACTGAGGTTTAGGCCCGTCAAGATGGCAGTACTGAGGTTAGCGATGCGTTGTTGTCGATGGCAGCTGTCAAAAAGCACGTGGCTTTGTTTACAAATTCAAATTTCCCCCGGGTGGTGGAGGAGGCCTCTGGGAGGCCTCTGGGAGGCCTCTGGCTGTTGTGGTGGTGGAGGAGGCATCTGGGAGGCCTCTGGCTGTGGTGGTGGTGGAGGTGGCCTCTGGGAGCCTTTGTCGGTGGCGGCGGCCGAACTCTCCCATTATTCTACTAATATAGAAATAAAACGATCAGTTTTACGTTGAAGGGAGACCACATAAGGAGTCCATGATAATTTGGGGTCCAATATGACTCCAAGGTAGGGATGCTGATTAACAAAGGGGATGGTAAGACGATCAAGAAGGAGAGGAGAACGGTTAGGTGCGCTAGTATGGGTAAAAAGGATTGCAGCACATTTGGAAGGCGAGAGTGAGAAGCCATGTTCATGTAACCAGAGAGCAACCTCATGAAGGACACACTCTATTTTTCTCCTACACATATCAACACTATCATGTGATACGTATAAAACATAGTCGTCTGCATAAGCTAAAACTCGTGCTTTCTTTGTAATTATACGTTCTAAATCTCGCATATAAAGCGCAAAGTATATACCGCTTAGTACGTCACCCTGTGGGACTCCATGCGAAACGTGTCTTTCTGGAAACGGGGGGTAGGGGGATTTGAGAATGAGAGTACGAGAAGTATATAGGCGTTCTAATAGAGAAATAAAAGCAGAGGGAAAGCCAAGCGAATCAAGGCAAGACCATAATAGGTGTAAAGGAACGGAATCATAAGCTCCTTGAATATCAAGAAAAACAGTAATTGTGCTATGTTTACGATGTCTAGCTAGTAGGAGATCAGTCAACAAAATATTGAGTGGATCTTGTGTGCTACGTCCTTTAAAAAAGGCATACTGATATTTAGGAAGGATGTGATGTTTCTCCATAACCCAGAGAAGACGCCGTAGTAGAATCTGGCTGAGGAGTCAAGTGTCTCGGGTGTGTGCTTAGCGGAAAATTGTGAAATATCGTACCGGTATATATATTCACGGCCGACTTGATGCGTCGCTCTAGCTAGCTCCTTACCGGCCTTGACAATCGGGTCCACACACTGTAATCGGAGTAGTTACACAGCTCGACACGTGGCGCTGGCGGCCGACCTATTTGCGGTAGAAATACGTACTTTTTAATGGAAAATATATTGACTTTTAATTGCCGATTTATCGTAATTTAGAGTTATGTTACATAGGTTAATACTGTTAAAATGATTAATCCTAAAGGTTACTTTCGTTGATATTTGCCAAAATGATGTCGTGAAATGAAACTGTGGGGAGATGATTTAGTCCAGCTGACGTTCTGATATTGTCTCTGATTGCCGAAGTATCTTAATTTAGGGAATAAAATAGTTGTTATATTGACTAATATTGTTAAAATTATTAATCCTAAACGCTACTTTCATTAATATGTGCCAAAATAACGTCGTGAAACGAAACTGCGGAGGATGGAGTAGTCCAACTGACGTTCCTTAATTGTGAGGAATAATAGTAAGCGTTTTTATTATCATGGCATTTAGATACATAGCAGAACTTACCACAATACTTTTGTCTGCTGATGTTAATATTGAGATTAAGAGTCATTGTTCAATTAGAGTTTTAAAATTCTTCAAGCGCTGCTCTCAGGAAGGGGGTTGGACAAAACATAGAAGTCTTACTTTTTCCATAGTCGTTGTAGGCCTATGCATAACATAAATATTTTGACTCAAACATGTTTAAATTTTAATTTCAATATATATAGTTTCAGATTACATTTCATTCACACCTTTCACTAGAATATTAAATACCGGGCAAGTTGGCCGTGCTAAATTCAGACAATAATTTTTACTTGAAATGCAGTAGGGTGGAACAAGTTGGCCAAGATGCGTGCAGCTGTGAGCTGTGAGCTTGCATCCGGGAGATAGTGGGTTCGAACCCCACTGTCGGCAACCCTGGAGATGGTTTTCCGTGGTTTCCCATTTTCACATCAGGCTGAACCTTAATTAAGGCCACGGCCGGTTCCTTCCCACTGCTAGCCTTTTCCTATTCCACCGGCGTCTTAAGACCTATCCGTGTCGGTGCGATGTAAAACAAATAGGGAAGAAATAAGTAGTAGTAGAAGAAGAAGAAGAAGAAGAAGAATTTAAAATAAAAATGCAGTGAGAGAAAAGTATTTTGAGTAAATAAATTGTAAACTGTTCTCTGCTCGATGATGATGATGATGATGATGATGATGATGATGATGATGATGATGATGATGATGATGATGATGATGATGATGCTTTTTGTCTAAAGGGGCCTAACATCTACATAGGTCATCGGCCCCATTGCTCAGGTAACAACACTTCATACGTTGGCCTTACCGTCATGGCAGTAATGATTCTTACTTGTTAATGTTTAAATGTTAAAGTTCAGATTATCTTGGATTAAAAAAAGTGTTGTGTTGCTGTGATATGGCAAATACGACACCACCTAAAGGATTATTCTATGAAAGAAAATTAATGGGTAAAAATACCTGATTAGCTGCCACTCCCGAAGGCTCGGGTTCGATTCCTGGCCCTGCCACGAAATTTCAAAAGTGGTACGAAGGCTGGAACGGGGTCCACTCAGCCTTGGGAGGTCAGCTGTGTAGAGGGGGCTATCGATTCCCACCTCAGACATCCTCGAAGTGGTTTTCCATAGTTTCCCACTTCTCCTCCAAGCAAATGCCGGGATGGTAACTAACTTAAGGCCACGGCTGATTCCTTCCCTCTTCCTTGTCTATGCCTTACAATCTTCCCATCCTCAACTCAAGGCCCCTTTTCAACATAGAAGTTGCGGCCGCCTGGGCGAGGTACTGGTCATCCTTCCCAGTTGTATCCCCGACCCGCAGTCTCACGCTCCAGGACACTACCCTTGAGGTAGTAGAGGTGGGATCCGTCACTGAGTCCGAGAGAAAATCCAATCCTGGAGGGGTAAACAGAGAAAGGAAAAGAAAGAAAGAAAGAAAGAAAGAAAGAAAGAAAGAAAGAAAGAAAGAAAGAACGAAGGTCCATACCCGAAATAGAAACAGAAAACTAAGATGAGAATGCTACCTGCTTTTAGCTACTCCGTAGTTTTGTCCTGGTCTACAGAGAATTCGTGAAATGATAGTGTCCCTTTGCTCTTTTTTTCCTGTTCGGAATACAAGAAAAGGCACACAGCAATATATATTCGAATATTTCCTAACACAGTTAAAGAAAAGCAAATCATCACACCATTACAAAACGAATTAGCGCATAAATTAAAATCCTTGTTCAGGACGAAGTTACAGCGAGAAATCACTTTGTTCTTGTTTCCATAAAATTTCTGCTCGAAGTACGAAAAGGTGCACAAGAATGTCACAAATTCCAAGACTTTAAACACAATTTAAAAAATATAATCACCAGCGCATAACTATCAGATCTCAATATCAAGCCAACAAGCACCTCATTGCGAACACATTGCCAACATTTACGACAGCAAAACCATATAAATAAAATCTGGAAATGTGGCAATTTGCGGTATACAGCTTCCTGTCAGTGGGTAGTAGGCCAGCGCTCCAGGGGCATTACGGTGAAACTTTCCAATTACAACTTTATGCTGGGCTTCTCAAGCGATTTTCAAGGCCGGTATAAGGAGCGCAGCGAGGGATCCAGTCGGCCGTGGTGTGTGAAACCCTGAGTTATTTCGTACAAGAGTAAACGTGTCTGGTCACTTCCGTTCGTACAAGAGATATTTTGTATATAACTATGAAATGAATTAATCATGTTATGCTTATAGAATTTCAAAAGTGATTTTAAGGTGTTGGTACTCGTTTCTTTCCGTTGGTGCAAGGTATATTTTTCGTAGAACTGAAACTTCAGTTTCTTTCCCCCGAAATATTCAACTGTTGTGTACCATTTTGCCAATCTCGGCAAGGTGGTTCGCAGCCAGAAAAGATACGACTCCATGAAATACCGTCTAGAAGGGAATTAAGAGAAAAGCGTCTGTCGGCTTTATTTAGGCAAGGACCTAATAAAGGAAGTAATTGGATGTCCTCAGATTACTCTCGCATCTGTGCCTTTACACCTTATTACAGAAGGTGATGGAGCCTCCGCGGCTCAGGCGGCAGCGCGCCGGCCTTTCACCGCTGGGTTCTATGGTTCAAATCCCGGTCACTCCATGTGAGATTTGTGCTGGACAAAGAGGAGGCGGGACACGTTTTTCTTCGAAAACTCCGGTTTTCCCTGTCGTATTTCATTCCTGCAACACTCTCGAATATCATTTCATTTCATCTGTCATTCATTAATTGCCCCGGAGGAGTGCGACAGACTTCGGCAGCCGGCACAATTCCTATCCTCGCTGCTAAATGGGGGCTTCATTCATTCCATTCCTGACCCGGTCGAATGACTGGAAACAGGCTGCGGATTTTTTTCCAGAAGGTGATTAAAGCCGTGGAGGACAGTTGATTCCTTGTGATAAGAATTGTGACGGACAATCACAAAACAAATGTCTTCATGTTTAGACATTTTGGACAACCTCAGATATCCAGACGATAATATTCCAATCAAACTAGAAACAGGAAATCAAATCCTAATTTGCGGGTACTAGGTTCGTGTTGTTGAAGAGAGGATGGACTGTGACATTTGTGTCAGCAACATCTCACTGCCTAGAGCTCCGACACCGCTAAATGGAACTGATTATGCATCAGGACAGAGGAGGAGTTTGATACCCAAATCCTTGTTTTGTTGCTCTGGTGAAGCATCTGCAGGAGTTCGTTTAAGCTGCTGTGCCCTATTGTCGAAGTCCTTCAAACGTACGAGCGTAATACGAGGACTTGCGACGTCTTCCCTTTCAGAATACCGGGCGAGTTGGCCGTGCGGTTAGGAGCGCGCAGCTGTGAGCTTACATCCGGAAGATAGTGGGTTCAAGTTCATAAGACCTCTATTACGTTATTTGATATTGCGTTGGCAAGAACACAAAAAGTACGGTACCACTCCAAGCCTTCGTGCAGGAAAATCTTTAAATTGTGCATGAAGAGGCCAACTGCGACTTCATATGGGTAATATTGTCGATATTTAATATTACTGGTGTAATTTACGAGCTTTTGTGAACATATGACCATACTGCATAGTGTTTTGTAGGCTGTCGTCATTAGAATAAGTTTAGAACTTTGTGCGTCTATGTTTGCCATCTAGCGGAGAAATTTTGTCTCAGCGTAGTCGCAAAAAGGCTCGCATAGAGCAGGCAATATAGGAGGATCGAGACGGCGGTGGTGAGGTCTGACCGACATACTCAGACAAGCGCCACCTGAGCGCATGTCAGTTTGCGCGCTCGTTCAAATGAAGGTAAAATAAGATATGCATTTATTTTCTAGAAATATATGCTGTTCTTGAGAGGAAAAAGATCCAATTTTCTTTCTTTATTACGTTGGTGGTGCCATGGCACACCGACACTACCTCATGAGTCGCCCCTGATAAATGCATGTAATCAGGTCTTCGCACGATGTATTTTATTATTAAAGTCAAAAAGAATGATATGTGTAATTGCAATAGCCTAGGGGATGTTATTCTTAAGAAATATTATGTCTTAAGTGTTTATTAGTGATGGGTAGCGTGATGCAAAGCTCTCGAAGCATTTCGAGCAACTAATGCAGTCCATGACTCGTAATCCTATCTCGAAGTTTTAATCGGGACATCATGCGCATGCGGTGTTATCAAGACCGACTTCAATCCTCAGACCTTAATGCTACTCTCGATTGTTCAAAGATGGCGAATCGAGTAGCCGGAATTGTTGAAATTCTGTGTTTGTTTGGTTTGTTGTTATGGTATGTAGTCTGTGTAATTTTATGAAAGTTGACGATAAATGTTAATTTATTTGTAGAATATAAGTGTGCGAGTGTATTTATATGAGTCAGTGGACACATACGATCTGTAATTATACGCAGTAATTTGAACAGATGCTTGTTTTGATCGTGTTTTTACCCAGAACATGAGTGCACTAGGTGGACCAGGTTTTAGTCTAACTATGGCAATGCTTCTCATGCAACTCATGTAAGTTTCCTACTGAAGAGAACATTAAGATAGAAATGGATTAGGAATATAAATCGTGATTATTTTGAAGTCCATGACAAAACTGTTGCGTGCATACATCATTTTGAGAATAAGTCTGAGGTTGGGGAAGCCATTTCTCTACTTCCAAATTATTCGTGTTCCTCGAAAAATTTAATTTAGATAAAATATAATTGATATTCTGTTACTCCGTCAGTGTCTATGTGATTCAAAGTGTCGAGTGATTTAGATGGAAGTTTATTTTACAATAATCTGTGCTTTGCCTGCGTAAATGTTTGGCTGGATCTTGGAGTATAACAAAATTTATAACTGTGACAGTTGGAGCAATCTGTATACTGTTACACAGAAGAAATAGTGACTTAGAGGGATTAGCTGAGTTTGTAACGTAGGGTTTTACACTGCCAACAACCTTCCGATTCATGTTGTGGTTATCTGTTATCAAGCAGACTGCGCCGAACTGAAGCTCGTGCATGTGGTTAAATATCAATGTTTAGTCAATGGAGTTTTTGCAGTCATGTTCTTTAATGAGTAAAAACCTATTATATCTTTAGTGTCTGAACGTTTCATTACTAAGGTTACTATCATTGTGTGAAGTGCTGTTATGCCATATGTCAACATTATGTTAACATTACCAGGGCAGTTCATTGGGTTAACATATTCATTTCGGGTGTACTTGGGCTGAGTTAAAGCGCTGACCTTCTGACCCCAAGTTGGCAGATTCGATCCTGGGTCAGTCCGGTGGTATTTGAAGGTTCTCAAATACGTCAGCCTCGTGTCCGTAGATTTACTGGCAATTAAAAGAACTACGGCAGGACTAAGTTTCGGCACTTCGAGGTCTCCGAAAACGGTAACAATTGTAGCTAGTGGGACGTAAAGCCAATAACATTATTATTTCGGGTGTACTTCCTATTCGTTGGGTGCTGAATTTAAGAAATTGTCCGCCACTTCAAAACTAAGGCACCGAGCTCGATAGCTGCAGTCGCTTAAGTGCGGCCAGTATCAAGTATTCGGGTGATAGTGGGTTCGAGCCGCACTGTCGGCAGCCCTGAATATGGTTTTCCGTGGTTTCCCATTTTCACACCAGGCAAATGCAGGGGCTGTACCTTAATCAAGGCCACGGCCGCTTCCTTCCCACTCCTAGGCCCTTCCTGTCCCATCGTCGCCATATGACCTATCTGTGTCGAAGCGACGTAAAGCAAAAAAAAAGAAAACTAAGGCAACAAATTGTGTTTTACAGTTCTCATGAGAGCGAATAAATCGAGGAATTTCGTACCTTAATTTATTTTGAGTCCGCCTCTGTGGTGTAGTGGTTAGTGTGATTAGTTGCCACCCCCGGAGGCCCGGGTTCGATTCCCAACTCTGCCACGAAATTTGAAACGTTGTACGAGGGCTGGAACGGGGTCCACTCAACCTCGGGAGGTCAACTGAGTAGAGGTGGGTTCGATTTCCCCCTCAGCCATCCTGGAAGTGGTTTTCCGTGGTTTCCCACTTCTCCTCCAGGCAAATACCGGGATGGTACCTAACTTACGGCCACTTCTTTCCCTCTTCCTTGTCTATCCCTTCCAATCTTCCCATCCCCCACCAAGGCCCCTGTTCAGCATAGCAGGTGAGGACACCTGGGCGAGGTACTGCTCATCCACCCCGGTTGTATCCCACGACCCAATGTCTCACGCTCCAGGACACTGCCCTTGAGGTGGTAGAGGTGGGATCCCTCGCTGACTCCGAGGGAAACCAACCCTGGAGGGTAAGCAGATTAAGAAAGAAACATTTATTTTGAAACATTCAAAATGATGTTAGAAGTATCATTTTAACAGTTTTATCATGTATTTTCATCTATCCAGCCAAGTGAAGTGAAATCTAAGAAAAAGCGTTATTTGACGAATTGGAATTTGTTGGTCTCTTTTCTTGTAGAATATATGTGATTCTTGTTGGCGAAGCGTTTTCATGCGTGTAAAAGTGATTTTCCCTATGATGTTACATTTATCATGTTAATTTACCGCCGTTTATATAATATGCACGTGATATTTTCGTGTTAGCCAATACCAGCAATCCGGCTACTTCGACCGCCATGCTTTTTTTAAAAAATATTACGGTCTGAGGATTGGAGTCGGTCGTGGTGTTATATCCCTCGACTATACTTCGCCTGATGATCAACTAATGACGTCTCCGAAAACCTTAATAAGTAGTTAGTGGGACGTAAAGCAAATAATACCATTTTAACAACTAATGACGATACGCTCACTTCTTTATAATCTACTCGCAGTCAATTTACCTACCTGTACTTCCTGTATTTTACTTATGTACTGACCGCTTCCACGGCGAAGTGGTTAGAGTGCTGGCGTTTGGTCCAATGGCCTCCGGGTTCGATTCTCGGCTAGGTAAGGTATTTTGTCCTTCATTGATTAGTTCCTATGGTTCGGAGACTGGGTATGTGAAATAAATAGTAATGAAGAGTGTGACATATTTTTAACATTTTATTGAGACCATTTCTTTTACGACGCATCGAGTTGTATAATAATTTGAACAGAAAGGAAAACATACCGGTAATGACATAAAGATACTGGCATATGTGTGCATGTATCTGAAAAGGGACCCGTTCTCTGGTTAAGTCTCCTTCTGGACTATCGATACTTTTATATAATTATGGTAACAAATAGATCGTTTCGATGAAAAGGATCGTTCAAGACCAGCCACAATATTATCAGACCTGAAGGCACATATACAGGATGAAGCCAAACTCCATCGACAAACTTTCGGAAATTGTTCAGGGAAACCTTCTGTGTATATTGGTATAAGGTACCCGTGGTCTCCGGTGGCTCGTTATAGAGTAGAACCGGTAATTAAATTATGATTTATTCGGTTTTATTACAGCAAAAAACCTGTGAAAATACCTTCACAACAGAGAAAATGCCTGCAATATTCAATAACCAAAACGTACAACACAAATCTCAGAGTAGCAAACAGTAATATGTAATAAACAAAACGTACAACACAAAACACTGAGTAATGCGATAACCCTCTGTCGAAACTCGTATATTTTTATCACAGTGCATTCAATATGTTCTGTCAGTGTACCTACTGTTTTAAAGGTAACAATTCCATGTCGTTGACTTCCAGCACGTTAAAGAACTCCTGCGGAACATTATTCCCACACCCCGGCGTCTGTCAAGAACTAGCATTTAGGACGGACGTAAAACAAATAACATTATTATGAGTACTATTTTCAGTGCAAAAAATGAGATGAAATGGCGTATGGCTTTTAGTGGCGGGAGTGTCCAAGGACAAGTTCGGCTCGCCAAATGCAGGTCTTATGATTTGACTCCCGTAGGCGACCCAGCCCCCGTGCCAGCGAAATTAACCAATTAAGGTTAAAATTCCCGACCCTGCCAGAAATCGAACCCGGGGCCCGTGTGACCGAAGGCCATCACGCTAACCATTTAGCCATGGAGCCGGACTTTTCAGTGCAATACAGATACAAAGCTAACTGATCTGATGACATGGCCACGAGGTAATCAGGTTTGTTTACATTTTTGGTTTATATTGCATGTGTTCAAGTGGAAGAGATTTTATTATCTATTGATTTTGTATATTCAGTAACGTTACAATTACTTCTATTAGCGATTTGGTTGTTTCTGCACGAACAAACGTGTGTTTGGTAGCCGAAACTCCGATTGCAAAACAAGAACAAACAAAAATAATTGAATAGAAGATTCGAACCACCACAAAACGTAGCGTAGGCGATGTTATTTAGCCAACTGAGCCATGCCAACAGCTCGAGTTCCTTGTTTACCAATCATTTCTGTTTCTACCATATTCGTCCTGGCTGAGGTCCAATTGGAGCGTCCCTCGAGATGCATCGAGATAGTGACGTCAGGCTCGAGTATCTCAAACGAGAGTAGTGCCAAGACCAACTACAATATCTCAGACCTTAACCGACCTATCGAAATTGTCCATAATGGCGGCAGCTGGAGTGCTAGCATGCGTTTGTTTTGATTTATGTAAGCCGTGATGTTACCAAATATTTACGGAAATTTGAACATTATTAATCGTACATTATATTTATTTATAGTCTTAAGAAGTTTATAGATTCTCTTTCAGTGCCGTAAGAATCTGTTTGTTTTCAAAGAGCTTATTTATTCCAACAATATCGGCGGTGATTAGGTTGATTCTCGTGTTCTCCGCTGAAAGTATTTTCTTCATTTTTAGTGTACCTATGCAATATGTTTATATTTTAATGTGCTGTATGCCTGGATGTAAGTAAGAGCTTCAGTGTTGCCGTTTCCAAAAGACCTAGTATTAAGGCACAATTGGGTTAAGGTAAACTTAGAACCGAATCATAGACTAATAATGTTGTGTGCATTAATAATTTTATCATTTTTGAAATCAATTGTATTGTGAGGGAAGACATTATATACCCATAGAAGGTGGTAATAATAATAATAATCGTATGGCCTCAGCTACCGTGTGCAGACATTTCAATTTGACGCCATCTGGCTGTCTGCTCGTCAATTTCGACGTTCCGTTTTATTCTAGGCCCACTAGATGGCAGACCGAGTAAACCGAAACTCTCTTGGGCGTCTATGGCTGAGATTTAAAGAATTTTGTCGGGTAAACACCAAATGTGTCACCAGAGATCTTTTACATGCCGACATCGTACGACATGGAGTGTCTAATGGACTTTTTTCCGCCCTTCAAAAATCCGACTACCTCTGCCGGGTTTGAACCCGCTATCTTGGGATCCGGAGGCCGACACTCTACCAACTGATCCACAGAGCCAGCTATAGAAGGTGGTGATCTAATTCGAGTGCCGCACAAATTTCCGAAGTTAAATCTAATGGAGCCTATCCTAGCATTTGCCCTATCAGCTAACGTAGGTACCTTACCACAAAGAAAATTAAATCAGTCCCAGAAAGATCCGGAAAATCATGACCAAGATTTATGATTTAGAGACTAAATTAATCTTGAACGGTGGTACAAGAATGTAATTAATTTTCAACGTGCCGGGCTGAGTGGCTCAGACGGTTAAGGCGCTGGCCTTCTAACCCCAACTTGGCAAGTTCGATCCTGGCTCAGTCCGGTGGTATTTGAAGGTGCTCAAATACGACAGCCTCGTGTCGGTAGATTTACTGGCACGTAAAAGAACTCCTGCGGTACTAAATTCAGGCACCTCGGGGTCTCCGAAGACCATAAAAGTAGTTAGTGGGACGTAAGGCAAATAACATTAATTATTAATTTTCAACGTTTTACAATGAACATGCGCAAACTAAACCTAACCCCATTTCCCGTGAGTGAACATGAGGATTATGTTCTTTTTTATATAAAATACTATTATGGCATCAATTCTGGTGAGTTTTAAGGTGACGAGTGCTTTAGTTGGTCAAGTGTATCATACAAATATAACTTGTACCTACTCAACAACACAGGTGGATTTTTGAGAGTTGAAATTTTGTTGGAGAAATGTTTGCGTTTTTTACATAATTGGCTGTGGTGGTGTTACATAGCATTTAATTTAAGGTTAATAATGTTCTTTGTTGACATCTATATATCGTATTTGCTGACCGTAGATTTATATGTGAAATATTCTTATACTCTGTGTCTGTTTCAACCGGACATTGATACAATAATTCCCCCTTCGTTATTTTCCCCTCTGAAATTTCATTTAGACTTACAATACGCGATGAAGCTACTTTTGGTGTTTAATTATTCATATTTTGAGTTAGTGAGTTGCATTTCATGACGTTCGACTTGTGATATTTTCTTTCGGTGACTCGGAATAAGCATACATAACCTTTCCCACAATCTCTCATATCGTACACCGATGTTCGCCATGTTTTTTCTGGATTACGGTCCGATGTAATTGTAGTTGGTCTTGGTTATGCCTATCCCTACGTAGACCTCGAAGATGCATCGAGAGTGGTGACGCCAGTCTCGAGTATCTCGAACGAGAGTTTTGCCCACCACTACAAGAAATTTCCTTACTGGATTGCAGTGGATGATGAAGTTTATTATGGAGTAGAGTTATAATATGTCTTCGAGGATTTTAGTAAGGATTTGAGGATACGCGATAAGATGACTTGTGGAATAAATGCATTTAGTTAAATAAATAGATTTTAATGAGGGTCTTCGATGAAATAAATAACGATTAGTCGAATAAAAAGGTATGAGCGAGTTTTCGGAATACGCATATGAATCGGGTAACTATAAACTTCTCATGCTGAAGAAAAGAATATTAAGGTAATGTCTTTTGTCCATGACATTAGCGTGAAATGTATCATCCTTATTGAAGTTCCCTTCATAAAGTTTAAATGATACTTATCGACGTATTTACAGATGTTTTCAATGGAAAATGTAACTTCTTTGTTATTCAAACACCCCATGAGTAAGCAGGAGGAGAAATGCAAAATATATGAATCTTTAAATGTACCCACACTTGCCAGTTATTTGAATCATAAAGTTCTTATTAAAAGTTTATTGCAATTGTGAAAATGCAGTGAAATATATTGTTGTTTCCAGATTTACATGCGGTGGTATGATTTAATTCGGTCTCAAAAGCCAAGAATAACGGCCGAGAGGAATCGTCGTGCTGACCACACGACACCTTGCAATCTGAAGGCCTTCGGGCTGAGCAGCGGTCGCTTGGTAGGCCAAGGTCCTTCAAGGGCTGTAGTGCCAAGGGGTTTGGTTTGGTTTGGTTTGGTTTGGTTTGGTGTGATTTAATTTCTATTCTGCAGAATGATAATTAGGTTATGTCAATACAGGGCCCTGTTTCATAAAATATCTTTCACTAATATTATTAGTAAGAAACCAACAATATTAACTAATAATATTAGTATTATGTTTCATAGAGTTATTAGCTAATATTACTAATTAGTTTATGAGTCGAAATTATTAGTAGACATTCCTAATGATATTAGTCAATTGTTTCCTAGACAACATGACTAATATAAGGCGGGCAATAATTCCACTGTGGCGATTTATCTCCCGTATGCAGTTATGAGACTGTGCCCCTTATATTGGCTTCTGATAAGCTCACCTGCATACACCCAGCGTCAGTGGGTAGGGTCTGACATATCCCACTCTGACGAGTCTGGTGTCAGACCTAAGACGAAACGCTGGTTAATAGAGCAAACGCCTGAAAAGCCTTACATCTGATATGTTTTTAATAAAAGTTACTCATATTATTGGGATTATTTCCATGAGTGTATTTTGATTCATAATCCATATTATTAGTGAAACCAAAGTGAGTGATACCGTATTTTAATATTTTGACATAAAATCGTGATGATCTTTGAAATGGTCGACTCTGATTCAAATAGTGATGAGGAACGAGCGTAAGTATTCACCGTTCAATACATGTTAGGCCAAAACATACTGTACTGATATGTAACAAACATATGGATGCAATGAGAGATTTAGGTTAGATTACAGAACTTTTGAGTACCGTATTTGCTTGATAGGACGGAATGAAGCATAACCTCAAAACAGCAGCTTCACATTCCACTCCACGGGTTGGTAGTGATACACAGCATGATGTGTTTCCTTAGTGCAGTTCTGCTCGGAGACTCCAGCTAACCTTTAAAATCTTGGCTTATACCACCAATAAACCAAGGTGGTGATGATTATTGTTTTAAGAGGAAGTACAACTAGGAAACCATCCTCTGTATAACACTAATGAGATAGAAAAATGAAAGGGATCCGACACTTCGAATAATGAAGGTATCGGCTAAAGAAAGAGAAGGGCCACGGAGGGTATGAAAATAGCTCTCTAGGCCTCGCAACCTAATACCGTCAAGGTCAGAAAAGAACAAGAATTGAATAAAGGAGGTCGGATAGGATAGATGAAAGTGAGGAGCTTGGCACAAGTGGAAGCAGTGCCAGGACTCAGCTCAGGGCCCCGTGATCGCCAACCCACGTTCCTAGGTTGAGAGCCCCTGGGGCCCCTTTTGGTTACCTCTTACGACAAGCAGGAGATACCGTAGGTGTTATTTTACCCCCACCCACAGGGAGTAGTAAACCAAGATTTTGGTAGTCCATCTGAACAGAGATTTTTAAGAGCACGTAAAATAAAAAAGAACAAGGTGGGTTATAGTGTGCAAAATAGTTGCTGCTTTAACTCTATCACTTTTCGCAAAGAAACTTTCTTCTCTCACATTACTTTCATTTCTTTTATCAATTCTCGTATGTATCAAAATCACAACAACGAAAGTATTGAACCATTCTGTTCATGGTCAAAGAATGTTGATATAATAATAGTTATGGGAAATGTATGAGACCACAAAGAAAGGGCCTTGGGTGGCATCTTATTGTGTAATAGTATCTCAGATTGCGCGCTTTTAGAGAAGAACTTTGCGTCAGAAGCGAGCTGAAGTTTCTAGATGCTCATTAAAATGTATTACCCCAGCGAACCTCTTTACTTGCAGCGTGGAACGCAAGCAGCTCCGTGAGAAATCGCGGGGAATTTTGTGTTGGAGGGAAAAGAATTGATTCAATATCTTTGACTACAAGAGGAATGCAGAGGATTGGATGCAAGAACTACAATCAGGATATTTTTCTGAAAATTTTGATATGCTGCATGGCACTAGTTGTAATCACAATACAGGTATGAGTAATTAATAGGTATACCGCGGGAGAAATTTTCCACTCCGCGGGCACGCATGAAGCCCACACACGTAGAGCTTGGTAGCGTGGATGTGAGATCGCTAATATATACGACTGCCGCGGACGCGAGAGTAATTTCACTGTGTTTATCGCTGTCACGTAGGTGTCTGTCACGCCGCTACTCAGCGAAGAGAAGACCACCTTTATCTACAAGCAACGCAGTCAGAGTTCACCTTATACTTGAGACGTGTAAATAACAACCATTTGTAATAGAGATCAGAACTTTGTACAGCAAGTGTTGACCTGCTTTACTGTGAGAATATTCCGTTGCTAGTAATGGTGTTAATGCATAGTCACATCGCATAATCTGAGGCTAATATTGTCCTAAACGAATGGCACATACTAGTGTAGGCTCAGAAGGTTGATATTAATTCAATTCGGTCAGTAGAAAGAGCGGTCAAGAGTAAAGTAAATTGCAGTTGAGAATTGAGTAACTGGCTTACAAGGAGAACGCTCAGAATTCGACCTGATATTATGGGATTATAATAAAAGGTTAGAGGAGAGATATAGGCATCGAATTGAGGACACATTGTAATCTGATTTTCCTTACAGTTTCTCATACATCACGCGTGGACTGGACACTGCTCATCCATCACGTTGAAGCGGTAATTGGGGGTAATTGGGACCGAAGCTGCCGAGCGTTCTTCACGGCATCGAGGTGCGAACGTGGACATCAGCGACGTCCAATCATCACGACATCGAGGAGGCGATAATCAAGTCACTGAACGATTTGCAGAGAACATCACAGCCGACCAGGATGTCACCAGTCATCGAACCACGAGTGCTGTCACCAGCTTCTAACGTCAACATGATGGCGTAAATTCCCAATGTCCATAGAGGGACTGTTCAGTTATATCATCAGACACAGGCCAGATAATTCCATTGTTTAAGCATGCAGCAGTATGATAATGGTTAGGTCAATTGTAGATAAATTTGGCCTTCCGCCAATATGTAAATAGGTTGGGATATTAATGCCCGTGTAAATAAAATTTATGCCCAGGACTCAAGCTTAGTTAGATAGTTAATATTTGCATGTTGTTCTCATATGTTTCGTTAGTGTCATTATTGCAGAGATATTATGTTCAAGGTAGGGAAATTTAGCTCGTGTATTTTCATTTCACCGGGACCTATGCGGTCTTATATGAGTGTAACCAAGACAGGCAGTTTAGGGACTAGGAAAGTGCATGATCAGGGTAGCCTGCACGGTTATTTGTCGAATGAAGGAAGCCTAAGATATTCTATATCTCTTGAATGCACTCGGATTGGCGTATTAAGATGAGCAAGTCATGTCGTAGGAAACCCATAAGAAATGAGGAATCATGTTATTATGCCCACAGTATTCAGTTGAGGCCCTAAATAGCATGAGAAATAATGGTTAGGTAGTAATTTGTGAATGTGAGTGCCGATAAGAGGGCCAGGGTATGTATATGAATGTGCCGCTGAGAGCACCAATCATAAATAATGAACGGGCCAGTTGTATTTGAGTTTTATCTGCGCTAGAGTATTGAATTTGAACTCTAAGGAATAAAATGGCCTGTAGTAATGATATTATAGTGAGAGCAATACGTATGGTAGATTCATGGGTCGGAAAGAGGGGAGAGTCGCCCCCTTGTCTCTATTTACTTGATGTCAGCTGACGGAGATATTTACGACAGGGAGGCCTGACTGCTCAGTTTATACAAAAAGCCGAGGTGTTGAAGGGCCAATGTGGGTCTTTCTGACGTCATGACACGAAAGTCTGAAGGTAGAAACAGTGCGTTTGTCTGTCAAGAAGATGGGAGGGCAGTGACCTTTTTATACTACGGCCGGAAGATGAAATTATATACACGATTGTCGGTGTCATTCAAAGAGGCACATAACTATTCATATGTATCTGCATGATGTAAATAGGTTCTTCTCATTTTATTTGATGTCACATGGTTGTTGTACTTGGGAAATCCCGCGATCGATTCCCAGACGGTAGAGTGTATAGTGTATGCTTGTTTAGAACGTGTAGGGTAATTATGAGCACTGAGGCATAGATTCACGTTAGAAATAGATTATCTTCTTTGTAGATTTGAGTCGCCTACGAGCAGATTTATGATTCAATTCATTTTATTTGGCGTAAACATTATACGGCCTGTTGCAGTGTTAAGTGTTTCCATGATGCAAGACATTTCCTCCACATGGTCTACAACTTCAATCAAGATAGCCGATTATGTCAAAAAATTTATTTTGATTTGTTTATGACAGTGATGCCAGTTATGCACATTTCATTGGATATTTGTTCATTATCAGAAATTTTTAGTTTATTGTAATAAACCAGTTTGTTGAAATCGAAGATGCAGCTCAACCGTTGTTTATTTTGGTTAGATTTGTGCATGACCTGCTCATTTTTATTCCTCTTCATTTAATTTATTTATTGCGTTGAGCCTTTTCTTACACGATACTCCCTGGAGATTGCTGTTACGCGGTGCGGACGAAGAGGATTATTGAGCAAGGTAAGCTATGTGCCAAAGTGATTCGCCTGGCGGTGAGTGTATTGGTAACTATAATGTACTTGGTCAGATTTCAGCGTTGGCTTGACGTTGACGAAGGCATTATAGGGCACAGTATCAACTGATCCTATCGAACATATGGATTAATAGCCAATTGTAGTCAAGCACTAACCTACTGCTAGGAACAAACACAAACCACGAACATACGGTATGCAACAGATCCATTTTAACCTCCATTTGTATCAGCTGACTAATGAAATGTCGTATGGCTTTTAGTGCCGGGATATCCCAGGACGGGTTCGGCTCGCCAGGTGCAGGTCTTTCTATTAGACTCCTATAGGCGACCTGCGCGTCGTGATGAGGATGAATGATGATGAAGACAACACATACACCCAGCCCCTGGGCCATTGGAATTAACCAATTAAGGTTAAAATCTCCGACCCAGCCGAGAATCGATCTCGGCACTCTCTGAACCGAAGGCCATTACGCTGACCGTTCAGCCAACGAGTCGGACAGCTGACTAATGAACTAATATTATGAGTGAAGACATTTTATTAGTCATGTGTAAACCTTTATTAAACAGAATTTGGTTAACTAATAACTATTTTTATGAGTTCTAATATTATTAGGTAATATTAATAGTTATTTTTATGGAACAGGGCCCAGATTATAGCAGAGTCGTTGATAGTACAGAGCCATGGCGTTAAATCCGGCAACGCCGCCTTAGCAGTCACCTGACGTGCCATGAGAGAACGAAAAGCCATGCGCTCTTTTTTAACGTTAAATCTTAGTGATGATGATTGTTTTAAGAGGAATACAACTGGGAAACCATCCTCTGTGAAATCTTAGTTTGAGATTTATTGATAGTGGAAACGAATATGAATGTCATTTATTTTTATGTTATTTAGAAACCATTGGCGTGTCCGACTCCATGGCTAAATGGTTAGCGTGCTGCTCTTTGGTCGTAGGGGTCCCGGGTTCGATTCCAGGCAGGGTCGGGAAATTTAACCATCATTGGTTAATTTCTCTGGCACGGGGGCTGGGTGTATATGTCGTCTTCATCATCATTTCATCCTCATCATGACGCGCAGGTCGCCAAATGGCGTCAAATCGAAAGACCTTCACCTGGCAAGCCGGCCATATCCTCGGACACTCCCGGCACTAAAAGCCATACCATTGGCGTAATTCGGGGATGACAAGAGGTGGCAGTTTCTACCTCAATTTTCTGAAGGAAACCAGATTTCGTAAGATTACGGACATAGGAATACATAATTTACAAGTAGACCCTAAGAGCTTTTTATTCTGTTTAACTGAGCTCAAAGAAAATTATCGTTGCAAAATTGTGCAGGCTACCTTTATAATGTTGATGGAAATATATTTTATTATTGTTCAGTTTTACCTTCTCCCCTCAGTTCTAATTAAAATGTAACTAATAAGTTCCGAAAAAGTGCTGACGGGTAGGCGCCGAACGCGACAGACTGCGGGCGGTGGCTTATGACGACGGTCTCGATGATCTGATGCTGACATCGCGCGTACTTTCCGACCGATGGAGACATTGGCAGTAGTGGCGATTGGGAATTAGAAGTGGAGAGGCAGGGGGAGGGGGGAGAAAAATGTATAGACAACAAATAGTGCCCGAATCCAAGAGATATCGCGGGGGTTTGGGGGTGGACGGGGGTAAACATCAAAATTGAAAGAAATTGCTATGAATTTTTTTTAATACTCTCTGAGTGAATTTTCGATAGAGCGTTGACAGTCTACCAACTCAAATGCGGTAATAATAGTACGATACAATAAAACTTTCACTAAAGGAACAATAATTTCGCATGTATTACAATTAAGTAGAAGTACGGCGTAATTATACAATTAAAAAGGTCATTTAGTATTTTACTAAACACTAAGAAAGTAACAGACATTAGGTAGAACTAAACTGGGTGAGACTGCCTGATTGACGAAGGCAAGCGGGTGACCTTGGCAAAAATATACCCCCTGCTACCCTTCGCGCAGAACATGCTACACATGCTCCACGGATCTCCACTACTTGCTGTGGCGCTGTACAATTCGGTTAGCCGATACGAATAACATTTCGTGCGTATTTCCGCTAAGTATTTTTTAATAATTCAAGAAATTAAAGGAAATAATTAGCTGTAAAGACAATAGGGTTTGTAAAAATTTCTTTTCTTTAATAATTCCCAGTTCCAGGCGGTTAAAATGGAATAAAAATTTATGTTTTCCTCCTCAAAGTGGAGCTACTGCTACAGATAATGCTGTTTGGTTATGTTATAGCGTAGTGATTGTCTCGTCCATCTCCTGTAGTTTTATTTAATGGCTGTTCCGATTTGCTGCATTCTTCAACATTTTTAGTAGCTAAATAGTAAGGAAACTCTCTACTGTATCTATTTTCGTAGGTTTAATTTGTGCTAGTTTGCTTAATGTGTACTACAATATTTGAAGTCAAAATTGTATCCTTATGTAGAAACATTTTTCAGACTTGACTGACACTGTTCATTTTGCTTGTATCGTAATATTTGTTAGATAAATTTGAAGCCACTCTGCCAGCGGTAGACAAGCCAATGCTCAGTTCAAAAATGGAGGATTATTGTTTATTTTATTTTAATTTATTCCGAAGAGTTCTGACTCAATGTGACTCATAACCAAAGACCCTAGAGTCCAGCAGTGTGACCTACGAAGTTGTAAAATCAGTGAAAGACAGGACAGTTGATGTTTTAGAATTGAAAATTGTTTACACAATATTGTTCAATCACTGTACGCAGGTAGAAGACAAATGTAGATTTAGCGCAGCAAAGTTGCCAAGAAAAGGCAACAATCCAGCGATAGTTGGTGGTGGGAATAAAGCTCCATTTGAGACAGTGCAAGAGTATTACAAAGCTACGATGCTGTTTCGTGTTATTGACATACGGTACTTAAGAAAGGGATAGAGACGAGGCTTCAAGAAAATAACTTGGATCTCAACCATTTAAGTCAAGTTCTAAATAGAAGCGAAGTAGACGTGGGCAGAGTAAAATTTGTTTCTACATTTTTTACACAAACTCTTCTTGCTGAAAGCTAGTGTTTTGTTTTACAAAATGGAGAATAAAAAGCAAACAAATATATCCAAGAAAGAGCTTCCTTTTTTTTTTTGCAGAGTAGTATTTGAAAAGTGCGTTCAGTCTATTTTTGAACTTCCACGTTTTTTCAATGAATTAAGCAACCTGTGAGAGTTACTTTTCATGTCTGCGGCGTTTGAAAACATACTGCAGGCACACAATTACCCAGGGGATGTTATCCTCTTTGTTTCTTTTTAAGATGTCAAAAGGAGTACTTACGTTGCCTCTTCAAATTTTAAATCAAATCGAAAGAGAAAACATTTTGTGTGAAATGAAGGTGATCAGATTATGTAAAATTAAATAAAAGTTGTCGGCTTGGGTCTTACTTTTACAAGATTCTGTATAAGACAAAATATAATATTATATATTGATAATATTCAAATCGGTAAAACAATACAAAGAAATGAATATGTAAAAATTCCCTTCGCCGCCAGAAGCCTTTGAGCCTACAGTGCATTGTTGTTGACAGTCGACAGTATTAGCAAGTGCTTGACAATGTGAATTTTTTCCGGTGGTGTTTCAATCAATCAATCAATCAATCAATCAATCAATCAATCAATCAATCAATCAATCAATCAATCAATCAATCAATCAATCAATCAATCAATCAATCAATCAATCAATCAATCAATCAATCAATCAATCAATCAATCAATCAATCAATCAATCAATCAATCAATCAATCAATCACTACTGATCTGCATTTAGGGCAGTCGTCCAGATGGCAGATTTCCTATCTGTTGTTCTCCTAGCCCTTTCTTAAATGATCGCAAAGAAATTGGAAATCTATTGAACATCTTCCTTGGTAAGTTATTCCAATCTCTAATTCCCCTACCTATAAAGGAATATTTGCCCCAATTTGTCCCCTTGTATTCCAGCTTTATCTTCATATCTTCATATCCCACGTGGTTTTCGGAAGGAGTTCATCCCCGGATAGTCCCAAGAATGCGATGAGTTATATGTCAAATATCAAGAATCTCACGACGATGTGACAGCTGATGACCACTTGAAAGCTCTGAATAAGAACAGAAGAGAAAAATGGCATAAAACAACGGCAGGACTCAACTTCACACATTCTAGTCGGAAAGCCTGGAACCTCATTAGGAAACTTGGTACAGATCCCAGGTTGTCCACTACAGTCACACATGTGAATGCTAATGCTGTTGCATTCAGATTGATGAATATTTCAAAAACTAAAATAGACAAATAACAGACACGAACTGTGAAGAATGAACTGTACATAAAGAGGTCCCATCTAAAACCACACCCAGTCTACTCACGTGACTTCTGCACTGAGGAACTTGGTAAAGCCTTGAATATGCTAAAGGTAAAAAAGCCGCTGGCTTTGATGGCATATATCCAGAGTTTCTTAACGTCATCAGACCGAAAACAGATGTGGCTTATTGGATTTTTCAATGAAATTCTGAAAACTGGAAAATTACCGAAGCTTTCAAACAGGCTAACAAGTAAGATAATTGCCATCTTGAAACCGGGAAAAGACGGAACTGATGCTTCTCATTATCGACCAGTATCACTACTCAGCATGACCTATAAGCTAGTAGAAAGGCTTATTCTAAATCGCATTCAAGAGGCCATTGATCAAATCATCCTGATCGAACAAGGTAGCTTTAGAAAACATAGGAGTTGCTGCGACCAGGTCTTAACATTGACAACTGTAGTAGAAGGTGGATTTCAACGAGGTCTCAAATCAGCTGCTTTTTTCGTGGATCTTATAGCAGCTTACGACACGGTATGGAGGGAGGGCTTGATGTCCAAATTTATTGAAATCATCGCATGTCAAAAGTTGGCACTTTTAATGAACAACATGCTTTCTGACAGGCGCTTTAAGGTGTTCCTGAATGGGCAAGCTAGCAGGTGGAGGATTCTAAACAATGGCCTACCACAGGGTTCAGCTCTGGTCCCCATTTTGTTTAACATGTATATCTATGGCGTGCCTCACACAGATTCCATGAAAATCCAGTATGCAGACGACCTAGCATTAATTATCCAGAGTAAAGGTTTCATGAACTGTGAGAATGTTCTAACTAGTGATCTGGCGAAACTGAGTGATTACTTCCACAAATGGAGACTTCAACCCAACCCAAACAAGACTTGGGTTATTGCATTCCATCTAAATAATAAAGAAGCCCAAAGGAAGCTACATGTGACTTTTGATGGAATCGAAGTACCCCATAACTACAATCCAATATATCTTGGGATCACTCTGGATCGGTCCTTGGCATTCAAACAACAATGCATCAAGTTATCGAGGAAACTTGACTCAAGAGTAAATCTACTCCGAAAGATTGCCGGAAGCAGCTGGGGTGCAGACGCTAATACTCTACGTTCTGCTGCACTCGCTTTTGTGTATTCTGCTGGTGAATATTGTGCCCCTGTATGGAAAAACAGCGCTCATACCGCTAAGATTGATGTGCAACTCAATGAGACCACGAGGGTTATCACTGGTACTGTTAGATCTACTCCCACACAGTGGCTACCAGTCCTAGCCTATATCGCTCCGCAAGATCTAAGGAGGAAAGCAGTTAAGGTAAGCTTGCTCAAGAAGACCACCTCTCATAAGAACTCTCCGTTATATGATGCCCTGCAAGATCCACCAACAACACGTTTGAAATCACGCAAGCCACCCTGGGTTGATTTCGAAGGTATCAATTCTTTCAACATGACCTACAAGTGGCAACAAAGTTGGAACGAACATCCACCCAACATTGCTCACCTGGTTGAAGATCCTACAAGGAAGGTAGAGGGATTCCAACTATCACGCCAAACCTGGTCGAAGCTGAACCGCATTAGAACGGGTCGAGGGAGGTGTGGTCACACCTTAAAGAAATGGGGTTTCCGTACATCTGCTGCCTATGACTGTGGAGTGGAGGACCAAACCATACAACACATTGTTCAAGAGTGCCCACTTCGTGCATTTGATGGTGGTCTGAAGACTCTACACCAAGTGACACCATGTGCTCTGGAATGGTTGTCAAATTTGGATATTTCCATTTGATTATTTGTAAACTTTTGTGTACTTGTACAACCATGTCTGTCTGTCTGTCTGTTAGATCATCAGCCCAGAGACTGGTTGGATCCTCAAATAGCGCCACCAAAGGTTATGCGGTTATAAGGAAATCCCAAAAAACCAATGGCACCACCAAAATGAGGCGTACTAGGCAAGATGAGGAGTGAGGTATTTTGCCATTGCTTTCCTCACTGGGTCGGAAAGTACTATTGCAGCATGACTGACCCTATGAGCAGCACCTTTCATAACACTCAGATGCACTAGCCATGCTCGGAACGTCATTACTCAGCACTACCCATACCCCAGCAACTTCCATATTGTCACAGCCATGGATGTTGACTGGGACTTCGGTGGAAGCTACACTTTACTCTGGCCTGTACCAAGAGATGGATGCAAAAGTACTGTATCCATCAAGAAATGACAGCAGGCAGTGTACAACCATACGATGTATATATATCTTCATATTGTGATATTTTCTACTTTTAAAGCCACCACTCAAACTTATTCGTCTACTGATGTCTTTCCACGCCATCTCTCCACTGACAGCTCGGAACATACCACTTAGTCGAGCAATTCGTCTCCTTTCTCCCAAGTCTTCCCAGCCCAAACTTTGCAACATTTTTGTAACGCTACTCTTTTGTCGGAAATCACCCAGAACAAATCGAGCTGCTTTTCTTTGGATTTTTTCTAGTTCTTGAATCAAGTAATCCTGGTGAGGGGTCCCGTACACTGGAACCATACTCTAGTTGGGGTCTTACCAGAGACTTATATGCCCTCTCCTTTACATCCTTACTACAACTCTAAATACCCTCATAACCATGTGCAGAGATCTCTACCCTTTATTAACAATCATATTTATGTGATTACCCCAATGAAGATCTTTACTTATATTAACACCTAGCTACTTGTAGTGATCCCCAAAAGGAACTTTCACCCCATCAACGCAGTAATTATAACTGAGAGGACTTTTCCTATTTGTGAAACTCACAACCTGACTTTTAACCCCGTTTATCATCATTCCATTGCCTGCTGTCCATCTCACAACATTATCGAGGTCATTTTGCAGTTGCTTAGAATCTTGTAACTTATTTATTACTCTGTAGAGAATAACATCATCTGCAAACAGCCTTATCTATGAATCCACTTCTTTACATATATCATTTGTTAGGCTCCTTAAAACAACAAGCATCATATATCATTGATATATACGTATATGAGAAAACATAAAGGTCCAATAATACTGCCTTAAGGAATTCCCCTCTTAATTATCACAGGGTCAGATAAAGCTTCACCTACTTTAATTTTCTGAGTTCTATTTTCTAGAAATATAGTCACCCATTCAGTCACTCTTTTTCTAGTCCAATTCACTCATTTTTGCCAGTAGTCTTCCATGATCTAACCTATCAAATGCCTTAGATAGGTCAATCGCAATACAGTCCATTTGACCTCCTGAGTCCAGGATACCCGCTATATCTTCATGGAATCCCACACGTTGAGCTTCAGTGGAATAATTTTTCCTAAACCCAAACTGCTTTCTGTCAAACCAGGTATTAATTTCGCAAAGGTGTTTAATATAATCAGAAATAATGCCTTCTCAAAGCTTACATGCAATTAATGTCTAACTGACTGGCCTGTAATTTTCAGCTTTATGTCTATCACCCTTTTCTTTATACACAGGGGCTACTATAGAAACTCTCCATTCATCTGGTATAGCTCCTTCATGCAAACGATAATCAAATAAATACTTCAGATATGGTACTATATCCCAACCCATTGCCTTTAGTATATCTCCAGAAATCTTATCAATTCCAGCAGCTTTTCTAGTTTTCAACTTTTGTATCTTACTGTAAATGTCATTGTTATCATTTGCAAATTTTAATACTTCTTTAGTATTACTCACCTCCCCTATCTGGACATTATCCTTATAACCAACAATCTTTACATACTGCTGACTGAATACTCTTGCCTTTTGAAGATCCTCGCATACACACTTCCCTTGTTCATGAATGTTTCCTGGAATATCCTTCTTGGAACCTACTTCTGCCTTAAAGTACCTGTACATACCCTTCCATTTTCACTAAAATTTGTATGACCATCAATTGTGCTTGCCATCATGTTATCCTTAGCAGACTTTTTTGCTAGATTCAATTTCATAGTAAGTTCCTTCAATTTCTCCTTACTTCCACAGCCATTTCTAACTCTATTTCTTTCCAACCTGCACCTCCTTCTTAGTCTCTTTACTTCTCTATTATAATATAGTGGATCTTTACCATTCTTTACCACATTTAAAGGTACAAACCTCTTTTCACATTCCTCAAAAATTGCTTTAAACCCATCTCAGAGCCTGTTTACCTTTTTTATTTACCGTTTTCCACCGATCATAGTTTTTTAAACCTCCCTCATGCCTTTTTATTAGCCATATGGTACTGCCTAATAGACCTAATTTTAATACCTTTCTTTCTTTCACATTTATTTTTAACTACGACAAAAACAGTTCCGTGATCACTAATACCATCTATTACTTCGGTTTCTCTATAGAGCTCATCTGGTTTTACCAGCACGACATTCAGAATATTCTTCCCTCTAGTTGGTTCCATCACTTTCTGAATCAACTGCCCTTCCCATATTAACTTATTTGCCATTTGTTGATCATGCTTCCTGTCGTTTGGTATTCGCTTCGGATGTTGGAATCATAGATGAATAATGTTTTACGATACGTGAAGTAGCAGAGAGAAGAGATCCTTCCTCAATACTTGGCAGGGACCAACCTACCCGCCCCAAAACGTATTCTTACTTACATAGAAGAATTTGAAACAACCTGAAACTAAATAGTACCACCATTTCCTTTGTCCCTATGGTCTTATCACTAACCAGTCTAGACCAATATTTTGTAGATCTAACCTACCTTTACCGTTCACCTTTCGTGTTATTCAGTATATATGGATAATGTGCCGACGTTGGCAAGCTTGTTTAGTAAATTGCGAGCTCGCCGGAGTCGCTGCTATGTTGGATCTATAACCTATATTTTCATTTCTATATTATATGAAGACCAGTAACCACTAAATCATTCCAAAAGAAAAAACAACTAAAAGTATTCTGCTTCAGCAGTTTATATTTGGACAACCAAACCTATACATAGGGAGAAAAACAAGATTATGTACCGAATATGCAATAGTGCATACACGAGTGCATATATTGTTGATTTCTAGTGCATAGATGCATGCATATTTTTCCGTTTTAAGTGCATATGAATCTGCTCGCTATTGATAGCATTAATACCGTTCAGTATAGCCTTAGTGTTATATATTATTTCTGTTATACTATTAAGGGTGTTAATAGGATTTGTTCTTGTTCTCTTTGTAATTCGGCGTTATGCTGTTGCTGATTCTAAATAAATAAATAAATAAATAAATAAATAAATAAATGCATAAATACATAAATAAATAAATAAATAAATAAATAAATAAATAAATAAATAAATAAATAAATAAATAAATAAATAAATAAATAAATATAAAAGATCTGCAATTCTGTACTTACGAGAAGGGGCCGTTGCCAAAGATGTCGATAAACCCTGCCTTGCCCGTCACGTTGTAGTGCCCAGAGAGTGAAATAGGTTTGAAACTCAGCGTAAATTCTATCTTCAAGTTGTCCAGGTCATTAGCGATCCGTTCAAGTTTGTAAGATGACAGATTATTGATCACCACGTCATCGAGCCTACCACGTATCCTGAAAGAAGGAAATACATTTTTTTTAAAGTCAGTGAATAGTTTGATGACATAGTAACACATTCTAGTAAATAAATAGCTGATAAGAATTGGGTACTGTGCATTAATTACTTCCTTGGATCCGTGAAACTTTATAATACTCTATATTTAACTTCTCAGGCCAGTAACTTAAAACAATTAGAAGTATCTTACATAATATGCCATTGTGTTATGAAATAAATAGCTGATATACAATGTATTTACGATTAAATAATCCACAACCCAGCATTTTCAAACTTTCTTTTTGCGGCACGAGGTGTGATAGGTGATCTTCACTAATTTTGGGTCGCTGAACATGAATCCGTTGTCCGTTTCTACGTATCACGGCACATTTTCTCGCAATAGGTATATCAAAATAAGAGATAGACCTGAATATTGCATGTGAAAAGTACTGAAAAATGTTGATAATTTTGGAAATATTTCTAATTTTTTGTATTAATATATATATGTTTTGAAATAGTTGAATATTGTCTTGAATTATTATATACAATGAATAATTATTGAGTATAAAATTACAACGAACTATTTAGCATTTATTGTAATATAATACTGATTTACACAAAACACATAAAAACAACTCTGAGGCAATGAAAGCAATTTATTTTGACAATTAAACGCGATTTACAAGCAAACAATGCAACTTTTATTCAGTATCTTTATGAATTCATAAATGTGAACAAAATAAACTTTAACAGTCCTAGATGTCCCCTTGGAATGAACGCTTGGCTGCCCAGCGTCTGACTGCATCAAGTTTGTCTTCTTATTTCAAACACCAACCATAGTCGGCCATCATTGGTTCATCCAACCTCCCCTGGTATCTTCTTTCTGCCTCCTTGGAACCTCTCTCTCATCTCTTTGCTAGCAGACCCAAGATTTTCCGGAAAGTGATCGAGGTGAGAATGAAGAAAGTGCAGCTTCAGACTCATTCTACACCCCAACTCTTTCATATCATCCAACATCGATTTCACTATTGTTTTTTGTTGTTCATCCTTTACATTTCCTAGGAACTTCATTATGACGTCTCTTATTGAATTTCATGCAGCGAGTTCAACGGCATTCATCGTCTGTTCAAAGTTTCTGTCTTTCAGAAGCTTTCTAATTTGTGGTCCATTAAAAATGCCTTCCTTGACTTTTGCAGCAGATAAATGTGGAAATTTGCTTGCAGTGTACTTGAAACAAGGGCTACTTGTGTCCAAGGCCTTAATGAACTGCTTCATGATTCCCAGTGGTGGCAAAATAATTTTTTGTGGCTCAATTAAGGCATCATTTGTAACATTTTTCACACCAGGTGTCAAAACTCGTCTCTTGGGCCAGGAAGGTGTAGACCAGTGTTTGTTCCGAGCTCTGATGTCCCATTCACACAAATAACAAGGGAATTTAGTTTAACCTGCTTGTTGTCCTAACAGAATACCACATACCTTCAAGTCACTACACACATGCCACCGGTGCTCATGATATTTGATTTTATCTAAAACAGTTTGCATTGTGATATAATTTTCTTTTAGTGAAACGGAATGTGCCACAGGAATCGAAGCTAGAATGTTTCTGTTATGAAGTAGTACAGCTTTTAAGCTAACCACGGCCACTCTAACAACAGCCGATTCGCTGTTATCACAAAGCAGCACTGTGCCACAATGACACATTTTCAATTAAGGCCACGGCCGTTTCCTTCCAACTCCTAGGCCTTTCCTATCCCATCATCGCCATAAGACCTATCTGTGTCGGTGCGACGTAAAGCCCCTAGCAAAAAAAAAAAGACACATTTTCAGACAGTAAATGGCAACTAACACGAAAACTAGAAGTGATACAACAGAACCAATGACATTTCTGAAATCAGGAGACCTTATTTAGTTAAAATCACGTATCAGATGCTTTGCCACAAAAATCATGCTGGGTAGTGTAATCTGTTAAATTTACAGGATGCGCCAAAAGTTCCGCACCATAAAATGGATTACGATTTAGATAAAAGCAGTCCAGTTTATTGTTGCAGATAATTCTTTTTGACTACTGAAGAGTGTGTAGAGGTTATTCTTTTCTGTGGACGTGATGATTACTCCCGAAGAGACGTTGATGAATTTAATCGAAGGCAGCCCGATCGACTAGTAGCGCACACGGCGTTTAACAGGAAGAAAATGATGTCAAATCTCCCTATGGGAAAATCAAATGGTCATAAATATGTCTTCCATAGCTGTAATGTCCGGCTCCATGGCTAAATGTTTAGCGTGTTGGCCTTTGGTCACAGGGGTCCCGGGTTCGATTCCCAGCAGAGTCGGGAATTTTAACCATAATTGGTTAATTTCGCTGGCACGGGGACTGGGTGTATGTGTCGTCTTCATCATTTCATGCCGGGGTACTACTCCGGTGAGTAGTATAATTGGACAGTTCGGCGGCCACCTCCACCTCAGGCTCCCAGAGGCCACCTCCACCTCCACCTCAGCCAGAGGCCTCCCAGATGCCACCTCCACCTCCACCTCAGCCAGAGGCCTCCCAGATGCCTCCTCCACCTCCCGCGGGAAATTTGAATTTGTAAACAAAGCCACGTGCTTTTTGACAGCTGTCATCGACAACAACGCATCGCAAACCTCAGTACTGCCATCTTGACGGGCCTAAACCTCAGTAGTGCCAACTTAACCTCACTAGCGTGAGGTAAACAAAGCCACGTGTTTTTTGACAGCCACGTGCTTTTTGACAGATTTGTAAACAAAGCCACGTGCTTTTTGACAGAAAACAACGCATCGCTAACCTCAGTACTGCCATCTTGACGGGCCTAAACCTGTGTAGTAAACAAAGCCACGTGCTTTTTGACAACCACGTGCTTTTTTGACAGCTGTCATCCGCCATCTTTGAGCACTGTGCTGCCCTCTTTCGTAACCTGTCATCGGCAGTGCTGCCATCTTGACGGGTCTAAACCTTAGTGCTACCAACTTAACCTAACTAGCGTGAGGTAAACAAAGCCACGTGTTTTTTGACAGCTGTCATCCACCATCTTTAATCTATAGAGCACAGTGCTGCCCTCTTTAGCTACTTACCTTTGAAATGTGGTGGCGGATAATTTGAAAAATGCTTTTTGACAGCAGCCATCTTGCATCGCAAACCTCAGTGCTGCCCTCTTTAGCTAGATACCTGTGGTGGCAGACAATTCCACGTGACAGCAGCCATCTTTAATCAAGAGAGCACCGTGCTGCCCTCTATGTGGTGGTGGTAAATTCCACGTGGTCTTGTTTGGAAACAAACTCACGCGCTTTTTTGACAGCCGTCATCCGCCATCTTTAATCACAGTGCTGCACTCTATGTGGTGGTGGCAAATTCCACGTGCTCTTGTTGGGAAACAAAGCCACGTGCTTTTTTTGACAGCTGTCATCCGCCATCTTTGAGCACTGTGCTGCGGGCAATTTCGTCAGCTGTCATCCGCCATCTTTGAGAACAGTGCTGCACTCTATGTGGTGGCGGTAAATTCCACGTGCTTTACAAACCTATGCGCTTTTCTGACAGCTGTCATCCGCCATCTTTAATCCAGAGAGAACAGTGCTGCCCTCTATGTAGCGGTGGCAAATTCCAAGTGCTTTACAAACCTATGCGCTTTTCTGACAGCCGTCATCCGCCATCTTTGAGAACAGTGCTGCCCTCTATGTGGTGGTTGTAAATTCCACGTGCTTTACAAACCTATGCGCTTTTCTGACAGCTGTCATCCGCCATCTTTGAGAACAGTGCTGAACTCTATGTAGCGGTGGTAAATTCCAAGTGCTTTACAAACCTATGTGCTTTTCTGACAGCTGTCATCCGCCATCTTTAATCACCGTGCTGCCGGGTGGCGGCAAATTCCACGTGCTCTTGTTTGGAAACAAAGCTTTTAATCCAGAGAGAACAGTGTTGCCCCGGTGGCGGCAAATTCCACGTGCTTTACAAACCTATGTGCTTTTTTGACAGCTGTCATCCGCCATCTTTAAGCTGTAAATCCCCGATTCTCATGTTAGAAGTTGTAAAACAGATTCTTAATCCGAGTTCTTTGACGTCAGGAAGGGCAACCGGTCGAAACAATAGTGTATGACGTGAGAGGCTAGATACTGCCAGTTTTGCATCAGGAAGGGCGACTAGTCTTAAAACAAATTCTTGTGATTTAAAAATCTTAGTTTTGCGTCAGGAAGGGCATCCGGCCGTAAAACAATAGTTCGTGATTTAAAATCTAAGAAGTGCATCCAGCTGTAAATCCCCGATTCCCCGTGTTAGACGTTGTAAAACAGATTCTTAATCCGAGTTGCCAGGAAGGGGCAACCGGTTGAAAACTATAGTGTATGAGGTTAGATACTGCTAGTTTTGCATCAGGAAGGATAACTCAACAAATTCATGCGATTTAAACACATTTTTATTCCCAAGAGAATCGAACCCGAGACTACCGGGTGAGAGGCATGCATACTGTAGGCTATAGATTTGTTCTACAGTCCTTGAAGCATCGGCACAGTCATTCTGAGCGAGTTGTGTGGAATGCGTGTGTTAGCTGAAATTGTACACGTATCTTCCGGCTCGACCTTGAACGAGGACACTGCGTGCTTGTAACTCGCGAACGTCTTCTTAGCTGAGTCCCATGTAAGCTCTTAAAACACAGTACTAATTAAGGTTGTAAAATATTCTGAAATAGTACTCCTCTGTGGTGTAGTAGTTAGCTGCTACCCTCGGAGGTCCGAGTTCGATTCCTGGCTCTGCCACGGAATGTGTAGCATTTAGCCTATGTAAGTTCCTAACGTAAAATATCATGATTGTACGGAGAGGTTAAAACACATCAACAGCCCTTATTTATTGCTAGCTTTCTTGCACACCCCGCCTCACACCATAGTTTTACGACCGGCTGCCCTTCCTGACTAGGATTTTAAATCGCAGTATACGTGGTAAATTTGTTGTAGCGGGTTTTATAACTAGATATCCCGGTACCGACACATAGCCTACTCCCGCTGAAGAAGCCTGCACAAGGCTTATTGCCTCCATCCGACAAATGAATCACCGTCAAGTCTTGTACTCAAAAAATCATTTTCGAAGGAGTCTGCACAAGGTTTAACGCTGCTAGCTTTCTCGCACACCCCGCCTCACACCATAGTTTTACGACCGGCTGCCCTTCCTGACTAGGATTTTAAATCGCAGTATACGTGATAAATTTGTTGTAGCGGGTTTTATAACTAGATATCCCGGTACCGACACATAGCCTACTCCCGCTGAAGAAGCCTGCACAAGGCTTATTGCCTCCATCCGACAAATGAATCACCGTCAAGTCTTGTACTCAAAAAATCATTTTCGAAGGAGTCTGCACAAGGTTTAACGTCCCCATCAACAGCCCTTACTTATAGCTAGCTTTTTTGCACACCCCGCCTCACACCATAGTTTTACGACCGGCTGCCCTTCCTGACTAGGATTTTAAATCGCAGTATACGTGATAAATTTGTTGTAGCGGGTTTTATAACTAGATATCCCGGTACCGACACATAGCCTACTCCCGCTGAAGAAGCCAGCTTAACAACTCCATCCAACAAATGAATCACCCTCAAACACTCTTCAATCATTCTCGCTACTTCGGAAGATAGCGGGTTCGAACTAGAAGCCGTAAATGCTAGGCGAGGGGCCTGCGCGATCGTCATTACATGATCTAGCTTTAGCTCAATACCTACAGGTAAGGAATACCGCGGATGTACCCTCGAGAAGTCGAGGATCACACGCTAACTTTCCAAGGATCGAACTCTTAAATTCTAACACCTCGGCATCAACAGGAGGTTCGAATACGTCAGCCTGCGGGACTATAGGTGGGAGCTCTTGTTGCATTCGTTCCGACTGTACTGCAGTTGTCAGCTCAGCGATTTTTCCACATCCGCTTGGTAACAAGCAGAATATTTAGCCGCTGCAGTCTGCGCGAAGTGCTCACAGTTCTCTGTATGCGTTTATTACGTACACACACACATCTCCCGTCTGCTGTAAATATTATTCTTCAGCCTTTATCTTAAGGTAAGGTAGAACTGTTAGTTACTTTTCGCAAAGCAACTTCTACGCTAGACATCTACATTCATATATGTTTATTCTTTTTTTTAGGTACCATTCGAAAGTACGCAATTTTATTCATCCCAGTAACAGCCTGCAGCACGTGCATTTTTTTAAAGGTATGTTTTCGAACTTTGAGTTGCAAAGATAATTAGGTTAGATGATGTACCCTACACTACATTCATATATGTTTCTTCTTTTTTAGGTACGACCAGAATATTATCATTCGAGTTTCAGGCTTGAACGCACGCATTTTATACATCCGAGTAATAGTTTGCAGCGCGAAGATTTTAAGGTATGTCTGACCTCTATTCGTTGAAACTTGGTTTCTTCTAAAACATCGTAACTTTAGTCTATTGATAAATAGTTGTTCTCTTTAATCCTCACGCGAGGTGCGTACATAGCTATGTCTGCCCTCAACAGGCTGAAACTTGGTTTCTTCCATAACTTTAAGCTATTCATAAATAATTGTTCTCTTCAACCTACATACTATAGACGTGGTATAATTTCAAACACGCACACATAGCTATGTCCGTCCTCAACAGGCTTAAACTTGGTTTCTTCCGAACATCGTAACTTTAGTCTATTGATAAATAGTTGTTCTCTTTAATCAACATACTATAGACGTGGTATAATTTCAAACACGTACACATAGCTATGTCTGCCCTCAACAGGTTGAAAGTTGGTTTCTTCCGAACATCGTAACTTTAAGCTAATCATAAATAGTTGTTCTCTTTAATCCTCACGCTATAGACGTGGTATAATTTCAAACACGCACACATAGCTATGTCTGACCTCAACGGGTTGAAACTTGGTTTCTTCCGAACATCGTAACTTTAGTCTATTGACAAATAGTTATTTTCTTTAATCTGCATGTCATATAAGAGGTTAATCTTATAATTTCAAACATGCACGCATAGCTATGTCTGACCTCAGCAGGCTGAAACTTGGTTTCTTCCGAACATCGTAACTTTAAGCTAATCATAAATAGTTGTTCTCTTTAATCAACATACTATAGACGTGGTATAATTTCAAACACGTACACATAGCTATGTCTGCCCTCAACGGGCTGAAACTTGGTTTCTTCTAAAACATCGTAACTTTAGTCTATTGAAAAATAGTTATTTTCTTTAATCTGCATGTCATAGAAGAGGTTAATCTTATAATTTCAAACACGCACGCATAGCTATGTCTGACCTCAGCAGGCTGAAACTTGGTTTCTTCTAAAACATCGTAACTTTAAGCTAATCATAAATAGTTGTTCTCTTTAATCTACATACTATAGACGTGGTATAATTTCAAACACGCACACATAGCTATGTCCGTCCTCAACAGGCTTAAACTTGGTTTCTTCTGAACATCGTAACTTTAGTCTATTGATAAATAGTTGTTCTCTTTAATCTACATACTATAGACGTAGTATAATTTCAAACACGCACACATAGCTATGTCTGCCCTCAACAGGCTGAAACTTGGTTTCTTCCGAACATCGTAACTTTAAGCTAATCATAAATAGTTGTTCTCTTTAATCAACATACTATAGACGTGGTATAATTTCAAACACGTACACATAGCTATGTCTGCCCTCAACGGGCTGAAACTTGGTTTCTTCTAAAACATCGTAACTTTAGTCTATTGACAAATAGTTATTTTCTTTAATCTGCATGTCATAGAAGAGGTTAATCTTATAATTTCAAACACGCACGCATAGCTATGTCCGTCCTCAACAGGCTTAAACTTGGTTTCTTCTGAACACCGTAACTTTAGTCTATTGATAAATAGTTGTTCTCTTTAATCTACATACTATAGACGTAGTATAATTTCAAACACGCACACATAGCTATGTCTGCCCTCAACAGGCTGAAACTTGGTTTCTTCCGAACATCATAACTTTAAGCTAATCATAAATAGTTGTTCTCTTTAATCAACATACTATAGACGTGGTATAATTTCAAACACGTACACATAGCTATGTCTGCCCTCAACGGGCTGAAACTTGGTTTCTTCTAAAACATCGTAACTTTAGTCTATTGACAAATAGTTATTTTCTTTAATCTGCATGTCATAGAAGAGGTTAATCTTATAATTTCAAACACGCACGCATAGCTATGTCTGACCTCAGCAAGCTGAAACTTGGTTTCTTCTAAAACATCGTAACTTCAGTCTATTGACAAATAGTTATTTTCTTTAATCTACATACTATAGACGTAGTATAATTTCAAACACGCACACATAGCTATGTCTGCCCTCAACAGGTTGAAAGTTGGTTTCTTCCGAACATCGTAACTTTAAGCTAATCATAAATAGTTGTTCTCTTTAATCCTCATACTATAGACGTGGTATAATTTCAAACACGTACACGTAGCTATGTCTGTCCTCAACAGGTTGAAACTTGGTTTCTTCTAAAACATCGTAACTTTAGTCTATTGACAAATAGTTATTTTCTTTAATCTGCATGTCATAGAAGAGGTTAATCTTATAATTTCAAACACGCACGCATAGCTATGTCTGACCTCAGCAGGCTGAAACTTGGTTTCTTCTAAAACATCGTAACTTTAGTCTATTGATAAATAGTTGTTCTCTTTAATTCTCACGCTATAGACGAGGTGCGTACATAGCTATGTCTGCCCTCAACAGGCTGAAACTTGGTTTCTTCTAAAACATCGTAACTTTAGTCTATTGATAAATAGTTATTTTCTTTAATCCGAATGCCATAGGAGAGGTTAATCGTATAATTTCAAACTCACAGTCATGTCCGACCTCTATAGGTTGAACATCGCAACTTTAGGCTAATCTCTATTGGTTGTTCTCTTTTCAGATGTTCCCCTGCTCGCAGTGTGATATAACGTTTACAAGAAGAGATGCCCTTACACGACATTTACAAATCAAACATAGAGAAGCGTCTACGTTCACCTGCGAGCAGTGTGAGACATCGTTTACAAGGCGAGATAACTTCATGCGCCATATGAAATCAAAACACCCTAGCATAACATCTGCTTTATGTGATGTTTGCGGGCTGTACTTCGCTAATGTAGAGCAATACCAGGCTCACTTAGCAGAGGTACATCAAATATCTACTTGCCCTCAGGTAGTAGTAGGGAAAAAGCGTGCAGCTACTGATGTAGCTGTAGAAAGTACTAGTAGTAAAAAACCTAGAAAAAATCATGAACTTCAAACTATTCACTGCGAGCACTGTAACACTGATGTACCATCTTCGCATTTTCAGGGGCACTTACGGAGTAATGCGCATAAAAATAATGCGTGTAGAAGTGGTAGTAACGCAAACATCGAGGAAATTAATACAGCATTTAAAAGTAGGATTGCTAGTTACCGAATTCGCACCAGTCAAAAGTTTCAGAGCACTTCAAACTTTTTAAATTGCGTTCAACCGGATGTACAACAGCTTCTTGCTAAATCTTTGTCCAATCATAGTTTATTTAAAGTTAATTTTGAACTTTTCGCCTTGTACATTAAAAGCACGGATGAATCCGAAATAACGGACATTAAATCATTTAATACGAAGAATTTTGTCATAAGTCAGTCGACTAATTTTGGTGATGTACTTAGGGATGTCTCTAACATTATTTCAACTAAGAGCGAGGAATTTCAGGAAAAGGAATCAGGGTGGGCTTTAGTTGAGATAATGTATCTAGAAGTTAACATCAATAAGTACAATCCCATGCGAGGTTCATCGTACATCGAGCTGCCGACATGGATTCAGCGAAAAGAAGCTGTTGTAAACATCCAAAACAATGACGAAGCATGTTTTGCATGGGCGGTGATGTCAGCTTTAAATCCTGCGAAATCAGACGTAGCTAAGAGAACATCATCGTATCCACACTATTCAACGCAGCTAAATTTCGATAGTATAGAATTTCCTGTACAGATAAAGGATATTAAGCACTTTGAGGAACTAAATAACATTAGTATCAATGTGTATGGTGTAGAGAAAAAGTCTGTAGTAGGTCCTCTGTATTATACATGTCATAAGAAGAGTACTCACGTTAATTTACTCTATATTGAAAACAGTGAGAATAGCCACTTTTGCTGGATTAAAAATCTGAGTAGACTTGTTGGCAATCAGTTGTCAAAACATGATGGTAAAAAGTGGCTATGTGATGGATGCTTGCAGTATTTCAGAAATGAAGATCAGTTAACGAAGCATTCCAAGAATGACTGCAATCATGTACGTACAGAGATACCTACTACAGGCAATAATGTTTTAAAATTTACAAATTTTCACAAGCAGATGTGGGTACCGTTCGTGATTTATGCAGACTTTGAAGCCATCCTCACGCCATGCAACACATGCTCACCTAATCCTGACAACTCTTTCACTAATACTACGCACATGCATGTCCCGTATAGCTTCGCGTATTACATCAAGTGTAGTTACGATAGTACGCTTAACAAGTTAGAGCTGTATCGAGGACATGATGCTGCTAAAGTATTTTTAGAAAGACTTGAAAGTGATGCAGTTCGTCTCGGTCGTATTCTGAATAGTAATATTCCTATGAAGCCACTCACCGACATTCAGTTAAATGATCATGAACGTGCTACAAAGTGTAGCATTTGTGATGGGGAATTTTCCGAAAATGACCCTAAAGTTTTTGATCATGATCATTTAACTGGTTTCTACAGATGTGCCGCTCATTATAGCTGTAATCTTAAGTATAGAGTTCCTAAATTCATCCCTGTAATTTTTCATAACTTATCTGGTTACGACTCTCATTTCATCATTTCACAATTTGGAGCTTCGGATGAAAAAGTAGATATAATCCCTCAGAATAAAGAGCGGTACATTGCGTTTGCAAAGTCTGTAAAAGTAGATGCTGAGCATTCTATAAAACTGAGATTCCTTGACTCGTTTCGCTTTATGGCGAGTAGCCTCGGTAAACTTTCTAGTCATTTACAGCCTGAACAATTTACGGAAATTCGACGCGTTTTCCCTGAAGAAGCGCAGTTTAATTTACTTCGGCGTAAGGGTGTTTTTTGTTACGAATATCTCGACTGCTTAGACCGCCTCGAAGAACGTGCCTTACCATCGAAACAATCCTTTTACAGCTCGCTGAATTCAGCAGATATTAGTGATGATGACTATTTACATGCACAACATATCTGGGAGCAGTTCCACATTCAAACGCTGGGTGAATACTCCGATTTATATTTAAAGACAGATGTACTTTTGTTAGCTGATGTTTTTGAAAATTTTCGCTGTGTATGCATGAACACCTACAGCCTTGACCCATGTCAGTATTTTACTGCACCTGGGTTAAGTTGGGACGCGATGTTAAAATACACGCGTGTGAATTTGGAACTGCTGTCCGATATCGATATGGTGCACTTTATAAAAGCATCCATTCGAGGCGATCTGAGTCAGTGCAGCGGCCGATATTCTAGGGCTAATAATAAGTACATGCCGAGTTTCGATTCTAGTCAGGAATCTCAGTATATCGTTTATCTGGATGCTAATAATCAGTATGGGTGGGCGATGAGTCAGCATCTACCGGTGAGTGGTTTCCGCTGGCTGACGCAGTGCGAAATTGATGCTTTACAGCTACACGCCCTAGGCGATGAAGCTAGTAAAGGTTATTTCCTCGAAGTTGACTTACAGTATCCTAAAGAGTTACACACTTCTCATAATGACCTACCGTTCTGCCCTGAAAATATGAAGCCCCCGTACATTGCATCAACGACGAAAATGCTCATTGCTAATTTATGCGATAAATCTAAGTATATCATTCATTACCGAAATTTAAAACAGTGTTTGCAGCATGGTTTGAAGTTATCCAAAATTCATCGCGTACTAGAATTTAATCAGTCACCGTGGCTAAAGCCATATATCGATCTGAACAATAATTTAAGAACGAATGCGGTTAACGAGTTTGAAAAAGATTTCTACAAGCTCATGAATAACAGTGTGTTTGGTAAGACTATGGAGAATGTTGACAAACGCGTTGATGTAAAATTGATTACAAACTGGGATAATATTAAGAAAAGGTATGGTGCTAACTATTTAATAAGTAAACCAAATTTCCACAGCTGCACCATCATACACGAGAATTTAGTTATTATACAGATGAATCGTGTCAAGTTTAAGTATAACAAACCTACCTACGTCGGCTTCACAGTACTTGAATTGGCTAAAACACTCATGTATGAATTCCATTACGATTATATGATGAAGAAGTACGCGCACAATGCGCAATTGCTCTACACAGATACCGATTCGTTTATTTATCAAATCAAAACTGATGACTTTTACAATGATATAAAGCCTGACTTGGGTAGGTTTGATACAAGTAACTATCCTGCAGATAATCAATATCATCTACCGCTAGTGAACAAAAAGGTTCTAGGTAAAATTAAAGATGAATGTGCTGGGAATATTATCGATTCATTTGTAGGTACTAAATCTAAGTCATATTGCATAAAACTCTTAAATGAATTACAAATAAAGAGATTGAAGGGGGTTAAAAAGAATGTCGTTCAGAATCAGCTAAGTTTTGAAAACTATAACAATTGCATTAAAAGTAATCCACCTGTTTTGCATAAGCAAATGTCTGTCATTAGAAGCAAGAAGCACCAGTTGTACACTCATTTAATTAGTAAGGTAGCCCTTAATAGCGATGATTGTAAACGGTTTGTCATCCCAAATTCTACCAACACGCTAGCCTGGGGGCATAGTAGTATTGATAAGTACTACTTTACATAAACATTATGCTAGAGGTGTGTGTACTCACGTTACGCTGTCTTACATCACAAAGAGGTACGCTGAGAGTGTAGTACGGCAAGTTTAAACTTGTACATTCAAGAATTGCATCGAGAAGTACGCAAAATATCACTGGGGTAAAATGATTCGAGATAAAACGTGTACATACAAGATGTAAATAAATAATGTAGAATTAGCATATTATTTTATTTTAGGTTAGGTATCACCTTCCTCCCGCTCCTTATTTGCAAGATAGAGTTTTTGTTTATTACTCATAGAAGAAGAAAGAAGGTGATGAGCAGTTTCGTAAGTATAGTTCGGTAAGTATCTCGAGAGCAGAAATTTTTTTTGTCAAAAAAGCACATAGGTTTGTAAAGCACGTGGAATTTGCCGCCACCGGGCAGCACGGTGATTAAAGATGGCGGATGACAGCTGTCAAAAAAGCACATGGATTTGTTTCCAAACAAGAGCACGTGGAATTTGCCGCCACCGGGCAGCACGGTGATTAAAGATGGCGGATGATAGCTGTCAAAGGTAAGTAGCTAAAGAGGGGACAGCACGGTGATTAAAGATGGCGGATGACAGCTGCACATGGCTTTGTTTCCAAACAAGAGCACGTGGAATTTGCCGCCACCGGGCAGCACGGTGATTAAAGATAGCGGATGACAGCTGTCAAAAAAGCACATGGCTTTGTTTCTACGTGGAATTTGCCGTCACCACATAGAGGGCAGCACTGTTCTCAAAGATGGCGGATGACGGCTGTCAGAAAAGCGCATAGGTTTGTAAAGCACTTGGAATTTGCCACCGCTACATAGAGGGCAGCACTGTTCTCTCTGGATTAAAGATGGCGGATGACAGCTGTCAGAAAAGCGCATAGGTTTGTAAAGCACGTGGAATTTACCGCCACCACATAGAGTGCAGCACTGTTCTCAAAGATGGCGGATGACAGCTGACGAAATTGCCCGCAGCACAGTGCTCAAAGATGGCGGATGACAGCTGTCAAAAAAAGCACGTGGCTTTGTTTCCCAACAAGAGCACGTGGAATTTGCCACCACCACATAGAGTGCAGCACTGTGATTAAAGATGGCGGATGACGGCTGTCAAAAAAGCGCGTGAGTTTGTTTCCAAACAAGACCACGTGGAATTTACCACCACCACATAGAGGGCAGCACGGTGCTCTCTTGATTAAAGATGGCTGCTGTCACGTGGAATTGTCTGCCACCACAGGTATCTAGCTAAAGAGGGCAGCACTGAGGTTTGCGATGCAAGATGGCTGCTGTCAAAAAGCATTTTTCAAATTATCCGCCACCACATTTCAAAGGTAAGTAGCTAAAGAGGGCAGCACTGTGCTCTATAGATTAAAGATGGTGGATGACAGCTGTCAAAAAACACGTGGCTTTGTTTACCTCACGCTAGTTAGGTTAAGTTGGTAGCACTAAGGTTTAGACCCGTCAAGATGGCAGCATTGCCGATGACAGGTGACGAAAGAGGGCAGCACAGTGCTCAAAGATGGCGGATGACAGCTGTCAAAAAAGCACGTGGTTGTCAAAAAGCACGTGGCTTTGTTTACTACACGCTAGTGAGGTTAAGTTGGTACTACTGAGGTTTAGGCCCGTCAAGATGGCAGTACTGAGGTTAGCGATGCGTTGTTGTCTGTCAAAAAGCACGTGGCTTTGTTTACAAATCTGTCAAAAAGCACGTGGCTGTCAAAAAACACGTGGCTTTGTTTACCTCACGCTAGTGAGGTTAAGTTGGCACTACTGAGGTTTAGGCCCGTCAAGATGGCAGTACTGAGGTTTGCGATGCGTTGTTGTCGATGACAGCTGTCAAAAAGCACGTGGCTTTGTTTACAAATTCAAATTTCCCGCGGGAGGTGGAGGAGGCATCTGGGAGGCCTCTGGCTGAGGTGGAGGTGGAGGTGGCATCTGGGAGGCCTCTGGCTGAGGTGGAGGTGGAGGTGGCCTCTGGGAGCCTGAGGTGGAGGTGGCCGCCGAACTGTCCAATTATACTACTCCGGTGCTACGTTTTCAGTATTCTGTTATACGGTGTTGAGGCATGGACACTAACTGAGACCATGTGCAAGAGATTGCAAGCATTTGAAATGTGGACGTACCGAAGGATGCTGAAGATACCTTGGACAGCTAAAATGACCAATATAGTTTATAGACGTTTTGCACCGTATGAACAAAGAACCAGAAATTCTCACTACCATCAAGAGAAGGAAGCTAGTATACTTTGGTCATATGATGCGGAACTCTAAATACCACCTTCTGCAAGTAATACTCCAAGGGAAAATTAATGGAAAACGTGGTCCGGGGAGAAGGAGGGCATCATGGCTCGGCAACTTGAGTCAGTGGTTTGGGGTGACAAAGCTTACTCTGTTCAGAACAGCTATGAAGAAACAACAGATCATGTTACTGATCGCCAACGTTCTGCGAGGACAAGGCACATGAAGAAGAAGAAGAAGAAGAAGAAGAAGAAGAAGAAGAAGAAGAAGAAGAAGAAGAAGAAGAAGAAGAAGAAGAAGAAGAAGAAGAAGAACTTTATTGAATATTTACTTTTAGGATTTGTGTTACTTGTTAATTCTGTGTGAAGTATACATTTCCTTATTGTGACGTTGATCGGTATTTTACGAATTATTTTGTAATTTTAGAGTTATTGTTATGTGTTTAATTCCAGTTTTAGATTCATTTGTTTCGCGTTAATTAAACTTTATCCGTGTGGCAACCCGGATTTCCTGGGAAGTAGTTATTACCGGTAATGCTTTCAAATAAATTAAAAAATACTGTGCAGTAAGTGATAATTAGGCCTACATGTATTTACACATCCCTTCACAAATATCATGTACACGATTCCAACAGTCACTGGGAGTGTCACAAGTCAGCCTAGAGCCGCGAAAACTGTGGATTCAACAAAAACCTCGGTCAGTTTGGACATTATCTTTTTCAATCCTTCTCACACCCACCCAACCCCCATGCTGAACGAGGCTGAACTTGCCTCCGACGTGTCACTGTTCATCTGAACGACCCTGGAAACTGTGGATTCGACACTAATATTGGTCGTCTTCAATTATTTTTATATGACATCTCCTCGTCTAGGGGTGCTAGGAGCGTCTTACCCCCCAGTCATTTCTTTCCTTGTAGTAAGTCATACTGTACTAGCAGTTTCCCGCTGGCTCCGCCCGCAATGTACAAAGTATGGTGTTGTTCGTTACTATCCTCACGGATGTATTTGCAAAGTTTCCAGTTAATGAAATAAAGCACATGATCTGCTATGGTAATAGAATGTAATATTCTGTCAACAAAACACTTGAAAATACATCACACAAAGAAGTTGAATTAAACATTCCTTGGAACAACACTACGCGCCGAACTGTTAAAAAATCCTTCAAAGATCTTCGTCATGGAGACAAATGTACTCATATATTTTCTCAGAATCTACCAATTTAAAGAGTTATTACCTCAAAAGGAAGTGCTTGATCCAATGAGTGCTTTTAGACTAAAACCAACTGCGTTCCTCAATTAGAAGGAAAGATATGATTGCTTCAATGGGACAAAAAATGTTGAAAAAATGAGACGTCAAAATGAATGTGCACTCATAACTTTCATCAGAATCAACCAATTCGAATAGTTAAGAGCTGAAATGACAGAGATTGGTCAACTGAGTGTTCTTAGAACAAAACGAACTCCGTACCTCAATTAGAAGCAAAGATATGATTGCTTCAAAGAGACAAAAATTGAAAAAACAAATAATTTGAGGAAGGCGGAAGTTAAATGATTTGTAGTACCTGATGACAAATATGTGCATGAATACCTTTCAGTTAAAAAATGAAGGAAATCGACCGGATGGAATGGCCGGACTGACTGACTTTAGTAGTTTTCATAAAAAAAATTGATATACACATGTGTACCAGGTTTGCTTGAGAGCTCTTCTGTAACATACGCACAAACTTCTATAATCTCGGTCATTTTGGACATTTTCTTATAGGCCTCCTCTCATCCACCATGCCGATAGGAGCTGAAATTTGACTTAAATGGGATTTGGATTGTCATAATTCATCTGATCGACCCCGAAAATTATGGATTCGACACTAATATTGGTCGTTTTCAATTTTTTTGAAAAGATGTCTTCCCTTTCACCAAATACAGTAGAGACAATACGCGACACTTCCGGATTTAGCCTTGTTAAAATGGGAGACAAGTCGCAAGTGGCGCTCCTAGTGGCTTGACCTGAAAATTCGCGCTAAATTCAAATATCAATGGAAACGTATATGCGGAAATGGAGAAATAACGTCTAGAAAGAAAGTGTTACTGAGATATTAACTTCAAAGTTGCTAACGCAATTCTGGATAAATGAATGAAGAATTATTTAACAGGTTATTATTTAAAGACTGAAATGAGACATATAATCAAGATGTGAATTGGACTGCTGTGAAAGGGCATTTCATTTATGCATTACTTTTTTAGCTTTAGAATTCCTGCCTGAACGTTCACGGCTAGATTTTCCTTTTTCTCGTTTAAAAGCATTGTATCATATTAAAACACTTGTCAACAAAAATATCGGCACATTCCTTACACACATGATTCAATAAATTTACATTTAAGAGCTGGACAATTTTCCTTTTAACTTGAAGCCTACTAACAGAAAGAAAATCTATAAATTTAGCCTCAAAAACATTCAAACTTTCCCTATAAGCAATACTTGCCATAATGCCATTACATTAGGTTAAAGCAAATTTGCATCATCATATTGTTTCAACAAAATATGTACATTTCTTAAATCACCCATATTTTCTTCAGTGCTTTAAAACGCATTACGACATTCCAAATGGGGTAACTTGGAACACAACCAGCCACACACGTATGCATATGTATTTTCCTGAATTAAATCAAACCCACATATCACACCTACAACAACACATCGGTATTGAAGGTTAACTGCTCCACTATACAATACAATATGCGTATTATATTTTAAGCCAGTTAAAATATGGGTCGAGCAGGTCAGAAGATTATGAAGTACTGTAAAAATCTCTTTGTCACTGGAAGAATGTATATGCAAACCCAATATTACTTACATTTTCTTGTCACGAGGGAAACTGAAGAAAGACCGCGCATTCTTCTCTACTTCATAGTTACTGCAGCCAAACATAGCACATAACTTTCCCCTCATGTTGAGAGGAGATATCAAGGAATGGCACACGCTACTATTTAATTATGTCAACTCACTGAAAAACACCAAAAACTTCACACACAAATACACGTGCTCTTATGACAGAATCAGTCGTTTTCAGATTAATCCGCTAGAGAAAGCTCTAATAGCTGTCCCTCGATATCTCGCAGAGTGTCGCGTATTGACTCTACTGTATTTGCTTTCACGTCTCTCGAATGCATAACTTTGGCTCCATAGCCATAGAGCGTTAACACGCTCGGCCAATTAGCTTGGTATATACTGCATCTATTAGATTACTTAATTCTATTCCTTTCTTTAGGGTACCCCTACAGTTTAAGACTACCATTTTTAAGTCAGCGTGACTTCCAGTTCCCTGTACTTTTACCAGCGCTCCCTAGTCCATCCCGTTTCTATGAATTTACTTCCCTATAACACTTCTAAACAAACCTTTAAACTATTACGTACTACTACGGTTCAGGGGAAGGCCATCTGAGCGAAGATCTCTCTCTTCTACCCACCCATTAGCATCTAAAAATCTCACTCCCAGTTTCCCACAATACCCAGTCCAAGGTCTTTATTTAAATTCCTGATCACCTTCCAGTCAGTATCCCCCCTGCACAATATTCTACTGATAACTATTCCCACTTCCTTAAACTTCTCCCGTGCTGCATTAACTAGTTCCCACACATCCCCAACTACGTTGGTATGCGTACTTCCTTGCCTTACATTGTTGGTACCAACTTGAAAAACTACCACCTACTCCTTACTTTCCTCCTTCTCTTTTACTTTCCTCAACATCTACCTTAACTTAATTCCTGGATAACACTCTGCCCTAGTTCCTATACCCTTCACACATAGTACTTTCTCCACATGCCTAATAATAACAATACTACTTGTTACGGGGTTTTCATGGAACAGAGAGGTGAATGAAGGTGCGGGCATGAACGGGTCTATCTACTGTGATCAAGAGGTTAATTAAAAGCTTTAAAATTAAAGTTATATTTCTCTTCTCCTTTTCTTTTCAACTGCCAACATTTAACAAGCAAGTCGCTCAGCGACGGAACAAGATTTCAGGTACAGTAATTTACATACAAGGCGAGAGAAATCGGAAAATCAACAAAATTTGTTAATTACTCATCTGAGCTAACAAAAGTTATTTGAGCACCATTGCTCCCACTTTCTTTTAGGGAGTTCTACTAACACTGCTACAAAGGAAAGAGCGTCAATGCCCTATGAATATCTAGGAGACTGTGCTCCTACCCTTATACAATTACAACACGAGCATCTTTGCTCACTGAAAATTTACAATTTCCAGGCCTCTAGAGGCACAATCTACATTTAATAGTTCAAACAGATTTCACTGTCTTCAACTCTTCAACAGTTTAACCACTTAACATTAAGAATTACTACAGGAGTATAGAAGACTCAATTTACCGGGCGTGGTTGGGAAAGAAAAACACGGGTTAAAGTTACTGGCCCAAAAATCAAAAATGTTGCGGAGGCAGTCATTTGCACTCATTGAAATTCGCGCACAAGGTAAAACCCTATTTGGGCTCCTGGCCTGAAGTTACAGAGGCTAATCCCATTCTACTGAGGTGACTAGATGGAGAAAATTTAAGTTACACGTCTACAGACTGGAAATGGTTACAAAAACATAGTCACCTCAGATATAAGTTGATAGGGAAGTCGAGAGGGTGTCGCACTCTCTATTCCCGAATTTCACAGTCTAGCTCGAGCGGTCGAGGAGAGAGGTTGCGTAGTGAAGTGCGTGCTGTAAACATGGTCGGCATTGAACAGTACCGGGCCGCTATTGGGAAATGGCAGGCAAGGCAGAAGAAGGAGACCAGGAGTGGATTGGTGATAAGTACGGACGGATTGAAAATGAGTGAAGCGGTGCTGGTGGTGACAGTGATAGCAGTGCTACTGGTTATTGGGGGGGTGGAAGTAAACCCAGGCCCAAATACCAGTGGAAAATATAGTACGGAGGATTTGGCCGCACTCAGGGTGGTTGTAAGTGAAGTTATGCAGGAAAAGTGTCAATGGGATAAGGTGCAGGAAATAAAGGACATGATGGAGGCGCAGAGAAAGGAGATAGGGAACATGAAGAAATGGCTTGAAACGAAGACAGAGGAATCGAGCAGGAGAGTGGTCAATAACGAGAAAGAAATCGAGTTATTGAGAGGGGAAGTGAAACATCTGAAAGAGGAGGTGATGAAGATGAAGAAAGAAGCGGAGGGGTACAGGCAGGAGAGATTGAAAAAAGCCATATTTATATATGGAGTTGAGGAAGGGGCGAGAGAGAGCAAGATTGAGCTGATATATAAGGTGGTGGAAGTTATACGTGATGCAATGAAGATAAACTTTAGTGAGATAGACATAGATGATGTAGAGAGAGTTGGTAAAATCAAAGGTCGGAGGCCAATTAGGGTTAAATTGTTCCAAACCTTAATGGCAGAAACTGTGTTAAGTAACAGCAAGAATTTACAAGGGCTGAAAATAGGGGTGAAAGGAGACATGGGAAGAGAAGGAAGTGAAAATATGAAGATCTTGAATAGGCACCTATGGAGAGCGAGGAACCAGGGGCTAAAGGCCCGAATAAGAGGCCTGAGGTTGGAGGTGACAAACGGGCGATGGGTTAGAGTACATTCAGTGACGAAGCTAAAGGAAATGGACGAAAACGAGAGGGTTGAGGGTGGTGAGAGGACAAGGCAAGATGGGAAGAAGAAAGAAGAAAAGAAGAGGAGGAGGGACGTGGCAGGAGAGCAGAGCATCTCGGAAGAGAATGGGCAGTGCAGCCGGGAGACAGAAGATCAAGATAGTGAAGTGGACGGTGAGAGTGAGCAGCAAGAAACTGGGAGAGTAGAGTGTAGAGGTGCAGTGAGCAAGAAAGGACAAAGGAAGGTGGATTCAGAAGTCCAAAATAGTGAGGGGGTGAGTGGGGGTGAGCAGCAAGAAGGGGTGAGAACAGGGTGCAGTGGTGTAGTGAACAAGAAAGGTCAAGAGGAGACAGATCGACAAGAAGGTAAAAACATTATGAGTAAAGTCAGAAGTAAGAGCTTAAAAGACATATGGGGAAAAGTACGTAAAGGGATGGAGGATACAGAGGAAGAGAGGTCGATAAATACTAGAAGTAAGAATAGAGGGGGAGACCTAGAAGGGAGGGAGGGAAAGTTATAACAATATTGGAAGATAGGATGTGTGAATATTGAGGTACTAAGGAACAAATTAGGAAACAAGAAAGTTCGGGAAGTAATTGAAAGTTTTGATGTTGTGGCACTCTTGGAGACGTGATTGGAAACAGGGAGGGAGATTTCATGGAAGGGGTTTGAGATAAAATATAAATATAGAAGAAAAGAGAGGAATAAGGGACGAGCACCAGGAGGGATGATAGTTCTAATTAGGGAAGAAATTAGTGAAAGAGTAGAGGATATAGAGACCGATATGATGGAAACCATATGGCTGAGATTGAATTTGGGAGGGAGTGAGGGAAGGAGGAAGAAAATAAATCTAGCTTTTGTTTACTGCCACCCTAGTAATTCAGCATATGCAAATAAATATTTTTTTGAAGAGTTATTGGTGGATATTGGTAGGATAAGGGGAATGTATCCAGGTGAGGAGGATATGTTGTTATTTGGGGATTGGAACGCGAGAATAGGAGAACAGAGCCCAGTTTATAGTAGGGAGGATGGAATGTGTTTGTTGGAAAGTAGAAGGAGTGAGGACAAAATTACAAATAGTTATGGAGAGAAGCTCCTAGAGATGTGTGCTGTGGGAAATTTGTATATTCTGAATGGGTGGATAGAGGGTGACAGGACGGGGAAATTGACATATGTTACGGAGAAGGGGGGTAGTGTGATAGATATGGTTTTGAGTTCGGAAGGGATGATTGAGGAAGTTGTAAGTATGGAAATAGGAGATTGGATTGAATCACACCATTTCCCGGTGAGGGTTATGCTGAAAAGGGAGGAAGAGAAGTGTACAATGAAGGAAGATGAGACAAAGGATAAACGAGGGAGTGGTTATAATAAGTATAAATGGACAGAGAAGGTGGGCCGGGATTGGAATAGGGTAGTAAAGGAGGAGCTACATCTTCTGAAATATGGGTGGGAAGGGGCGTTAGAAGAGAATAATACTGATAAAGCCTTGGAATTGTTGCTACATCCAATAAAGATGATAGCGCAGAAGGTGAAAGCTAGAAAAGGAAATAAGAAAGAGGGAGAAGAATGGTTTAATAGGGAGTGTGAAGGATTGCGGAGGAAGGTGATGGACGCGTTAGGAGAATATAGAAGGAAAGGTGGGAGCCAAGAAAGGGAGTTTTTCTGTAGATTGAGGAAGGAGTATAAAAAGAAAATCTCTGAGACAAAAAAGACGTGGTTAGAGGAACAAATGGAAGCCATAAATAATGACTGCAAGACAAACAATTTTGAGCGAGTTTGGGATAAGATTAATAGAATTATTAAGGGTGGAAGGAATATAGAGAGAACGAGTATTGAGGAAGTGCAATGGGTCAGGCACTTTGATGAATTACTAGGAAAAAAGGGGGGTGATAGATGGAGAGGTTCGGGAGAAGAAGTAATTTGGAGGAATAGGGGAGTGGCAATTTATGACCTGGATAAAGAAATCACAAGAGAGGAAATCCGGAGAGTGATAAGCAGAGCCAGAGCGAAGTCGGCCGGGGGGTGTAATGGTATAAATAACAAGTTTTGGAAGGAAATTAGTAAAAATGAGATAATGATAGAGGGCATGGTTAAACTATTCAATAGGATATTTGAGGGAGGAAATTACCCTAAGGAATGGGAAACAGGAATTATATGCCCTATATACAAGGGGAAGGGTAGTAGGAACAATGTGAACAGTTATAGAGGTATATCTCTGTTGGATTCTTTGAGTAAAATATATACTGGGGTGCTAGCGAACAGAATAAGCGGGTGGGCGGAAGAAAATGAAATTTTGACAGATTACCAAGGGGGATTTAGGAAAAAAGAAAAGAACAGTGGATAATATAATGATAGTAAAGACTATTTTAGAAAAGTATAAGAATATGGCTAGAAGTACGGTTTATGTAGCAGCAATAGATTTTGAGAAAGCTTTTGACAAGGTGAATAGAGAGGCCCTACTAGAGAAATTAGGTAGGTTAGGGATTTCGGAGAAGATGTTGAGGGCAGTGGAAGGAATATATAGGGACGTCAGGTTTTGTGTAAAATTGGGAGAAGGGAGAATGAGTGGACCATTAGAGTCCAAGGTGGGTTTAAAACAAGGATGCAAGTTATCGCCAATACTGTTTATTTTATTTATCAACGATATTTTAGAGGGGTTTGGGGCAGAAAATTGGGCTGTACCAGTTATTAATGGTTTGGAAGTACCAGGACTGATATTTGCGGATGATGTGTTATTGATGACGCTAACTTCAGGGGCGATGAATAGGGCCTTAGAGTCAGTGATGCTATTTGCGAGGAAATGGGGATTGAAAATTAATGGAAATAAGTCTAAAATATTGGTAGTACAGGTGGACAAAAGAAGAAAGATAGAAGGGAATTGGGTAATTCAGGGAGAAAGATTGGAACAGGTAAGGAAGTTGGAATATCTAGGAGTTATTTTTAATGATAAAGGAACTTGGAGTGACCAGATCAAAAGAGTGAAATATAGAGGATTGGCAGCCTTAGCCTCAGTCAGAAATTTGCTACTCAAGTACCCGGGGATCAGTTATAATACACTGAGACTCGTGTTCAGGTTGGTAATCGTTGGGAGGGTATTATACGGAGCAGAAGTTTGGGGGCTGGATGAGAAAAGAGAGGAACTAAGAAGGATTGTTAGTAGTTTTGCTAAGTTAGTGATGGGCTTACCGAGGTGTACAGCAAATGTAGGGGCGGAATTAATGTGTGGGGAGGATTTGGAATCAGAGGGTGTGAAAAGAATAGTTAGATACTGGATGAATTTAAAAAGACAGGAAGGTAGGAGAGTATTACAGGCAGCATATGTACAGCAATTTAAGAGCATGTATAAGGGTGGATGGTTAGAAAAAATAAAGGGATATTTGGAGAGGATAGGATTAGGACACCTGTGGGGGGAGGTTTGGTCAAAGACAGAAGTGAGAGGGATGAATATACTGGAAAGGAGAATTAGAGATATCCATAGGCAGAAATTATTGGGGGAAAGCAGACTAAGAAATTCGCTGACTGTTTTGACGAAAATAGAGGAGATAACAGGGTTGAATATTAGATACGTCGATAGGTCAAAACGATATGGGATGATGTGGTGGCTTTTAGGTTTGCCAAGGAATACAGGCTGGTTACAGGGGAGTGATAAGACAAGGTGTGTACTTTGTGGAGATGCGAATGATGAGTTTCACTTGCTAAGAGACTGTGAGGTAACGAGGGGGTTAAGACATGGATTATTGAGTGCCGAGCATCGGGAAATATTGGGGAGAGGGGATGAGAACGCAATACTGAGATGGATTATTAAACAATGGGAAAAAGGGGGTGAATTGAACAGGTATTTTTGTGCGACAAAAAAGGCCTGCGAGAGTAAAATGAAGGAGAGTGAGTTAGAGGGTGGGCAGGGGAATAGGGGGTGGAATAGTTATCTGTATAAGGGAAGGGGATAGTATGTTAAAATTCTAATGGATTAGGGAATATAGGGACTGAGTACTTAGTTAGGTGGAGTTGGGTAAGAGGTCAGGATTGCATGGTCTGTTTGTTTTAAAGTTAGCTGGAATGCAAGTGCTGAAATGCTGAGTGTTGTTGTTTGATTATTGATCAGGTGTAGGTCAGTGACAAGAATGTGACGCAAGTACAGGGCATATTAAGGACACTGGATGAACACTGAGTGAGTGAACTGCTTCAGCTAATGACTGCTAATTATTCTTCTTCTTCTTCTTCTTCTTCTTCTTCTTCTTCTTCTTCTTCTTCTTATTATTATTATTATTATTATCCATTTTATTATTATTATTATTTATTATTCATTTTATCGTTATTATTATTATTATTATTATTATTATTATTATTATTATTATTATTATTATTATTATTATTATTATTATTATTATTATTATTATTGCATGTAAACATGTATAGGGGCGAAGTCGCCTGTTATGTTCAATAAATGTATGTATGTATGTATGTAATATTCCCGAATTTCAGCTAAGTGCTTTTAGGCTGGTTTTGAAATTTACATTGGAAGATGAAGTTAACATTATTGAAGATTAGAAATTAAAGTTACATTCTTAAGGAAAGGAAACCTTCCCCTTGGGTTAGCTTTCAGAGGCTATCACCTAGTTAGTAAATGGCTGCCATTACCTTACTGCGCTGGACTGATCGGTGAAGGGCGAAACGCCCCGCCTCCACTATTAGTACACACCCAGTACACTCGACGATCAAGAAGGCAAGGTAGCTCGAAAAATTGCCAGCTTTTGTACCCGAGAGGAAGGTTCGAGATAGATCTGGACTAATGCCTGATACACCCCAATTTTTTATTGGTTAATTAAATATGTACAAGAAAACTCTGATTGGTTGAAAATTAAGTACCCAGAATTTCTAATTGGTAACTTTTAAAGTTGGCGGAAAGAGATCGAAGTGTTGACAACTATGACACACACACACACACACACACACACACACACACACAAAGAAATCCAGTCAATTTAGGAAACCTTAAAATAACACATTACTGTATCACTTTAGTAGTGACATCTGTTGACCAACGTCCCAACTTCTTGCACTAGTTGTTTCAAGTTTTAGGAGTAAGATGTCAGTTCACAAGGCGCTTGATCTGAATGCACGGGGCGGGTGTACTCTCGCGGTACAACAGCAACAATAATAATAATAATAATAATAATAATAATAATAATAATAATAATAATAATAATAATAATAATAATAACAATAATAATAATAATAATAATAATAATAATAATTACCGAGCTCGATAGCTGCAGTCGCTTAAGTGCGGCCAGTATCCAGTAATCGGGAGATAGTAGGTTCGAGCCCCACTGTCGGCAGCCCTGAAGATGGTTTTCCGTGGTTTCCCATTTTCATACCAGGCAAATGCCGGGGCTGTACCTTAATTAAGGCCACGGCCGCTTCCTTCCGCTTCCTAGGCCTTTCTCTCCCATCGTCGCCGTAAGACCTATCTGTGTCGGTGCGACGTAAAGCAAAATAGCAATAATAATAATAATAATAATAATAATAATAATAATAATAATAATAATAATAATAATAATAATAATAATAATAAAACTTTACAAAAATTGTTATTATTGTTCCTTTATAGCTTGTAATAATGCAGATAATGCACTACTAAAATGAAAATTTGTTTCTAGTTTTGCTTCAGTGATGAATCGATGTTTGAAGTAAGAGAAGAAACGAGTCAGTACGTTCGTAGGAGGCCAGAAGAAGAGTTTCACCACCAGTGCGTACAACAGACAGTAAAACATCCAACGAAGGTTATGGTGTGGAGTGTGATGTGATGTCAGTGTATGGAACCGGAAGATTATGTATAGTACAGGGTACCATGAAGCAGGGCCAATATAAAAATGTCTTTCAGAAGCCTCTCTTACCTCAGATAAGGAACTGGTTTGGAGAAAATTCTTGTGTCTTCATGCATGATGGTGCACCCTGTCATGCGGTCAAGAAAGTGACTCAATTCCTCAGTGATAAAAACCTTTCTGTGCTTCCATGGCCCGGAAATAGCCCGGACATGAACCCCATTGAGAACGTGTAGACTATTATGAAGGAGAAAATCAAGGAAACCACTGTTACAACAAAAATTTAGTTGATTGAAACTTTGTACGGATTTGCCATCATGGCAACGACATCAAAAACAGTTGCCAAACACTCATTGAAAGTATGCCTAAAAGGGTGAAGATGCTTATTTCAAACAAACGGATGCATACAAAGTAATGAGGAACATGCATATTATTTAATTTTCATTTGTAAGGCTACCCAGAAATATTAAACATGTTATTTTCCAAGCTTTAGTCTAATAATTTGGCCACCTCTGTATTTCCTCCACATGCCTAATAATAATAATAATAATAATAATAATAATAATAATAATAATAATAATAATAATAATAATAATAATAATAATAATAATAATAATAATAATAATAATAATAATACGCCTAAGAAGCATTACAGTGTAGACTTTTTATTGTTTAGTATATTGTCGTGTGATTGTTATGTGATATCATAGACAATATTTATTTCCTTTGATTATTTTTTGCCGGGCTGAGTGGCTCAGACGGTTAAGGCGCTGGCCTTCTGACCCCAACTTGGCAGGTTCGATCCTGGCTCAGTCCGGTGGTATTTGAAGGTGCTCAAATACGTCAGCCTCGTGTCGGTAGATTTACTGGCACGTAAAAGAACTCCTGCGGGACTAAATTCCGGCACCTCGGCGTCTCCGAAAACTGTAAAAGAGTAGTTAGTGGGACGTAGAACAAATAACATTATTATTATTATTATTATTATTATTATTATTATTATTATTATTATTATTATTATTATTATTATTATTATTATTATTATTATTATTATTATTATTATTATTATTATTTATTCACAGAATACGTTATTTCGTTTTAGCTGATTTGTTTATTCCTTAAAGAAGAGTAAAGAATGGCTATAGAATGTAGTGTGAATGGGTTGCTATGTTTCTAGAAAATAGATCTCAGAGAATCAGAGTAGGCGAAGCTTTATCTGACGCTGTAATAATTAAGAGGGGAGTTCCTTAAGGCAGTATTATTGGACCTTTATGTTTTCTTCAATGATATATGTAAAGAAGTGGAATCAGAGGTAAGGCTTGTTTTTGAGGATGATGTTATTCTGTATAGAGTAATATATTAGTTACAAGATTGTGAGCAACTGCAACGTGACCTCGATGTTGTGAGATGGACAGCAGGCAACGGTATAATGATAAACAGGGTTAAAAGTCAGGTTGTGAGTTTCAGAAATAGGAAAAGTCCTCTCAGTTTTAATTACTGCGTTGATGGGGTGAAAGTTCCTTTTGGGGATCATTGTAAGTATCAGGCTGTTAACACAAGGAAAGATCTTCATTGGGGTAATCATATAAATGGGATTGTAAATAAATGATACAGATCTCTGCACATGATTATGAGGATATTTAGGGGTTGTAGTAAGAATGTAAAGGAGAGGGCATATAAATCTCTGGTAAGACCCCAACTAGAGTATGGTTCCATTGTATGGGACCCTCACCAGGATTACATGATTCAAGAACTGGAAAAAACCCAAAGAAAAGCAGCTCGATTTGTTCTGGGTGATTTCCAACAGAAGAGTAGCGCTAGAGAAATGTTGAAAAGTTTGGGCTGGGAAGAACTGGGAGAAAGAAGACGAGCTGCTCGACTGAGTGGTATATTCCGAGCTGTCAGCGGAGAAATGGCGTGGAATGACATTAGTAGACGAACAAGTTTGAGTGGCGTCTTTAAAAGTAGGAAAAATCACAATATGAAGGTAATGTTCGAATTCAAGAGGACAAATTGGGGCAAATATTCATTTATAGGAAGGGGAGTTAGGGATTGGAATAACTTACCAAGGGAGATGCTCAGTAGATTTCCAATTTCTTTGCGATCATTTAAGAAAAGGCAAGGAGAACAAGAGATAGGAAATTTGCCACCTGGGCGACTGCCCTAAATGCATTGATTGATTGATTGATTGATTGATTGATTGATTGATTGATTGATTGATTGATTGATTGATTGATTGATTGATTGATTGATTGATTGTAGGTGTAAGGACTGTTGGTGTGAGTGGGACTACGGAGTATGAGGGACGAGTCGGAGAGTTTGAGTGAGATATAGGGTTTTCACGGAGGTCAGGAAGGAAAGCAGGTCTCCCTCAAACAATGTACTTGATACGGTAGGTGTTCAATCGGGATGGGAAGGAAAGAGGAAAGTTGTAGAAGATAAGTGGGTTGATGTTTTAAGTGGAAGGAAACGGAGGACAAATAATAAGATAACAGAGTCTGCCACTAGGGCGACTGCCTTAAATGCAGATCAAATTTGATTGATTGATACAAAGGATTCTCTTCAGTGGCAGAATACAGAACATTTACCAGTGAGAAATCAGTACGAGTCATTGCAGGTAGGACAGCAGAGGGAAGATGAGGAACTGGGAACTGTTCCAGAGAAGGGAGAAGAAGGTGGAAAGGAAATGTAGAATAGAGGACAAGAAAAGTGAGGTGGAACATAGTCATGGGAAGGAGAAGAAACGAAGAATAGGCCCTGCAGCCGTCGGGGAGACCAAGAATGGACGAGATCAAATGAAGTGCGTGGTGTTGAGGCTCTGGCGAATGGATTCTGGGGGACTGAGTACATCATGTGAGAATGTATCGGAGCTTCCCAAATCTCTTCACCCTAGAGGCAAGCATATTATTATTATTATTATTATTATTATTATTATTATTATTATTATTATTATTATTATTATTATTATTATTATTATTATTATTATTATTATTATTATTATTTGACGTGCAACATACCAATAGATACACACATATCCTTATCCCAAACCGGGCCCTTCAATACTGAGCAAACAGAATGCATATACCTACAGTACATTATTATTAATCAAAAACAAAAGACGACTGATGTCGTTGTTTTAACTGACCACCAATATCTCTCTTAAAATACGACTTTATTTTTATTTCATTTATTTGGTTCATGTTTGTGGGTTACTGTAGTCACGTCCTAGTTCGTGAACCATGGGCAACGGCTGAGTGGCCTAGTAAGTGGTCCTGAGAGTCGGGATACCAGTTGCTATGGAATGGGAGTGGGCATCTCGGACATATTCTGAGTCGTGGCCCTCCTTGTGCTCAGGCGGCTAGGACTACACAATTCACCGGTGGTCCATAACCCGTTAGAGGAGAGATCCTCACTTGGACTATGTGCAAGTAGGGCAGCATCCTGCTTCATTAATTTACCGAGCTCAGAACACTTTAAGCAAGCCTCGGACCTATGGGAGTAATGGAGTCCCACTCCCATTTGACAGGCGAGGGACTCCTTGGAAACAACTCGGCGAACGAAATGGAATTCGATGGGGAGCTATCAATATTAATGGGGCTTATGGAAGAAAGAAGGTAGAACTTGCTGAGTCAGCAAAGAGGATGCATCTGGATGTGCTAGGAGTAAATGATATTCGGGTAAGGGGAGAAAAGGAGGAAGAGATAGGAGATTATAAAGTGTACTTGACGGGTGTTAGAAAGGGAAGGGCAGAGTCTGGGGTAGGGCTCTTTATCAGGAATACCATTGCACGCAACATAGTTTCTGTTAGGCACGTAAGTGAGCGAATGATGTGGGTAGATTTGTCAGTGGGAGGAATTAGGACAAGAATTGTGTCCGTGTATTCACCATGTGAGGGTGCAGATGAGGATGAAGTTGACAAGTTTTATGAAGCATTGAGTGACATCGTGGTCAGGGTCAACAGCAAGGATAGAATAGTGCTAATGGGCGATTTCAATGCGAGAGTTGGGAATAGAACTGAAGGATACGAAAGGGTGATTGGTAAATGTGGGGAAGATATGGAAGCTAATGGGAATGGGAAGCGTTTGCTGGACTTCTGTGCTAGTATGGGTTTAGCTGTTACGAATACATTCTTCAAGCATAAGGCTATTCACCGCTACACATGGGAGGCTAGGGGTACCAGATCCATAATAGACTATATCTTAACAGACTTTGAATTCAGGAAATCTTTTAGGAATGTACGAGTTTTTCGGGGATTTTTCGATGATACAGACCATTATCTGATCTGTAGTGAACTAAGTATCTCTAGGCCTAGGGTAGAGAAAGTGAAATCTGTCTGCAAACGAATAAGGGTAGAAAATCTCCAGGACGAGGAAATTAGACAGAAGTACATGGATATGATTAGTGAGAAGTTTCGAACAGTAGACAGTAAGCAGGTTCAGGATATAGAAAGTGAATGGGTGGCATACAGGGATGCTGTAGTAGAAACAGCAAGGGAATGCCTAGGAACAACTGTGTGTAAAGATGGGAAAAGGCGAACATCTTGGTGGAATGATGAAGTGAGAGCAGCCTGTAAACGTAAAAAGAAGACTTATCAGAAATGGCTCCAAACAAGGGCCGAGGCAGACAGGGATTTGTACGTAGATGAAAGAAACAGAGCGAAACAAATAGTTGTTGAATCCAAAAAGAAGTCATGGGAAGATTTTGGTAATAACCTGGAAAGGCTAGGTCAAGCAGCAGTGAAACCTTTCTGGACAGTAATAAAGAATCTTAGGAAGGGAGGGAAAAAGGAAATGAACAGTGTTTTGAGTAATTCAGGTGAACTCATAACAGATCCCAGGGAATCACTGGAGAGGTGGAGGGAATATTTTGATCTTCTCAATGTAAAAGGAAATCATCATGGTGGTGTTGCAAACAGTCAAGCTCATGGGGAGGAGGAAAATGATGTTGGTGAAATTATGCTTGAGGAAGTGGAAAGGATAGTAAATAAACTCCATTGCCATAAGGCAGCAGGAATAGATGAAATTAGACCTGAAATGGTGAAGTATAGTGGGAAGGCAGGGATGAACTGGCTTCATAGAGTAGTCAAATTAGCGTGGAGTGTTGGTAAGGTACCTTCAGATTGGACAAAAGCAGTAATTGCACCTATCTATAAGCAAGGGAACAGGAAGGATTGCAACAACTATCGAGGTATCTCATTGATTAGTATACCAGGCAAAGTATTCACAGGCATCTTGGAAGGGAGGGTGCGATCAGTCGTTGAGAGGAAGTTGGATGAAAACCAGTGTGGTTTCAGACCACAGAGAGGCTGTCAGGATCAGATTTTCAGTATGCGCCAGGTAATTGAAAAATGCTACGAGAGGAATAGGCAGTTGTGTTTATGTTTCGTAGATCTAGAGAAAGCATATGACAGGGTACCGAGGGAAGAGATGTTCGCTATACTGGGGGACTATGGAATTAAAGATAGATTATTAAAATCAATCAAAGGCATTTATGTTGACAATTGGGCTTCAGTGAGAATTGATGGTAGAATGAGTTCTTGGTTCAGGGTACTTACAGGAGTTAGACAAGGCTGTAATCTTTCACCTTTGCTGTTTGTAGTTTACATGGATCATATGCTGAAAGGTATAAAATGGCAGGGAGGGATTCAGTTAGGTGGAAATGTAGTAAGCAGCCTGGCCTATGCTGACGACTTGGTCTTAATGGCAGACTGTGCCGAAAGCCTGCAGTCTAACATCTTGGAACTTGAAAATAGGTGCAATGAGTATGGTATGAAAATTAGCCTCTCGAAGACTAAATTGATGTCAGTAGGTAAGAAATCCAACAGAATTGAATGCCAGATTGGTGATACAAAGCTAGAACAGGTCGATAATTTCAAGTATTTAGGTTGTGTGTTTTCCCAGGATGGTAATATAGTAAGTGAGATTGAATCGAGGTGTAGTAAAGCTAATGCAGTGAGCTCGCAGTTGCGATCAGCAGTATTCTGTAAGAAGGAGGTCAGCTCCCAGACGAAACTATCTTTACATCGGTCTGTTTTCAGTCCAACTTTGCTTTATGGGAGCGAAAGCTGGGTGGACTCAGGATATCTTATTCATAAGTTAGAAGTAACAGACATGAAAGTAGCAAGAATGATTGCTGGTACAAACAGGTGGGAACAATGGCAGGAGGGAACTCGGAATGAGGAGATAAAGGCTAATTTAGGAATGAACTCGATGGATGAAGCTGTACGCATAAACCGGCTTCGGTGGTGGGGTCATGTGAGGCGAATGGAGGAGGATAGGTTACCTAGGAGAATAATGGACTCTGTTATGGAGGGTAAGAGAAGTAGAGGGAGACCAAGACGACGATGGTTAGACTCTGTTTCTAACGATTTAAAGATAAGAGGTATAGAACTAAATGAGGCCACAACACTAGTTGCAAATCGAGGATTGTGGCGACATTTAGTAAATTCTCAGAGGCTTGCAGACTGAACGCTGAAAGGCATAACAGTCTATAATGATAATGTATGTATGTATGTATGTATGTATGTATGTATGTATGTATGTATGTATGTATGTATGTATGTATGTATGTATGTATGTATGTATGTATGTATGTATTTTCTTTTCCTGTAGTGATCCTGTAATTTTGAATTTATAATAGTCGATGAATAAATATCTATCAGGTAAAATAAGTCCAGAAAATAATTTCCCAAAAATCTGTTCCTTGCAGCTCATTTTTTTACTACAGGGTTTTCCGTACAAAATACGACCGCCCACACGCGGCCGAGCCACGGACGACCAGCCGGTTGGCCTCCGCACCCGTGGTGCACCCAGCGACAGCCAGCCGGTAGGTCTATTCTGTCTTCGTTTCTTACATTTGTAAATTTGCATATACAGTATGCGAAGCATATGCAGTATATGAAACTAAACTCTTAGCTAATAGCAAATAAAATGTTGTTCTACCGCATTTGTAAGGTTTGAGTTTTAATAATTGTGTTGTTGTATGTGCAGAAGTTCAGTGTAAATTTAATATATACAGGGTGTTAGGTGTATACCTGCAGATATTTCTTCTAGCAATAGAGAACGATGTGACGAACCACTATATATCAAACTTTTAGTAATTCTCGGAAGTTATTTTCGAGAGCATAGAGATACGATGTTTTTAGAATAGGTAGTATGCCTTGTTCTTTTGAATGAATAGCTTCCCTTTGAGAACAGGCGAGTCACGCGCCATGTGTGCCAAACTGGTTTCTGTTTATGTTTACGTACAACAGCTGAACGCTACCTATGCAATACACGAGATGTTACGTAACATACTTGTCAAACTGGTTTTATGTTTAAGAGCAACTGAGCTACGATAACAGCTGAAGGTGGCTACTACAGTAGCGTATGCCTTGTTACGTTACATTCTCGCCAGACTGGTTTCGTAGTTGCCAGTATTCAGTTTCTGTCTTAGGGGCTTCAGACAACCCTGGTCATCGGTTTCGGACCCTGGATGTACCGAATTCTCAGTGTTAATACTGGTTCATTTGCTGTTATGTCCTTTAAGGGATTGGGATACGTGTGGTCATCAGCCCCGTGGTCTAGTGAGTATGGAAATGACCCGAAAACCTGAATCGGTGAGGGACCTGTACGAGCGTGTGATATAATTATTGGTTGGTATAGGCGCGCCGGGACGTGAAATACGGTACGATCCCCGTTGTGCATTGCGGAAAGGTACAAGAAAGATGGCAGGTCCTTACGCCAACGAAAGCAGTTATGGGATGCCCAAATGAGTAGGATCGGAATTGAATTATCGAAACACATCGAACGTTTAGTTTCAAAGGAATATTGGACATGTTATACAACTAAATAAATTAAACGTACCTACATTTCGTGCCTCCTTCCGGGCTGAGTTGCTCAGACGGTTGAGGTGCAGGCCTTTTGATTCCAACTTTACAGGTTCGGACCTGGCCCAGTCCGGTGGTATTTGAAGGTGCTCAAATACTGTGCGTCAGCCTCGTGTCGGCAGATTTTCTGGTACATAAAAAGAACTCGTGCGGGACTAAATTCGGGCACCTCAGCGTCTCAGAAAACCGTAGAAGTAGTTAGTGGGACGTAAAGCACTTAACGTTATTATTATTATTATTATTATTATTATTATTATTATTATTATTATTATTAGGTCATTAAAAGCTGAAATACGTGGAAGAAAATAGTAAAATATGCGTGGTTTAAGAGGAAACAAGATGAAATGTATGTCACGTGAGTTAGCATCGTTCGCAGTAGTTACCTACAGATTACTATGCGTAAAACGAGAACCAGGTAAAGCTCGTGGGGATGAGTCAGCTGTAATCTCGTATTGTGTATAAACATCAAACATACACATTAACAAATATAAGAAACGTAAACAAGGTTACACGTTAGAGACATGTAGCTATTAACCTGAACGCCAGGCCGACGGTCGCTTTCATGAGTACAGATGAGTTATCAAATTATACACAATCCACAGATGTCGAACTTATCTAAGAAGATTCCGCCACAACTATATTACATTTTACTGTGATGGTGCTAATAACAAATCGCAGCAGCTATTGGCTTTACGTCGCACCTACACACCTTATGGCGACGATGGGACTGGAACGGGCTAGGACAGAGAAGGAAGCGGCCGTGGCCGTAATTAAGGTACAGCACCAGCATTTGCCTGATGTGAAAATGGGAAACCACGGTAAAACATCTTCTGGGCTGCCGAGAGTGGGGTTCGAACCCACTATCTCCCGAATAATGGATACTGGCCACACTGAAATGAAATGTCGTATGGCTTTTAGTGCCGGGAGTGTCCGAAGATAAGTTCGGCTCGCCAGATGCAGGTTTTTGATTTGACTCCCGTAGGCGACCTGCGCGTCGTGATGAGGATGAAATGATGATGAAGATGGCACATACACCCAGTTCCCGTGCCAGCAAATTTAACCAATTAAGGTTAAATTTCCGACCCTCCCGGGAATCGAACACGGTACCCCTGTGACCAAAGGCCAGCACGCTAACCATTTAGCCATGGAGCCGGACTTAAGCGACTGCAGCTATCGAGCTCGGTAAATCGCAGCAGATTACGCTACTGCGTGTTGAGATGATGTCGGTAGAATACAGTATACCTGTTAAGATATAAGGCTGCAGTAGAAGAAGAGGAAGGAGAAGGTAACGAGAGCCACACAGTCAAGCAGCACACAGCTGAACAAAGTGCACATTAGTGACACAGACATAAGAGTGGCGTGGTCGCGGGAACTACAGTCGCATTCGTAACACTCTGTTGTAGAAAAATAATGAACTAACATACAGTACGAGCTCCGTAATTCCAGGTGGACGGTAACAAGACTATCTCGAATAGAAAAGTACGGATTTACGAACGTACACGAAAACGCCTGTGAACAACATAAGGTACCAATGTTAAACATTACAGTACAACAGTTTAAAAAACGAAAACATACAGATTGCATTAAAAGAAATGTTAAACTTTCTTTTGTAAATTAACAAAACACTCTAGGCAATCTTCTTAAGTTAAAAGTTAACTTATAGCTCCTATTTCAGTAATGATGAATATAAAACGATTATTTTATTGAATATTTATACGTGACGACGACGACGATGATGATGATGATGATGATGATGATTGCTGCCTTAATGTCATCGGCCCTTAAAACGCAAAGTGTCCTCTGTTTTAACTCGTAGGGAATAAGAAACATAATATAAATTGCTGGAAGCCTTTCCCGATAGATTCATGAAGGGCGACCCGTGTTCTGTTCTGCCACACGATACACTAGCAGCATATAATGGTATTCGAGGTATTCATACACTGGCATTATTCAAATACTACTACTGATGCTACTTCTACGAAGTAACTCGCGTACTAGAACGGACGATAATTCGCATCTCTGACAGCTGTTATTCAGGTCAAGGTCAGACAGACCGGTTTCATGTAGGGGTGGGGAACCCGTCCAGCGACATCCCCGTCGCTAAGAACGGCAGACAACCGGCATGTGACAGGTCTAGTGCTTTTGTCGAACTGCTTACGTGGAATATTCTCCCACAGTGCGATTTCATATCATGGTCTTTTGGGAGTCCAACTCGCCGTATGCAGAAACAACACGTGTTGACGTGTACGTAAATAAAGTTTATTACGTCAACGAAAGAATGCATGGGATAGAATTTCAAAGTGAGTAGTATCGGAATTGAAATGTCAAAACACATCGAACGTTTTACTTCATACCAGTAAGGGACATGTTATAAACATAAAGTAATTAAACGTACCTTCCTTTCGTGCTTCCAACCGAAGAAAACATGTTTAAATGTAAATGAGAACCTTCTAGCTTACTGCTGATTTTGCAGTGCCTATTCAACGTATCAAAATAAACGTTGCCAGGCTGAGTGGCTCAGACGGTTCAAGCACTGGTTTCATGAACTTAGCAGGCTCGATCCTGGCTCAGTCCGCTGGTATTTGAAGGTGCTCAAATACGACCGCTTCTGATCGGTAGATTTACGGGCACGTTAAAGAATACCAGTGGGCAAAATTCCGACACCGCGCGTCTCCATTGGCACATGAAGATTTATTATTATTATTATTATTATTATTATTATTATTATTATTATTATTATTATTATTATTATTATTATTATTATTATTATTGGGCGAGTTGGCCGTGCGATTAGCTTGCATCCGTCGAAAAGCCACTAACAATATTATTATACAAACTGTATTAGTCTATTATTACTGACTATTATGAAAATAAAAGTTAATCGCCCCACTCAAACTTCGTAGCTCGTAATCTGTCAGACAACACTAAAGAAAATAGTGAACTTTTAACAGGTCCGAATTATTATTAATAATATAATTGCAGACATGCCTCAGAAATTACCGAAGCATGTACTTACAAATTGTTTTACGTCGCACCGACACAAATAGGTCTTACGGCGACAGTGGGAGAGAAAAGGGATACAAGTGGGAAGGAAGCGTTCGAAGTCTAATAAAGGTACAGTTCCAGCATTTCCCTGATGTGAAAATGGGAAACTACGGAAAACCATCTTCCCGGGTACCGACAGTGGAGTTCGAACCCACTATCACCAGAATAAAGCTCACAGCTGCGCGCCCCTAACCGCACGATCAACTTACTCTAAGCCCCAATGCCGGTCTGCGTAGCTCGGACGATAGAGCGCTGGTCTTCTGATCCCACCTTGGCAGGTTCGAAGGCGGCTCAGTTCGGTGGTATTTGAAGGTGCTGAAATACGCCAGTCTCGTGTCTGTGGATTTACTTGCATTTAAAAAAGTACTGCTTTACAAAATTCTGGCACTCAGCGTCTTCGAAAACTGTGAAAATTAGTTAGTGGAACGTAAAGATATTAGTAGTAGTAGTAGTAGTAGTAACATTATTATTACGGACGTTTTATTTAAACGGGTCCGTTACATTACCGCTTACTGTCCGGTAATTAGCCTTCTGTCCACCTCTGTGGTATAGTGGTTAGTGTGATTAGCTGCCAACCCCCGGAGGCCCGTGTTCCATTCCCAGCTCCGTAACGAAATTTGAAAAGTGGTACCAGGGCTGGAACGGGGTCCACTAAGCCTCGGGAGGTCAAATGGGTAGAGGTGGTTCGATTCCAACCTCAGCCATCCTGAAAGTGGTTTCCCGTAGTTTCGCACTTCTCCAGGCAAATGCCGGGATGGTACCTACCTTAAGGCCACGGCCGCTTCCTTCCCTCTTCCTTGTCTATCCCTTCCAATCTCCCCATTCCCCCGCAAGGCCTACACAAGACCCCTGTTCAGCATAGAAGGTGAGGCCGCCTGGGCGTGGTACTGGTCATTCACCCCAGTTGTATCCCCCGACCCAATGTCTCATGCTCCAGGACACTGCCCTTCAGGCAGTAGAGGTGGGATCCCTCGCTGAGTCCGAGGGAAAACCAACCCTGGAAGGTAAACAGATTAGGAAAACGAAGAATAAGCCTTCTATTAGAAATGCCCGGCGGCAATTCCATAGTAGACCGAGCTCGATAGCTGCAGTTGCTTAACTGCGGCCAGTATCCAGTATTCGGGAGATAGCAGGTTCGAACCCCACTGTCGGCGGCCCTGAAGATGATTTTCCGTGGTTTCCCATTTTCACACCAGGCAAATGCTGGGGCTGTACCTTAATTAAGGCCACGGCCGCTTCCTTCCCACTCCTAGCCCTTTCCTGTCCCATCGTCGCCATAAGACCTATTTGTGTCGGTGCGACGTAAAGCATCTAGCAAAAGAAATCCACAGTAGCTATTGTTCCTTCGAGCAATGTTCACGCATGGTTGCAACTACGGTTTTTGAAATCTGTCTCATTAATAACAATATGACTGAATACTTACAGCCTTTTCTTTCAATGTCCACCGTCCTTTCATTGACCTGAAAAGTTTATGAATAAGCATAGACAACTCGCATTGTCTATTGTCAGAAATTCATCGTAGACTGTCGCAATAACAGCACAGAAATTTTGCGCTCATTTTTCATTTACTTATTAACTATTTCCTTTCATTTTGTCAGGTTGGATCACTGAGTAATACCATTGACGTCTTATAAATCACACACAACTACACAATACTTTATTCGCACGTATGTGCTGTTGCGTATCTTCGAGGTCACTGTAAGGATCCTGTGTACATTTCACACAGAGTACCCTAGACCGGTTTTCGAGTACAGCAAGTGGCCTGGCACGTGAGTCATCCTCGCCTACTTGCCAAGCCTTTAGGGGAAGTGCACAACAACATGTGTTGGCCTGCGATAAGAAACAGGTTCAACAAGCCCTAGACTCTGCTACTGTGCTTCCACTACGCGTGGACAGAATGACGTAACCGGCATATCCTGCTACGGCCGTTCAAAACACATTAGGTCCTGAAATATTTGGCTCAGTTATGGGCAAACTAATAGGACAAGCTAAAAAGTACATAGCATATATTGTGAGATGTCTTTTTCTTTGCCGACTAGCTTAATATCTGCACGTATACACCTAACACCCTGTATATCACTAATCTTGATTACTTCTACACACACCAGACAAGCAATATACTGTATATTACACTAACTGAATCACTCAGACACTACGAAATTTCCACATTACCACAACGAAAATACAGAGCACCATCAACAGCTGACCGTTCCGAGTCCACTAACAATAACCAACCCTGCAGTCTGAGAACAGTCCATAAGAGTACATTCTAACTAGGAATCTTGAATACAACGTGCACAGAACGCAGTTCGTGACATGTTCAGCTAATAAATTTGCCTTGGCAAGACATTACACATTTGATCATTCATGCATTATTACTTTGCGTTAGCAAGGCTTTCTCTTGAGGGTAATTGTCCCATCTGGTTTACGTGCACCATAGTGAAATAGTTAGGACATACAAACCGCTATCGTTGAGTGGTAATATATTTAAAATTACATGTAATATGACAGAGTTGGCAACAGAGGGAGATGTCTGGATTAGAGAGTTGTGTGTGTGTGTGTGTGTGTGTGTGTGTGTGTGTGTGTGCGGAAAGAGAAAAATGGATGACGTATACAGGTGGTTAGGCGTATACGTGCAGATATTTCTTGTAGCAATCGAGAATGATGTGTCGAACCAATATATATCAATTTTTTTAATAATCGTCGGAAGTTACTTTCGTGAGCAAAGGGATTTGATGTTTTTAGAATAGTTAATACGCCTCTTTGGTATGAAAGAATAGCTTTGCTCTGTTTATGTACATGGGCAGCCTGTCCAAGATAACAGCTGAAGGCTGGTGCTACTGGTTCATGACAAGTTACACACTATTCTTATCAAACCGGTTTTGTTTACAGGTATGTGCATCCTGTCCAAGTTAACAGCTGGAGGCTGGTGCTACTGGTTCATGACAAGTTACACACTATTCTTATCAAACCGGTTTTGTTTACGGGTATGTGCATCCTGTCCAAGATAACAGCCGAAGGCTGGTGCTACTGGTTCATGATATGTTACGAAACATTCTTCCCAAACCAGTTTTGTTTATTTACGAGCAGCCTGCCCTCGATAAATTGTTAGCATTTTGTTTCCGTTTCAAGGTCTTCAGGAAGCCTCTGTGGCTCAGGCGGCAGCGCATCGACCTCTCACCGCTACCGTGGTTCAAATCCCGGTCACTCCATGTGAGATTTGTGCTGGACAAAGCGGAGGCGGGATAGCTTTCTCCGGGTACTCCGATTTTCCCTGTCATTTTTCATTCCAGCAACACTCTCTATTAACATTTCATCTGTCAGTCAGTAATGAAATGAAATGGCGTATGGCTTTTAGTGCCGGAAGTGCCCAAGGACAAGTTCGGATCGCCAGGTGCAGGTCATTGCCCCAGAGGAGTGTGACAGGCTTCGGCAGCCAGCACATTTCCTATCCTCGCCCCTAGATGGGGCTTCATTCATTCCATTTCTGACCCGGTCGAATGACTGGAAACAGGCTGTGGATTTCCATTGTCATGATCTTCAGACGCCCCTGGTCAGCGGTCTCGGTTAATGGAGATGTATCGAATAGCCGGTGTTAATGTGGGTTCTGTTGCTGTTAGGTCCTTTAGAGGATTGGGATAATTGTGGTCATCAGTCGCATGCTCTAGCGAGTGTGGAAATGGCCTGATCATCTGTGTCGGTACGGGGTCTGTAAGATTGTGTGGTATTATAATTATTTGAGAGTAGAGTTAGGATAGGTACTCCAGGACGTGAAGTATGCTACTATCCCCGTTTTGCATTGCATAGATGGAGAATGAATTATTAAAGCACATCGAACGTTTTGTTTCAAACGGATAATGTACAAGTTGCCATTAATCCTTTCACGGCCCGTACCGGTACTTAGACATGATATTGTATAGGCTTTTGGGCTTGTGCCTTATATTCTTGACACGGCACCAGCCCAAAAGCCTATACAATATCATGGATAATGTACGTGTAATTAAACTACATAAATTAACGTACCTACAGTTCATCCGTCCTATCGAAAAGAACTTATATAATGGTAGAATAAAGGATCATTAACTTGTTGCTGCGTTTGCAGTGCTTATTATCCGCATCAAAATTCAAGTTTACGGGCTGAGTGGCTCAGACGGTTAAAGCATTGGCATCCTGGCCCTTACTTCGCAGGCTTAAACCTGGTTCAGTCTGGTGGTATATTAACCTGCTCAAATACGCCAGATTCCTATCAGTAGACTTACTGGCACGTTAAAGAATACATGTGGGACAAGATTCCGGCACCTTGGATCTCTGGACAAAATTCCGGCACGTCGGAGTCTCCGAGAACCGCAACAAGTACTGGGACGTAAGCAAATATTATTATTATTATTATTATTATTATTATTATTATTATTATGATTATTATTATTATTAAAATAAAACCTATCCATCACACTCAAACTTTGTAGCTCTTTATTTGTCAGAATACACGAAAATGAACTGTCAACAACTCCCGAATTATTATCCGAATTGTTAGGCCGCGTGCACACCGAGCGCGCTTCGCATAGTGTGTCGCGTGTTGCTCAACGCTAAGCGTCACGCTAAGCATAACCTGTGCTTTGTTCCTAAGCCAGGTGCTCACACAGCCCGCGCTCTGCTGCGCTGAACGCCTACCTTACAGCTAAGCGAAGCGCCAGACAACGTGCAGTGTTGGTTAATTGCTTAGCGTTACCTAGCTGGTTCTGAAGCTATGGCAGAAGAAATTATCTGTGCAGTGTTTCAAAGAGAAGAAATATGGAACCCAAGACACAAAAACTATAAAAATGTAACTGTTTTGCAAAATAAGTTGACTTAAGTATCTACAACAATTTCATCGCATTCCTACAGTAAACATATACGGTAATATTACTTCTATTGTCACACTTTACTGGGCTTAACATTGGACAGGATGAAACTGCGTATGGATTTTAGTGTCGGAAGTGTCCGAGGAGAATTTCGGCTTGCCAGGTGCAGGTCTTTTGAATTGACGCCCGTAGATGACCTGCATCGTGATGAGGGTGAAATCATTATGAATACACACGCACACCCAGTCCCCGTGTCAATGGAATTTATTATGATTACAATTCCCGACTCTGCCGGGAATCGAACGCGGCACTCCTGTCACCAAAGGCCAGTACGGTAACCATTTAGCCACGTAACCGAACACTTTGTGACAAAGTGCATATAATCTCCCAGACTCTGTCATATAGGTTTATAATTTTGCCAATGGAGGGTGGTAACATGATGAATATCAGTCTTCAAGCTAGTAGTGAGCTTGGAAGTAAATATTTATGTTTATGAATTATATTTTTCACACATTTACTCCACTTTTGTTACGATGATAAATTGTGCTTGTTAATTGTAACGATATTGCAAAATACTGTTTATAAATTATTACATAAAAAACGTGATTTAGCCGGAAATTTAATTTCTACGTGTTTGCTGCCCGGTGCTTCTAGAAAATTAGGAAAATTGAATTTCTCCCAATACTTCTCTCTACTTATCGCCACATTTCAGTTGCAGGGTTTGGAAAGTCAAAGGTATTTTTTGTCATTCTTAAGTAATCATAAAATTTATCGCGATAAAGTCTTGCATCTCTGTACAAACGATGGAATTCTCCGAAAGTAATTCGTTCTTCATTAAATTCACGAACCAACTTTGGATTCTTCCTTCTAATTTTCAATTTTAGGTAACTGTTATCCATCAGTAAACTGTTTCTAGTGTACTTGGATAACGGCATTAGTTTGTGACCACCCTAAAACGCCTCGCGCCAAACTAAGCTGAGAGCATGGCGTAGAGTCTTCGGTGTGAACAGCAAACACGCCTTGCGCTATGCATAGCATTTCACGCTACACGCGACACACTATGCGAAGCGCGCTCGGTGTGCACGCGGCCTTAGTCATACCTCTGAACACGACTCCGAAATTACTTTAACATGTATTTCGAAGTTACTGTTCTGTTCCTTCATAGGAGGTGCTCGAAATGTCTTCCGTTAACTCGACGACCGACTTCCATGTGGTGACAGCATAAATCTCTCACCCACCTCCACACCTCCAGGTCAGCTCTCACAGTTACGATAGTATCCCCAATACGTCGTCTTACAGTAAATTAATCGACATTTCCACTTGGTACACCAAGTCTTTGAGGTACGTCCAGAAATAAAAATCTAGTGGATTGAACTCGGATGAACTCGATTGGCAGCTGACGGGACTATACCGACAAACCCACCGATTGCGGAAACGGCGTTCTAGTGATCGACGAGCATACATACTGAGGCGAGGAGGTGCCCCATCGTGCATGAGCCACAGCCGCTTACGTATCTGTAGTGTAACGTCGTCCAGAGGTTCTGGCAGATAAAACTGCAGAAAATGGAGATAACTAGAGCCAGTCAGTCGTGCAGACAGCTCTAATGGTCCAAGAAGCAGATCTCCCGAATTTTCAGCCTTAATATTTTTTGAAAACCTGTGCTGGAAATGACATTGGTGAATGGCATTGAGAGTCTTCTTCTGCTCACGTAAGGGCATTGTGAAAAATAATTCCGCTTCTTGGAGATGCTCAACTGTTTTTTACAATTTCCTATCCCATCGTCTTACTGCAACGATGGTATAGGAAAGGATTAAGAATGGGAAAGAAGCAACCGTGGCCTTAATTAAGATACAGCCCCACCATTTGCCTGGTGTGAAAATGGGAAGCTACGGAAAACCATCTTCAGGGCTGTTGACAGTGGGGTTGGAATCCACTGTCTCCCAAATGCAAGCTGATAACTACGTGACCCAAACCACGCGGCTTCTTGTTCGGTGAGATGCTGAACTTTGTGGTAGTACTGTGGGTACAATAGTTGTTCAAGCAATGTACGATGAGCAGTCTAGTTAGATGTACCTTCTTGTCTTGCCAAGCTCCTTGTGCTTATAGTCGGTCCCTCTTCGACAAGTTTTCTTTAAAATCCTTCTTCCCACCGAAGCTCCGAGGGATTGCGATGCGATCCACGGCACAATGAAGCGAGCCTAAGTCCCGGAGCCTCCGGAACACAACGGCGAACGTTCGGCTATTGGAAATACGGCGGTTTGGAAATCTTTGTCTATAAAGCTCCATAAACGAGGTGAATATCAGCTAATTCGGCATATGTAAATGTTTCCGTTATGTAATCAATTGGCTACAGTGATGTTGTTAGCCCACGACTGCGGGACAGGCAGCAACAACTTGCCAGCAATGACAGTGGAGCAGGTAGCGTGGAGTCTACATCCAGTGTCGCATTCACTTGTTCACGCGCAGCTGCGCAAGATCATTTCCTCATCTGATTGGTATACGTAGAGTTAACAGTGTCTTGAGATTCAAACATATTACATTTAAAATAACCACAAGAATGCATTTTGGAATAAATGAATGGAGAGAAGGCGTGTGTAATAATAATAATAATAATAATAATAATAATAATAATAATAGGAAGAAGAACTGACTACTCGTAATTAATGCTCTGCCTAGAAGACACTCATCAACGTTTATAACTATGGATCTCAACGGGTGTATAATGTCTTAAATATGGTGAAACGGATGCTTTAATGCCGCGTTGATTAGCTGGACGGTAGAGCGTTGGCTTTCTGATCGCAACTTGGCAGGTTCGATCAGGTTCAGTCCGGTGAAATTTGAAGGTGCTCAAATACGTCATCCTCGCATAAGTAGATTTAGTAGCATGTAAAATAAGTCACGTGAGACAACATTCTAGCATCTCGGTGTCTCCGAAAACTGTAAAAGTAATTAGTAGGACGTGAAACCTATTATTATTATTATTATTATTATTATTATTATTATTATTATTATTAGACCGGTTTACGAGTACAGCATGACCTCCTCTCGCACGTGGACTGTCACCCCTCTTCCCCAGCGAAAAGGGGAGTAGCACACCAACATGCGTTGGCCTACGATAGCAAACAGGTTCAACAACTCTTATACTCGGCTACTGTAGTTGAACACGTGACTCAACGACACGATGACAGTATGACATAACAAGCGTTTCCTACTACGGCAATTCAAAACACATTAAGTCCTGAAATATTTGGCTCGTTTATAGAGAAACTAATATGACAGGGTAAAACGTACTTAGTATGTGTTATGAGATGTACTTTTCTTTACCGACTAGCAAAATATCTGCACGTATACCCCTAACACTCCGTATAAGTACCTGTTTTCTTCTGTATAAATAGTGAAAATATATGATTTCAACGGGGTGTTTGTCATTTTAATTGGTGAACCTAACATTTACTGACGACCGTGACAGGACATCATTAATATCAGAAGACTCGGTAAAACTTCAGTCGTATTCACGCAAATTTTGTAAGGAGGTGATGTAGAATAAAGCATGCAAAACTTACTTGGAATTCCTTTTAGAGAAGAGATGTGTCTTTTGCCATGGCCAGGTACCCACCAACCCGCCCCTAAAAGTACATTTACTTTGATAACCTTACGAAGAGTAGTGTACGCCATTTTCCATTGCTGGAATGGCTACGCGCGTTGTTATTGGCTGTCGTAAAATGCGTTGTTACGTCATTGCCATTAGTAATTAGAAGCACACAGCGTTGCGGACACGCGCAGTAAAAAAAAAAGCACGGACTTGTCCAGGCCTTACCCTAACCAGTGTGGACCAATGGTGTTTCCTCAGGTAACTATGGCTCATTCCACGTTAAGAAAACAGTATTGCTCTTACGGGCCTACAACGAGTAAACATACCCCCTTTGAGATACCCATAATTCCTCGTGATTAAGGGATATTATTCTGTACTTTGTAATGTACCATGAAAGATAGATAAGAAAGATGAGGCATTTTTGCCCGTCAGATATTAAAATAACTATATAACATTTTATTTTTCGTAAATACATTCGTAGGGAGGAAGTACAATGGCGGGAACAGCCATCGCTTCGTTGTCTTGCTTCATTTGCCTTCTATGTCGCTTTGGTACAAGTACACTTCTCTTTGCAAGCATCTGTGAACCGCGGGCAGCTCACTTCTGTAGTGATGTCACGTACAATGTTTCTTTATTGCATTTGTGTTTTTAAGCTGTAAATCAAAGCGTACTTGTCTTGTATTGAGTGATAGTTATGGAATAAGCCTATGTGTGTGACTTCTTTCTTTAACATGAATACTGTGATCTTTTGTAGAGTCATCTACACTATTCATTTGTTGCGTCTGTTTTCTGGCCTTTATATCAGTGCGAACTTGTCTTGTGGTGAGTGAGTGTTATGTGATTAATTAGCCTACTTGTGTGATTTCTTTCTTTTGACATTAATACCGTGATTTCTTTAGTAGATATGTCGTTTACGGTATTTATTTCTTGCGTGTGTTTTTCAGCCTTTATATCAGTGTAGAGGCCTAATTTTATTCTGTAGAGTGAGTGTTATATGATTAGCCTACGTGTGTGATTTCTTTCTTTTAACTTAAATAGTGATCATTAATAGTGATTTATTTGCGTTATGGGTGAGAACGTCTTATATTGAAGCGGACATGTGGAAATCTGATTTGATCCAGGACGAAATGGAACCCTTCATCATTGCTGTTGGCAGTGAATCTTCGTCTGATTCAGAATGATAAGGGAACTTCAGCCTGCAGTGGCAAGGAAGTAACATTCGGTGAGTACCATAAAGTTGTTGTCTAATGGCAGATAATTTTACTTTGGTTGTATATTGCATAGTATTTGTGTGTGTTCTATTATTTTCGTACTCTACCGAAGTTGTTACTGAAGATTTTAATGCTGTGGTGTGCAGCGATAAGTCATGGCATAACTTATACTGATACATGTGTTTTGATGTGCTTGGTTTTGTTATTTAGCTGTTCTTTCTTAAGCGCATTTTAATTACCGCTGTTTTCTGTAATTTAATTTAATTTTTAATATTGTCTTTTAGTAAGCGATACAACAGCACAATAGTACTCCGCGTTGCCTGGGAATGTTTAATAATAATAATAACAATAATAATAATAATAATAATAATAATAATAATATTAATAATAATAGTTGCTTTACGGCCCATTAACTACTTTTACGGATTTCGGAGACGCCGAGGCGCCGGAATTTAGTCCCGCAGGGGTTCTTTTACGTACCAGTAGATCTACTGACACGATGCTGAAGTATTTGAGCCCCTTCATATACCACCGGACCACCATACCATGAACCTGATAAGTTGGGGTCAGAAGGCCAGCCCCTCAACAGTCTGAGCCACTCAGCTCGTCTGGGGAAATTTATTAAATGCAATTAAATGCATCCTTCGCACTTCGAGCCCATAAACAATATTATTTGTATATTTTCTCCGCCGATTTATCTTACACTTCAATGCTGGTTTTTTTTATGTGCCGTAGTTTAACTCTGATTATGTACAAACCAAAAATAACCCCTGTAAACTCCCCGTCCCCTTTAGTCCATACAAATAATTTGCAGCTTAGTTTATTCCGCTTGTTATATTGAAGTTAAATATTGAATTTCACAGATCTATGTGCCGCCGTTTCCCCGTGATTGTGTTGCGCAGAGCCGTTTGATATGGCAACCCTGTTGTCATAAGAGCAATGCTGTTTTCTTAACGTGGAATGAACCAAAGAGGCCTAAGGCCGCTTTGCGGCTCTAACCTGGGGGCTTACGCTCCCCGACTCACTTTGCTTGTCCTCATATCACTGGTTTTGTCCAGACCCTACACTAACCTATCCAGACCAATGGTCTTGTCCAGCTCCTACCCAAACCAATCCAAACAAATGGTCTTGTCCAGGTCCTACCCTAACCAGTGCAGAAAATGGTAACTAGAGGTCTAAGGCCGCTTATGTGGCCCCCAGGCCCCTTTTGCTTGTCCTCATATCACTGGTTTTGTCCAGACCATACCCTAACCTATCCAGACCAATCGCCTTGTCCAGCTCCTACCCTAACCAATCCAAACTGACGGTCTTGTCCAGGCCCTACCCTAACCAGTGCAGACCAATGGTGCTTTCTCAGATAACTGGAGGCCTAAGGCCACTCAAGCGGCTCTAACCTGGGGGCTTACGCCCCCAGACCCCTTTTGCTTGTCCTCATATCACTGGTTTTGTCCAGACCCTACCCTAACCTATCCAGACCAATCGTCTTGTCCAGCTCCTACCCAAAACAATCCAAACAAATGGTCTTGTCCAGGCCCTACCCCAACCTGTGTAGACCAATGGTAACTAGAGGTCTAAGGCCGCTTAAGTGGCCCCCAGACCCCTTTTGCTTGTCCTCATATCACTGGTTTTGTCCAGACCCTACCCTAACCTATCCAGACCAATGGTCTTGTCCAGCTCCTACCCAAACCAATCCAGACCAATGGTCTTGCCCAGGCCCTACCCTAACCAGTGCAGACCAATGGTGTTTCCTTAGGTAACTAGAGGCTAAAGGCCGCTGGGGCTTACGCCCCCAGACCCCCTTTGCTCACTGATGGTCTAGTTCTAAGTAGAGTGGGTGGTAGCGTTGTGCTTCGCTCGATCACGTCCTCTGCGAGTCATCTACGAGAATTAAACATAGGACAGTCATGCGGTGCGTAGATATTGGCGATGCAAGCGGTAACCATGGTACTAATGTTGCGTGAACACCACTGAAGTACTCCCCGAAGAAAGAAGATGGAAAACCTCACGAAAGTAAGGACCGTAAAGCGGCGGTTATTTACACGGGTATACAACTAGGTTATGGAATAATTACAAGACGGTGAACCAGACGCGGAAGAAATTCAGGTATAACTTCAAGAAAGGTATGATACTATCGCTCATTTAGATGGATTAGTATTTCAACAGATGATAGATGATAATTGTGAGGTTGATCGAATAGCAGATGAGGAAGAATCAACCGGTGAGTATAGACGTAAATTCTTGTGCTGTAGGGCCAAAGCAACATGATTTTTGAATACCATTGTGGCTGTGGCTGTACCTGAAACAAATAAATACAGGCTTCCAAAAATAGAATTGAAGAAGTTTTCTGGGGAAATAATTGACTGGTTATATATATTTTGATATAAGGTTCTACAGCGTACGAATTAGTTACAAGTTTTCCCCGACTGTCGACAATTGTGCAGAACTACCTCACCTGGCTAAGATTAAGATCCCTAGATGTCTGATTGGAAGCCTGCCATCGGTTGAAGATATCTGTGTACATATATTCTGCAATGCTAGTCAAAACGCATATGCCGCAGTTATATTCTTGCGAGTACAGAGGATTGATAACGTGGATCTACGATTTACACAAGCGAAAACACGAGTAGCACCCAAAAAGAGTATCACCATACTGTGTCTGGAATTATTAGCAGCTACTGTAGGTGTTAGACTTGCCACATCAGTGTTACCACCACGAACGTCAAAAGAAATTACTGTTCATTATTGGAGTGACTCATCGACAGTGTTATCTTGGATAAAATTGGACGAACCTTGGGGAACTTTCGTATGGAACAGAGTTCAAGAAATCCGAAAATGATCCAGAATCGAACAGTTGCGACATATTCCTGGAACCATGAATCCAGACGACCTGGCATCAAGAGGATGTGATCCAAAGCATTTACTGTGACAAAGATGGTCGGAGGGACGGAAATGTCTGAAACAATCCCCTACACAATGGCCCTGCTCCGAAGTTACAAGAAGTTTGAAGAAAAAATAAAAAAGTCAACACTATGACCACATTAGAAAATAAGTCGAATACGCATGAGTGGCACCTCGACTATTTCTCGAGTTTTTGAAAAATAGTTCTTATGATGGAGTGTATCTTGAGATTTCCGTACAATTGTGGACAGCAAAAATTGACTAGAAAATATTCAGAACTAACAGTTGAGGAGACGACAAGTGCGGAGAAACTTGTGATAAAGTTCATACAAAAGGAGTGTTTTGTTGATGTAAAGGACGAGAGATTTAGCACACTCTGTGTTTTAACTGATGACGAGGGAGTGATGAGACTGAAAATAAAGATGGTGGTGTTGTGAGACTTGTTCGTCTGAAGACTGCACAAGGAGAACTCGTGAGACCGGTGCAGAGGGTATATCCACTCGATGTGACATCTGCAGAAGACTATGCCTTCAGCATGTCGGGATGATTACGCTTTCCGCTGGCCTATTATCATTCCTGAAAAACATGCTTTAGTTCGTGCTCGCATTAGGGAAAACACAAAGAATTTTGTCATGCTGGAACACAGATTCTACTCAGTGGGTTCCGACAGAAATAATGGATTCTCGGTGGAAGAAGAACGGTGAAAAGTGCAATCGCATCATATGTTGTCTGCCAAAGATACCATGGAAACATCTTGAAGCGGAACAGGCTCATCTACCCGTTGACAGGGTCAGAGAGTCTTCGGTTTTTGAGATATAAGGGGTAGACTTAGCGGGACCCTTGATTTTGAGAGGAGGAGAGAAAGCCTGGGTCTGTTTGTTCACGTGTGCTGTTTTTCGTGCGGTCCATCTGAAGCTTGTGATATCTTTGACTGCCTCAACATTCCTCGAAGCTTTTAGACGCTTTGAATCCCGACATGGAAGGCCAGCAATAGTCTACAGTGACAATGGGACGAATTTTCATGGCGTTTGTTATACCTTGGAGACGATTCAGTGGGATAAAATTGCTGAATATAGTTATGCAAAATGAGATTGAATGGGAATTCAATCCACCCACTGCACCATGGTGGGGAGGTTGGTGGGACAGGGTGATAGGTTTTCTCAAGCAAATGCTTAGGAAAGTTCTAGGAAATTCGTGTGACATTTTTCTCAAGTGTTCTTTTATTTTGAGTTCCAAAAAGACGAACAGGGGAGAGATAATCTTGGTGTTTTGAAATGTGTATAGAAAATTCAACTTTTTTCTCTTTAAATAATGTCATTTAGTATTGATCAAGTGGATAAATTGTAATTGTAATGTGGATAAATGATGCGTTGAATTGTTCCTACAACTCAAGGTGGGAGGATGTTGAGTTGGTAATATATTTAAATTCAATTTAATATGCCAGGATTGGCAGCAGAGAGAGATGTCTGGGTTAGAGAGTAGTGTGTGTATGCATTGAAAGAGAAAATGGATGACGTATGTAAGTACCTGTTTTCTTCTGAATAAATAGTGAAGATATATAATTTCAACGGGATATTGGTCATTTTTATTTAATGAACCTAACAGCTATTGTATATGATGCAAAATGTTCATGATTATCCATGGTCAGTATCAGAGCTACGTAATGCTTTCGTTGTGGCAACTGAGTGGGATGTGTCTACTCAGACAAGCTGAACGCGTCTTCTTAGGGCCCTCGTATACTCCAGAGTTCCTTGGTGACCATCTGCAGACATACCTCAGCACCATGGCATCAGGTGCAACATAGCGCCAGGTTTTCTTTACTGATGACAATTTGACAGCCGATAATCTCCGAAGAAGGGTGTGGAGAGGGAGAGAGAGAGAGAAAAGTAACGCCATACGGGTCCTGTACTCCATCTCAAGGATCCAGCACGGAGGCGGGTCCATCACATTTTGGTCTGGGATTATGTATGGATATCGGACACCGCACATCATTGTTGAGGACACTACAACAGTTGTAAAATACCGGGACAGAATCTTCCTGCCTATTGGTTGGACATACAGGCATCATATCCCCGATAGATTCGGTCTGCAAGACAGCGCGAGCGTGCACCGCTCCCATCTTGTGAACATCTTACTCATGGAGGCCCAAATCAATCGTAAGAAATAACCTGCAGTGTCTGCTGACATGAATGCAATATAATATTGAACCCTTTAACTTATCATTCCATCGCTGGTCGGCCACAGCTGCTGCAGTAGAGCAATATCGAACTCTTAAATCTTGGGGAGTTCAGAAGGGAGCCTAACTACTTGAAATGAGGAGCAAATATGTGCTTACTAACTTTTATTGAATCAATTAACTGCACAAAAAATCATTTATATAAAATCCTTGATCAAGAAAAAAGTAACTATTTTATGTTTCAAACGCAGTCACATTGCATGGCGTTAGTTTAATTGATTACAGTATCGAAGAATTTTCTTCGGGGAAAAGTAGAAGTATGACAGATTAGTGGACGGCGAAACTGAAAAGTGAAAAGACAACCTGAAAATCGGGCACCTATTGATCTAGATGATAACTGATAATTAATCCACACAATCCGTGGAAAATCTGACCTTCAACAAATCGAGTTCCAAATTTACTCTTAATTAAGATTATCCACCAGTCAAATACCCTGTCTAATATGGAAACACCCTCCGAATGGACCATTAATCGAACCAAATTGATCAGTTGCTTTGGATAGGTTGCGAACTATTACTGGAAAGCATGGTGTTCACTACAAGTTAACAGCAGCATTCACAATTGAAAATAAAATTCCACTATGTATTGTCATCTCGTGACACCCTTAAGCTATAAACTAATCCCGATGCTGAAACGTGCATCACCCAAACAGCTGTTCAGAAGGAACCAACAACAACACGATCCGAGAGGACCTTACGTTATGTCGTTCTGAAGGAACAAAACTGCGAAATGCAGGAAACACTTATTTATCACGCATTTAGAAGAAATGCCAAACACTGAAGTTAAATAAAAGTGGTAAATCACTTGAAAAATCTTATTATAAAACCAACTTTCAGGTTATAAATGGTTACGTTACGCTTAATAAAATTAGAAGTCCACATGGTAAAATAAAATACAAGAGTTATTTCCTTTACAACAACGACTATCATTACAGATCCATCTACTTATTGTTTGTCCCAACAAACTAGCTACAAAGTTATTGATCGACCACAATCAACTACGTATAAAAATGAAAGAACGAAACAAATTGAAATATAAAATATATTACCGGCTGACGAATCGAACCCGCATTCGTAACTCAAATCTCACACAAATAAGCTGAGTGTCAACACGCACACTAGCAAAGCAAACGGACGTCAGAACGACAAAACAATTAAGTCCGCAAATAAAATAAAATACTGAAGTTAACCCAAAACACGCGTGGAGAACTGCAGTAATATTCAAATTACCGTTAGCTCAGTACCCAATATTGGACAACCCTCACGTTCATGCCACTAGTAGTTCCATAATCTTAGGTAAACACTTTCCAGCTAGTAAAGGCTTTGCGCAAAACATGGCATCAATATTACTTAGCAACATTCTTCGCATTGCATACACTACTGCAGACACTACCATCGCTCAAGTCACTTCGCAAAAACACCTAATCTAAGATTTGAGTATATACACTCTAAACCTATCGTCGGGCCTACCTAATGGATACACACCCTAACACTAACATCTATGTACATACGCACACCTTCCTAAACCTATCGTTGAGCGTGAACTAGGACGTCTCATCATCAGTATACTCCTAGGATAACATGTGACTTCCTAAATCTATTGCCGAGCGGAAATTGGGTTATCTACGCTTCCTGTAGAATGTCAGGCGAAATCGTAACTTCAAACACACTCTTAGGTATTTTAGCTGTAAACCTTGTCGAAACTAATAGCACAAATTGAAACAAATCTTGCCACAGAATTAACGCAAGTCGGGAAATGCAACTAAGTTCCTATCTTGTTAATAAAACGTGAAATTGGAAATAAATAACGCGTGGTAAGCAATCCATAACTCAAACACGATCTCGACATACAAAATGAAGTTTGGAAAAATAATAATGACTTTCAACACACGTCTAACATTACGTGAATATCGCCAAAACAGTAATCATCACCAGCGCAAAAATCCACACTATAATTCTGGGGTGAGTCCCTCAAATCGCCTACCATCTCACTATTCCAAATATCCATATCCATAAACTATCCAGTGAAGCGAAATTCAATGAGTATACATAGCCAAACTATCGCTTTAAGAACGTTCAATATCTCATCCCACAATGTTTCCGATTTAATGATAAATCATCGTCTCATGATTATGAAATTTACTGAGTGGAAATTTGTCATTACATTCAAATAACACCAACCGTGTATTCAGAATACTCTTCTACCCTTGAGGTCGTATACTATAATATTCATTATGGTGACTTTACATAAACTAGTCACTTGGATTTAACTGCCAAGAGTTACAATCTTCAACAGAAATTGTTTTTCACTGGGGATTTTAACTTGAAATCTTACTGTGCATCACACAATACTCATCTCGACCCAAAATCTACTCGGTCAGCTGTCCCGGATTGTAAGCGGAATATATTACAGCCTGCCTCAGAAATATCACATTTAATATACAGCCTGTCTCAAAAATTCTTCGCCATCAAGAAATATAGCCTGTCACAAAAATTCATCCTCATCGCCTCTCACGGCGGTATTACACATGAAATACAGGCTTCCTCTGCCTTCAACATCATTACCACTCTTATCTCAACATATATAAATTCTTCGCCATCAATCCATTTCTTCTGTTTCAAGACTTTTCAAACCTCAATCCTCTCGTGACAAACAACTTTTATAAAAATCCTTTTTCATTTATTTTTACTACAACTTTCGGACCTCAGGAATACAACAACACACCGTGATTTCCCATATCACCGACATACACGATGTCACAAAATTACCTTCCCATGAATAAATGTAACTTTATCAGACTTCACTGGATTTCGAGACACGCGCAAACCTTACTGAATAAACTGTTAAATATACAGAAAAATTTATCCCGCGGCAAATATTATTATTATTTTTATTATTACGGTATTATTATTATTATTATTATTATTATTATTATTATTATTATTATTATTATTATTATTATTATTTCGAAAAAAATTCTGAACTCATACGATATTCGAAATTAAGACATTCACCACGACTACATGATCGTTATCACCTTCCTAATTTTACTTAATTTGAACAATATCTCAAAGAAATTAACACATTATTTATTTATTTTATACTTTCTCGACGCGAATTTTACAGCCCTGAAGAGTTTCACACGACGACCAGAAATGGAATACCTTCGCCTGATCATTATTAAATAGAAATTCAACACACGCACTGAACATTTATTGGGACAAACAAATTCTAACTACAACATTGATACAAATATATTTACAGACATGCAATCATAGTCGTCATGCTGGATTTCTGGCTGCATTGAGCCAGATGTCCTCGTGCCTAGCCTTCCATGGCTACATTTGACATCTTCTTATATATATATATAAAACTTAAGCTAAAAATTTTACACTCGGTGTCGATTAACACCGCAAATACCGCACTTTCTTGGCGTTTAACCTGCGACAAGCACGCGCCTCAAATGGCGACTGCCACAGTTTTCCCAGGGCTCTGCTTCCGTTCAAGCTACTACTAGCCAGGTGTTCCAAACAGATAAGACAATCAGACCTCACTGGTAACTTCCAGACTTCCCTTTTACAAATATTAAACACACATACACTTGTAATACGGAGAGAAACTCAGCTACGTATTTTAACCAAATATTTAAACCTTCACAGTTTTCATCGGCGGCAGTTCAGGAAAATTTCTATCACCTTCCATTTAATATTCAATCTGAACCATTGCCACGAAAATATAACAGAGTACTTTGAGAACAAAACCCCGTACTTTCTTGCAGACAAGTGACGTGGGCTTCGCCGTTCAGACCATCAGACCGAATGCGTAAAATAGGCTGAGGGGGTTTCTTTTATACCCTCTGGGAGGGACGCCACCCTCTACACGAGGCTTGGTTATGTAATCTGCTAATTCCACATCCACTGGACCAATTTTCTTGAAATGTATTCCATTACTTCGGACAGACTTACGATTCCTTACGGTGTTAATTTCATATTTTTCCCATACTTGCAACGGGCGAAATGAATTATTTCTGCCCTGGCGTTTCGCGGGTTTTTCGTCATCCATTGGCCTTGGCACGTGTCGCTAATTCGGGAGCAAGACGCAAACTTTTCTCCAGGCTTAACTGCATTTACATTTACCCTGGGGATTCTATTTTCACATATGGTTTATAAATAATGTAGATCCTTTATTCCTGGATTTACCAAAACCTCTCGTTATGTAGGATTTCTCGAAATTGACAAGTTATCCATTACTCGAGGTACACCGAAGTATCCCGGCATTTCACGAGCTCGTGGCTCGCTCGTCACGGAGAGTTCGTTCCCACGAGACAGCGAGGCTCTTGAAATAAAAACACGGCTACTCTCAAAAAGTTTGCAGCTGAAATAAATATTTGGAATTATTAATTTTTTTCTTCGTAGATTTATGGGTTCAATACGTCTGGTACTAGCTGAATCAGGAAGCATCAATATGCAGGAACCTACCTCTCATCCTAGACGACCTCCACAGGGGTGCTATCGAAGTGTGGAACGAAATAGAGCAGGACATGTTCAACTGCCTGGTGGACAGCATGCAATGAAAGATCAGAGCATGCATTAAAGGACAGAGTGACGTAACGCAATACTGAGATCCATACTGTGATTTCCAGGTTCGATAGACTGATACTCTAACAAAAATGCGTCGATTTTTCCGTAGGCTTGAAAGTTAAATATATTATTCAAAGTAGTCATGTTATTAATTACGGAAAATGTGCATGTTTCTTCCATAATTTCTCAGGAATCTAGATGGTAAAAAACTTGTTTGAGGTGTACATTTTGTTGATGGAGTACACTTTTTTGTTAATTTGAATCCTAAACCAATTTAGCAAGTATCAACGACTGTCGATGAAACTAAGCATTAGAGTTACATATTGTTACGGATAAAACACTGACTGTTTATTGGACTAATTTAAATTAGGATGACCCAGACAACACGCACGCACGCAGACACAATTATACGTGGCAATGAATGAACTAATTAGTGCCTATTTACAAAGAGTCTAGCCCTCACTTCCGATCTCCAGCTTGGTGGTATTTACCTGGAACAGGCGACCTTTCCGTAATCTTGATTGACAGCTCTCACCTTTCACTCGGCACGCATCACCGTCACTTTACATAGCAGATACATGCAGAGAGGTTCGAACCCAATTCTGTGACTACCACGGAGCACGACCACTGCTCGTCTTCAGACGATGGCGATAACACACACAACCAATTCACGTGGCCGATCCACACACTGAACTGCTCAACACGTATCACTTGACAATAAAATAGCATCAACTCAGCTACTCTCCAACAATACTACGGTACACTCATCAAGAAGAAGAAGAAGAAGAAGAAGAAGAAGAAGAACAACAACTGCTGCAACAGTTCACCACGAGGATTCTCTCAACACTCACTCTCTGTTTCAACAACACTACACTGACGACCTGTTCGCGGCGAGCCTGTTTTAATTTACCTGGTGATGAAGAGATGCGTTCGGAGTAGGAACCTTCTAGTTTTACCTTCCAGAAAGTTTACGGAGTCACTAGACGAAAAGCACAATTGAAGGGGAGGCCGCCGCATGCCCTCAGGCCGGCTGGGAGGTCTCCGGTCTAACTGACTCATTTCTTGCGGAAAATACCGAAGGGGGCTACGACAGGTTTGATTGTCGCATGAGCACATGATCATGTGTTACATAATTCGTATTTTATGTGTGAGTCTCTTGCTGTACTAAATAAAACATTGACGTGAGTGCTTTACCTAATGTTTGTTACTCCTTCCACCATAGCCCGTTAATGAATGTAACTGTGCTATAAATAAATAAATAAATAAATAAATAAATAAATAAATAAATAAATAAATAAATAAATAAATAAATAAATAAATAAATACATAAATAAATAAATAAATAAATAAATTCATTCAATTTCGCCCATAAACCCCGCCGCCCCAAATGCGTATATGGAATAAAACGCACGGATGTGTCTCAACACACACTACTCCCTCTATTTCCTAATCCTTTTCCATTGTCACCTCACGGGCTGCATTTGAAGTCTGTCTAAGCTAATGGTATGACGAAAACTTACGTGGCTAGCTCACTACTGATGTTGAGGTCAAAGTGGTGGATGTTGAGTGGGTCCAGCACAGGCAATTGGAGCTCCGGGATGCCTTTTGACATCGATTCTCGTAGTCTCTCTAGGGCCTTGGCAATAGTGTCGTCCACGTCATCAGGCCTATGTTGCAATTGTCCTGCCCGTATTGTATAGGCTGCAACAGTAATAATAATAATAATAATAATAATAATAATAATAATAATAATAATAATAATAATAATAATAATAGTAACTGACCCAACAGAGTGCCTATACGCTCAGAATGCTTATGATTAAGAACCAGAAATTACATCAATGAAATCGAAAAGAAAGAAAGAAAGAAAGAAAGAAAGAAAGAAAGAAAGAAAGAAAGAAAGAAAGAAAGAAAGAAAGAACAATCTTAAGAAAAATCCTCGGGTCCAGGAAACATGCGGCATGATATCAGACGTCATACGAAAACAGATTGATTTCTTGGGACACAATTCAAGGATCAACGGCGTCAGGCTCTCTAAAATGTTTAACTATTTTAACAAGTCCAATAGAATAGACTACTCATATGAAAAATGGTTATTTATGAGCAAGAAGGACCTGTAAGAAATGAACATAATGAAAAAGCATCCACGACGAAACTACATTCAGAAACAATTATACTGACATTTGAAGGGTCCCAGGAATCAGAAACAGTGACCAAGAAGAAACAACATTGGGCGGATGAAATGAAAGAACCTGCAAGCAAGACGATGGAAAAAAAATAAAAAAAAAATAAAAATAAAAATAAAAAAGTAATAATAAATAAATAAATAAATAAATAAATAAATAAATAAATAAATAAATAAATAAATAAATAAATAAAACTGACGCAAAGGAAAATTGATATAATAAACTTACTGTGTTTACGTGGTCCATATTTGACCGATATCGATTCAAAATAATTATAATAATCATGATAATAATAATAATAATAGTAGTAATATAAATACCTACTGGGCGAGTTGGCCGTGCGCGTAGAGGCGCGCGACTGTGAGCTTGCATCCGGGAGATAGTAGGTTCGAATCCCACTATCGGCAGCCCTGAAAATGGTTTTCCGTGGTTTCCCATTTTCACACCAGGCAAATGCTGGGGCTGTACCTTAATTAAGGCCACGGCCGCTTCCTTCCAACTCCTAGGCCTTTCCTATCCCATCGTCGCCATAAGACCTATCTGTGTCGGTGCGACGTAAAGCCCCTAGCAAAAAAAAAAATATATATATAAATACTGGGCCAGGCCGCTATCTTCCTAATCCTATCACTTTGCTATACGTGCGTTGCCGAAAACCTTCGATGTGTTAATGCGATGTTAAAACACTAGCAATAATAATAATAATAATAATAATAATAATAATAATAATAATAATAATAATAATAATAATAATAATAATAATAATAATAATAATAATAATACCTGGGCAACGAAGGAAATTTCAAAGGAGTGGAAATACGCGCCCATTTATCCCTTTCAGAAGGATATCCGTAAATACAGAGGCATTTCTCTCCTCCCCATTACGTACTAGGTATTGGTGAAGGCACTGCAGCATAGAGTAGAAGCTGGTTCGAACCCCACTGTCGGCAGCCCTGAAGATTGTTTTCCGTGGTTTCCCATTTTCACACCTGGCAAATGCTGGACCTGTACCTCAATTAAGGCCACGGCTGCTTCTTCGCGGTCCTAGTCCTTTCCTGTTCCATCGTCGCCATAAGACCTATCTGTGTCGGTGCGACGTAAAGCCAATAGAAAAGAAAAGGAGTTGTAGCTCACCTGGATAAACAGTCGAGAGAGTACCAGTATCCTCTAATCATTGATCAGAATTACCTTCTGGCTCTTCGTGAATTAAACAAAAAGGGCTTACGATTCAGTAGGCTGGGGTACGCTCATCATCATCTTCAAAGAATTTGGAATCGACGATAGATCCCTGGCATTGATTCAGCAAACACTCATAGCTACATACTCTCAAGTGATGTTCATGTATGAGCTCTCAGAAATATTTGAAATTCAAACATGTCTGAGACAGGGTGATAATCTCTCCCCGCGCCTGTTCAATTGTGTTCTGGACAATGTCGCCAGAGAATGTTGGAAAACATTAACGAAGAACAACATCCAGCACAGAGTCAGAATTGGCTCGAAGAACACTGGTACTGTACAGAGATGAGAAGAATGCAAGAATGAGGAATGTGGCATGCAAGCACGAACTTCCTGTTCTGCCCAGACAGATCCGCTCTTATCTGCTCGTATCTGCTACACGAAAACATTGACTGACACTTTGCAGTTTGCTGGATTACAACTGACAAGAGCGAAGAACTGCCAGTAGAGGATAATGTAAAGTCTCCTGGATAGTAGCGGAGTTGCTATGGTAACCATTGCGTCACTGGCTCTGCTGGTGAAAACACCTTCGTCCCGTGCCTCACCGGGCATGTGCATTCTTCTGATCTCCCAACAGTAGTACGTTTGATTGCCTGGCCTTTGCTGACGAAGTCGTGCTTCTTGCACATAACCCAAAAAACGGCAATAAATTAGATCGAAATACTGCAACAAATAGGTGCAAAAACCGGACTAACAAGGAAGGGTACCCAACTTCTGTCGCACACATTTTAAATCTATATAGTGTGTTGAATAGACAATATCTAAATATGCATACCATGCGAATTACAGCTGTTATGGGCAAGAAACATAGGAGCTACGAGCTGCCAAATATAGACTATGAGTACACATAAAGACAGGAATCCTCGTGCAGATTAGTCCAAGCGCGGCTGAATATCGTAGATGGGCGAGAAAATTCATTCAATAACGTTTAAATACTGGAAATAAAATACATTACGCACCCATGGCAGTTCAAGTGCAATAGACATGGAAGTCGATAATTAATCCGTGGTCTAGACATAAACATCTTTCACAGTGAGCACATCGAATTAAGGCAAGCTGAACACATTAATCTTTGAAACATTCTTCTTCAAAACCAATCTCGAAAAAGTGTTCGGATGGTGTCTGAAATGACCCTGGATATTTTTGTTCATCGGTGTAACTACATTTGAAGAAAGCAAATCGCATCAGTTATTTTCATGTATTTGCCGAATATTGGAAGTGCACAAACGATTGAATGCGAGGGCATTGTTCTCTTTCCCACACTTTAACTGTGGACGATAACACTATCGTATCTGCGATGGACCCAACGAGCTAGAATAACATAGAGGGGCTGTATGCCTGACATCAGCGCTCCCTGCGGAAGCAAGTTGATAAAGGGCAGCCATGTTAACGGTTGTCAAAACAAAGCGCGTTGGAGCGAGAACATGTGTTGAGATGACAGGGAAATTGTGCATGGCAATTTAATTTCGTAAGTTTTCGTAAGTTTTGAAGAGGTGAAAAGATAAATTCTCGCTTTCAAGAATGCTAGCCGTATGCTCAGTGTACGGTTGTACTAATCGGAGTAATAAAACCAAGGATATATCGTATTTTAAATAAGTATTACTGAATGATAGGCGAGATCACTTTTTGTAATTTCTGTTTGTAATGAAATCCATTTTAATGCTTACACAGCGGAAGTACTGATAGCCACGGTAATTATTTATCGGATTATAATTCAGATTTCCTTTAAAGAACAAGGGATTGACGGAACAATAGGTTGTGAGGACGAAAAGATAAAAATGGTATTCCAACAAATACAGTCGCTTACGCTCTGTACATTTCGAAGATGACCTGTATGAAACAAATGACCAACGGCGGTTACTGGCAAATGCCGTTCTAACCCTATTCAGTTTTCCTTGACATTTACAAACAAAGAAAATGGAGCGCCCACCGCCAAGGAAACGTAACCGCGAAAAGTCACCTATTTCGGTCAAACGTACACCAAGCATGGTAAATACAGCATTTTACTGATATTTGTGAAATTTATGCAGCCTTTATTGGAGATGTCAGTTGCATTGGTATTTAAAACTAGGCTACACTTCATAATGGACAACTTTCAATGTTAGCTTTCAGCTAGTAACCCCAGTATGATATGGTAATCGGAAAAAATGATATGCCCTCTATATTGTAATAAATAATTACAAGAAAAAATTATAGTGGTACAGTACTCATGGACTGCCTCTGTGGTGTAGTGATTACCGTGAGTATAACTGCCTACCCCGGAGGCCTGGGTTCGATTCCCCGCTCTGGCACGAAATTTGAAAAGTGGTACGAAGGCTGGAACGGACTCCACTCAGCTTCGGGAGGTCAACTGAGTAGAGACGGGTTCGACTCCCACCTCAGCCGTCCTCGAAATGGTTTTCCGTGGTTTACCACTTCTCCTCCAGGCAAATGCCGGGATGGTACCTAACGTAAGCCCACGGCTCTTCCTTGTCTGTCGCTTCCAAACTTCCCATCTCTCCACAAGGCCCCTGTTCACCATAGCAAGGGCGGCCGGTTGGACGAGTTAGTGATCGTGCCCCCTGTTGTATCTCCCGACCCAAAATCCCACGCTCCAGAGCACTGTAGAAGTGGGATCCCTCGCTGAGTCCGAGGGAAAACCAACCCTGGAGGGTAAACAGATTAAGAAATAAATAAATAAATAAATAAATAAAGACAGTACTCATGGGGAAGTAATACCTTTTAAAATATGATCAGAATGAGGTTGTAAACTATTGTAGGTACCTTTCATTTTAAGGATTTCTGAAATAAATATTTATGTCCACGGTTTTTATTGTAATTTACGCTTAACCACAACAACCAAGCAGGGTAACGCTCTTGTTCCGATTTCGAGGCCTATTCGTATGTCAAATTGCAACGATTTCGAACTACCTACAAACAGCTGATCGTGATGTTGGCCTCGTGCCGCAATGTGATAAAGTGGTGGTATTCGCAGTCTATGATTTTTAATGCTTTAAAGCTTTCGGCTAACGCTCTTTAATTCAGCCCAAGTTATTCTAAGTGCGTATTTTCTACACTTTTCTCCATTCAAGAGCCATGCTCCCTTGCTTGTGTGACCACAGGAAACATGGCGGACGTTCGTTCTATTAGCTTCACCCAGGCAGCGCTTCCGCCTCTCTATGTTATTCTAGCTCGTTGGATGGACCATACCATACTTCTGAATGGACGGGAAAAGAAAGCGCCCGCTGGTTGTACCAATCCAGTACATTTTGCAGGAATCAGCTTCTTGTGAAATTCAACATCTTTTGGAATTGTCTTATTGTATAGAGGACCATATTTATTTGCTGACCAAGAATCAACCAAAAGAATAATTCAATCTATTCCGGCCTTAACACCTGCTCCATGAACTTTCAAATTCCGTTTTACCATGTTTGGTGATCTGCTAGCATATGCTTTCGCACTGGGTAATTCAAGTTTCACGCTTGCTGGTATCCCACTGGGTTCCGAGACAAGAACATACGTGTGTGTGCCTTCCATTACAATAACAGGCATTATAATGTATGAAAGGGTGATTGCTGCAGCTGAACCCACGGTACCATAAATCGTCCTTGCTCCCTTAACGGCAAGAGTTCTCCCAGAATATCTCTCTTTACGTTAATTATCTGCTCTGGTGTAAAATTATACTCTTCATTGAAACGGCTTACTTCCGTAACAAACTCATCAGTTTTCTCCTCTATATCAGTAGCTTCACCAACAAATTTGCTGCCAACTTTTGCGTGATCTTGCGAGAAACAATCTTGTTCTTTCTCTTGAACCGCTGCAGCCATTATTTGGAAGCTTTGAATGTTAAGGTGTTATTTGGACCACCTTGTGCCTTTAAACGACGTCACCCAGATTCGTAGCGTTTGATGGTATATAAACTGAGTGGCCGAAAGTCACGGGAAGGGGTGTCCCATGAGAAAACTTGTCGTGTATAACCCCTGAGTGTTGCGGCTAGCTGCGGCGTAGCTGAGTAGTCTGTCACTGACACCCGTGTCGTGAAAATGGCAACACGTCGCGAACCATACTAGGCCCTAGACGGCCTACTGCGAGTCAGATCACCGCCCAGTTGAATGCTGGGAGTCAGAAACCCATTCCTACCGGGACTGTAATGAGGCAACTGCACAGCAAAGGCTTCACCAGCCGATGACCAACTCGTGTCCCTTTGCTGACACCTCGACACAGAGCTCAGCGACGTGCATGGGCCCGCGAACATCGGCAATGGACCATAGAACAATTGCGGCTTGGTGTGTGGTATGGTCCAATGAATCCCAGTTCCAGTTGTATCGAGCTGATGGACGCGTGAGTGTGTGGCGTATGCCCCGTGAAGCTAGAGTATGTATCCTGCGTATCAACAAGGTTGTGTCCGGGCAGGAGTTCTGAACCGGGTGGCATTCTCATGGTCGCAATTATGCCCCATTGTCCGGCTGCAGGGAGCACTGACAGGTGCATGTTATGTGGACATTTTTTCTGGCACGCAGGGGGTTGGAGAAGTACTCCAGTGAAATTACGACCATGGATTGGTCCTCGAGATCCCCGATATTAATCCATTAGAGCATTTATGGAATGTTGTCGATGCTAGTATACGCTCCATGAACCCCGAACCAACTACACAAGACCAATTGTGGGTAGCAGTGCAAGATACGTGGGTCCTGATCCTTCAGAACGATTCTAACACCTTGTACAGTGGATACCTCACCGTATTGCTGCCGTTTTGATGGCTAGTGGAAGAGCAACTCCTTATTAACACCACATTCAGTGTCTTCCCATGACTTTTGGCTACTTAGTGTAATTCCATGTTGTTTTCGCATTGCAATGAATTGATCACTTACCTCGTTATTTATTCTTGCTTGTAGCACCTTCCTTTTCCTGCCATGTTCCAGCGTCTTTTCGAAGTTTTGGCAAAACTGTGTTGTTTTTTATTTGTCTTTTTTGTGCCATTACGGTAGTGAATTTGACTCTAGGGAATATGTATAGGACTACTCCAGGAGGGAACCATTGTGGACGATCATTTCCTCTTCCCTGCTTCGTCCAGATTTTGTAAGCATCAGCCAAGTAACCTTCAGGAAATTTTGTTTTAATCTTCTTTTGTGGTGATGTATAATACGAGGAACCACTGCTCTCGTCACTGCCACATAATGCTGGACCGCTTTCTGAAGTCGTATCATTTATCGCTGGATTATCCCTAAAATCACTTTCATTATCATCTTCATCGGTGACTTCTTTATCTGCCATAAGAGTTCAATACTCTTCAACAAAATCGTCTTCATCAAGTGTCTGTTTTCTAATCTGTTAGAAGACTATGCGATCTACCGTAGTTGGGTTTTCATCCGAAATGCCGAAGAAATCCACTAACAACTTAACGATCACAGCTGGTTTCATTTTGTAACAGCCTATGCATACACCAGGTCACATCCACCTCTAGTACGTAACTAGCAGACCGGTTTCGCGTCTACTCCTTTCTTTGCGCTCCATACTTCCTTTCCCATCCTTGCACTTCCAGCGGTCCATAGCACGTCAAATCGCACCAAACGTCGTTTCCGATGTCCTGAAACATAAGTAAACTGGTCTCGTTCAAAACTCAGCGATAACAGTTGGGTTCCCTTCCTTGCAAGTATCTCCTTCGAAAAGACAGTGTATATGGAATGAGAGAAGACGGAAAGCCCGCTGGATGGTAACAACGTTCGGAGAAGTGAGGAAAAGTAAAAAATTGAAATACCTAAGTGAGATCCTTACTCCCAGTGATAATGAGAAGCCAACACTAAGATCACGAGCGGGGAAAATGGAAAAGGCATTAAAACTGTGCCATGATATCTACAAATCCAGATCCATCTTCTTCAAGGTAAATGTGAAACACTACTCTGGAGTAGCCAAAACTAGAGTGTCTGTGCGCCTCTGAGACCAAAGTCAAAATAATTGATGTTATTGCTTTTATGTCCCACTAACTACTTTTACGGTTTTCGGAGATGCCGAGGTGCCGGAATGTTGTTCAACAGGAGTTATTTAATGTGCCACTAAATCTACTGACACGAGGCTGACGTATTTGAGCACCTTCAAATACCACTGGACTGTGCCAGGTTCGAGCCTGCCAAGTTAGGTTCAGAAGGCCAGCGCTCTGCCGTCTGAGCTACTCAGTCCAGGCCAAGTCAAAATAGATTCCCTGACAGAGGGAAAGGTAAGGAAAGAAAAGGAAGTTCCTCGGAATGATATCAGTACCCATGAGAGCGTTAGAAGGGTTTACATCCCATCTAAGGTCCAACAAGGAGTTGCATTCGAACATAGAAATTAATAATAATAATAATAATAATAATAATAATAATAATAATAATAATAATAATAATAAAGAAATGGTAGGGCCCTAGCTGCTACATGCGGGCATTTAAGTTTGACGCCATCTGGCTGTCTAGTCGTCAATTTCGACGTTCCGTTTTACTGTAGGTCTACTAGATGGCAGAGCACCGAATCTCTATTGGGCGTCTATGGCTAAGTTTTGATTAATTTTGTTGGGTGAACATCAAATGTGTCACCAGATACCATTTACATGCCGACATAGTACGGTATCAAGTGTCGAATGGACTTTTTTTCCCGCCCTTCAAAAATCCGACAATCTCTGCCGTGTTTGAACCCGTTATCTCGGGATTCAGAGGCTGATACTTTACCACTGATCCACAGGAAAAATAAATCCATCACATTACAAAATAGGAGGTTGATTAGTTCTACCATACCTCCTTTTTTTATCCTTAAGTGATTAACGATTTTACACCTTGTCTAAGGGTCCGGATGCAACTGAAAATATTCGCCAAGTGTCCTCGATTTTCTTTGTGAAACTGTTCTTAAAACTCTATTTATATATTTTGTAGCAATTTCTAAACTGCGTGTGTTTCTAAGTGAATGTTTGGACTTCGTTCTACAGCACTAGCATGTCATATATGGATCTTTGGCTAGAAAACTGTTCCTCTCATTACCAATTCAACTAGATATATTGCCAAGGAACAGTTTATTGTGGTCGGAGGTTGAAACTTCAGCCAATAACATCATTTCATACGTTAATTTAAAGACTGAAGTAGATTTGTTGTCGATGGACGATATTCAATAAATAAGTAATTAAAACTATAACAAATTGGATGAATTGAAGCTCACAGAAATGGGTTAGAACTTTCAGTTTCTCCAAAACTGTGATGTTAACATTTTAATCTGCTCAAACTTAAGGAATACATACTATGTTTGCCTGGAACATCAGCATGTATAAAAATAAAGCAGAAAGCCAGCAAGCATGGTGACGGAAAGGGTAACATTTATGGTACAGCTGCAGTGACGTATGAAACTAATGGAAAGTATTGAAAAGATTTCATACGAGAAGCTGCATCCTCAGAAAATACATAAATGGTACTTGACGGAAGTTATAGCGGGCTATCCTCACGTAATGTCTAGCGAGTCACATTTCTTAGGTGAGGTTTTTTTTACTAAAATGCCAAAGTTGTCTTCGATTTTGCTTTCAGCAATATTGTGGCTCTAAGGTTCATCTTTTACGGCATTTGAAGAGAATGAACTCAGGAAGATTGGCATATAAGATACTTGAGTTTCAGGAGAATTGGAAAACCCATCCTCCCTGACTGAGAGAGGTGCGCAAAGACCTACAGGAAGGAAGCATAAAGTCAGCTGAAATTCACGTGAGAAAACATTTTAGAAATAAAGTTGCGGACCTGCTAAACTACGGATCAGATCAGTGGGAGAACAACAGAGGAGGTGCAAGAGGTTGAAAAACCTCCGGCGGGAATGTAAAGAAAAGAGTGTAAGCGTAAGGTCGAGGAAAGGCAGGTATCGTGCGTACTCGTAGCCATAATTGGCTGTATAACGTTAATAATAATAATAATAATAATAATAATAATAATAATAATAATAATTTTACGGACAGGGTGAGTAGTTAGAAGGCAGAAGAGCTGGCCATTTGAGGCCAAGTTGGCGCATTCGATCCCGGCTCAGTCCTATCACAGAACAGGAAGCATACAGAAAGGAAACTTCGGTCCAATGCGTGCACCAAATTCTAACGCGCATGACCAGTGTCAGCCATATTGGAACAGAGTAAAGAGCTGTCATGTTTAGCTTCGAGTAAACGCTTGTTTTATATCTTGTGAGCTTTGATTTGACAATATTAAACAGCTGTAATATGTTTATTCAAGTGAATATTTATTTTATAAGTTTTGAATATTACATTTGTACATGTTTGTAATTTTGCATGTTTGAAAATGAGCGCTTGTAAGAATAAATGCAGTCGATGGTGCTCAGTGCCTCGCCTAATTGTAAACACTAATCCTACACAAACAGAGACAAGTTTTTCCATCTTCTGAAAAGACTAGCAACGGCAAGTAAAATTATTAATTAATACATTAGTAAGAGCAGAATATTCAGGATAAAAAAATCGTACAGTTCAAATTAGCTATAAAAGCAAAGTCTGCATAGAGACCGTGAAGGCCCTTGGAGGGGTGAAAAGTAAGGGCTTCCACTATCCGTGGTTAGCTCTACGCCCGGCCGCCTTTGCCCCCAGGAATTACCCTGGTTCTCAGGAACCTCAGAGCCATGTGCAGCTCCGGAAGTGGAAATCTCGTTTCTTAAATGTGTGACCTCATGACGGGCAATCGAATATACGTCCCGAGTTAACCGAGCACCCCTTTACTACCTCAGCCAGGCAGCCCTTAAATTAGCTATGGGTAGGCTTAATTAAAAATCGCGAATCCTACACTTTTCCAGTGAAAAACTGCGCTATATATAGCGTACACTTTGAATATTTTTTCATATTTTCTGCTGTTCCAAACATTATTCAGCACAACAAATCCACCAAAATGAATATTATAAAAGTAAGAAAATAAAGCATTCACAGAGGGAAACAGTGAACCTTATCAAGTGGCTAAAATTGACGAACAGGTTATTATTATTATTATTATTATTATTATTATTATTATTATTATTATTATTATTATTATTATTATTATTATTATTATTATTATTATTATTATTATTATTATTATTATTGTACCGGGCGGTACACCTCCACGCCGCTAATTTAAAATGTGCGCCAGTTGAAACTCCTCTGCTGGAGGAAGTCTGAACTTTATTGACGGTATTAATTTTCTACTTTCACTGAAGATGTCACTACGTGGAAAATTTGGAGTTTTTGAACTGTGTCATTTTTGATGTGTTTTTGTTTTGCTTGAAGTAAGAAGTGTGAACTTTCTCTTCTAGAGGACACTACTGAAGAACTACAATAGTGCACCCTAGTGCGAAGAAAAATAACTGTTCTTTGGAGAAAATTTTATTTCAAAAGTTTGTTCTTTGTTAAATTTCTTTCTGTTATTGTTTAAGTTGGCTGTATACCCCTCTCTTTCCCCTGGTTTTGCATTTAACCAATCCCGAATTTCCGTTATTAATTTCTGACCAATCATAGGTATCTTCCCCCAACTTGAATATGTTGCTGTATCCTACCCAATAAAAAGTTTGTGGGAGGGTGTTTTCATTCCCCTAACACCTAGAACCTTCCGCGAGAGTATATAAACTGCTGATTTTAGGGTCTCTGCGCCACTTCTGTTCCATCTTTCTGTGTGTAAAGTACCTAGCAGGGGGCGGGAAGCGCCTCTTTCTTCGGCAGCGGTCAACAACAAGGTAATGGCCAATTAATAACTTCTTTCTTTGCTAGATCAGCAGTTTAACTCTCGGGGCGGGTCCGAAGTTTTTCCATTATGTAACCTTCCGTAAAATGTAAAGAAACTGGTATCTATCCTATCTTTTAATCATATTGTTTTAAGGTGAACTTATTTTCTCAACCTATTCTTCGTTAACGTAAAACAAGTTGTTCTTTTCTGAAGTCACCTCTGTAGTATGGGATTAGCCCTTGCATTAGTGGCCTAGAGCCGGATTAAGTTTTAAAAACAAGTGTATTAGGAGTGCAGATCGCCTCCTCTCAAATTGTTATTTTAGAGGTCATGTAATTACCCCTTTTCATTTAATAGACCTCAGTAGGTTGGGTATTTTACCCCTGTGTCTATGTCCAGTGAGGACAACTTGAAGGTGGAGTTCGGTGTGGCCTTTGAGAGGCTTAAAGTTGAGAGCGAGTGGCTCTTTTGTAAATCGAGTGTTGTATGCCTCGTGGAGGCTTTTCAGTGTAATTTGGAGCTAGGGCTCCTAGGCATGAATGGGGTTTTCTGCCCCTCTGTTGGAACTTGTGTTTGGGGTAAAACTGAGCTGATTGCCCAAGCATTGTGTTTTCAGGGCTCGAAGCCCAAATCCTGTAAATATTGTAACTACCCTTTGACTTGCTACTTTGTACCTGCCATGCTTGTTATTTCTTTGTTTTCGAAAAGAAAATATAACCTTGTTAAATTTTAAATTAATTTTACTTTAGTAGTTTGAGACCCGTTCACACCCGCACCTTCTTTCACGCATAACTACCACAAAAACACGGTAACAAGTGGTAGCAGAGCATGGTTGAATGGGTCTCAATTTAGCCCCTTTTGACGGCTAAACATTGTTTTGTTCCGAACTCTAACAATTTTCTCAGTTGCTGGAATTTTTTTTTGAGTTTTTCAAAATTGTTCTGTCATCATGCCCGGACCTCGCGATGTTCTCCATCTTAACTATTTGCGCAAGGAGGAGTTGATCTATGAGTTAACTATCAGAAATGTACAATCTGGAGGCACGGTTGCAGTAGACACAAACAAGCTTAGAGAGTCCCTAGATTTGCCCATTTCAATCCCCAATTTGGGAGAGAAAGAAATTGACGACTCTCTTTCCACGATCACGGAGAATATTACTGGGCTAGCTTCTGTAGTTAGTTTTTTGATGAAAATGATCCTTCTCCCAATCAAATTAAGCGTGTGCAAGCTAGGCTGTTTCATTTTTCAAATAGAGTTAACGATCTGTTGTCTCTAAAGTTGAATGACGTTCAGAAGAAGGAAGCTAGTACGCTGCTTGAAAATATGTCTGAATTATCTAGCAAGGTCACTCAATTGTTAACTGGGGAAGTTCCTCCCAAAAGCGACCTACCCACCACAGTGAATGCAGGTAGTGAGGAAGCGCCTCCCAAGGGAGAAGTCAATAGGATAACCGTTGCTGCTCAAACTATCCCTGCCCCATTGGACAACGAATCTGAACGCCGTGCATCGTTGAGTAACATCCGTTCGGAATTAACTTCCTTGCCATTGAAACCTTTGCCTACTATGTCACCCGGGTTCAGTAGCTTGCCTCATCCATTGGCAATGTTGCTCAGAGGTATCTCTAAATTTTCCGTTAACACCACCAGTGACGTAATTTCATTTTTAAGATTTCTAGTTGAATTTCAGGATCATGCCCTTGTGTTTTCTCTTTCTCCATGTCAAATTTTGCAAATTATCTATCCTTATGCAATTGGTATTCTCTCTGACAAAATAGTAAGAGCCATAGCCGAACAGTCATCTATTGAAGATTTTCATGCAATTTGCTTGCAAATTTTATTCCCGCCCGCGCGAGGTCATCTCTGATTCAGAAGTACTATTATCGTGTACAGCGTTTGGATGAAAACCTGGCTGACTTCATCCAAGATATTAAATTCTATACTAGGGTGTTTGCTCTTCACTTTCCGGAGGATCAGATTGTACAGGCTATTGTAGAGGGAATTTCACCTCCCTATAGGTCATATTTGTGTTTCGCGGCGTGCCCGCAAACTTTCTCTGAACTTGTAGCATTGGCCGTCTCAGCAGAAGGAGTTAGATATGCCGATTCTTTGCGTGTAGCGAAAGAACCCCCGCCTTCCTTTAGTAATACTCGGCCTCCACCTCGCCGATCAGTCACCCCTCGTAAATGTTATGCTTGTGGGTCGCCTGACCACCTGCGCAATAAGTGTCCACTGATCAAGTCGAGTGGGACAAGGAATGGGGCTGGTTCATCACAAGGCTGTTTTAAATGTGGGGCTTTCTCACATATCGCCAAGAATTGCCCAAACTCAAATAGCACCCCCTCCTGCTCAACTTCTGGTGCAAATTCCACCTATGCCAATAATAAAAAGTGACTAGTGGCTTCGGCTGAGTCGACTAATCCATCTTCCCGGGACTCAGCCCCTGGTAAACAGGTTGTAAATTCAGGGAACGAGCAGTCTTCAAATTCATCTTTTGAATGCCCTAAAGAATGTCTTAGGATTGCGGCGGATACCCCCGCACCTATTCCTTTTCTTAAGATTGAGTTAAATAACGAGCCTATAACCGCTCTATTAGATTCAGGTAGTGTTTGTTCAATTATTTCGGACCAATGGTATTCAAAATTTAAGTCTGTTTGTAAACTACCTGACTACGTCTCCTCTCCTGTTCAATATGTTTCGGCTAATTCATCCCCATTAGAAATTCTAGGTTCCTTACTGGTCAAAATTCGTATTTTTAAATTTACATGGAAAACCAAACTGTTTGTGGCTAAGCACTTGTCTTGCCCCATCATACTGGGAGCGGACTTTATTTCTCACACTGGTCTTGTGCTCGATCTTCAGAGTCAGTCGTGCACATTCAAATTTGCGTCCAAATGTAAAATTCCCTTGTTAAAGTGTAATTCTGTGTCATGTTCATCTATTTCGCCTACCCAGGATGAGATGTTGTTAGACCTTAGACTTCTACCTGAGGAGCAGGCTGATAGTATTCGTAAATTATGTCAGTCATTTCCAGAGGTGTTTTCTGATACTATTGGTGTTACTGACCTTATTGAATACAAAATTGAGGTCACGGATTCGATTCCTGTCCGTTTTCCACCATATAGGCTATCTCCACCTAAAATGAAGGCATTGAAAGAAATCATCGATCAAATGTTGAAGGATGGTATTATTAGGCCCTCTAAGTCGGCGTATTCTTCGCCTATTTTTCTAGTCCCGAAACCCCAAGGAGGCTTCAGGCCTGTCATTGATTATAGGGCTCTCAATCGGAAGGTGGTGTTGCAATCTGTGCCCCTTCCTGACCTTCATTCTTGCTTTTCATGGTTTCGTAAGGCCAAGTTCTTTACTATCTTGGACTTGAATCAGGCCTATAATCAAATTCCCCTTGCCGAAGAGTCTAAACATCTTACAGCGTTTGCCACGGACTGGAACTTATACGAATACAACCGCGTGCCTTTCGGGCTCCCCACGGGAGCAGCTGTACTCACTAGGATACTAGATAGGGTCTTCTCCGACATCAAATTTGAGTACTTATATCACTACTTGGATGATGTCGTCGTATTTTCAGAGACTTTTGAAGAACATCTAGATCATCTGCGAGAAGTTCTCAATCGCCTTCGTAAGGCTGGGTTAACCGTTAAGTTGTCCAAGGTCGCCTTTGCTAAGCCCTCTATGTCATTCCTAGGGCATATTGTGTCACCTGATGGTGTAGCAGTCGATCATTCTAGAACACAGGCCATCCGTGATTTTAAACCTCCCAAGGACATTAAAGGTATCGCCAGGTTCATTGGTATGGTGAATTTCTTCAGGAAGTTTATTCCTAACTTCGCTAATAGAGCGGCGCCCTTAAACCTTCTTCGTAGGAAAGGCATCAAATTCGAGTGGGGACCTTCTCAACAAGCCGCTTTTGAAGATCTTAAATTAGCTCTCTGTAATGCCCCTGTACTTGCTATGCCTGATTTCTCGAAGAAATTCATCGTCCAAACCGACGCGTCGTCGTCAGCTGTTGCGGCAGTCCTTCTTCAAGAGACTGAACTAGGGAGGCGACCCATCGCCTATGCATCTAGGACTCTATCGGCTCAAGAAGCCAAGTATTCCATCTATGAGCTCGAAGGTTTGGCAGTCTTATTCGCCTTAGAAAAGTTCCGTCTCTATCTGGAACACGTCAAATTCGACCTGGAGACAGATAATCAAGCTTTAAGCTGGGTCTTAGGTAGGCCGCGTCGTACTGGTCGTATAGCCCGTTGGGCCATCCGTATTTCTGCCTTCCAATTTGATGACAGGCATATCAGAGGTACCGAAAATGTTGTTGCTGATGGACTCAGCCATATGTTTTCTAACGACGTCGAGACCCAGGAACCGGTCGACAGTTCATCACCTCCCGAGTCCATACTATCTGGTGTTAATGCCATCTTAACAGATGCTCCCATGCTTTTTAGGGATATTGAGAAATACCAACGTGAAGATCCGACGCTGGCTCCGATAATGGAAACCCTTTCTTCTGGGGAACATGTCGTCCCTTATGTTCTGAGGAATGGTGTTTTATGTTGCCCTTCGAGGCATGACAAGATGATGAAGGTTGTCGTTCCAGCTGTTCTTGTGCCTATGATCTTCAAATACTATCATGAGATTCCATTGGGGGGGCATCTGGGGATATTTATTTATTTATTTTTTTTGCTATGGGCTTTACGTCGCACCGACACAGATAGGTCTTATGGCGACGATGGGATAGGAAAGGCCTAGGAGTTGGAAGGAAGCAGCCGTGGCCTTAATTAAGGTACAGCCCCAGCATTTGCCTGGTGTGAAAATGGGAAACCACGGAAAACCATTTTCAGGGCTGCCGATAGTGGGATTCGAACCTACTATCTCCCGGATGCGAGCTCACAGCCGCGCGCCTCTACGCGCACGGCCAACTCGCCCGGTAGGGGGGATATTTAAAACTCGTGAAAAGATTCGTGAAATGTTCATCTGGAAGGGTATGGACGGTGAAATCCGTGAACTTGTAAAAGCGTGTAAATCTTGTTTGCTTAGTAAACCCACCATGTCCACCAAGGTAGGCCTTCTGTCTTCGCATCAAGCGTCGCGCCCCATGGAACGCCTGTATATCGATTATGTAGGACCCTTCCCCCAGTCGAAGGGAAATGCCAACAAATTCATCTTTGTATGCGTAGATGGTTTTACAAGATTTTCCTGGTTATTTCCGACTAAGCTGGCTACCGCTCAGTCCACCATTACTTGCCTAAATTCTATTTTTGCTTCTTTTGGTCCGTGCCAATATGTTGTGTCTGATAATGCTAAGGCGTTCACATCAAACCTTTTTCGTAAATTCTGTTTTGACTTGTCTATTTCTCATGTAACTACTTCTGCTTATTACCCTCAACCATCGCTGGCTGAACGGGTTAACCGTAATCTCAGGTCCGCGCTTATTGCCTATCATCATGAAGATCATTCCAGGTGGGACACGTCCTTGCATTGGTTAGCTTTTGCTTTGAATTCGGCGGTTCATGAATCACATAAATTTACTCCAGCCTCGTTGATGTTCAAGTTTGTTCCCAACACGCCGCTCTCTAACCTCTGGTCTCTGAGTGACATTCTACCCGAGACAATAGATCCGGACAACATTAAAGATCTTTGGAAGAAGGCTAAAGCCAATCTTAAAGTGTCTCATGAAAAGGTTAGGGAAAGGTATGATCGTGGACGGAGACCCACCCCTTTGAAGTTAGGTGACCAAGTTATGGTCAAGAACTTTGTTCCCGCGGGCAAGCTTGCCCCCAGATTTCATGGGCCTTGTATCATTCTCGATTTTCTTACGCCGGTTACATTGTTAGTAAGCAATCCAGCCACCGAGAGGATATTTAGGGTTCACCTGTCCCAGGTGAAACCGGTGTAATTTCTGTGTTAACTTGCTTCATATAATTTGAAAGGAATATGAAGGTTATATATTTTTTTTTTTGAGTTTCACTTTTATGGCATTCTGCTCCTCCTATTATATTTTGTTTTATATGTAAGCTTTTGTAAGACCTTCCCCGATCCGTTAAACTGCCCTTCTGTCCTTACCACGGCCATTACCACGCTCCCGTCTCCTGCTATACACACTGTGGCTTGCGTATATTAAATGCCACGGATATCTGCACGCCGCTGGCCCCTCAACTTCTCCACCAAGCCTGTGCCCTCAAAAAATGATGATGGTCCAACAATTCTGCCGCCTAGTTTTAATGTTTCAGTGCCCCCGCAGCCGCGTGGCGCCGTGCCGCGCCTGGGCTCGAGGAAGGGCCCCCTCGACCCCAGCGAGGACGACTTGTGCACGGCGAGCCGGAGCTCTCCTCCCGGCCAAGGCTGATGTGCGGCGCACGATCTGCTACTTGCCCGCAGCCTGTATATGTTCACCGCGGGCGCGGCGTGTTTCAACACCACTGCTCCCCTCATAGTGCGGGCGAGCGGTATCTCAGGGTACTTGAGGGGTCCGGGCGGCCTCCTCTGGACGCAAGCTGCAATGGCCGGTCTGGCCATCCAACTTAATCAACATCAACTATATGGACATCCCAGATCAACTTTACTACCCTTTCTTGGGTATTCTACGGCAATTTTTGGTGGACTTAGAAAATTTTCCACAAATTTAAAAACTAAAGTTTTCCTTCTGAATTCAACTTCTACAAACATAAAAACTGTACTTCTCCAGTTACAACAAAAATTTTGAAACTGAATCAAACCTCATTACGAAAATCTTATAAATTCTTCGGCAATTAATCTTCATATCCACATCATAACTTGGACCTTGTCTCAAACAGATTTCATGTGTAACCCCTGGAGGAACTTTTGGGGGGGGGGGGAGGTCTGTACCGGGCGGTACACCTCCACGCCGCTAATTTAAAATGTGCGCCAGTTGAAACTCCTCTGCTGGAGGAAGTCTGAACTTTATTGACGGTATTAATTTTCTACTTTCACTGAAGATGTCACTACGTGGAAAATTTGGAGTTTTTGAACTGTGTCATTTTTGATGTGTTTTTGTTTTGCTTGAAGTAAGAAGTGTGAACTTTCTCTTCTAGAGGACACTACTGAAGAACTACAATAGTGCACCCTAGTGCGAAGAAAAATAACTGTTCTTTGGAGAAAATTTTATTTCAAAAGTTTGTTCTTTGTTAAATTTCTTTCTGTTATTGTTTGAGTTGGCTGTATACCCCTCTCTTTCCCCTGGTTTTGCATTTAACCAATCCCGAATTTCCGTTATTAATTTCTGACCAATCATAGGTATCTTCCCCCAACTTGAATATGTTGCTGTATCCTACCCAATAAAAAGTTTGTGGGAGGGTGTTTTCATTCCCCTAACACCTAGAACCTTCCGCGAGAGTATATAAACTGCTGATTTTAGGGTCTCTGCGCCACTTCTGTTCCATCTTTCTGTGTGTAAAGTACCTAGCAGGGGGCGGGAAGCGCCTCTTTCTTCGGCAGCGGTCAACAACAAGGTAATGGCCAATTAATAACTTCTTTCTTTGCTAGATCAGCAGTTTAACTCTCGGGGCGGGTCCGAAGTTTTTCCATTATGTAACCTTCCGTAAAATGTAAAGAAACTGGTATCTATCCTATCTTTTAATCATATTGTTTTAAGGTGAACTTATTTTCTCAACCTATTCTTCGTTAACGTAAAACAAGTTGTTCTTTTCTGAAGTCACCTCTGTAGTATGGGATTAGCCCTTGCATTAGTGGCCTAGAGCCGGATTAAGTTTTAAAAACAAGTGTATTAGGAGTGCAGATCGCCTCCTCTCAAATTGTTATTTTAGAGGTCATGTAATTACCCCTTTTCATTTAATAGACCTCAGTAGGTTGGGTATTTTACCCCTGTGTCTATGTCCAGTGAGGACAACTTGAAGGTGGAGTTCGGTGTGGCCTTTGAGAGGCTTAAAGTTGAGAGCGAGTGGCTCTTTTGTAAATCGAGTGTTGTATGCCTCGTGGAGGCTTTTCAGTGTAATTTGGAGCTAGGGCTCCTAGGCATGAATGGGGTTTTCTGCCCCTCTGTTGGAACTTGTGTTTGGGGTAAAACTGAGCTGATTGCCCAAGCATTGTGTTTTCAGGGCTCGAAGCCCAAATCCTGTAAATATTGTAACTACCCTTTGACTTGCTACTTTGTACCTGCCATGCTTGTTATTTCTTTGTTTTTGAAAAGAAAATATAACCTTGTTAAATTTTAAATTAATTTTACTTTAGTAGTTTGAGACCCGTTCACACCCGCACCTTCTTTCACGCATAACTACCACAAAAACACGGTAACAATTATTATTATTATTATTATTATTATTATTATTATTATTATTATTATTATTATTATTATTATTATTATTATATCTCCCGTAAGCCACGTGACCTTACCGTAGTGGGGAGGCTTCTGCCTTCCAATGAAGTAGGTAACCGAACCATAGGTGTAACCATATCGGATGGGTATATGTTCAGAAACCAGACCTACGAATGGTTCATCGAAAGAGGGTAGCGGCCTTTCGGAAGTTGGAAGGTTGGCAGTCTGGGTGATTGACTTAGTAACGGGAAACTACAGCCGTAAATAACTCCCGAGGACAAGTAGCTAGCTCTCTCTGTATGATCGGTGATGTACCGGTGATGGCTTCCTCCCGGGTAAAATGCTCCGGAGGTAAGAGAGTCCCTCATTCGGATCTCTGGGAGGGGTCAATCATCAGGAAGATGAACACTGCCATTCTGCGAGTCGGAACGTGAAATATTAAAAGGTAGAATCGTTGTGGTAGGTTAGAGAATATGAAAAGGGAATTAGGCAGACTAAAGTTAGATGCAGGTGGTATAAGCGAAGTAATTGGCAGGAAGAGCAGGATATTTGTTCAAGCGACTACAGAATTAACACAAAATCAAACAGGAGGAAATTGAGGCGTTGGTCTAATAATGAACTGGAAGACGTGCGCTGCTCTACAACATTCGTTACGAATAGGTCAGAGCCTTTGCTGGTAAGATGTAGTGTTTACTGTTTACAGCGCACTATGTCTTCTGGTATGGGATAGAATAAATTTGTTACTTTCATTGACATGTCTCAGTCTCATACTTGGCTTTGACAACATGAAAGTGGCTGAGGTATGAGTGATGCTAGTAATACCATTCCTTATGCAGCCAGTCCCTGTTATGAATGGTGTGAAAATATCGCTCATAGGGTCGGTTGGTGCACGCATTTCAGTGGGCTTGGCAGACTGATATGCAATAGCAACTTCTGGCTCGGTGAGGAAAGCAACGGGAAACTAGCTCACTCCTCATTTCCCTAGTACGCCTCTTGAGTGACACCTAGGCCATCTATGACAGCTGATGGCGGACCTGTTGAGGATCCAACCAGCCTTCGGGCTGAATACCCAACATACATACAACATGTATAGATATGCAATTGTGCCATGCGCTGCCCGTGTTATTTTATTAATGTTAACTTTTAGTACTTGTATTATTTGTAAAATGCTTTTTCTTGTATATTTCTGTGTTATGACATTGATTGATTTTTACGAATTATTTTGTAGTTTTAGAGTTAATGTTGTGTGTTTAATTTAAAGTTTTAGATTATTTTGTTTCGCGCGGAACTTTACCCTTGTGGTAGCCCAGATTCTTCGGAATAAATAATACAAATAATTGAAGACTCGATGTATTTACGAGTCGCTCTATAGATGTGATGTACACGATTACAACAGTCACTGGGACTGTAAACAATCAGCCTTGCGAACCAGAGAACTGTGGAATCAACTATAATTTTGATCATTTTGGACAGTTTATTACTCACCCCTTGTGAACTTCATGGCGACAGATGCTAAACGTGGACTTAAACGGCATCCAGAGTGTCACAATTCATCTCAGTGACCCCAAAAAGTATGGATTCGACACTAATATTGGCTGTTTTCGATTACTTTTGCATGCCACTCCATCCCAACCCCTAAACGCAGGGGTTCTAGGGGTGTCTTACCCCCTACAACATTTTTTACACATACAAAGTCACGTGTGTACAAAGTTTCTTTGAGAGCTATGCTGGAACATGCACATATATTGAACACTTGAAATTAGAATTATGGGTTCAATATAGCCATAATCTCGGTCAGTTTGGACAGTTTGTTTTACAAGTTTTACAACTCTTCCCCTCCCCCCCACATGCCGATGGTGGCTGAACTTGGACTTAAATAGCATCCTAAGTGTCACTATTCATCTCAGCGACCCCAAAAATTATGGATTCAACACCAACATAGGTCGTTTTCGATTATTTTTACATGTCCCTCCCGCCCCACCTCCAACCCTAGGGGTGCTGATGTGATGGTGTGTTAACCACACAATATATTTCTCCAGATAGCATTAAGTAATATGTGTACCAAATTTAGTTGAAGTTGCAGGCTTGCCTATAGTCGTCTGTCATTTTTAAAATCGTTTAGCTTCGCCGACGTCTTGACGTACAGATATTGCTCCTGAATTGTGTGCAACCCGCTAAGTACAGGATGTATTACAGAGGGGCAAGTCGTCACCTACTTATTGGAGTGGTCGTTTAGTGATTTGATTCTAGGATTATTCAAAGTTCACTATTATTATTATTATCATCATCATCGCCCACCCTCATCGGAGGGTCTGCCTTACAAGGGCTGCACTCGTCTAGAAATAGCCACACGAAATTATTATTATTATTATTATTATTATTATTATTATTATTATTATTATTATTATTATTATTATTATACCGGGAGGTACACCCCAAAGCCGCGCATTTAAATCTATCGCCTAAAAGAACTCCTCTACTGGTGAAACAGTGAAATTGAAACTACACCTACTTAGAACTTTACTCAGAAGATGTCACCACAGAAATATGATGTAATTTTGTTATTGTGAAGTTTCCTGAACTGACTGTATTTCTACTTGTTTTGTTTGCCATTCATCAAGAAGTTTGGACATTCTTCCATAGAGGTCACTACTAAAAACTATGATCATGCACCCTGGTGCGAAGTGACATAATTTTTTATTTAAAAAGTTTTGTATTCATAAGTTTTTTTACTAATTGATGTTCTTTTATTTTTGGGTTGGCAATATTTATCGTTTCTTTCCGCCAGTTTTAAATCCAATCAATCAATAATTTCTGTAATTAATTTTATACCAATCACAGTCTTCTTCTTCTTCTTCTTCGATTTTGAGTGTAACTTTTAAATTAACCATTAACATTGAGAGGGTGTGACTAGTTTAATCTTGAATGGTCTCGAACTTTCCCCGAGGGTTTATAAACTGCGGATTTTTACGTCTCTTGGCCAATTAATCGTCAGCTTACTAAGTGTGTGTGTGTCAAAGCAGGAGGCGGGAGGCCTCTTTCATCAGCAGCAGTACATCGACAAGGTAATGGCCACATAACATCTTTCTTTCTTGCTAACTCCGCAGTTTAACCCGAGGGAAAGGTCCGAAACTTTAACTATGTAACCAACTTTTCTAAAATGTAAATCTTATTTCGGCTAATGTAAAAACGTCGTAAAAACTTTAACTGTAAATCGGCGATAGAGAGTGATGTACACTCTCGAGCTCCCCTTTATCTTGATTTGAGGTGCCACGTTTTGTTTCTGCAATGTATTAAAGTTATATCCATGCGTGCAACCTCAGTAGTTTGGGAATAGCCCCTGTTTCGTCGGCCAAGCGCCCTATAGGTTTTAAGTTTTTGGAGCTCAGTCTTCGACTCCATTCACATTGTACTCGGGCCGTTTATTTAACATGTTCTTTTTCACTAAGGCCCTGTGAGTTGGGTACTAGATACCTCTGTGTAATAAGTTTTCTATTTTTTAAATAGTGCCTGGTAAGGCCAGAGATTATTAGAGTTTCATGCTATGTTGCCCTGAGTAGGCTTGGAAAACTGAGAGCACGTTAGCTCTTTTTCAAGTGTTGTAAAAGTGCCTCTGGGAGGCCTGACATTATAATTTAGGGAGCAAGTGCTCCGTGTATTGTGGGATTTCTGCCCTTGAGTAAATTTGTGCTCTTTGTAAATTTGAGCTAAGAGCACAGGAAAAGTGAAGCGAGGGCTTGAAGCCCATGATCTGTTAAAACCACTAATCTTGGATGTTTCCCAATCTTGTTTAATGTTCGCTACTTGTACCTGTAAAAATTGTAAAGTTGGAAATTGTTGAAAATATAACCTTCAGTTTAAGCTTTAAATTCAATTCTTGACATTGTAGTTAGACCCATTCATCCCGGCACCTTCTTTCACCTCTGCGATCCACGATAAACCACGGAACAATTATTATTATTATTATTATTATTATTATTATTATTATTATTATTATTATTATTATTATTATTATTATGAGCTGCCTGATCGAGGCGGTAAAGGCGTGCTCGGCTCGCCCGGAAGGACGTGTGTTCGAATCCCCGTCAGGAAGTCGTCAAATTTAAGAAACGAGATTTCCACTTCCGGAGGTGCACATGGGCCTGAGGTTCACTCAGCCTGCACCAAAAATGAGTACCAGGTTAATTTCTGGTGGCAAAGGCTGGCGGGCGTAGAGCTAACCACTTTACCCCATCACGTGCCGAGGTTACGAATGGTGGAAGCCTTTACCTTCCATCCCTCCAAGGGCCTTCATGGCTTCATGGCTTTGCTTTGCTTTGCTATTATTATTATTATTATTATTATTATTATTATTATTATTATTATTATTGTTACAATATATTATTTTTGTACTACACTATAGTGTTGGGTCTCACTAAAAGCCGTTTGTGCCAACCTGATTTAAATGAAAACTGAAGTCACAGGGCACATTGTACTTAGCGTTTGTCGAAAGTAGCCAGTAAAGTAAATGTATTTAATTAATTGATTATATCTTATTTTTTAGGATGAAAATTGAGTCAATAATCAGCTGATTTGAGTTTGAACACCCGCTTTTCCGTGTGACTGTAGTGTAATCTACCAGAGACAGATCAAACTTTACCAGATCCAGGGATTTCAAAGTATTTTCAATAGATGCCTCCAATATTGATTTTCTAGTGCTACCTAGTGTTATGTATTGTTACTAACTTATCGAGAATATTTATGTTTGGAGGTCTGATAATCTGATTACTCTTCAGTTGCTTATTTGTTCTTTTAGAGTTGTCACACCTGTTCTAAGTTTATCAACTAATTAGGTTCTTCCTCCTAATGCTAGTATCTATCTATCAAACTGCTCGTTGCATCATTATTCTAGAACTATCAATCAGCCCCTCTATAAATACTGTAAGTTTTTGAGCTGTGATGTCTATCTGCCTTGTATCTTTGAATTTCTGCGTATCACAGGAAGTCTCCCTCGGGAGTTGCTGAGGTGGGGGCTGGCGTGAGAAGGTGGCGTCACAAGGTAAAGGCAGTTTTCATCTAGCTATGTGAACATTATCTACGTGTGGAAAAGGGGAAGATTCCGTCGTTCACCTTTAGCATGTAACGGGTAGGTCGACCTACGTTTACTTTAATTTAGGGCTTTCTCTTCGTTAAAAATTAAAATGTTTTTAGGCAGTCTTTGGACTTAATATAACCACATTTAATGGGAATTTTATAAGATGTAAGAATACACGAGTGTGTACCCTCGTACCCCTTCTTCTCTTTGTTGTCTGGTGACTAATATTTCCATTTTACTGTATTCCTGCTCATTCCCTTCGGACTCAAATTTCGTCTTCCTTAGTCACCCAGTAGTATGGCATATTCAATGCGTCATCGGGATTTATGCCCCCCTTTATTTTCTTTAGTCTTAACCTAGGAGAGCTTTTGAGTTTACAGCCTTCGTTTCCATTTTATTTACTCGGCCTTTCTAATCTACCTTTTAGAATTATTTTTCTCTTTTCATGGGCATAGTATGGGCTTCGGCTCATGTAAAACTTTCTGGGTATTCCAAATGGGTTTCCCTACTACATAAGGGTAGGGAGTGGAATAGCTGTTCAAGCTCTTAAGAGCAGAAAGTATTGTTTGCTTCAAGTGTTAGAGGTGTTTAACACTAAACATTATTGTAAATTTCCTGGCGCATTGAGGGCGTTTGTAAAAGCTGTAAATTATCACCAGTGTTCAAGAACCATCTTGGTGTGACATTTAACTTAAACTGAGCGTTCGATTTCTCTCGTTGGAAGTTTGTATACTAGAAGCTACAGCTTCTTTCTTTGAATTATGTAAGGTTCTACCTTCCTTCTGTCAGAGGATTCAGTTTTCAGAGGCTAGTGCCTCTCTCTCTTCTTGAATGCCAAAGACTTATACATTGGTGAGACGAAATCTCTTATTGTGAAATGACTAATCTTATAAAATTCCTTGTACTTCTTGTTTATGTTTACCTCCTGTTAAATCTTTATATTTTGTTTTTAAAGAGATCATCCTATTATAAAAATAAATGAATTAATGAAATTCATTAGATTTTGTTATCAACATTTAAACTTTTGATAATGATTTGTCCAGTCATTCACCCCTCACGCTTCTTTACCTCTACGAATATTCCCGGAAAAAATAATGGAGTTGCTAGCAGCAGTGAATTTCTTCAGAGTGTTCTAAAGCAGCTGTTTTTGTTGGAAGTCAAATTGGTTTATTAGTTCACAGCCCGAGAGAAGAAAATTGGAAGAAAAAATACACAGAGGAAAATATCCAAAATTTTCAGAATAAATTATCCTCATCTACGGCAGAAAACAGTGATGATTTTCAGCTTACGGGTGTAAATAGTGACCAATTTAAAAGTTTTGTTAAGTTTTTGTATAAAGATTTAGCATAACTTTTGAAAATTCATTTGGATTAAGAGATTGTAGCAAGAAAGGAATGCGATAGCCTATCCAAAAGAATTCAGACTACGACTCTCAAGTCCTAATGCCTATGAATGTATGCAAGATAAACTACTCTAAGACTCATGTCAGTAAAATAGTAATGATCTCCTATACGAAATTCTTCTTCTTATTATTAATGACCTTTTCCCATTTACTTGGGATCGGCATTAAGTGTGGTTTAAACCCAGTTTATTCATACGTATTTTCGTTTTCAAATCTTCTTTATGTACATCGCTGTACATTGACTTCTATTTATTAGCACAGAGTAACTTCTTAATATTTCGAAAATTTCCCTCAACTCCTTGTCGGAGTTTGATGCTACAGTTTAATTTGGACTCTCACGGAAGTTTTTATACCCATAAAAATAGTAGGTATCGCTTTGGAAATAACATTTACCACTGGGTGAAAAAATACGTACACTTGCATACTTTGGCCTATGCTGCTTTTTTTTTTTTTTTTTGCTTCTGAGCCCCAATTTCTTACCCCCAGCTCGTAACAGCTCGACCTTTCTAGAGATCTTGGCGATATCATGTTCTCTGGTATCAAGTTTTAAAGTTTGTAAACTGTCTGGTAGTGCCTCAATTGACGTCTTTCTCTCGTTTACTAGGTTTAAACATTGCCGCTAGCGCTGGTTTTGACTGCCTGCTGATGAAAGGGACCACCCTTAGCTTTCATTTCTGCATGTTTCCTATTCTGTGCCCTGGTGGTATTTTAAAATGCTAAAATACGCATACCACTTGACGGTAGATTTACAGGCAAGCAAAAGAACTTATGTCGGATAAAATTCCGGCACCTCAGCGAATCTCAATTTACAACAATAACTGCGGCTTCGTTTAAGTCTACACGTCTTATCTTAAAAACATTAAGAACTAAGTCTAACCATCGTCTTCTTGTACTTGTTTTTTCTCATACCCTCTATGGCTGACTCCATTATTCTTCGAGGTAATCTATCTTCCTCAGTTCGTCTCACATGACCCCAGCACCGGAGCCAGTTCACATGCACAGCCTCATCGGTTCAGATGGGCAGTTTCATCGATCAAGTTCATTCCTAAAGTAACATTCATCTTCTCATTGCGAGTGCCCACCCATTGTTTTCACCTCTTTGTACCTACAATCATTTTCGCTGTTTTCATGTCTGTTACTTCCAGTTTATGAATAAGATATCCTGAGTCTAACTAATTTTCAGTCCCTACAGCAGATGCCCTTGAAACAGACTGATGTGAGGATAGTTTCGTCACGGAACATAGGCTACTTTTCTGAGAGAATAGGCCTACTGTGAGCTCACTTCCTTATCTTTGCTATACCTTGATTCGGCTGCACTTACTGTGTTACCGTCCTGTGATAATGCAGGTACTTGAAATGATCCACCTGTTCCAGTTTCGTATTCTCTATCTGGCATTCAATCCTCTCAGATTTCTTTTCAATTGTGAACACTATACTTGGAAATGTATGCTTAATCCGAGAAAAGAACTAATTATGGGACAAAAAAATCAAAATGTAGAGACAAAATATTAATTATAAATATATTCTGTTAAGATGTACATACCTCTTTCAGTTCGGGGGAGTGCTGAAAATCCAGGAGCTGCTGCTCTCATAGTAGCGACGCACGCCAGAAACGTAATCACAGCAACGGATACTCCTTTCATGTTTCTCCTAGATGGAAATAAAAATAAACACCTGTACAATAAACCAAGCAGCTACCTCTGAGTTTCTTGCGATATCAAGCCTGAAGTCGTTGGGATGTTCTGAGATGGGATGTATTTCATTCAAGTATCATTATTTTTATTTGCTACACAAGACTAAAAGTGGGGACAGGGGGGGTTAATTTCTGAGGATGACGTATTAGCACCGAAAGCCACATAAAAATGAGGGCAACTGGGTGGATGGAGGGGGGTAGGAAACTACTAGATGGCATGAATAGGGTACTACAGGGGAAGTTATTAAGGGATATAAAGAAGTTGTGTAAGGTGGTCCAAGGCATGAAGGGGCACTAAAAAAAAAAAAGAATGATATCGATGGCCTAGATTGAATACTTCGTATCTCACAAAGTTCTTCATATGCATTATTTCCCTTAAGACTGGTCACGCCTTCCAGCCACATTTGGGTATGCAGTCCATCAGAACGATGTTCGTTGTGTATATTTTCCTATGCTTACGAGTAAAGGAAAATGAGCCTTATAAAAATTATACTCTAGAAGTTAGTAGGAACGTCACGTAAACATGCTCTCCTATAGTACGGTACGGTAAGGTTCATTTTCCTTCACACATCGGCATAGGAAAAAAGAACACAACGGACATTGTTCTGATGGACTGCATATCCATGTGTGGCTGGGAGGCGTGACCAGTCTTAAGGGAAATAATAAAAAGGAAGAACTTTTTGAGATACGAGGTATTCAATCTCGGTCATCGATATTCACTGATAAGCCACCACCACGACCACCATCACCACCAGGGTCAACTGCCATGGCACACAACGTGACGATGACGAATTAACACCGAAGTGATAGACGGGTCTAGTGTGCAGCAGGTCACTAGCAAATTCACTCACTGCTGGACAACAATGAAGTGTGAGCGGTCATGACATACAGAAATATCTCCTCACAATGAAGTACAGGTGTTACCGTCTTATAGAGGTACCTCTGCTCACCACACGTCAGAAGGTACAATGACTGACATAATAAAAGGAACACCACCTTTGGATTTTTGAAGTATGGTAAAAGGTCGCCTGGACAGATGAATCTAGGTACCAGTTGGTACGCGACAATGGTTGGGTACGAATGCGTCACCCAGCACGTGAGACAATTGGTTCCCCTTGCCAGGAGGTTACAGCTCAGCCGGTGGTGGTATCCTCGTGGTATGAAATGGAATCTCTGGTATATTTGTCAACGTTCCTCACCAGCGGGAGCAGGGACCTGCTGTCAGATCATATCCAGCCATTTGTTCGCCTCCTGCACACTGCAGGAAACATTTTCCTGTAGCAGGACGATGCACCGGCTCATCACTCCCGAACGTCATCCCACATCTGACATGCCACCGAGAGTACTCTGCGCGCCCTGGACCCTACTTCAACCATTCTCATTGCATGGTGGGAGGCTGTGCGGCATTCATGGATCAGTATTGTTCTCCAATGCCTCCGATATCTTGTGGAGTCTATGACATGCCGCACCACTGCCATCATCAGGAAGAAAGGGGCGCTACACGCCACTACCCAGTTATCTCTCATTCAATTCCTCATCGGTGTAATGTAACAGGAAGAATGAAATTCTGTAAATTAAGTAAAAACATGACGATAAGGACCAACGTGCTAACTAGGAGGTAAATGCGGGTCATAATTTGGTGGCTAATGTCAATATATCTATATATATAAAATAAGAGTTTTGTATGTACATTGCTCAGAATTTAAAAAGAACGGTATTTCTGTATCGGTCATGTCCACAGACAAGGTAATGCAATTTTTACTTTTCCGTAATTTCTGTCTGTCTGTCTGCCTGTATATATATGTATGTATGTATGTATGTATGTATGTATGTATGTATGTATGTACGCGCATCACGAGAAAACGGATGAAGAGAACTGAGTGAAACTAGGTATGTAAACTCGGAGAATGAGCCACTACAATCTAGACTATAAATAATTTTATTCACGCTGAGTGAAATGGTAGTTTAGGGGAAGGCCTAAAATTTAATTCTCAAATATTTATGTTATTAGTGGTCCTGTCGATAATTACTGCATAACTAAAGTTATATATAATTCAATTTCCGATCGTTTATTTCTTATACATTTTTACCGTGCTGGCTATGATTACAGAAATATTCACGAATTTCTATTTTTGTTGCCAAGTCCTTATCAACGCTCAGCCACGAGGAAATGGGTAAACGAATTTAATGAAAATCGGTATATAGATTCGGGGAATAAGAAACTACAGTCTAAGCTATAAACAATTTTATTCGCCCTAAATTAAATGGTGGAAATGAAATGGCGTATGGCTTTTAGTGCCGGGATGTGTCCGAGGACTGCGGCTCGCCAGTTGCAGGTCTTTTAATTTGACGGCCGTAGGCGACCTGCGCGTCGTGATGAGGATGAAATTATGATGACGAAACATACACCCAGTCTCCGTGCCAGGGGAATTAACCAATTATGGTTAAAATTCCCGACCCTGCCGGGAATCGAAGTGACCCCTGTGACCAAAGGCCAGCGCGCTAACCATTTAGCCATGGGGTCGGACAATTAAATGGTAGTTTAGGGAAAGGCACCGAAAAATTTATTTTTAATTCATATGTTATTGGTCCTATCGAAAAGTAGGCTACTATATAACAGAAGTAATAGAGAATACAATCCCCGATCATTTATGTTTTATTCAGTTTTACCGTACCGACTATGATAGTAATTTCGTGTAGCTATTTCTAGCCGAGTGCAGCCCTTGTAAGGCAGACCCTCCGAGGAGGGTGAGCTGCATTTGCCATGTGTAGGAAACTGCGTGTTATTGTGGTGGAGGATAGTGTTATGTGTGGTGTGCGAGTTGCAGGGATGTTGGGGACAGCACAGACACCCAGCCCCGAGCCATTGGAATTACCAATGAAGGTTAAAATCCCCGTCCCGGCCGGGAATCGAACCCAGGACCCTCTGAACCGAAGGCCAGTATGCTGACCATTCAGCCAACGAGTCGGACACCAACTATGATAAGAGTGGTATTTCAGAGTCGGAAGAAAACTAAATGTAAAGGCCTACAATATCGAAACCTCACAAAATGGATCAACAATAACATTACTTTGACCATTGTTTGTTGTGATATTCTTTGTCTCTTACGCTGCCAATAGATGGGACTACTGCTGCGTACCGAGTATAACAGCTTGCCTGAATATTGGTGGGAAATAGCTGGGGAGTTCGATAACTTTCTTCTTTAGCATGCCATTCCTCTGTAAGATTTAATACAATCTTACCCACAAGGTGTACATTACCTACCCTAGAATTCTGTATACATTGTCCGTAGCGAAGCACGGGTACATCAGCTGGTGAAAGAATATGGCTATACACTTGTCTGACCAGGGTTCATCCTGCAGCCGTACTGAGTAGACTGTACAGCCAGTGACTCAAAGTCGAAGGTTAGGCGGTGGAAATAAACCTAATACCCTCAGGGAGCCAGCGGTTTCGGAGAGATGAGTTCCTTTAGAAAGGTGACGGTTTCTTAATGAACAGGACCGATGACCTTCGATGTTAGGCCCCTTTAAACAACAAGCATCATCATCATCATCATCATCTTAATGAACAAGACACTAGAACACATCAGGCAGCGTCTGTACTCCAGCTTAAGGGTAGCGGCCCAAAGCAACTGATCTCCATACTGGGACGGTGTTTTTGTTTTATAATGCAAACAACAGATGGAGTGGCACATCAGAAAAACAAGGGGCTGAATGAACTGTGCACAGCAGCAGCAGCAGCAGCAGCTATTCTTGTGGGAAAATAGAGTGCGAAAATACTCTCGAAGCTAACTATGGCGTGAATTGGAAAGAATTCATTGCGTCGGTTTTTGTGAACGATCTTGGACGCTACATTGTGAATTTGGCTGCCGGGAACAGAGTCCAGATGTGCAATCCAGCCTTACCTGATATGAACAAATCAACTTTCCAAGACAAACCAGCAAACAATCACACACTTTGTCAATAATGGACTGGAGGTACTAAATCCAAATAATGTTGACAAAATCTAAGTGATGCTCGTCTACACACACGCCGTGGCATACACTTTCGCTGCAATTCTTTGAAGTGGTAGTCCTATCCTTTTACTATATGTTACGTATGACATGTCTTGCCCATGGTGCGAAAAACATTTACAATGTGACGACCAAAATTGTTCATAAAAATTGAAGGAATGATTTGAAATGTTCCCTTTTCACTTTCACCGCACCTCGAATTACCGCAACACATCTCCTGGCCTGAGAGACTCCAATAGCCCTCATTTTCATCAGCAATCTCCCATGATCTAACCTATCAAAAATATTGTATAGATCAATAGCAATACAGTACATTTGACCTCCTGAATATAAAATATCTGATACATATCTTGCCGAATCCTACAAGTTGAGCCTCCATGAAATAACCTTTCCTAAACCTGAATTGACTTCTATCAGACCAGTTAGTAATTTCGCAAACGTGTCCAATATAACCAGAAATAAAGCTTTCTCAGAGATTACAAATAACACATCGCTTGTAATTATTCGCTGTATGTTTACCACACTTTCCCTTGTACACTGGGGCTATTATTCCAACTATCCACTCATTTGGTATCGCTCCTTCATGCAGACAGTAATCAAATAAGTATTTCAGATAGGGCACTATATCCCAACCCATGTGAATTTGGCTGCCGGGAACAGAGTCCACATGTGCAATCCAACCTTACCTTATATGAACAGAAATCTTATCAATCCCAGCTGCTTTTCTAGCTTTCAGCTTTTATGTCTTTTGTAAAAGTCTTAATTATCATAGGCAAATGTGTGTAATTTATCAGTATTAGTCGGCTCCTTTATGTGGAGATTATCCATAGGTCCAGCTGACTGACTACGTCTGTCTTCTGTAGGTCGTCACAGTCATATACACTCCCCTTGTTCATTAACGATCCCTGGAATGTCCTTCCTGGAACCTATTTCTGCCTTTAAAGTATCTGTACATATCCTCCATTGCTCCCTAAAATTGATCTAAATCAATAAAATTCAGTAAACAACGAAAAGTCAAGAAAACATCCATTAATTTATTATTACATGTCTAGGTTCTGACTGACACCATAGTACCAATTACGTTACAAAAGTGTATGATAGGTTTCCCAGTTGAGCATTAACGCAACAATAATGTCCGATGATACCTGTAATAAATTATAAACACAGTGTAAATAAAGTCGGGTGTTGTACATAAGTGGAGCATTTCATTCTTATAAAAACACGTATTTTAGGTATAATGCTTTCATGAAAATTGTTTAAAATATTTGTGTGCCATCTTGATGATAGTGGTACATTCCCACATAAAATTAGAAAGTACTGTTTGGAACGTCAACGGAAGTTGCTGGTATTGTAAGCCAGTGTAGTATCCTTGTTGACAGATTGATTAATGAGTTTAAGGAGGGTGAAGAAGGAGGAGGAACAAAGTTATCTGGTTAAGAATGATATCTCCGAACGAAGAGAAGAGTCATGACAGGTAGAAAACCTAATATTGTCGGAACCGATAAACGACAAATGTTGACGAAAAGAGTTCGGTCAGAAAAGATGAAGGAGAAGAACCAGGTGCAACTAAATGGAGACAATAATAATAATTATCTGTGTCTTCGTGGTTGTCCGATCAAGTTGTGAATTGCTTTGTTGTGGAAAGGTGTTTATGTTCTCTATGGTGAAGCGATCGGTCATTTCAAGTGTAAGGCGAGGTAAACTACTGTACGAAGCTGTATCGCTCAGAAAATCTCAGATTTGAATCCTAGTCATTCTGTGTGTCCTATTTTATCCTACACTTATTCCTGAAAAATTCTACGATAGTATTTTTTTTAATTTCAACTCGTGAGATAAGAGAGCAAATACATTTCCTTTCCAGGTCATGGGGGCACCTACGAAAGTTGATGACAAAGATTGCTTAACCCGGTGCTAAATGAGATCTGGGCTCGAACGTATTAGCCCCCAATGATTAACCTGGCAGTTTCTATTGTAGGCTGAGTGAACGGAAAGGCTATGTGCCTGTGCAGAAAGAGGCCTTGTTTAAAAATTTATTGTCTTTGGAAGGGGATTCCATGTCCTTCTGGGTGAAACAAACTCATTAATACATTTCCTATTTGGCAGTCCAGCTTCTGATGTACTCACTCTAATTTCAGTCTCATAATTAGTCTAAGCAACTGCATCAATCAGGGATAATTCGTTCAAATCTCTGCTCTGACTGGAAAGATCTTGGGTGCGTTTCTCTTTCGAATTTCTACTTTACAGCAGAGAAAATGCTGCATTAGAACATTACTTCAAACTGTAGTATATGTATCTCAATCCTATGTTATACACAAACTACTACAGATACCACCACGACATAGGTTCTACATATTACAATTGCTCCCTGTTTGGATCTAAAACAAGAACAACGACGACATCTCCAACATTTATAACCCCTACCTCGTAGTGTCTTCTGCAGATTTACAAGTGCAAAGCAGCAAGTCGTGGTGTTCCCAGGGCAGTGACGAGACTGCCTACCGCTCAAGTAAATCAAGACACTTGGGAATGAAGCTCTTGTAATGACACCAACAGATCACTACTACTCGAAATGTATAGCGACATGCGCCTAAACAGAAATATAAACTAGTGGCCTGTTGGGACAATAGTTCCAGTTTCTTGCCAATATTTAAACAGATTTCACTATCTTCTTGGCTGGATGGTAGCAAAGTGATCTTGGATTCCGTGAGACCTGGGTCCGATTCCCGGCCTGTTCAATTTGAGTAAGGATGACATAAAATTGTTAGTGTTAAACTGCGAAGTGTTGTAAAGAAAATAATAGAATTAAGTAATTTAGTGATACATATTTACCAGATATTGAAATAGGAATTGAATCATGGCTGAGAAGTGATATTATGTTTGCGGAAATTTTCTCGCAGAGTTGGAGTGTTTTTCGTAGAGACTCGTTAGGAACAATTGGAAGGGTGGGGGTGGGGGTAGGGGTATTTATACTGGTGAAAGAAGAATTTGTAAGCTACGAAAAAGGTAAGGGTGGGGGATCATCAAATTGTAGGTGTAATACACATCTCTAAAGACAATAGGCAACTTGATGATTTTGGGGTCTACAGACCTGGAAAAGCTGCCCCTGACACTGATGCAAAATTATTTGTGAGATAGTCAGCTATGTGGGAAACGATACAGAGAGGAACGTTATTGTAACGGGTGATCTAAACTTGCCAAATCTTAACTGGGAATGGAGTGCGAATGACAGAAAGCATGACCAACTAATGGTGAATATGTTATTGTGGGAAGGACAGCTGAATCAGTGAATGATGGAACCAACTAGAGAGAAAAATATTCTAGACATGCTGCTGATAAAACCACATGAGCTCTATAGGGAAACTGAAGTGATAAATGGTGTAAGTGATCATGAACCTGTCTTCGTCAGAGTTAAAAACAAATGTATTAGAAAGGAATGTTGTAAAAGTGGGACTGTTAGGCAATACCATATGGCTGGTAAGAGTGGATTAAGGGAATTAAAAAAACACTTTTGATCAATGAAATGTGGTAAATAAAAACGTAAACAGTCTATGGGATGGGTTTAAAGCAATTGTTGAGGAAGTGTAAAAACAGATATGTACCATTAAAAGTGGCGGGGAATAGTAAGGACCCATTACATTATAATAGGGAAATAAAGAGATTAAGAAGGAAGTGCAGATTAGAAAGAAATAGAGTTGGAAATGGTTGCGGGAGTAAGGAGAGATTGAAGGAGCTCGCTAGGAAATTGAATTCATTGAAAAAATCAGCTAAGGATAATATGATGGCAAACATAATTGGGAGCCATATGAATTTTAGGGAGCAATGGAAGGACATGTATAGATACTTTAAGGCAGAAAGAGGTTACCGAAAGTTCATTCTTGGGATCATTAATGAACAAGGGGAGTGTATATGCGAGGACTTACAGACGGCAGAAGTACTGAGTTAGCAAATGTAAAGTTAGTTTGATATAAATATAATGGCCTCATAGAGGAAGCAACTAATGTTAATGTTAATGTTAATGTTAATAAAAACATCTATAATTAAATATAAAATTTGAAAGCTAGAAAGGCAGATGGGGTTGATAAGATTTCTTGGGATATATTAAAGGCTATGGGTTGGGATATAGTGTCATATCTGAAATATCTGAAATACTAAGGGCTATTTGATTACTGTTTACATGAAGGAGCTATACTAAATGAATGGAGAGTTCCAATAGTAACCCCAGTGTACAAGGGAAAGAGTGACAAACATAAAGCTGAAAATTACATGCGAGTCAGCTTGACATGTGTAGTTTGTAAGCTCTGGAAAAGCATTATTTATAATTATATTATACACGTTTGAGAAATTACTAACTGGTTTGGTAGAAGGCAGTTCGGTTTTAGGAAAGGTTATTCCACTGAAGCTCAACTTGTAGAATGCCAGCAAGATATCAGATATTTTAGATTCAGGAAGTCAAATGGACTGGAGAGCTATTGAACTTCCAAGGATTTTGATAGGGTAGATCATGGGAGATTACTGACACAAATGAGGGCAATTGGACTAGACAAAAGAGTGGTTGAATGGGTGGTTACATTTCTAGAAAATAGAACTCAGAAAATTAGAGTAGATGAAGCGTTATCTGATCCTGTAATGGGACCTTTATGTTTTCTGATATATAAATGATATGAGTGAAGATCTGGAATCACAGAGAAATATATTTTCGGATGACGTGGTACTGTATAGAGTAGTAAATTAGTTGCAGGATTGTGAGCGACTTCAGGGAGGCTTAAACAATGTTTTGATATGGACAGCAGACAATGTATGGTGTGAATGTAAATGGTATGAAAAGTCAAGTTGTGAGTTTCCTCTCAGTTTTAATTATTGAATTGACGTGGTAATAGTATCTCATGGGGAAGTGACCAGGTATTAATATAAGGAATGATCTTCATTGAACTGGGCGAGTTGGCCGCGCGGTTAGGGGCGCGAAGCTGTGAGCTTGCATCCGGGAAATAGTGGGTTCGAACCCCACTGTCGGCATCTCTGAAGATGGTTTTCCGTGGTTTCCCATTTTTACACTAGGCCTGAATTAAGGCCGCGGCCGCTTCCTTGCCATTCCTGGGCCTTTCCTATCCCATAGTCACCATGAGACCTATCTGTGTCGGTGCGACGTAAAGCAAATAGTGATTTTCATTGGGGTAGTCATGTTAACGAGGTAGTTAAGAAAGGTTACAGATCTCTTCACATGGTTATGAGAGTATTTAGAGGCTGTAGTAAGGATGTACAGGAGAGGGCGTATAAGTCTCTCGTAAGACCACAATATTAGAGTATGGCTCCAGTGTATGGGACCCTCACCAGGACTACTTGATACGAGAACTGGAGAAAATTCAAAAGAAAGCAGCGCGATTTGTTCTGGGAGATTTCCGACAAAGGAGTAGTGTTACTAAAATGTTGGAAACTTTGGGCTGGGAAGACTTGGAAGTAAGGAGACGAGATGCTCGACTATGTGGTATGTTTCGAGCTGTCAGTGGTGAGTTGGCGTGGAGTGACATAAGTAGAAGAATAAGCTTGAGTGGAGCTTTTAAAAGTAGGAAAGATCATAATATGAAGATAAAGTTGGAATTAAAGAGGACAAATTGGGGCAAATATTCATTTATAAGATTAAAATTAAGGGATTGGAATAATTTATCAAGGGAAATGTTCGATACATTACTAAGTTCGTTGAAAATATTTAAGAACAATTAGGTAAACAATTATAAATAAATGTAAGTATGAGGTAAACAATAGATTGGGAATCTTCCACCTGGGCGATCGCCCTAAATGCAGATCATTGATGATTGATATTCACTGTATGCACCTAGGTTTAGCGTCAGGAAAGGTATTGGGCCGTAAAACTGGGCTTAATCCACATGAAATGCTGACCTCAAATAATTGGGAAAAGATAAGGAAAAATAAGAGGATGAAAAAGGAGCTTAAACGCATTACAATGAAGTGAGAAATTAAGTTATTGCGGCTTGTTCTCCAATAGAGTGACCAATGCAGTCTACGTGGTTGTTTCGTTCTGTAACAGTGTGAACAATGTTCTTTGTACGTGCCTTATCTTGCTCTTGCTCACTCGCATCATTAATGAGTATGGTTACCTGTAAACATCTGTTGGAGCCTTCTCCCAAGACATCAAATACGGAAATCTGTTCACTGGTTATCGCACAATTTATTTTTATTTAGTGAAGCATTGTGCTTAGAGAAACAATTTTATTTTTATCGAGGTCCTGAAATTATGACCTGAAGAATGAAGCATCTCTCAAAATCGTACGACGTGCCCAACTCCAGAAACTGTGATTTCCTTACTGATTTTCAACAAAATATGCGCACCATGAACGAGCTACCGCAGGGTCACGTACAGGAACATGACGTGGTGGTATAAAGAAAGCATAGAAATACTATAGCACACAAAGCATTTATTGCAGGGTAAGAAATACTTGCAGGATGGACTTAGTTCGGTGTTAGGCCATCTGTAGCACGGAGACAGGCGGCGATACGGTCTCGTATGGAGGTATACAGGTGTAGAATGTTCTCCTGAGGTAGATCTTGTCACACCTGGTGTAACAGACCCTCTAAATCTATAGTAGTTCTCACTGGCAGAAATTTCTGTTCAATCTGGTCTCAAACATTCTCGAAAGAAAGAGGTCTGGAGATCTTGCTGGGCAAGGAAGCATGTTGACATCACAAAGGCCGACCAGAGATATCCGTGCTGTATGGCGCCGGGCACTATCATGCTAGAAGATAGCCGGACATATCGTCAAGGCGCTAGGGTTCCTTTAATCACCATCAGTAGGGAGCGCGAATCGTAGGAAATGCACCAACACACAATGATGCCTCTCTTGGGGGCAGTGTGCCGCTGTACAATGAAGTGTGGATCAGTGCGCTAGCCAGGGCGTCTCTGGACGGTCGTCTGTATACAGACAGAACCATGATTCGTCGCTGATCACCACTCGTCGCCAATCCGCAAGCTTCCATGCTGCTAGTTCCTGGCAGAAGTGTCATATCCTAAGAATTCTAGCAGGCTAGGGACTTGGGAGCGTGAAAGAATATTACTCATCTGGCACCAATGGACCACGAATCAGACCTCAGATTTAGGTAAAATTCCCTGACCTGGCTGGGAATCGAACCCCTGCCGTCCTGATAAGAGGTAGGGTAGCTGTTCATTGGTTGGAGTTAACTAATGTGCCTGTACGATAACGTGTGGTTTGATAACGTTTATAACATATTGTGCGTGAATTAATGTTAGTCTCGCAATAATAGGAAATTTCGCTTTTAATCGTTGAAGATGATTAAAAACGTTTCAGTATAACGGCATAATATTAGTAACCTTGTCAAATATCTTGAAGATTCTTTCTCTGAAGCGTTATTTATTTAATATGATCCATTTATTCCATTTCAAAATATTAGTTCGTACTGATGTGATGACTTTCTTTCGCGCTGTATTGACTCGTCTTAGTTGCATACCTTCACTGCCTTATCAGACACGTCACAACTATTGTTCACAGTATAAAAAACGTCACAGAGGCCTTACAAAGACCTCCTAGTGGGGAGCTTCCTTCCGGTGGTCTGTGAATCAGCCGTGGTGGGACGCAGACCGATGCGTTTCATGGAGATCCGAGACATGTTGCGCTGGGGTATTAATGGCATTATACTGTAAGATGCTGTAATACGGTGATCTGAGGTGCGTCACTCTGTGGGCACAATACACATTTTCTTCGTCCACTTTATAAAATTGGATTTTCACGAGTACGAACTGTAGGCTACCTAGTGCATAGTGTGGCATAGTGTGGTGATTCAATCATGTTTTACCTATGTTTTACAAGGATAGTTACAGTATGCGTACAATCATTCCCAGTGGTTTACCACTCTGAAGGATTCTCTTTTGATTGAGATAAAGTGGATATTGCGATCAGTGCACGGACTTGTTCATCATTGGATTCTAATGGCATAAGTTAAAATCTGTTTTGATAATTCTGTGAACTTGGACAAAGATCACTTTATAGAATGTAACTGATGTCTCCTACAGGTTATCATATTCAGAGGTCGATCCTTTTCGTTCCAACCAAAGGTAAACTTTCTATCGTTCTCCTGTGGACACAGTTTCCTCTTACCAACTAATATTGCAGCTGTTGTGTGACGCTTTCAGTAATATCAACGTCCACCCCCATGGCTGAATGGTTAGCGTGATGGCCTTTGGTTCAGGGGGTACCGGGTTCGATTCCCGGCCGGGTTGGTGATTTTAACCTTCATTGGTTAATTCCGATGGGTCGGTGGCTGGGTGCATGTGCCGCCTTAAACATTAGAATCATCACAGGTAGGGTCCCATTCTCTCAGACGCGCAGGTCGCCTTTACGGCATCAACTCGAAAGACCTGCACCAGGCCTTTTCAGAGGCAACGCCCTATTATTATTATTATTATTATTATTATTATTATTATTATTATTATTATTATTATTATTATTATTATTATTATTATTATTATTATTATTATTATTATTATTATTATTATATAAACGACATTGCATTTCCTGACTTCGAAGTGGAATAGGTTTCTTCTCAATAGTTGCGTATGAGAATCGCTGCGTTGTATCAAATAGTACGTGTTCCTAAATGGCTGTTGCATTGCTGTGAAGCAGGTCACGGAGCTCTGCATTAGGCCGTGCCCCTGCGGAATAGGCAATGCATTTACCGTTAGTGCACTGCTAGACTGTATGGCATGAAGTGAACTTTCCCTTCTTCTGTGTCGATTCGAGGGAAGGGACGAGAGTAGGGGTTCATTTACAATCTGTCAGACAGTTCGCTCTTCTTACTAGAGTACATAAAATCTCAAAATAACCTCAATGAATGTGTTAATTTTTTGCAGCGTCGCCATCACTGAGACTAGAAAAGACTTTCTTCCTCACTGCAGGTTTGTGATGTTCAGCCACATTGACAATAACATAGCTTCCTAGCACAGGACTTTATTTGGCTGAGAAGCAGTCCTTCGAAATTCGGATTCTGTTAATGAGAGAAACTATTTCTCCGTACTCATTCCGGACAAACGTTGGGATAGTACCTAAATCAAACTCATGACTTTAGTATCATGTTTAAAGCCTTTCGAATAAGAGGAGAGATTAACTATTTCAACAATTTATTAATTGACTAATTTCAGTTTTATTTAACTATTGAAAGGTTAATGTTACGAATAGTCAGCCCTGGAGTACAAAGGTAGCGTGACCGGTTTTTGCATAGAGGATTCGGGCTATGTTCATGGCCAGTCCAATAGTTTGAATTCCGGATCGAGGACTGGAAGGGGGAACAACTGAGGACCCGTCTGATATGAGAGGCAGTGGATCTGGTCATGAAAGCCAAACAATAGTCTGAGGATGTCATCACGGTGACCACACAGCACTCCAATATCTGCAGGCCATCTGGCTGAACAACATCCATCTTTATCTGCAATACGTGTATGTGTCACAGGTTAGTTGGTGTGGAATGTTCCGAAATCCGATACAGCCGCTCGGCTGATGATACATCATGTGCAAAAGTTATACGGCGAAGTGAAGAGCTAAATCTGTCAGTCTTATATGATAAACAAAAATATTTCAGATACGATACGAATATAAAATATAGGGAAAAAGGAATAAGTGACACCAGTAGGAGAGGAACAATTTCGAAGATGTTAAAAGCAATTGAAGTACTCACGAGAGAGTAGGGCTAAATATTATTCATGTGTCTTCTACCTAACGACGACAACGGCAGCAATGTGCCAGATCGAACGTTAGTTGGTTAATATTTCGGGATCTAATTAAACTGGACGAGACATTATTGCATACTGTTTGCACTGTTTCACCAATAGATCAGAGTGTCTCTACACCAACAACCATTTTTACAGACTATGCTTAACTAAAATAGTTACAAGTTTTTGGGTTATATTATCCTTCTTCCTAGCTACTTTCACAATTATTTGGGGACGGCACTAATTTGGATTAAACCCAATTTTACAACATAATGTCCTTAATGACACCAACACTACTTGGATGTTAGCAGCGTCATGTGTTTTATGTACATGAAGATGTGCACCAAGATGATTAAAAGCATTCAGCTCTCGAGATAGAGGACCGAGAATCGATCCCGGAGCCCTATGAACCGAAGACTACTATGCTGACTATTCGCCAAAGTGCTGGAAAGACGGAATATATATTAGGACTTTCCTTTTAGTTTATTTTGTTTTACCGACTGCAATTTACATATCCTCGGGCCACAGGTAAGCTCAAATTTCACCATCCTTGGTATGATTGTCCATGCTTACTTTATTATTATGTTATTATTGTTATGCCCAAGTCCATTTTTGTACAATTTGTTCTACGTCGCACCAACACAGATAGGTCTTATAGCGATGATGGGTAGGAAAGGGTTAGGAGGGGGAAGGAAGCGACCGTGGCCTTAATTAAGGTACAGCCTCAGAATTTGTCTGGTGTGAAAATTGGAAACCACGGAAAATCATATTTAGGGCTGCTGACAGTGGGGTTTGAACCTACTATCCCCCCGAATGGACAATCCGCGTGTCTGGATGTGGCATAATGATAATGAGGTAGCGGGAGGGTGAAAACCGGTGTTGGCATATTGCCTATTCCTGTCAAAGGACACCAAAGGATCTGCTTAAGGCTTATCGTCTCCATCCGCCCGACTAATCACCATCGACAACGGCACATACCCTCACTCAATATGAACACCGCGGAGAGGTTTGGAATTGAAACCAGGCTTTTTGGCATGTAATCTAGTAATACACAATTGTTTACGATCACCTCTCCTATCCTACCAGCCACCATTCTTGTGGTGATTTTGTTCCATCAACGGGACTCGAACAGTCTATCAGACTGACACCTGAACGATTATGATCACCAGGCGAAGAATACTACTACTACTACTGCGAATAATAACACAGAATGAAATCTACTATCCCTCACACTTTTTCTTATCGCATCACATTTCTGACCACGCATGACAATCTTTACGATATTTAAAATTATTATTTGCCGAGCTCGATAACTGCAGTCGCTTAAGTGCGGCCAGTATCCAGTAATCGGGAGATAATGGGTTCGAACCCGACTGTCGGCAGCCCTGAAGATGGTTTCCCGTGGTTTCCCATTTTCACACCATGCAAATGCTGGGACTGTACCTTAATGAAGGCCATGGACGCTTCCTTCCCACTCCTAGACCTTTCCTATCCCATCGTCGCCATAAGACAGCTTGCAATATATATATTTACTGCATCTCTTACTCTTTTTTCACTGAACATTGAAAACGTCTTGCTAGGAGCAAAGCGCTCGGGCAAAAGGGCAGCTACGCGGTGCGTGCGTCATCAGCGCAACTTTCGAGAGATGGAATGTTGCGATAAGCGATCCTTCAGCTCAGCTTTACAACTTCTTTCGAGCTGAGCAGCGGTCGCTCTTGGTTGGCTAAAGCATATCAGGGCTGTAGAGTCATGGGCTTAGGTTACTTCATGGCTAAATGGTTAGCGTGCTGGCCTTTGGTCACAGCGGACCCGGATTCGATTCCCGGCGGGGTCGGGAATTTTAACCATCATAATTAATTTCCCTAGCACGAGGGCTGGGTGTATATGTCTTCATAATTATTTCATCTTCATGACGCGCAGTTCGCCTACGGGTGTCAAATCAAAAGACCTGCACCTAGCGAGCCGAAAATGTCCACGGACACTCCCGACACTGAAAACCATACGCCATCTCACTTCAGTATATGCCATAAAATGTTTAGAGGCTCAGACGATAGAGCGCCGGGTTTCTGGGCCCAAGATGCCAGATGTGATGCTTAAATAACGTCAGCTCGACGTAGTAGAGAATCGTAAAATTAGTTAGCCTACTGAGATATAACACCAATAACATTATTATGTCTAGTGTGGAGTTAAATGGCACAGCAGCATTTGGAAACACCAGAATTCTCTTCTGCTATGTGTGAACATCTTTATGACATAAGGAACAATGTTAGGTTCAATGGTCCACCCAATCAATATACCTCACTTTACAAGTGAAAACTATTTAATATAAAAACATATTAAACATATCCTGGCACATATTTCGTCTCATTTAAGACTTTATCAGCCATAACGTCTCGTAGTAGATTACAAAGCTCACTGTTGCTGTCTAGTAATTGCAAAAAATGGAAGAACCTATGTTCTTTAAGAACTATTTCAGAATACACTAAAGATAAAATATGCACATTATTTTCACAAAATTGTCATCATTTCTTGCGAACAATTTTTATCTTCAACGTTAAAATTTGAAACATTGAAGATAATTTTTTTTGCAAGAAGTGAGGACAATTTTGTGTAAATAATGTGTATATTTTATCTTCAGTGTATTTTCAAATAGTTCTTAAAGGAAATTGATACTTCCACTTTTTTCTTCAATTATTAGACAGCAACAATGAGCTTTGTTATCTACTACGAGACGATATGACTGATGAAGTCTCAAATGAGAGGAAACATGTTCAAGGATATGTTTTTTTTTGTTTTTTTTTTGCTAGTTGTTTTACGTCGCACCGACGCAGATAGGTCTTACGGCGACGATGGGACAGGAAAGGGCTAGGAGTGGGAAGTAAGCGGCCATGGCCTTAATTAAGGTACAGCCCCAGTATTTGCCTGGTGTGAAAATGGGAAACCACGGAAAACCATTTTCAGGGCTGCCGACAGTGGGGTTCGAACCTACTATCTCCCGAATACTGGATACTGGCCGCACTTAAGCGACTGCAGCTATCGAGCTCGGTAGGATATGTTTAATATGTTTTATATTGAATAGTTTTCACTTGTAAAATGAAGTGTACTGATTGGGTGGACCATTGAAGCTAACATTGTTTCTTATTTTAAACTGTAACAATACGGATCTATATGATCAAATTCGTAAAAAAATAATCTTTAAGACATGCATTCAATATACACTAGATCACCTAAATGCTCACAACACTAATATGAACTAATCCCTAAACCTCATGGCGCAACAGCCCCGAAGGGCCCTGACCTACGAAGCGACTGCAGCTCAGCTCGAAAGCCTGCCGATTATGAAGTGTCGTGTGGTCTGCACTACGAATCCTCTCGGCCGTTATTCTTGGCTTTCTATACCTGGGCCGCCATCTCACCATCAGATAGTCCCTCAATTGTAATCACGTAGGCTTAGTGGACCTCGAACTAGCCCTCAGATCCAGGTAAAACTCCCGGACGTGGCCGGGAATCGAACCCGGGGATTCGGGGTAAGAGGGAAGCATGTTACCCCTCCACCTCGGGGCCGGCAATACGAACTAATATATGTTCTAAAAATAGCCTTTGAAAAAGATGAAGCAAAAATTAGTGTAAGTTAAATTGGATAATAATAATAATAATAATAATAATAATAATAATAATAATAATAATAATAATAATAATAATAATAATAATAATAATAACAATAACAATAACACATAAGTAGGAGAGTATCTTAAACCGTATGAACGCTAACTATGAATTTGGTACACTTACCTGTATGTCCAGCTACTGGCCTCCTCGGATCGAACTAGCGAGCTTGCTACTCCCAACTTCCAATCAATCTGCCGTAATCATGTTGACAATGCGGCAATAATACTCCCACAGTCAGCCGACCTTGACGGTAGCCCTGCCTATTGTCACGGAGTGGGAGAAGCCATCTTGGGGCCAAACTATGGCCTTTTGTATGTCAACGTAGGAGAGCTACGTGCAAGTCCAACCGTTTGTTCTCTGATAAAGTGTTAATTTAGTAAATATACATTTCGAAGAGAAAAAAAAAATCAGGAATGCAAAATCTTCACTAAAACATCTCAAAATTCTACAGAATAGACTACCATTTCAGATTAGAATTTCGTTTGATCCGAAGAATATTTCCTTTCCAACGGCCCGCAAGCATCCTACCGTAACTGTCAAGTTGATTCCGTCAGGGACGACGAGTTGTCAGACGCGATGTGGAGATTAATTGGCTTTACGTCACACCAACACATATACTGTAGGTATTGGCATTTTTCTGGCGTGAAAATGGAAAACCACGGAAAATCATCTTGAGGGCTGCCCACAGGGTATTCGAACCCACTATCTCCCGAATGCAAGCTCTCAGCTGCGCGCCCCTAACCACACGGCCAGCTCCCTCGGTTGTGGAGATCACACGAGACCACAGTTAAGTCCATACGAGAGGATATGTTTATCAGGAAATTTCGATGCGGCAGAGCAAAGAAGGAATATGCAGTCTTAACATGCGCAATAAGGGAACAATTCTTAAGTCGTCAATTAGATTTACAGTATTTGATTGATTTGAAGTGACTGTTATTTCTTGTGGTTTACCTCTTTGCACCGAGCTCGATAGCTGCAGTCGCTTAAGTGCGGCCAGTATCCAGTAATCGGGAGATAGTGGGTTCGAGTCCCACTGTCGGCAGCCTTGAAGATGGTTTTCCGTGGTTTCCCATTTTCACACCAGGCAAATGCCGGGGCTGTACCATAATTAAGACCACGGCCTCTTCCTTCCAACTCCTAGGCCTTTCCTATCCCATCGTCGCCATAAGACCTATCTGTGTCCGTGCGACGTAAAGCAAATAGCAAAAAAATTACCTCTTTGCAATGATGAAAAATGAAAATCAACAGCCTGTTTCCAGTCATTCGACCGGGTCAGGAATGGAATGAATGAAGCCCCTATCTAGCGGCGAGGATAGGAATTGTGCAGGCTGCCAAAGTCTGTCGCACTCCTCTGGGGCAATGATTAATAACTGACAGATGAAATGAAATGATATTGGACAGTGTCGCTGGAATGAAAGATGACAGGGAAAACCGGAGTTCCCGGAGAAAAACCTGTCCCGCCTCCGCTTTGTCCAGCACAAATCTCACATGGAGTGACCGGGATTTGAACCACGGAACTGCGATGAGAGGCCGGCGTGTTGCCGCCTGAGCCATGGAGGCTACCTCTTTGCAATGATGTTGTTCAGAATTTAACTCTCACTGGCAAGATGGAACCAGAAACCTATTTCACAAGCTAGATTCTGGGTGCACTCACCAATTAGCGGGGATGTGGTGTCACTGAAATCTTACTTGTGCCAGGCTCCTCACTTTCATCTATCCTATCCGACCTCTCTTGGTCAACACTTGTTCTTTTCTGACCCCGACGCTATTAGGTTTGCGAGGGCTAGGGAGTCTTTCATTTTCACGCCCTTCGTGGCCCTTGTCTTCCTTTGGCCGATATCTTCATTTTTCGAAGTGTCGGACCCCTTCCATTTTTTCTCTCTGATTAGTGTTATATAGAGGATGGTTACCTAGTTGTACTTCCTCTTAAAACAATAATCACCACCACCACCACCACCACCACCACCACCACCACCACCACCTGTCACTGAAATTGGCAGTATAGTCGTTGTTACCATGGTAACAAGTGCCATGTGCTGGGTGATATTAAGATGATTTTCGGACAGAGGCGACAGTTGTAAGCCCCATCCTTAAAAATGAGTACCTTACAGAATATATTATATCTGAAGAATGAAACGAGTCCATTTGTCTACCTTCTGAAACGACATCACGTCTAAACAGCTGAGCAGATTTTTTTTTTTTTCAAATATTGCACACACATTCTTAGAAGGAAATGTTACATGTCTGTGTTTCATTTCAAAATGTTGATCTAAAATATATTATTTGCGAAATTATTTGCAGAAGATCGCGTGATAGTTTGGAATGAGATGGTGCCTGCTCCTTTCCGCTCAAACAAGCGCATACATGTTTTATATTAATACTAATATCAGCTTAAGGCAAAATAATAATAAAATTATGAGAATACAAAAAATATTGTGAAATGTTTCAATTTACTGGGAATTTATTGAAGATGATTGTGTAAATATATTAACCCAGAGGACAATGCGGTTAATATTATAGAGAAATTAATGTGATAGCCGCTTCAATGGATCCGATTGATAAATTTGTTTTTTAATTATTATTATTATTATTATTATTATTATTATTATTATTATTATTATTATTATTATTTACGTTTGGACCCTGTTTGATGATACAGTGCTTTTATGATTCGCATTTCTGGTCTCCCATGTGGCTTTCATTTTTTCTTCGGGGACTCTTTCTTTCTCCATTGTACTTGATTCCTGGTCTCCTTGGAACATCATTCCCTCGCTGCACTACCCATCTGTTTACTTTATAACAGAACAGATTTCTGTCTAATATTTCTGATATATCTATCTGGGCTTTCACCATGTCCTTTTTTGACTTCTTGGATACAGGGTAGACTCTTCAATTTCCTGCTGCATGTGCCATGATCTTGTGTGTAAGTCTTGTTGCTTGGAGTCTTTGAACGTGTCCAGAAAATTTCATCTTCGTTTTCTAATATTTGCTGCCAGGTTGGACAGTTTATCTATTGCTTTACGGGAGTTGAGTCTATATCCGTCTTCAGTTTTTTCTAGACCAAGAATATTCCTCATGATCGCCCGTTCTTTCCTCAGAATGTTCTCTAGATTCCCTTTTCTATTGAGTACCAGCATTTCGCTCGCATGTAGAACTTCGGGTTTGAGCACAGTATTGTAGCGCCTGATCTTTATGTGTGTGGACATGATTTTTGTTGTTGTAAACGTCGCATGTTCTCCAATATGCTGTTTTGAGTTTCTGTGGGCAAATTTTTTGTGCTCCCTTTTCTAACCCTGTTGGTTTTATAATTTCACCAAGGTATTTGAAGTATGGAACCCGTTTTATCTGTCCATATTTTATGTTTAGTTTCTCAGTGTTGAATCTAAAACAAATGAACTTAGTTTTCTCAAACGAAATTTGTAGCCTACAACTTTTTCAGCACATTCCTTGAGGACTTCTATCTGTTTGATTGCTGCGATTTCACTGTCCGCTAGTATTGCTAGGTCGTCTGCGAAGGCCAAGCAACTAATCTTCATATCATATTTTGCACTTTTAATCTACATACCTACATAAAAAGCACAGAAAACAATCATACATACAAACGTACATGCATCTTTATTCTAGACTATTATGCCTTTCAGCGTATAGTCTGCAAGTACCTGTAAATTAACAAAACACCTCCACAATCTCCAAGAGTGTGTCCGTGCAATTCAGTATTTTCTGCAGACTCAGATAAGATAAAAATATCATTTACAGATCATAGGGTGTTGATTACCTCTCCTTAAACTGCGATGCGTTTTCCAAATTCCTCTTTGATATCCTTCACCACTTGCTCTACACATACATTGAACAGTAACGGGGACAAACTGAAATCCTGCCTCACTTCTTTCTGGATGGCTGTTTTTTTTTCATAACCCTCGAATTCAATCACTGCAAAATGCTTATTGTTTACATTGCAGACAAGGGGCGTCTCGTCCTTTGGGGCTTTCAGTACTTAGCTCCGCATCACAATTACAATTAATTCTTCTTCTTATTATTCTACTTCATGTTTCGTTGTGGCCCCTTACACCACGTGGTTCCTAACTCTGGCGAGCTTTCTTAGCCCAGTATTTCACCGTGCGTTGCTTTCCTTTCCTGAGTCCACTTCACTTCCACTCCAGGACGCAATGTTTTAGCTGTCAGTGACTGAAGAGTGTCGGATGTTCAGATCAGCATTCTAAATTTATCGCTCTTGAATATATCCCTGAGATCAATTTTTGAAAATTCTAGGTCTTTTCGAACCAGTTTCGTCCGTTTAGCACTTGTCCCCTTCCCTCTAGAAATGGTGTTGAAGATTCTTGAGGTCGGTCTCTTGTTGCCCATTCTGACTATGTAACCGTAGAAGGTAAGTCCCCTCTTTCTTATGGCTGATGTTGTGCTCTCTAAATATTAGTAAAGCTCCTTGTTATGCCTGATTCTGTACTCACCACCCTCTTTAATGGGTCCCATGATTTTTCTCAGAATATTTCGTTCTTTCATTTCCCAATTTCTGTGTTGTCCCGTTTTGACCATGTTCAAGCATTTTGAGGCATTAGTTTAGTAGTGTCGAATTGATTAAAGTGAGATAGTTTAAAGAGTGTTTTTTTCTCTTTAGATTGTACCTGCTGAAGATGCCAAATCCCCCCAAAAAAGTCGCGCCATCTCTATTATAGCCTGAAAATGCTACATCATCTACAGATGCGGGTGGACGAACGAGTATTTTTTAACAGAGAGAAGGAGAAGGGTTAAAGGGGATGGCCACCAAACTGAAGTCTCGTATGGGGCTATGTAGTTGAATTCCGTCGCGCCCGTCGCATCACGTGGACTGATAACACTTCGTGCAGTGCAAAATGCATAGGATAGTATTAGCCTTTATATTGAAGAATCCATTTCCATTGTATGGTGACCAAGATAAACTTAATATTTAACAGAACCAAAATACAAAATAATACGAAGATACAAACACAGCATTTCAATTCCGATTGGTATAATGACTTGAGTAACCTGAAATATGTTTTGGAAAGAACTAATTTACTTGAACTGAGCCTTCTTAATCTGGACACTTACTTTTTATTTGTAAGCCAGGATGGAAGTACGATAACAAATAGATGAAGAGCAGAGGAGTGCAGTTCTTCTTCATAATGAACTCGTTCAAAAAAAAAAAGAGACAAAAATTCAACATTTCCACTACTGAAAACTTCAACAACAAAGTTATGTAAAACTTCACTGATGGACGAACTGGAGTGTCGAATGCATTTTTTTTTTGAGTTAAGATATGCTAATAGACATCACTTCGAATTTTTATGTTGCATGTGAGTAAGGTCTTTAAAAACCATAGCTCCAAACAAATTTAAGGTCTCGAGTCGCCACTAGAGATTGCCCTTCTTTCTCTGGAGAATAGCCTATCTTAAACCGGTTGCTAGTCTAAGATGAAAAGAGCTGAAAATGTTACTATCTTCGAGCTCATTAAATACCTGAAAGAGGGATGAAAAGTGAGAAATATTTTAAAATTGTGCAAATTGTCTTTACGTACTTGCCGTTCAATACCACTAGGGTAGAGCAAGAGACTGGTACCTTTGATCGAGTAATCAGTCATTGTAAATGCCATTGACAAGTCAAGGGCAATATGGTCAGTGTATACCCTTCAAGGATGGTCGTATCTGTTTATGGAAGTGACGTGTGAAGGTGAAGGCGCTGAGTTGTGAGTCGCAAATAAATGAACTTGTAGACCCGACAACATGTGAGGTACGCATCAGGTCAAGTACGTTTCGTACGTGCCATTTATGATTTGGAGGGGCCACATGCCGGCGCGTGATACCCATAGTGTGCTCCGACCAGTAACCAGCAGGCTTGTTACAACTCCAAGGAAAATTATCGTGACACAATTTATTCACACACAGAATTTCTTCCCTGGCTCTTATTTCACAGTAGGTTAAATCTCAGTGCGTGATGTCCCTTCTAGAGTGATGAAATAGTTTTCCCTCTGTCTAGTACCCCTCGCTTTCAGTTTAGTTTAAAACATATACAATTAATCAAAGTTTTATTTTGTAATTAAAATGATAATTAAAATACCGTCATCGTGGTGTAGGGGTAGCATGCCTGTCTCTTATCCGGAGACCCCGGGTACGATTTTCAGCCATGTCAGGGACTTTTACCTAGCTGTTGCGCCATGAGGCTTGGTTTGGTTTTGGGGAAAATTAAAATATGGATTAGTGCGTGTGAAAATCCGCTTTTTACTACTTCGCGATATATGCAGTATATTTTCATCTGTCTCTTGGCAAAAGGCAGGGAAAAAACGAGATTCCACTGAAATTTCCGTCTCATTAATGGCTGTGACAAAGGGCTTTCTTGTTGAGAGATAAGCCCAATCTCCGTTCACCCGAAAGGACGTGTGATCGCTTCCCCGTCAGGAAGTTGTAAAATTTAGAAACGAGAGGTACATGCCCTTAGGTTCACTCAGTCTACACCAAATAAATGAATACAAGGTTAATGCCTAAGGGCTATTCCATTAAGTACTGGGGTTAAGAATACCGGAAGCTTTTACATTCTTCCTTTTCACGGCCTGTGCGGAGATGGTTTGCTTTGTTTTATGATTGTAACAGTTGAGGTGTGGATGGTGTTGGGTAATAACATTCAGAGCACGACTAGCGCATGTGTATGCAATGAAAGGTGTTATTCATAAAGTCACGGCTTCAGCTCAATGAAGAAAGCAATGGAAAACAACTTCATACGTCAGCTTGCCGAGTAATGTATATATAGGTATATCGTCATCTTAGGTTTCAGTGATTTTCCTGTAGGGCGCGGGGACTGACAAAGTGGAGACTTCGCGATTCGAATTTAAATCCTGTACTCTATGGATTGATGCGTAAACCGATTTCATTAGGGTAGTCAACACAGGAAAGAAATACATTCATCTCTTTGATAATGGTTTAAAATATATCTGCAGGGCTAGGAGTGTCTGGAAGACATTTGATGACATTCTGAGTGCCAAGTCAGACAAGACTTCCTGGCTGAAGGTGTTAGTGTGTAAGTTTGGAAATCGTGTTTTAAAGTATAATGACTGTTTCAGCAGTACATAAAGAAGAAATATGTCCACTGAGTTCATTAACGTGATCAGGAGAGAGAAAGGAAGATAATTAGAAATACATATTTGGTAACATAGGAACTTCGATTTCATGTAAACTATTCATTAAACATCCTATTTGTAAAGTTCTCCAGAGGAAGAAATGCTTCTCAAATCCCTTAGGTGTAGGGTCTGATTCTCAGCTTGGGGACGGCTACAGCGGTGTCTCTTCTTCTTCAGGTCAGAAGCGGTCATTTTTTTACTAGTTTGGCGTGCATGCATGTGGCTTCGAATTGACACCCCTGATTTTCTTCGAATCTTCGGCAGGCTGAGCTTGGTCGATATTGTTTTGGTTTGACGCTAATGCTGTATATTTCATGTTCACCTTTGAGTTAGGGTGATATGAATTCGACATGTGGCGTGAATTGTGCGTGATGGTTACGATTGTGATTGGTTGAGCCTGGGCTATTTTGCGGCGATCCAATGTCACAGTCTGGAATTTTTCTCAAGCTCAGGTGCCTGCGATCTTGTTTGTCATGCCATACGAGCGTGTTCGTATCGTGTCTTGACACTGAAATTATACTGGGTTTGTTTCACCATGGTCTCTATGCTGTGCGTGAGTGTATGTTTGTAAAGATTTGTATTATTTTCCGTCTCCCACGGGTGCTAGTTCAGCTCCACAGTTACTCCTTTATTTACATTTGCTCTCGGCTTTAATTGCCTGATTAGTCGTTTATTTTAGATATTTTTTTCTGTTTAGATGTGTCATTGTTAGAAATGCTTGTTGATCTCAGTAACTATGGCAACCTCTCATCCTCCTTGCTTCTTTTTCGTGTTATCTGCTGGTTTTGCCCTTTCTTTTTGTTCTCTGGGGATGCAATCTCTATGGAGCCGATTGTTGTGGCCCGCAACTTTTGAAGTGATGTTGTTGGCTCAAGTTTAGCATTATCGTAGGTCCTCTTTTTGCGTGATTTTTTTTTTTGGAGTGAGATGTGTTCTTTCACGCGAGTCCAACTCTTTATTATGGAGAAAGGAATGCTTTATGTTACGAACTAATTCGTTGTTCCGAGAAAGATTTAGTTTGATTGCCAATGTATTTATCAAGCTTCTTAACGTTGCTACGGCAACCTATTCATGTTTGTTAAAACGATGTGTGTGATCAGAAGGAAAGATGATTGCGTGTATAACACTCTCTGGGACTGATTATGTAAGTTGTTTTCTGCATCCCCTGTTTCTTTTGTTCTTTATTCATTTGCATTTTATTTGTATTAATAAACTTTTTCATTTTATTCAATTTTTCACTTGGGGTTCATGCCTCTATTATCTCCTTCCTGTAATTTTAAGAGGCACGGGTTCAGTTCCAGGCAGTTACTGACCTGTTCCGACCGAGTCTACGAAGCTGAGGTAAATGGGTCAGTATATATACATATATGTATGTTTCCTGTTTGTCCGTGCGTGCGCGGTGGACTCCTCCTCTATTGAAATCTACCTATCACATGATTGTAACTATGTTCTCTAAGCAATCAAACCCAGGGGTATGTATGGAAATTCAGCCTATCAGCATTGTGTAGTTAAATTTAATCTGAAAGTTTCCCCTACGGAACTATATAAGGAGGACACTTTTGGACCGTCTTGCCGGAATTTCTCCAGTGCTTGAGAGCGCGACTTGACGGAGGCCAGAGAGGGCTAGGGAAGCAGGGGTGCGGCCTTCTTGAAGAAAATCTAGTGATACAATGTAATGGCAGAATTTACCTAAACATGTGATCGTGCCTGTGGGTAGTTCCAGGGGGAAGGTTTCAGCCGTTTCTTAATGTAATTTTGTCTTTTGGTGGTTGAAATGTGCACAGTCTTCGGACTCTAGTTCTATTCCCTACTGTGAAATCTTTAATATAAGGGAACACGAGTGTTGACCCTCAGTTGTCTCCCCTTCAACTTTTGAGTTGGGTGACTGAAGTTTTCAACCTCTAAATTTTAAATATCTTGTCTGGGCTTTAAATTTTCCTCCTTTAGTCACCCTTTTTAGTGTGCGATTAGCCTCTGTGTCAATGGGCCTTAAGCCCACTTAGTTCTCATCCTTTCATAAATGTCTATATGTTGTGTTTGTTACTGTTTCCCCTCCTTGCCTTTTGTTCATGGCCTGGTATGTGTAACCATTCATTTTCATTCTTAAGCCCTTATAGTATGGGTGATTATGCTCCTGTGTATTCTTGATTATTCTTAGGTTAACTGTGTGTTCGTTTTTGGTTCCTTTTGGGGAACAGTAATTAAACTTGTTGTGGAACCTTCCAACTGATGAGCCTACCATGGGGCAAACGCTTATGAACATTTTAAAGTGGTATTAACCTATGGGTTGCCTAGTGTAATTAAGAGTGTCAAAAGCAACTGATTGCCTGTTTGAGGCTAGACTCTTGTAAGTTGGAGATGAGACTTCTGTGAAGTGTACCTGTTCGGAGCAAACTATGCTCTGCCACAATCTTGTACCTGCCAGGAGGATTTATGGCCTTCCTTTTGTATTTCAGCGACTGGGACTTCCTCCCAAGTTATTTGGTACCTGATTTAGGACTTCTAAGCCCAAGGTATTGTTAGACGAGCTCGCTGATAACATTTTGAATTGTTCTTTGTTACACTAGTAAATTTTCTATCTCTCAATTTTAAGAAAGGAAAGAAATAAAATTTCCAAAGTTGTTATACTAAAAGCTCCTCTAAGTAATCCCCTGTCCAACCATTCAACCCAGGCACTTCCTATTCTTCTGTGAGTTACGGAAACCCCGGAACAATAATAATAATAATAATAATAATAATAATAATAATAATAATAATAATAATAATAATAATAATAATAGTGTTACTTGCTTTACGTCCCACTAACTACTTTTACGGTGTTCGAGCCGTATAAATAATATACTATTCCTAAGCTGTAGCAAAGTACCGTATACAATTAATTTAGGCCGATGTCCGACTCTAACCGCTTTCAACAATTGTACAGTTTGACGTCTAAGTACAAATTAAGGATTTGCTACGGATTAGAAATAGATAATTATATACAGTACCTCATAAACGAAAATAGGATATACTGATACTGTGTGTTTTTGCTGTAAGGTAGATAACCCGTTTTGTCCATGACATACCCACTGCAGATGGTCGCGATTAACATACCATATATACTGGAATTTATGGGGTACCTACCATATTTAAAGGAATACTCGAATATTTCCATTTGTTACTACGAAAATTACAACATTGTAAACAATAAAAATGCCACGATAATGGTCATATTTAATTTGAAACTTTGCAAACATTATAGATGTTTGTATTGATGTCCTACAGGTCCCTAATATTTAGCAGCATTTTTTTACCTCGGGATTTACAGTAGTGTGTTTAAAACTTACCCACACGTTTAAGCTGATACTTCCTCTGAGGGGTACCAATAGCGAGTTGTGAATATGCACGAATGTTTCTTTAATGAAGTGTTAACGCCTGGTTTATGACTTGCCTGATTTGATTCAAGAACAATTTTCACTATCTTATCCAGCTACAGCCTTTGTACATAACATGAATAAATTGTACTATTAACTATATTGCAGTGATGGCGTGCAGTTACACTGTATATCGTTTTAATTTACAACCTACAAGGCTTTACCTTAAGGAAATATGTCATACTCTATTTGCAATCTATTGTTGGAAATTTGACGAGTTTAATTTACTTACTATTATAATTAAATAATATTTGCGTACAAATTTTTCCGTGTTCTACTGGTTTTATCCGTTTACAATTTCACAATGATAAATATAAATAAATAGCAAACAAGAGATAGAAGTGAACATTTAAAAGTGATTTTACGAGAAAGAACATAACTTAATGTATTACGTATATTAACCTGAAGAATGCGCAGAACGCGGAAACTAAACACACTCAACACTACGCATTATCCGTATTTTAATAATAAATATTATATACTTATAGTTAAATATTATTTAGTTTTATAAGATTTTGTCCGTTCAGTTCTTGAAATTGTATAACATTGCATTTCAAATATAGTCTACTATTAACAGTAGGTAGCTGTAAAGAGGGAATTCTTAATGGTACACGATTGCGATGGGTCACGCCTTGTACGGCGAGTAAAACTGAGTATTTTTTCCGTGACGATTTGTCTCAACCATTCCACTACGTCCGTCTTCTTGATAGCGAGGTCAGTGAGCCGCTTATTGCTTTCTTCTAGGAACTGCTTTGAGAGCCATGGACTGAACTGTGGCCGCACCATATCCACCAGCATTGGGGCCATTTCTAGAGCAACCTCACTTAATACGTCACCGAGCTCTCCTCCTCCAAACAGTCCTCGTATATCACCCTGGAACATAACACAATATTTATAAAAAGTTGTGGTGGAAACATGCGCAGTCGAGTCACATTGTTATGACTACAGACTAAGCCCGTTTTTACGCATGGGCTGTAGGGCAGCAAATTTCCAGAGGTGACAATTATCTAAATAAAACTGTCAATATTGAATTTAACTCGAGTGACGAGAGGCGGAAAATGTCGCGACCGTAGTGAGATGTAAATTTAAAGAGAAATGTGATGAATTTAACTGAAAACAATGTTGGTACCACTGGTATTCTATAACTTCATGTCTCCGAAGAGTTTACTGTATTCTTCACAATTTGCTTTACGTCGCACCGACACAGATAGGTATTATGGCGACGATGGGATAGGAAAGGCCTAGGAGTGGGACGGAAGCGGCCGTGGCGTTAATTAAGGAAAATCCCCAGCATTTGCCAGGTGTGAAAATGGGAAACTATGGAAAACCATCTTCAGGGCTGCCGACAGTGGGGTTCGAACCCACTATCTCCCGGATGCAAGCTCACAGCTGCGCGGCCCTAACCGCACGGCCAATTCGCCCGGTAGTTTACTGTATAATATCATCTCTGTGAAGGTAGAAGTCAAGATAATAACACAGTGAAAAAAAGGTTTCCCTGTGACATTGGAAAAAATTAACCATAGAGGTGAAGAGGTTCTTGTTTGTCTACAAACAACTTTTTTGACAGGATCTTAAATTTTTCATACTTACCAAAACTGGAGTTTAATTAAACCTACAATTGTGCAAGGCACTTGCGTAGCAGTCTTTTGAAATAGAATTTGTTCATTTCAAAGCTTTCTTTCGAGTTACGACGATGATATGTGTTGTTCTTTGGCGTGTCTATGTTAACTGGTAAGGACCAAAAAATCTCTTGGAACTTTATTAAAATTGCACTCAAGATATGCGGTTTCTGAAAGATTTTTTTCTATTCTGTGAAGAATCAAGCATTATTTTCGTACATCTCAAAGTCAGGAGCGCTTGAAACATCTGCATATACGATACTTTTAATAGAAAATGACCTTACTGTGAAGCTGGATTTTGAAAATGTGGTTTGTGTGTTTACTAATACCAAAGAAAAGATAAAATCATTTGTCTAGTAGAATTCTGTGTTGTTGCAGTGATAATTTTGTTCCAATATTGTGGTATATCTTTTAGTATTATATCTATTTGTCTTAACAATTCCTGTCTTTATTTTATTTACGAAAATCTTGTAATGTTTTGTTGTGTATCAGCTTTTTACATTGTGTTTGCTGAATACATACATATAATCGGAGACGCAAAATCTTCTCGGTCCTAGGGGGTGATAAATTACATTGAAAAACGAGGCTACCACCAGAGTAATTGCCGTGGGCAGGTAAAAAGCTGGAGAGACGTAATAAGGTGCTAGTAGCGTGTTACAGATGTCAGGACCCATGAATTTTGCGGTGCATCGTACAGCTGCTGGAGGGTGGATGATCCATAGAGCGAACCTGACGATCCAGATGCTCATGGGAAGGAGGTCAATGATGTTAGTTAACTTGCGTTTGAGGAAGTAGAGAGGATGATAAATAAACTCTAATGCCATAAAGCAGCAAGGATAGATGCAAGTAGATTTGAAATGGTGAAATATAGTGGGAAGTCAGGGATAAAATAGCTTCACAGAGTAATAAGATTAGCATGGAATATTCTTCTGATTGAACGTAGTAGTAATTGAACCTGTCTATAAGCAAGGGAACAGGATGGACAGCAAGAACTAATGAGGTATTTCAATGATGAGTATACCAGGCAAGGCATTTTAGAAGAGAGGGTTCGATCAGTGGTTGAGAGTAAACTGGATGAAAATCAGTGCACTTTCAGATCATACAGGGACTATTAGTATCAGCTCTTCAGTATGCGCCAGGTAGCTGAAACATAAGACGGGAGGGATAGACCGTCAGGTTATGTTTCCTATATGTAGAGAAGGCATGGACTAAGTACCGAGGGAAAAGATGTTAGCCGTACTGGAGGATTATGGGATTAAGGATAGATTATTAAAAGCAATCAAAGCCATATGAGTTGACAGTTGGGCTACAGTAGGAATTTATGTAATTAACTTACTTTATTCAAGGTACTTCTAGGGGTTAGATAAGCCTGTAATCTTTCACCTTTGTTATTCAAATTTTACATGGATCACCTACTGAAAGGTATATTGTAACAGGGAGTGATTCAGTTAGGTGGATATGTAGTAAGCAATTTGGCCTATACCGACGACTTGGTCTTCATGGCAGACTATGCCGAAAGTCTGCAATCTAATGTCTTGGAACTTGACAATAGGTTCAACAATTATGATATGAAAATTAGCTTTTCTAAGACTAAACTGATGTCAGTAGGGAAGATACCTAAGATAACTGAATGTCAGGCTGGGAATTCAAAACTGGAACTGGTAGATCATTTCAAGTATTTAGGATGTGTATTATCCCAGGATGGTAATACCATATTAAGTGAAATTAAATTAAGGTGCAGCAAAGCTAATCCAGTGAGCTCGCAGTTGCGATCAATAGTATTATGTAAGGAAGAAGTCAGCTCCCAGACGAAACTAACTTTACACCGGGCTGTTTCCAGACCAAATTTGTTGTACGGGAGTGAAAACTGGGTCGACTCAGAATACCTTATTTGTGAGTTAGAACTAACGAACATGAATGTAGCGAGGATGATCGCTGGATACAAACAGGTGGCAACAATAGCAGGTGGGTACTCGGAATGAGGAGATAAAAGCTAAGTTAGGAACGAACTCGATTCATGCGCTACGCATTAACCGGGAAAGTCATTTCCATACAGGCCATGGAGGACCTCGAAAGGGTGGATAAACTTCCTTTCACATATTATTTTGAATCGTAACTTGATGTACAAGAGTTGAGTGGAATTAATAAGGTACGTATTTTGCAATAAATTATTGCATGCATAAATATTATCACTAACGAGCGAGTTGGTTGTAATATTAGGGTCGCGTAGCTGTGAGCTGGCATTCGGTAGGTGGTGGGTCTGAATCCCACCGTCGGCAGCCCTGAAGATGTTCTTCCGTGGTCTCCCATTTTCACACCAAGCAAATGTTGGGGCTGTACCTTAATTAAGGCCACGATCGCTACCTTCCTAATCCTAGTCCTTTCCTATCCTTCCGCTACCGATAACCTTCGATGTGCTAATGCGACGTTAATCCACTAGCGTATATATATACGAGGTGTCCCGCCAGCAGCGTACTTTCTACTTATAAGTGTCCCGTATGCACTAGTGATGAATGGGATGTCTAATAACCTATTTCGCAGGGGTATTACTGCCTGAAGCAAATGCACTAGAGAATACGTGCCACTTGGCGATATATCGCAAGACATTGATTGCCAGCGCACCTAGCGGGAAGGCCTTGAAATTGAGTGTTGTAGTACACTATGAATTATGCCGAAAATGTCAGGTTCCAAGTCGTCTTTAATTAAGAAGTGGTTACATGAGTTTCCCCTCTTCACATCCGATGGTAAAATTATATTCTGTGACGTTTGCAGAAAAGAGGTGAATGAAATGTATTTTATATATGCCCCTAAGGAATTATCATCAATTTAGCAAAATAAACATGGTATTTTAATTGATGCCTATTAAAATACGTAACATTGAAGCTGCATAAAAATATTTTAGAACCTATTTGAGAGTCTATTTTAGGCAGGTAAAATAACATTTAAGTAACTAAAAATTCGAGGTCTTGTAATCACTATTGCATGTTTCTCTGGTGGTTGGAAGTGTAGTGTGTTGACTGAATATGAAGAGAAACATGTTGTAACAAACACCAACACCCAGTTCCCGAGCCAGAAGAATGAATTAGACGCGATTAAAATCTCCGATCCGGCCGGGAATCGAATTCGGGACCTTCTGAAGCGAAGGCCTCAACGCTGACCATTCGGCCAAAGATTCGGACAAAACGAAATCATAATTGAGTTTCATTATCTCTGTTAGTATTAAGATTAAACTTTCGTAGTAGAATAAAGCAAAAATAATTATTTTAATCAATTTTAACATGCAGCTTTTGTAGTTCCAATCTTGCCGCCTGACGTTTAAGATCGGGCCGCCAAGGGCGCCACTGTCAACATGTATCTCAGTTTGAAAATGAAAATGAAAACCTATAACCTGTTTTCCAGTCATTGACCGGGTCAAGGATGCAATGAATGAAGCAGATATAGGCTATTAGTACGATGGGGTCGCCACTCCCAAAGTGATATTAATGACTGATAAATGCTATGAAATGAGAATGGAGAGTGTTGCTGGAATGAAAGATGACAGGGAAAACCGGAGTACCCGGAGAAAAACCTGTCCCGCCTCCGCTTTGTCCAGCACAAATCTCACATGGAGTGACCGCGATTTGAACCACGGTATCCAGCGGTGAGAGGCCGACGCGCTGCCGTCTGAGCCACGGAGGCTATCTCAGTTTATTACGGGAAAATATGTAGGTGTCCAGTATTGCCTATAGTGTATTTGCCTGAAGGTAGGTTACGTCAGTATTCGAAGAGATAACAACCGGTTAGCTGCTCGCTCCATGTTCCTCAGCGCTTCCCGTCTAATGCACACACTTGCACTAACGCACAGTAGTAGGCTGGTATTTGGTAAGGTAGCACTACAGTTGCTGGCAACATATCGACAATGGCAGGTGTGTTCAGCAACGACCAATATACAGGCGTAATTTTAATCTATGAAGTATCTGGTCGGAGTGCAGCCGAAGCTCACAGACCGTATGCGCAGGAGTTTCCAGATAGCCACCTGCCTCTTTTTCACGTATTGCCGGACTGACGAGAGTTGAAATCACGACCTAATGGAACGTCCAAGGCGCATAAAATGTGCAGCCCTTACAACGTGACCATGGAATGGTTTTATTCAAAATATTACCAAAAGCGTTAATACATTTATCTCACTGGGAGACGAGACGATCAGTTCCAGTTTTGTAGAAAGATGTAGGTTGCTGACAGATCCACAACCGCACCCACTCTTGCACTTCCCCGTGCGAATGAAACCGACGTTCACGAATGTCTTCCTTCAGGTCGCCAAAAAATGTGAAAATCACAAAGTGAAATGTATGGGCTTTACGGAAGACGTTGGAGTGTTTCCCAACCAAAACGCTGAAGCGTAGCCTTCGCCAGATTGGAAGTATGGAGGGCGAACATTATCATACAACAGGATGACTCCGTGCGACAGCATGCCAGGGCGTTTTGACTTTATGGAGCATCGCAGTTTCTCCAAAGTGTCTTCATAGTGCTGCGCCACCAGAAAACGAACCACACTTATTTGTTCTTCTTTGTTTGCCTCCGACTTTACAGCTGAACAAACATACTAGACTAGTCCGAGCACCAAAAAAAGACATACGGTAACCCAACAACTACGTGCGCCTGTGAGTTGTCACCATGGAATTATCCTACCACAGCTATGACAGTATCGATCAGTGTTAACACGTTTCGTACGGAATGTATGTATGTTAAGGCGGGTGTTTGGTTCGCACATGACTGCCCCTTATAAAGCAACTTTTTGGTAGAGTGGAATGCCTGTACGTGTATAAATTAATGTTATTTTACTTTATTTTCTGCATCGTCGGCGTACTTACAAATGCACCCTGTTACAGAACGTGTGTAGTAAAAGGACTGATATTTGTTTCACATCCCAAATACTTATAGCACCTTGTAGTTCTCCTTTGTAAACCAGTGATCAGGCATCCCATTCATCATTAGTGCATGCGGGACACTTATAAGTAGAAAGTACGGGGCTGGAGGGCCACCTAGTTTAATGCCACTCATATTGCTACAGAAATGAGGAACAAAGTGATTCGAAACATCGTAAACAGTGTCGCGTATTAGTGTCATGCGAAAAAATATATTATTGGAGTAGAATTATTAGCTCAACTTGCTATCCTTTGTAATACTACCCGGCCCAGTCTCAAATAGTGCTGCTGTAAGGTAAGAAGCACAATAACGCACAGCAATAGAGATGTGAAGAGCAAGAAAACCTTGAAGAATTGGCGTGTTTGTTGTTTGAGTCATCAGTCCATAGACTGGTTTGATGCAGCTCTCCATGCCACCCTATCCTGTGCTAACCTTTTCATTTCTACGTAACTATTGCATCCTACATCTGCTCTAATCTGTTTGTCATATTCATACCTTGGTCTACCCCTACCGTGAAGAATTGGCATCCAATATTAAATAAGCAAACCTCAGAGTATAGTGGAAGCGTAGGTCAACAATACTGGGCAGTGGAGGTCCAAGGTGGATGGTACAGGGAGTTTGAAGGTTATAAGTTTAAGGGAACAAGGACAAGGATACCTAGATTTATACCAAGCATGTTTCAGTACCATAGTCATGAATAAATAATGAACATAGTGGAGAATGTGATCTCCAAGGGAGGACAAAGGGGAATGAAATAACCTTAAACATGTTAACCGAAACTCAAATGTAAATATATTCAAAATCCAAAATGCCCGATAAGTACGGGGCTACTTCACATACAAATTTCAAGGAATAGAATATGGGGTTATAACCAATATATCTCACAGAGATATAGATAAAATGGTAAAACAGACGAAAGACTTCTTAAGCAGAGTAACAAATTTTCAGTACCTCCAAGATATTTCATTAAATACTGTTCGAGGTTAATATAACTTTTCATATAATCAAATACAAGAAGTGAAGTTCACATGAACGCACGACATAAGGCAGCAACGTCCAAACTAGTACAATTATTTTCAATAACTTTACAAACATATTATCAGATTTGCTTCCCGGCCATTTTTACAATACAAGTAAACACTATCTGGAAGGAGATATTGATACATGCAAACACATTTTAGACTAATACCAGCTGTGAAAACAAACATTCCATAGAAAACACGAAAGGAGGAATACAAAATCTAAAGGGCTAAAATAGAAAATTTTACAAGAAATAACTGCGTCTTAAACTCCAGATCTGCGCTACTCAGATTGGAAAGGGAACGAGGACACAATGCCTTACACGCACTCTGAGGATTGCTTATTTAATATTGGATGCCAATGCTTCAAGGTTTTCTTGCTCTCGACATCTCTATTGCACAAAGGCAAGTGGTGCTGAAGGCATTCCAAGCATGTCCAAACGAAGTCTGTCAAAGATTTTCCTTCCATATTTCCTCTCAATCAGTCAGAGAGGGGTTGGCAATGACGGTGCACTTCCAACAACCAAGTGGAGTAGGAAAATGTATTTTAATTACACAAAATACTACAAATGTTCATACCTCTGACGCCTCCCATTTTTGCAGCATTGCAGTGCACACGTTCATAATGACTCGTCCTCCCCCTCTTCCCAACAGGCCGTCCCAAGAGTGTGTTAAAGCGGCCAAATGTATATGTTGTCGAAGGGAGGGAAAGAAAAAGGGAAGTAGACACACAGGTGCACGAAAGATGTCGAGAACATGCTAGAATTTTGTCGTAGAAAGTCATTTTTTTTTGCTAGTTGTTTTACGTCGCACCGACACAGATAGGTCTTACGGCGACGATGGGCCAGGAAAGGGCTAGGAGTGGGAAGGAAGCGGCCGTGGCCTTAATTAAGGTACAGCCCCAGCATTTGCCTGGTGTGAAAATGGGAAACCACGGAAAACCATTCGTAGAAAGTCAGATGGTGATGACGTCAACTGGCACAAGACACCGATGATCAAGTGGAAGTATGTTGACAGTCGTAGCGAAGTGCAGAGGCGAAAGGTTGAGCAGCGGTGAGCGGAAATGCCGTGGAGGTGAGTCGAAATCGTTTCAACAGGGATAATAAAATTACCTTCCTTGTAGATAAGAGTACTGTAATTAGCTGCTATCACTTACTGCTGTATATACTGTACCTACTTACAATCCATAGACATGCGCGACCCTACAACATTGTTTGGACTTTATTGGAACAGAAGACGTCACAGTTGAAGGCTTATTCAACTCATTGATGACATATAGCATATTTGAGAAAACTGGGGTTCAAGGACGCATTTTTTGACAAATGATCTTGTCGGAGTTGCAAGTGATAGAGCTGCTATCATTCTTGGTCGAAACAAAAGTGCAGTTACCATAAATGCAATTTACCAATTTTTGCTGTATCACTGTGCCAATGTCCGGCTCCATGGCTACATGATTAACGTGCTGGCCTTTGGTCACAGGGGTCCCGGGTTCGATTCCCGGCAGTGTCGGGAATTTTAACCACCATTGGTTAATTTCTCTGGCACGGGGGCTGGGTGTATGTGTCGTTTTCATCATTATTTCAACCTCATCATGACGCGCAGATCACCTACCGGCTTCATATCGAAAGCCCTGCACCTGGCGAGCCGAACGTGTCCTCGGACACTCCCGGCACTAAAAGCCATACGCCATTTCATTTTCATTTACTGTGCCAATTATAGGCTGGAATTTTCTGCAGCTGATGTGGTCATCAAAGATTTCCCATCATAAGTAAATATGGAGTCTTCCCTTAACAAGCTGTAACCGAGCGAGTAGGCTGCGCGGTTCAGGCCACGTGGCTATTAGCTTATATTCGGGGCATGGTGGGTACAAGCCCCATAGCTTTCCATGCTTTACTAGTTTTGCAAACGCCTTTATTAAGGCTATGGCCGTTTGATTCCCAGTTCTAATTCTGTCCTATCCCATCGTCGTCATGGGACCTGCTTAAGCTGGTGCGGTGTAAAATCAATAGCAAAATAAATAAACAAACAAGTAATTAAATAAATAATAGACAGGTTATACAAAATTAACCACCAGTCACCTAAAAAGATCATGGAACTAAATGTTCATGCAGAACGGCTTTATGATTAAGTCCTAACAATTTGAAGCATCTCAGATGGGTTGTTTCCAACTTCAGAAATTTTTCTGGTGCTAGTGGAGCATTTGAACAGTGCCAAAGATGACCGAAGGAGATATAAAAATAATCGATGTATGGAGGACTAATTAAAAGTAAATTAATCTCATTTTCATATTAAACATTGTATAGATGTGTGATGCAGTTCAGGGATTGGTAGAACTCTGTACTGAAATGTAAGCACGAGATATCACAGTTTATTCTCTCCATAAGAAATGCTCAAACAAATTGAAAAATGGACGATACTATATATATTCATAAAAAGAAAAGTTAAACATATATGACAGATTCTGCTGTGTTGAGGTGGAACCGATATCTTATTATTTAATGTGAAACTTACAATAGAAAACACAACGAAAATGTTCGTATACTTTTCGGTAACTTTGGACGCAGTATGAAAAGAAGAACACCCACTATGTGACTAAACCAAAGAAATTAAGGAACCTCCCCTGTACGAAAAAATTTAAGTATAGTTTTCAATGCAGTCAATAACATATTGGTCCTCTTACGAATCCTGAGGCACACTTAAATGTGACGGGGCGGACTCGTCGCCAAATCAATGAGCATTTCTTGAGGCAAACGGTCCCACTCCTTAATGACAGCAGTTTTTAGGGCCTGAATCGTGTGTGGTGGATTGTCGTCAGTTGGAAATTTCTCTTTTCAGAAAGATCCACGCATGCTCTATGCGGTTCATGTGCGGAAAAGACGCTGGCCACGTCCACCATGTAACCATTCACAGCTGCTGCACGATGTGGACGGGCGTTATTGCCCTGTAGATTAAATCTATCTCCTGCAGTCTCTGTAAAACCAGTTACTTTGGGTCGGAGAATGTTGTGTTCATACATTGCGGCCATCACATCTCCTTGAATGTGAGCCAGCGGTGAATTGCGGCCAGACATGATACCTGCTGATAATGGTAAACCTACAATCTATTAGTAAAGTTCCTCTCTTGCCCTTCATATGCACAGAGGGTTGTCATCAGGATGTAAACCAATTCGCACTTCGTCAGTGAACAATGTTCTGGACTATTGATCACGTGTCCAAATCCGATGTGCTCTAGCCCATCAAACGCGAGCCACCCTGTGATGTCGGAGTGGAGGAGTCCTGCCGGGTATTTCTGAATACCGTCCCCCATCACGGAGTCTACTGCCCACAGTTTGGGCACTTATAGTAATTCCTGTGGCGTCTCAAACCTCATGGTGCAGACTAGTAGCTGTGCATGTAGGTTGTCTACGTGCAGATATGCATATATACCTTTCTTGAGCTGATATACAAATATTCGTTTATAAGAAGAGGGATTAGGGATTGGAATACTTTACCAAGGGAGATGTTCGATAGATTCCAACGTCTTTGAAATAATTTTAAGGAAGGACTAGGTAAAAATTTTAGGGAATCTGCTACCTGGGTGACAGTGCTAAATGCGGATCAGTGGCGATTGATTGGTTATGGACTAAAATGATTTTGAATATTACTTAACAAACCTTGTGTTGACTATAACTATACGGATTGTGCTACAACGTACCGTAATTTGACGTAAAGAGAAGTCCATGTCAAAGGACTGTATGTAAAGAAGTTCTCGGTCTATTCCCACTTGTAGAGATCCGAACACCTCCAAATTGTGAACTTCCAACCTGAAAGCAGCATACAAAGTACCTTTTAAAACTTATTCATTTAGGTTCTCTGCATTACACAGGGGATAATAAATGTATGAATAAATGTACGTCATTGCTGGTGACTGCATTTCGTCGTATGAAATTTTATCTGTGGCATGTGGCAATACCATATAACATAAAAGAAAGGGATTACTTCATCTATTGAATTCGACTTCGCATGTGGCTTCAAATCTTAGATAGTAAGAATTTTTATTCCCAGTTTGTTATATAAACTATTTTAATATATCTGTGGCAATGAACGTTGCGTAATAATGTTAGTAAGTAAACTCGTGTGCACTACAGAGGTAGAGCGGCTCTTTTCAGGCACACCCCCAATAGAGGAGACCTGCATGTACCATTTCAACCACATACCAGCCCTCCTGCAGGTTTTAAATTTCTCGCAGTACCAGGAATCGAACCCGGGCTCCCTAAGATGGAATTTGCTACCTGCGAACATTAGGGACAATCCCTCTCATCGCAAGTTTAAAGTGGCGTGCCGCTAGTACTTGCTGAGCGAATCCTGCTAACTTGCTGGATAACTGTTGAGTGAATGAAAGAATGAATGGGATGAATGAACTGATTATTGTAGTTACGTCACTTAAGTGTATTTTACTTTGTGTATTTTAAAATTAAGGATTCTATTATAGTCATTTTTAATATTATTACTATTGTTTTTGCTATTAATATTATTTGTGTTATTTGTATTTGTAAATACTGTAGAAGTTATGTACATGTATACTCTTCTAGTGGTTAAGTGCAAGAGAGGGATTTGAGCCCTAACTTCGCCACCAATAAAGACATTATCTATCTACCTAAGATTGCAGCTAATAACACTAACCCTTACGCTACGGAGGCGGACGGTAATAATGTTTATATACCGATATGTGATGTAATGTGTGTCATTTTAAACAATTTATGGTGAAGAAAGATATTTTGTTATAACGTGACGGAAGTTCTTCATTGTACGTTGAGTAGAGCAAAATTCATATATTAAATTGTGTTGTAAGATATTTCTTAAACGACGGAATCCTTCAGGAATTCGTTACTTGACGACCGCAGCGTTCTTAGCTGATGCTATTCTTCTCAAAAAATTGCTTCGGGACTTCAGTCTCTGTCGGGCTGGTTGATGGCCAAAAAGTGGATGTCTTGACTCAATTTTTTGCCTTGTCTTTTCAGACGCCGCAGATGGATGACCAAACTTCACGACTCGGCATTGACACGTCTCATGCATCTATCTGTCTTCACAAATGAAAGTCGAAGTATAGATATAAAAATAGACATGAATTCCAGGCATCCTACAAACATAAACACATGTAACAGAGAATGTAATACACTCAAGGACCCTAAAATGATTAAAAATTCGTAAAACATCCCGAGATCACCGAAGTGGAGGAGTTTGCTGTGTGTGTGTGTGTGTGTGTGTGTGTGTGTGTGTGTGTGTGTGTGTGTGTGTGTGTGTGTTAGAAATTGGGGTTCGGAATCATAACAACACTAAGCAAGCAAGCGTAAGAAACTTTTGGGATTGTAAAGAAGAAAACTAAACTGGTGCTGCATATTCTGCAGTTGAGAACCACAGTTCAAGGGCTGAAGTTTTAAGAGTGGTGGGGTGAGCCTCCATGACCTTCCTGTTAGACATCTCAGCATATAAATACGCATTTTGTGTTTAGGCAATGATGCTTCAAAGACAGATCCCGGTGAAGTGTGATACCAAGATGTTTTGGTTTATAGCAATGAAGGAGCGTTTCACCTCGCTATGTAACATTCAGTGTCCTCTTCGCTTCTTCATTGCACAGGTGGAAAGTGCAAACTTTCATTTCGGTTGGATATAGCTTCAAATTATTTCTGTGTGCCAAGTTCTTCCAAAGCAAATGACAAAGCATTTTCTACCTCTACAAAGCTACTATCTTGTGGGGCTACTGCAAGTATCATTGGCATAGATGACTCGCGTGCCTTCTGTTCTGGGCTGGTCATGTTGTAAAGCAATTGCGCTAAGACACTGCCTTGTTGTATAGACCATTCTTATGGGGAGGCCAACGATTACTTTTCCCAAGGAGAGATACATAAAACCTTACATTCTCGTGAGAAGTTCTTATTAGTCAGGTCAGCCTGAACCGTAACAGAGATGAACATTCTCACTGGAACTAGCCTATGTGTAAGTAAGGTCAGCACACTGCTTTGCTGAAATTTGACGTTCAAGCTCGATATATTAACTGATATTGTTCGAGCTACAAGATAGTAGGAATCATTTGTAACCTAATACACCCAATTGTGCTAGTAAAACCGTAAAGATTCCCTCTGGCTCCAAACTGGAATTGCAACCACGGGACGCAAAGTGAGTCTAGTACTGTTTCTACTTAGTTATGCGAGGCCCTACACTTTAATATTTAGACCTAGCATTCATGGGCAGTTTTCTCTCGCGTTGGCCAGTTTACAGCTGTTGGAATCTCAGTGTATTTACGAGCGGACAGAAAGGCGCTACATGTTCACAGTCTGCAGATAGCATTCTAGAAGATCAACATGAATTTTATAGAAAAAAATACAATAAAATATGTTCGTTGTCCTTACGCATTAGAAAACAGTGAAGGAAGAAAATGTGGATCCACCCAGACGGCAACAGTTCAGCCAAAGGACGACGGCGCAGAACGGGCAGCCGAATGGCGATCCACGATGGGGCGGATTCGATGCAGCTACAACGACAAAGAGGCCACCAACAGGACATTGTGAGAGGAAGTGATAACGGATGGGGTAAGTTTCTTAGATTGTTGCAGGTAAACTGCGGAAGTATTGGTAATAAAATTGCAAAATTCGAAAACTTAGTTGATGCGAGTGACCCTGATATAATTGTGGAAACAGAGAGTTGGTTATCGGATAAGATATTGTACCAGGAAATGATTGTGGAGCCAGAGCATGGGAAAGATCTCAGGTAGTGTTCGGTTTCTTATTGGAGCAGGTACAGAGATGGATAGTATCGCAGGGCGAATAATAGATGGTAAATCTTTTTGATAGAATGTATTAAAAATATTCACAGAAATATCACCCTGCAATTGGAATTTCAAACTCAAATTTCCAGCTAATATTTTCCAAAAAGTGATAATAAAAGATCGACGTTATTATATTCTGAGACGTCTACTTGTTTAGGAATGTCCAAAATATATATCACTCTTCTATAGACCATATACACCCTACAGTTAATCTAATATGAATTTAAATATAAAAATATCACTTTGCACCTTGAATTTCGTCAAGTTCATCACTTATGGTGCAGGCCTACAGTCTTTCTAATATTTTGAACATAAAATGAACACACACTTTCATGAATAAGTTGATAGTTTAAATGAAAATATTTGATCACTTGCTGTACGTCTCTACAGTTCATTTAAGTTGAAAATAAAGTAAAGTAGTGCATTTGCAAATCCTAAAGTTCATCTAGGTGAAATGAATTCAATTTATGAATGATTTTAAAAAGAAATTTACAGCAAAATATGAACCTTTCTTGAATGATTATAAATTATGAGCTGATATTCACACGAAGCACTTGTTGGAGCACTGTAATAAACTGAGTGCTTTGTCAAAAGTCAGTCAGTAGGATTACTCACTCAGAACATGAGAAGATCATCTGGAATCTGCTTACAAGTGTTGGTATTGTGCTGTACGGCGACTTGGGGCCTGGAACATTCCACAGCGTGCAGCCAGGGCTCGAACTTAGCATCGGCGGTGTGACAAGTCCGTTCAGTGAAGATACCACGTTAATCTCCCTCGTCGACGTCCCTCGATGAGTAACATAACTGAAGAAACCACGTAAATCCCACGTTGGAAGCGACGTTCGATGCAGCAGAATTTCACAGCACTTTGCCAAGATTTCCGTTGTTCTTTGAGGTAATGTCGAAACACGGAGAGTTCAATTGGCACTATAGAGCTCACAAATACCACTAGAATTGATATAATGCACTGACACGAGCTGTAATGCACAGTTCTATTCTCATGTTAAATTTACGGTGTTGAATTAGAATTCACAGTCCATGCTACCGTATGGTTTGTAAGTCAGGTTAATGGAGTAAGGACTTACCATCGTTTTCACTACGGAAAACACAGCTTTTATATACACACAGTTCATGGAATTAAGGTTTAACACTGTCACGGTTCATAATTGTCACTAATTATGTCTGAAGTTCAACCGCAGAACAATAATCACTGTCCATAAGCACTTGAAAAAAATGTTATTATCGACAGTCTCTACAACAGTCTCTGAAATAATACTGTTCATAGATTAAGACAATTTTACGGCTGGACTTAAAACACACGAGTCTGTACTACTTAATATTGTCAAATACAGTAGAGACAATACGCGACACTTACGGATTTAGTCTTGATAAAATGGGAGACAATTCGACGGTGGCGCTCCTAGTGACTTGACCTGAAAAGTCGCGCTAAATTCAAATATCAATGGAAATGCATATACGAAAATGGATAAATAAATTACGTCTAGAAAGAAATTATTATTGAGATATTAACTTCGAAGTTGCCAAAGCAATTCTGGATAAAAGAATGAAGAATTATTTAAAAGGTTATTATTTTAAGACTGAAATTAGACATATAAACAAAATGTGAAATGGACTGCTGTGAAATGGGTTGATTTTTCATTAATGCATTACTCTTTCTGCTTTAGCATTCCTGCCTGAACTTTTACGGTTAGATTTGTCTTTTTTCTCATTTAAGAAACATTGCATCATCGCATTAAGACACTTGTCAATAGAAATATCGGCACATTCCTTACACACATGATGCAATGAATTAACATTTAAAAGATGGACAATTATCCTCTTAACATGAAGCCTACTAACAGAAAGAAAATCTATAAAATCCTTGGCTGTATAGTGGAGGATTTTTAAAGTCGCTGGCCTGGAAATGATCTGAACAGACCTTATAATTCTTATATAAGTGTAACATCCCTTCTTTCTCGTACACCTTATCCAAATCACTTCTGTGACATTTCAAAATCCACAGATCACACCTACAACAACACATCGGTATTGAAAGGTTAACTGCAGCACTATACAATAAAGTATGCGTATTGTATTTTAAGCCAGTTAAAATATGGGTGGAGAAGGTCAGAAGATTATGAAGTACTATAAAAATCTCTTTGTTACTGGAAGAATATATATGCAAACACAATATTACTTACATTTTCTTGTCACGAGGGTAGCGAAAGAAAGACAGCGCTTTCTTCTCTACTTCATAGTTACTGCAGCCAAACACAGCACATACCTTTCACCTCATGTTGAGGGGAGATATCAAGGAATGACACACGCTACTATTTAATTATGTCAACTCACGAAAAACGTATAAATAACACCAAAAACTTCACACACAAATACACGTGCTCTTATGACAGAATCAGTAGTTTTCAGGTCTACCCGCTAGAGAGAGCTCCAATAGCTGTCCCTCGATATCTCGCTCAGTGTCGCGTATTGTCTCTACTGTATTTGCTATTGTCATGAAAAGTTCTTAATGTTCCTTTGGTTTCTCGTAGTAGCGATCGAAAGATCGAGAAAATGCATATAAAAATTAGTCACTTCTAGACCTGTTATTGAATGAATGCCTAGTGAAATAATGTCTCACACAGTTGACTATTGTATTATTGTAGGAGAAATACGTCTCAGAATTATAAAAATGGTCTCAAATTAGGATTTTAGTTCATCACACGCAATGACTTAGAATATTGTCACAGTTCAAAGATACAGTTCAGAATTACATGAAATTGGCAAAGTTCACAATGACGTATACTGATAAACGAAATATTTGACACTTCACTATTTCTATTATTACCTCACTCAGTTAACACACTTCTGAGTATTATCTAACGATGATTTAGTCGGAGAAACTTCTAGAATATTTCCTTCGTCGCGGCGCGGCAGAAACTTTACTAGCGACGTCTTCGCACTATTTCAACGTGTTCGAGTGTGACCACTACTATGTCCTCGCGGATCGCGACTGAGCATACTGTCCTTCATAAATGCAGAACACACACTGGCTATAACCTTGGTCCACTGACCTATTTATACCTGTCTGCGAGCAGCGCTCGGCATCAGGTGATGAAGGGTGATAATTCCTTCCAAACTTTAACTTATCATATTTCGGAAACCACTGGACGGATTGATCTCAAACTTGCAGGGTTTCACTTCCAGAATATTGGCTACAATTCAGCATTGGTCTCATGTTAATTGGTCCAGGCGTTAAAAAGTTCATAAAATAATTTTCGAGAGAATTCTGAAGGGGAGGGAAGCTACAGGCAGCGGTGACGTCACTTGACCTTGCTCGACTTGCGCTCTCCCTCACGCAGCGCAGTGAGACGAGAACATTCTCTCACACAGCTGTTCATGCATCGGAACTTAACTGTATGCTCAAAAATAAAATTTATAACTCGTATGTGCCAGGGCCTATGGCTTCCTGGTACAATATATCATTCAGAAATATTCAGGTCAAAATTTCTAACGTTTAGACCGGATAGAGGTTCGAAAGGAGGGGGAATTTTAATTGGTGTTAGGTCAGAGCGAAGCAGTACGTTAAAATGTGTCCTCAATGACGGCGAAATAATTTGGGTGGAGGTAAATAATGCACCCTATAAACAAAATATAGTCATTATTGGAGCTTATCGCCCGCCGAAATCAGGTTTAAACACGATCACTCGTCTTTCAGAATTGGCACGTGCAAATATAACCTACGGGAAAAGAACTATGTTTTCAGGGGATCTAAACCTACCGTCATTAAACTGGGCTGGGTCAAATACGGCGGGGAAGGGGCTATCGCAGGAAGCAGTTAACTTATTAGTGTGAAATAATGGTTTTTCCCAAGTCGTCACAAAGAACACACGTAAACGAACACTTTTAGATATTTTTCTACTCAGACCGGATGACATAGTTATATCTTGTGACGTAATTCAGGGGATTAGTGACCATAGTGCCGTGGTGCTCGATCTCTCTTGGAAAATTTGAAATACGAGGCATGTAGGAATTTCTAAGACTATTTGGTGCTATGCGCGGGGAGATTCCGTAGGTTTTCAAAACTATCTGAGGTTGTGCTATACTAACTGGTTAAAGGAGGGCAAGGGAATGGACAACATTTGGGAGAACTTCAAAACCATTTTAACTACTGGACTGAATAAATTCGTTCCCAAAAGGATAATTAGGGAAAATTCAGATCCGCCACATTACACTGCGACTATTAGGAAGCTTAAACGTACGACGAGGAGAATTTCAACAGAAGAAATAATAATGATGCGTGCAAAGCGGAGTATAGAAGTTTGGTGAAGCTTTTGCTAACAGAAAAGAAAGTGGCCGAAGAGAAATATCTTGACAATATCTTAAATAAAAATCGAAATTCCTGGAACCTTTATTTAAATATATATGAAGATTGAAGGGAGAGTACAAGTCAGTTCCTTCTCTTTGTATAGGAGGAGATTTACTGGCGACAACAGATATGTATAAAGTGGAAGCGTTAAATAAGCACTACGGAAAGGTTTTTAATCCGGTGGCACAGTTATTCAGGGACAATTTTTCGAAAACCAATAATGATTTCCAAATTAAAGCTTCATTATTCCGTAAAGGTCCTTTTAAACTCAGAAGAAGGAAATCTTGTGGGCCATATTCTATTTTACCGAGCTCGATAGCTGCAGTCGCTTAAGTACGGCCAGTATTCGGTATTCGGGAAATAGTAGGTTCGAACCCCACTGTCGGCAGCCCTGAAGATGGTTTTCCGTGGTTTCCCATTTTCACACCAGGCGAATGCTGGGGCTGTACCTTAATTAAGGCCACGGCCGCTTCCTTCCCACTCCTAGCCCTTTCCTGTCCCATCGTCGCCATAAGACCTATTTGTGTCGCTGTGACGTAAAGCAACTAGCATATTCTATTTTCGGAGAGGCACTTAAACTCGGGGGTGAAGCGATACTGTCATATTTAATGAGAACCTTAAATATATCACTGAACAATACAAAGGTTCCAGAAGATTGGAAATCGGCCATTGTAGTTCCTATTCACAAAGGGGGTGACAAGAGCGACTTGAAGAGCCACAGACTGGTTTGACGTCTATCGTATGCAAACAAATGGAGCAATTAATAGTAGATTATTTGAAGCTAAAATGGGACTCTTCTGGAATTATATTTAAGGGGCAGCATGGTTTTAGGGAAGGCTTCTCCTGCGAAAGTCAGCTCTGTTCCGTATGTCAAGATATATCGGATAAGCTCGACAGTGGGTCAAGGATTGATGCAATAGTAATTGATTTTGCTAAGGCATTCGATCGTGTGCCACATGACATCCTCCTTAACAAGTTAGCGCGTACGGGCATTGACATCAGAGTTGTGAAATGGATACGAGAACTCAATGGAAGAACTCAGAGGGTGCGCGTGGGAGAAACGCTATCTTCCCCAATAAGTGCTACGTCTGGTGTGGCTCAGGGTACCGTTATTGGGCCAATTCTTTTCATACTTTTCAAAAATGATATGCCTGATTCGATAAAATCGGAAGTGCGCCTCTTTTCCGATGATTGCATCATATACTAGGAGATAAAGGCAGAGGAGGACGGACTATTGCTTCAGCAGGATTTAGATACGATTGAAAAATGGGCGCGTGAAAATCGAATGAAAATCCACAGCGGAAAAAGCAAGAAATTGTGTTTTAGTAAAAAGAAAATGACAGGAAAGAGGGATTACGAAATTGGAGGGGAAAATTTTGTGGAAGTTGATAGTTGTAAGTACTTGTGTGTTACTATTAGGAAGGCTTAAACTGGTCAGAGCAAATGGAAAATGTAGTTACGAAATCCTGGAGATCGTTACATTTTGTTATGCGGAATCTCAATAAAGCTAATTCTTGTGCCAAAAGTAATGCTTATAAATGCTTGGTAAGACCGATTCTCGAATATGGATCTGCGTGCTGGGATCCGTACAGGGTGGGTTTAATCCATTCCCTAGAAAAAGTGCAAAAAAGAGCGATGCGTTTCGTAACCGGTAATGGGAGGAATACCATTAATTTGGAAAGTCTTGAACCTAGAAGAACTAGAGCTCGCCTGCCTGGTCTTTATAAAAGTCTAATAGGAAGGGCTGCCTTGGGTAGTATTAGAAATAGGTTGGAACCTCCCTCATACTTATCGAGAAATGATCATAAGCATAAAATTAGGGCCAGAAACCAGCATATGGACGTGGGCAAGTTTTTCTTCGTAAACAGGACCATAAGAGATTGGAATAAATTACGTGCAGCAGTCTTTGATAGATTCCCCTCCGGTATCCAGTCATTTAAGAAGACCATTAGTGAAAAGTGAAAGTTGTAAATTACGGACACTGAATTTGTGATTTTCTGCTCGGCTTAGATTGTGAAATTAGTAGTTTTTCTTGTGGTGTTCTCTTTCCAGGGAATTGCTTGTTATGCTCATGTTTTTGTTGTTGTTGTTGGGTAATTACCAATGTTTTAACTTTACTTTATTATCATTGTAATGTTAAGCTAGTAGTAAGCTCAACCTATAGTATTGTAAGCTGTAGTGCTAGGCACTGGAAATACTTAAGTTGTGTGTGAATTTGTATATTATGATATTGGAGTTAGAAAGTTAAACTAGTAGTATTTCTTGTAACATTTTCTTCCAATGGAATTGCTTGTTGTTCTCTTGTTGTTGTAGTAGTTGTTGTTGGATAATTATGTTTTAACCTTACGTTATTATAACTTGTAGTGTTAAGCTAGTAGTAAGCTCAACCTATAGTTTTGCAAGACGTAGTGTTAAGTACTGGAAATAATTGAGTTGTGTATGAAACTCTATATGATGATACTGTATTTAGAATGTTAAACTAGTAGTATTTCTTTTAATATTTTTTTAAGTGGAATTGCTTTTCGTACTCGTGTTGTTGTAGTTGTTGGGTAGTTATGTTTTTAACTTTATTTTATTATCACTTTTAGTGTTAAGCTAGTAGTAAGTTAACCGATAGTATTGTAAGCCGAAGTGTTAAGTACTGGAAACACTTAAGTTGTGTGTGAATTTGTATATAATTACGCTGGATTTAGAAAGTTAAACTAGTAATATTTCTTGTCATACTTTCTCTCCATTTCTCTCCATGGAATTGCTTGTTGTACTCTTGTTGTTCAACTGTGCATTATGTAATTCAGGAAAATCTACACCGCTTCTATTTTTCAAGGGTGCAACTTTTAAGAGCAGAGGAATGCCAGCTGAGGGTACAATTCTCTGTGGGTTTTACAACGCGCCGTCATCAGAACCCAAACTTTACTGCATCTGTACTCTGGAGTGACGAAGCCACATTTAGGAATAATGGAGTAATAAATATCTACAGTGCTCATTAGTGGACTCGTGTCAATCTCATGTTCAACGTGAAAGGGCCTTCCAGCAGCGCTGGTCGGTAAACGTGTGGGCTGGAAGTTTCTAACGTAATACCATGGGCTTATTTACTATCTACATTTCTTGCAGGATGCCATTCCGGAACTAATAGAAGACGTACCACTTCAATTACGTCAAAGAATATGGTTCCATCAAGGAGCAACGGTACATAGAGAAAGGACTGTGCAACGGTATTGGTCGTGATGATTTCATACGATTTTCGCCAGATCTCCTGGTTTAAAATCGCTCGACTTCCCATCTGAAGTCCGTTGTGTATGAAAACAACAACCTGAATACATTTTTGAGCTAAAAGGTCACATTTTCATTTAATGAATAAATGCTGCTAAACGTGCAGACGGGATTGATTCGACGCATTGCGATGCGCATTGCTGCTAATGGGGGCAACTTCGAACAGTTACTATAGATCAGTCAATGACGTGTATGCTACTTTACTGTGATGCATATTGATTTATTTTATTTTGTATTTTATATTGTTACTAGCTTTCGTTCGCGGCTTCGCAAGCAAGGAATTAGTTATAATATCTATTCAAAGAACTGGCGAACACTGGAAATTATACAAAAATGTCCTCACTGGTTTTTGAAAAATTACGGATCATATTCTTTTCTTCGGTTTACTGGAGCTGTATTTATTCTTCTTCCTTGACCTGAAAGTATTTGGTGATAGATGGCAACCCAGTTAACTTAGGCAGCAGGCAGGAAGCAGGTAGGCCGTGTAAACTCCTTCCTCCAGCAAGTCAGTGTTAGTTCTACATCAGACATTAGAGATTTACTTCTTTGTTTGAGGTCTAAGCCAACTTAAAGACATCATATTATGATAAGAAGATCATAACCATAATTATTCCTGCAACATTGTTTTTGTCTGGTATACATGTTTTAGTTATCACATAATCTGTTTAATTTTTAATTGGTTGAAGATGGTCACTAAATGGCTGAAACTAGTTCCAAAACTGATGTAATATAATTTAATTGATATATTGTACTGTATTTATTTCTTATAATTGCACTTCAATACGGAACAAAAATTATTTTTGTAGCTTACAATTCTCTTGAAGGTCCACAGTCATTAAGTCTTCAACATTCACATTTCGTTTTGCTCCTCTAGCGTCCCAAAAGCGGGAGTACAGTTTTTCATAAATTATTCCTTTAACATTTTAGGTAATTATACAAATTATACAGTATATTAGAAATGTGTTTTTATATATAAATGTATCGTTCTAATGACGCCATACTCCATGTGAACATGTGATAAAAGAATTTCGCTTCTTGCCATCTTATTCAGCTAGAAATTCGCAGCTTTCCTCTTGTATTTATTACGCCTCCCTTAACATGTCTTTTATCACCTCAATTTCTTCCCATCCAAGGGCGCCCACTGAACCAGACCTCCACACCCCCTATTATTAGCAGCGCTACCATCACCACAGCCACCAACAGCCGTGCCATTTTCCCTATTGTCTCCCACACGTTTCCGGTTTTTATTTTCCTCCTGCACTGCCAACTTCCTACCCCCACTCGATACAGCTCCAGCGTAATCCCCATCCTTCAGCACTCAATCTGCTTACTCAATAAAGACTCTCCCATATAAAGAATGCCCAGCTGAAGACCAGCTGTGAGGATTAGATAATTTTTAAATAGCTACTAATTAAATGACTGTTTGTCGTTCATGTTCAATAACTATATGTGTGTGTTTAGTGAATGGGTCATCCTAAATTAAATTAGTTCAATGAAACAATCAGTGTTTTATTAGCAAAATTATATTAGTAAAATTAATATTGTTTCGTAATATTTTCGTTGCTTAATTAATGCCAGTCTAGAATATACTTTCTTTGATACGAATATTCCTTAATTAATCACACATTTGCACTGCGTGAGTGCCTATCATTTCTTATAGGGAATAAGGCTCTACTTACTGCATGTTACCTATTCCCCATGTTGGCACAATTTTGGCGAGAGAGCCCTGTAACTCGTACGCCGCAGATAAAGGAATTCTACTGAAGCTGATACTGAATTCTGCCTTGAAGTCAGTCAAGTTGAGGACCAAGCGCTCTACCTCGAACTGCGAGAGATGGAGGGCTGTCACGTTTGCCAAGTAGCCCTGGAACCTGTAAATTGGAGACAAAGTGGTAGATAACACTCGTTACTCAAATGCTTCTTGTAGGTTCGTTACTATTCCGTTTTTATCCATTGAACAATTTATTATCACACATACAATCTTGAGCGTTAATGTTCAGTACTTAATGAACATAACATATCAATTTAATCATTTCTTTTAATAATTCATTTGACTTCACTACATAAATTAAAGGCAAAAAACAGCCGACGTTTAGTACCTTTGACAATTGTATTGAATTAGCTGCCATGAAGTATACATATTACAGGCATAAAGCACAACTTAGTGAGTAACAATATCCCTCTCCCACAAACACCCCACCACTACTATGACCTCGTGGCTTGAGCTCAGTTTCCTGTGTGCTAAATCTTTCCTCTCCGTAATAATATATAATAATGTTATTGTCTTTACGTCCCATGAAATACTTTTACGGTTTTCGGAGACGGCGAGGTGCCGGAATTTTGTCCTAATTTCGGTTTCAGTAAATCTACCGACACAGGGCTGACGTATTTGAGCTCCTTCAAATACCACCGGACTGAGCCAGGATCGAACCTGCCAGAGCTTTAACCATCTGAGCCACTCAGGCCGGCATTTTTCCTCTCCGTTGTTCGACTCTTCTTCTCGTCGTACTCCATGGTATGGTAATTCATTTTTCTGACTTTCATGGCCTCTCTCCCTTTGTGGATGAGACATGATACGATTATGATAGTTGTATGAGTCAACTAAAAGGGCCGTCTCCTCAAGGGGTCTCTGATTGAAACAGCGTGAATTGGTGATCATGAGGATCCTAGATGAGTCCGACAGTGTTTCATTTAGTTCACCAGGCTACTTACTTTCATGTTTCTTGTCTGACCTTCATTGTCCAAGTCTTGTTCTCTTCCGACCAGTCATTGTTAGGTTTGGAAAGCCTACAGCAAGTTGGTTAGGCGGAACTAATCACATACCTATGAGCATGCATTCGGGAGATGGAGGGTAAGAATACTACCATCGGCAGTTCTGAATATAGTTTGCCATTTCGACACCGGAAAATGCTGGGTCTGTATCTCAGGTAAGGCCACGATCGCTTATTTCCTAGTCCTAACCCTTTCTAATTCCACCGTAGCTGAAAATATAAGGTGATCGGAAACAACGTCCGGCTCCATGGCTAAACGGTTAGCGTGCTGGCCTTTGGTTACAGGGGTCCCGGGCTCGATTCCCGGCAGGGTCGGAAATTTTAACCTTCATTGGTTAATTTCGCTGACATGGGGGTTGGGTGTATGTGTCGTCTTCATCATCATTTCATCCTCATCACGACGCGCAGGTCGCCTACGGGTGTCAAATCGAAAGACCTGCACCTGGCAAGCCGAACATGTCCTCGGACACTCCCGGCACTAAAACCCATACGCCATTACATTTCATTTCATTTCATCGGAAACAACATGAACCGCGTACGCGAGCGTATTATAATTCGACATCTCGTTCTGCTGAAGTTAGCCAATCAGATCACTTGCCGGCGAATTCAAATGGGCTCTGCGAGGCGGTGGCCTAAGACCGCCTTAAGAGCTATGCCGAGATATCAGCATCGAACACAATCGCACCACGGATTTCAGCCGGTGTCACCTCTGTGAACTAGGAGGTCCGTGTTCAAATCCCTCCTCTGGCGAAGTAATTTTCTTTGATAGGAGCACTCTAGCCCGTCTTAATCCACATGCAGATATAGCAATATCACGTTGCAAAGCCCATTTGAATACACCCGCGAAGTGATATGATTGACTAAATTCAGCAGCTGATAGAATGACAATAGCGCGAGATGCAGATTTTTCAAACTATTATTTATCAGCATGACCAATCCTGTTAGAGCGACGTTGAACTGCCTGCAAAAAGAAACCAACTCTTTCATTTCCACGCCCTTCACTTTATTTTGCCGATACCTTAATTCTCCTCTTAAGAGGGGATGGTTAGCTAGTTGTACTTCTTGTGAATAGAATAACCACTCTTACTCATGGCCTTCACATTTCTTTAATTATACTCTCATTCTTCGAGGTGTCAGAACTTCTTTTCCTTGGTTCTTCTTCTCTTTTCGAATGGGTCTACTCGCGACCACGCTTCTTCACGCTTTCAATCAATCAATCAATCAATCAATCAATCAATCAATCAATCAATCAATCAATCAATCAATCAATCAATCAATCAATCAATCAATCAATCAATCAATCAATACTGATCTGCATTTAGGGCAGTCGCCCAGGTGGCAGATTCCCTATCTGTTGCTTTCCTAGCCTTTTCCGAAACGATTTCAAAGAAATTGGAAATGTATTGAACATCTCCCTTGGTAAGTTATTCCAATCCCTAAATCCCCTTCCTATAAATGAATATTTGCCCCAGTTTGTCCTCTTGAATTCCAACTTTATCTTCATATTGTGATCTTTCCTACTTTTATAAACGCCATTCAAACTTATTCGTCTACTAATGTCATTCCACGCCATTTCTCCGCTGACAGCTCGAAACATACCACTTAGTCGAGCAGCTCTTCTTCTTTCTCTCAATTCTTCCCAACCCAAACATTGCAACATTTTTGTAACGCTACTCTTTTGTCGGAAATCACTCAGAACAAATCGAGCTGCTTTTCTTTGGATTTTTTTCCAGTTCTTGAATCAGGTACTCCTGGTGAGGGTCCCATACACTGGAACCATACTCTAGTTGGGGTCTTACCAGAGACTTATATGCACTCTCCTTTACATCCTTACTACAACCCCTGAACACCCTCATAACCATGTGCAGAGATCGGTACCCTTTATTTACAATCCCATTTATGTGATTACCCCAATGAAGATCTTTCCTTATATTAACACCTAGATACTTACAATGATCCCCAAAAGGAACTTTCACCCCATCAACGCAGTAATTAAAACTGAGAGGACTTTTCCTATTTGTGAAACTCACAACCTGACTTTTAACCCCGTTTATCAACATACCTTTGCCTGCTGTCCATCTCACAACATTTTCGAGGTCACGTTGCAGTTGCTCACAATCTTGTAACTTATTTATCACTCTATAGAGAATAACATCATCCGCAAAAAGCCTTACCTCCGATTCCACTCCTTTACTCATATCATTTATATATATAAGAAAACATAAAGGTCCGATAACACTGCCCTGAGGAACTCCCCTCTCAACTATTACAGGGTCAGACAAAACTTCACCTACCCTAACTCTCTGAGATCTATTTTCTAGAAATATAGCAACCCATTCAGTCACTCTTTTGTCTAGTCCAATTGCACTCATTTTCGCCAGTAGTCTCCCATGATCCACCCTATCAAATGCTTTAGAGAGGTCAATCGCGATACAGTCCATTTGACCTCCAGAATCCAAGATATCTGCTATATCTTGCTGGAATCCTACAAGTTGAGCTTCAGTGGAATAATCTTTCCTAAAACCGAATTGCCTTCTATCGAGCCAGTTATTAATTTCACAAACATGTCTAATATAATCAGAAAGAATGCCTTCCCAAAGCTTACATACAATGCATGTCAAACTTACTGGCCTGTAATTTTCAGCTTTATGTTTATCACCCTTTCCTTTATACACAGGGGCTACTATAGCAACTCTCCATTCATCTGGTATAGCTCCTCCAACCAAACAATAATCAAATAAGTACTTCAGATATGGTACTATATCCCAACCCATTGTCTTTAGTATATCCCCAGAAATCTGATCAATTCCAGCCGCTTTTCTAGTTTTCAACTTTTGTATCTTATTGTAAATGTCATTGTTATCATATGTAAATTTTATTACTTCTTTGGCCTTAGTCTCCTCTTCCATCTCGACATTATCCTTGTAACCAACAATCTTTACATACTGCTGACTGAATACTTCTGCCTTTTGAAGATCCTCACATACACACTCCCCTTGTTCATTAATTATTCCTGGAATGTTCTTCTTGGAACCTGTTTCTGCCTTAAAATACCTATACGTACCCTTCCATTTTTCACTAAAATTTGTATGACTACCAATTATGCTTGCCATCATGTTATCCTTAGCTGCCTTCTTTGCTAGATTCAATTTTCTAGGAAGTTCCTTCAATTTCTCCTTACTTCCACAGCCATTTCTAACTCTATTTCTTTCCAGTCTGCACCTCCTTCTTAGTCTCTTTATTTCTCTATTATAATAAGGTGGGTCTTTACCATTCCTTACCACCCTTAATGGTACAAACCTGTATCGCATTCCTCAACAATTTCTTTAAACCCATCCCAGAGTCTGTTTACATTTTTTATTTACCGTTTACCACAGATCATAGTTACTTTTTAGAAACTGTCTCATGCCTGCTTTATCAGCCATATGGTACTGTCTAACAGTCCTACTTTGAAGACCTTCCTTTCTATCACATTTATTTTTAACTACCACAAAAACAGCTTCATGAACACTAATACCATCTATTACTTCAGTTTCCCTATAGAGCTCATCTGGTTTTATCAGCACGACATCCAGGATATTTTCCCTCTGGTTGGTTCCATCACTTTCTGAATCAGCTGTCCTTCCCATATTAACTTATTTGCCATTTGTTGGTCATGCTTCCTGTCGTTCGCATTTCCTTCCCAATTTACATCTGGCAAATTCAGATCTCCCGCTACAATCACATTTCTTTCCATGTCGTTTCCCACATAGCTGACTATCCTATCAAATAATTCTGAATCCGCGTCAGTGCTACCCTTTCCCGATCTGTACACTCCAAATATATCAAGTTGCCTATTATCTTCAGAAATGAGCCTTACACCTAGAATTTCATGTGTCTCATCTTTAACTTTTTCGTAGCTTACAAATTCTTCTTTCACCAGAATGAACACACCCCCCTCCCACCATTCCTATCCTATCTCTACGATACACACTCCAGTGCCGTGAGAAAATTTCTGCATCCACTATATCATTTCTCAGCCATGATTCAACTCCTATTACAATATTTGGTAAATATATATCTATTAGATTACTTAATTCTATTCCTTTCTTTACAATACTTCTACAGTTCAACACTAACAATTTTATGTCATCCCTACTTGATTTCCAGTTCGCTGTTCCCTTATCACCGCTCCCTAGGCCATCCCGTTTCCCTGAATGTACCTCCCTATTACCCTTCCAAACAAATTTCCTAACTAATACGTACCACTGCGGTTTAAATGAAGGCCATCCGAGCGCAGATCCCTATCTCCTACCCACCCATTAGGATCTAGAAATTTCACTCCCAGTTTCCCACATACCCACTCCATAGTCTCATTTAAATCCCCACTCACCCTCCAGTCAGTATCCCTCCTACACAGTATTCCACTAATAGCAATCTCCGCTTTCTTAAACTTCACCCGTGCTGCATTTACCAGATCCCACACATCTCCAACTATGTTGGTACTTATATCAGCTTGCCTTACGTTGTTGGTACCAACGTGAAACACTACCACCTTCTCCTTCCCCTCCTCCCTCTCTTCTACTTTCCTCAACATCTGCCTCAACCTAATTCCTGGATAACATTCTACCCTGGTTCCCTTTCCTCCACACACTTTCCCCGCGTGTCTAACGATGGAATCCCCCATGACCAGAGCTTCAACCCTACCCACCTCATTTGATCCCCTCCCCTCCTGGTCAGCCCTATCTTTCTTGATAGCTGCAGAAGCTACTTCCTTCTCCCTTTTCTCCTTCCCATGACCCCGTTCCACCTGTCTTTTCCTATCCTCTACTCTACATTTCCCTTTCCTACCTTTTCCCTTCCTCCTACTTCCACGGATCTCAGCAACAGTTCCCTGTCCCTCATCTTCCCTCTGTTGTTCTACCTGGAGTGACTCGTACCGATTTCGCACAGACACCCGTCCTGAATTCTGATCCTGAATAGAGCCCTTAGCCTGCAATCTCCTTCCCCTTAGAACATTAGACCACCTGTCTTCTACATCTCCTCCTTTTCCTTCCCCTCCCTCTTGTACACCTACTGTAACCTGTACATTGTTTGAGGGAGTCCTATCTTTGATCTCTGCCCGTTATTGCCAGATCATCTGTTGGTGTAGCTCCTTTCTTTTCTCTGACCGAGAAGTACCTTTCATATTCAGAGGGATTACCACGGGCTTTCTTCAGCATCTGTTTCACAGCCTGTCTGTTTGGTAAGTGCCAGACCTAGCTCTTTTATATCCTTCTCAGTCTCCGTCAGCTATGTGGTGCGGACTTGAAAAGGTGAACACGTGATTGGTCAATCTGTTGGGAGACGATCTTCCAACATAAGGATAGAATTCTACCCTTTTCTCCCTTTTATTTTTATTTATGTATATTTTTTTTCTGCCTGGGAGCTGAGCTCTGATCTGATATTCCCAATCTTCCATATCCTATCTCTGACCTCCAGTTTTTCAGTGAAGGCTTTTCTGTTTAGTGACAGAACACTCGTAACGAACGTTTTTTAGTAATTTTTACTTGTAACCGTTACTTTAAAATGTTAATTTCTACTCGTAATTTATTCAAACAGAGCTGTAATCGTTACAAGGCTTCCGGGCTTCCCTCTGGTTGTTATTATTAGGCGAACTTGTTAATCTTATCACTGTACCCTTTAAAACAATAATCAAAATTTATATGTTAAATAAATCTTACCTGCCAATCTCGTGATCTACGTCGAATGATATAATGTCTAGCTGCAAAGGATCAAGAGCGGGCAATCCCAGCTGTGGAAAGGGTTTGGTCATCTGTCCTCGAATGAGTTCTATTAACGTCCTCAGGTCCAACTTGGGGGCGAATGGATTTATGAAGCCTCCCACTGTAACAGAAGTGAGTATTTAATGCCAGCCGATATTTGAAGTTAAGGGACTTGGTCGTCTGCCCCATAAGTTATTATATTGTACTTGCGATACCCGTGCGCTTTGCTTCATGACCAAATCGTAACCCGTCTTTCGAGTTCAACGATAAATGCATATGAACCGTTGTAACGTTCCAGACGTCACAGTGTAATTATGTTAATTTTATTATATGTAATTAATTCAGGAATTTAACGTCATGATATTTATCTTGGTATGTAATTGTATTATAATTCATGGTTGATCATTTGCTCACTATCATTTCATTACTTTGTAACTACGACTTGTAAACGAGGGCTGAATATCCTAATATTCACTTAGATTCTTGCGACATTCGTTTAAATTTAACTTGCAGTAGATTTCCTCTATCTTGCCACATCACCGAGGAAGAAGGAAGGACAAATTTAGACATCAAATTCTGGGAAAAGCGAGCACGTGTTCAAGCGTTATAACGACAGCTACCGTATTTCGACCAGAATAATTCAAACTGATCACCGCCTATATTTTCAAAGGAGCGTCATGTTGCCATGGATACTGAGTGAAAGGACTAATAGAAGAACAGTTGATATCATGGTTAAGACCCATCAACTCTAATATCTGGAGTGGGGAGAGACGTGTCAACTGATTGGACCACGTGTAGCGACCTGTAATTAGAGCCAGAGAAGGTTATAAAAGGGCGTGTTGGAGCTCTTGGCTTCATTCTTCTTCTTGATTCTGCATTCATTATTCTTCTTCTTCTGGATTCTTGATTCTTCGATCTTGTATATCGCTGTAGGTCTGTGAACTTGTCTTATGGTTGTTGTACCATAGTGGACTAGTGTGATAGTTTATCACTTCTACATTAATTATTTCGTTACCACGACGTGGTACTTAGGAATTTCTGAATGAGGGGTGTATAGCCACTCTCATCAGGAAGTACGTACAGCTCGGCTACTAGACCGGTTTGTACCAGTCTAAGACAATAGGTAGTATTAAACTAGATAGAAATGAAACTTCAGGGCACATTTTCAGTAAAGTTGGAAGGATTATTCATTGTGTATCCTCTCCACATAACCCAAGGAGGTTTTTCTAACTATGACTTAGGGCTCATCTCCAATATATGGGATAGAGCATAATAGGGAGTGTTAGTGTCGAAGCCATCTTCCAATTAGTGGTCGGTACACTTAGCAAGGCAGGAATGGTACTTAGCTGCAGATGAAGAGATCTCAAAGACGACCGGTGATGTTCCAGCTACAAGGATGGAAGCTTTCCAAGGACCAGCAGAACAAGACTACATGGTGAGCAAGCGAGTTAAAAATATTGCAAGTTTTCGCGAAGTAGAGTCATTCAACTTTTTGTTAAATTCATTTCCTATTTTAAATTCAGTTCTCGTTAAACCGTCGTCATTTATATTCAATATAATAAATAGTATTTTTCTAGTTCACTTTAATCAATCTGCCTTAATTAGCCTTTTGATTTCTAATTCTCCGGCTTAATGATTAGTGCACTATCACCCCACCCCTGTGATAAGAGTCCGTCCAAGCTTGATTATAAATTTTTATCTTTAAGTCATCAACTTAAAGATTGGCGCCCTTAGCTTGCATGGTTGCATTTCTCGTTCAATGATTGTTCTCCGAGAAGGGGAAGTCACATAAATGCCGCTCCAACGTAGGGCGAGAAAATCATTAAGTACGGAGCAGTTAATGACAGTAACGATATCAGAATTCGTATTATGGGCAAAATTTGGATATCCACGTTGCATTAGGAGTGTTTGATTGTGGGGAGGGTCATGGCTGATCAGACGAAAGAGGAGAGAATGTTGCGCAGTGGACGGGCGATAAAAGGCAATAACGTATTGAGTTCAGAGGAAGAGTTGTGTAGTTTAGTAGAGGAAATTGAAGATAGAAGTGTAAGTAGTATGGAGAGTGAAGGCAAACAGAAAGAAGTCAGTATGGAGTCAGATGATAGTAGGATGGGGGGCGAAGCGGAAGTAAACACTAACAATGAAAGTAATAATAATGATCAGTTAATGGAAATGATGCAGTTAATATTAAGTAAGATAGAGGATAGTAAATTTGAAATAAAAAATGAAATGGAACAAAATAAATTTGAAATAAAAAAGGAATTGGAACAAACTAAATCAGAAATTAAAAATGAAGTAGAACAAACTAAACGAGAATTAAGTAAGGCATTGAATGAACACAAGGTAGAAGCTAATAAAAGGATGGACGAACATAGCAAACAGTTACAAGAATTATTTAAACAAAATGAAAGCTTTAACAAGCAGATAGAGGAACAGAAAGAGATAACTAAGCAAAACAAACAAGAGGTAGAAAAGAAATTTGTAGAGCAGAGGAGTGAGTTGTTGGAATTAATGGGGAAGGAAAACAACTCTACTAGGGAGGAAGTAATGAGGCAGGTCACTAGTATTGATAAGAGAGTTGAGACTCAAAGAGGGGAAATACGGGTATTCAAAGACCACGTCCAACAAGAGATAGACACAGTAAAGCTTAGAATAGAAGATGAGACGCGGGCAAGTGAAGAAAGGTTTGCGATAGCTGAAGAGAATAAGATTGAAATTAGGACATTGAAAGAGAAGCAGGTTATTTTGGAGAGCGAAATTGATAGGAGAGACAAAGATGTAGAATGCCGGATGGAGAAAGCAGAAAATCAGTTAAAACAGGTGGCAAAGGATAAACAGGTTTTCACGGGAAAGCAATGTCTAGGAAATAGCTACATTAGGGAAATTGAACTACCTAAATTTAATGGGAAACAAACGAACCCGCTAGATTTCCTTAAGATGATAGAAAAACGATTTGAAAAGCGTCTAGAGGAAGGGTCTATGGACTGGGAAGACGTTATGGAAAATATTGACCATGCTTTTGTAGGAGAAACTCGGTCTTGGTTCATGGTATATATGCAAACGATGACGAACCTGAAAGAATTCAGAAATAAGTTTAGAGATAAATTCTGGAATGAAGCGATACAAGCTCGGGAGAGAGAAAGGGTGGTATTTGGGAGGTACAAACAGCATGAGGGAGTCACTATGACCGAGTACTTCCTGGCCCATGTCATGATTTTTCAGAACTTAGATGGTATAACCGAGGGGTCTGATGTAGTAAGACTACTTTTGAGACATTTTCCGGGCAGGGTGAGAGAAGCGGCCTGCATGCAAAGAGTTGGTACTATTCAGGAGATGGAGAACCTACTAGGCAGTTTTGATGCTTTAGGTAACCTTAGGAGTAGAACGGAGAATATACAGAGCTTTAGTCATCACAACGGAATGAGACATAACCTAAGAACACAGAATCACGAAGCTCGCAATCAGTTCAGACCTCAGCATAACAGTAGGAGCGGAGCACCTGAATATAGGACAGGAAATTCCCAACGGGGGCCAGAGCAATGTACTAATGAGTCCAACGTCAATACACAAAGGGAACCTTTAAACTAACCAGAGGCTGTAATCTTAGGTCAGAAGTCCAGCCTAGTACGAAGGTAGCGAAGTGTCTTGTCATGAAAGTGTTACCATATGACCTAGATGTTAGAGACGATTTGTTGTATGAACCCGAGCAGAATAATGAATATTCAAGTAATAAAGTAGTCAATCCCGTTGTTAAATTGAAAGTTTGGGGGGCGTGGGTTAAAGTTTTGATTGATTCTGGTAGCCATATATCATGTATTAGTTCTCAGTGGTATGAGTCATTAGTGAAACAGGGTATTCAGTTGGAGGAAATGCCTGTTAAGTCTACTTTCATCATTACGGCTGTTGGAAAGAAGTCTAAGCAAATTTGTAAACAAGTAGCTGTTCCGATCTGTATTAATAATTTTATTAGCGTTCAGATATGTTTGGTAATTCCGCATTTGATATTTGATCTTATCTTGGGATCTGACTGGTTAACGTTAAAATTGGCTCAGTTAAATTACTATGATTCAGTGCTAAATTTGAGGTGGAATAATGAGGATATCAAGGTCAAGTTTGAGGAGGAAATTCAAAGGAAAACGGAAGTTAGTACAGTGTGGAGAATGAGAGAGGTTTCTAAAGTTAATGAAGAGGCTAGTGAGGGCCTGAATTTGTGCCAGTTGTGGATTAATGAGGATAAAATATGTGGCTTGAAAGAAGCCGTAGGTAGAAATCAATTAAATGAAGTCCAGAAGGACAAGTTATTTGAAGTGTTATGTGAACACATGGAGATTTTTTCTGAGAAACCTGGTGTTACCCATCTGTACGAGCATTCTTTTTCTGTGCTGGATAAGACTCCATTTAGCGGACCGCGGTATCCGATACCACACAAATATGCCATAGCCGTAGAGGATCAAATTCAAGCTATGTTAGCAGACGATGTGATTGAATTATCAAACAGTCAATACGTTAATCCCTTAATTGTTGAGCCCCAGAATGAACTAGTGAGAGTGTTAGGTTTGCCTGAGGAACCACCTCGTAATGCTGAATTTTACGTCCGACTGGCACGGGAGAACCTGATTAAATCTGGAGATAAACGTAAAAGGCAGCAGAAACGTAAGGTACTTGATAACTTTGAGGTAGGTGATATGGTTTTGGTGAGAGTTCCCATGTTGTCAAACAGTGAGGATAAGGTAACAAAGAAATTTTTTCTTTTATATCAAGGTCCTTATAAAGTACATAGAAAACTAGGACCCTGTGCTTACAAGTTAGCGGATGGCGAGTGCGTAATGAATGGTTCATATAACATTAGTAGTTTACGGAGATACCTGTCGTGTGAGGTGGCTGAACCGGATTGTGAGATATAGGTCAGTAACTCGGGGAAGTTGCTACCTGTTATGTCAGACTACGAGCGGAATGAGTTTACCTTTCAATTGTGGTGGTATTTCCTAGTTGTGTTTGTAAACAAGGGAGGTGTTTGTAACTAGCGGTAGATTTACGCTCGTTCATGCCGATAGATCATCTGTTTTCTGTATGTGAGGCCATGAAATGTTATATCTTATCTCTTTTCTGAGATGTTACCGAAGGCTAATTAAAGCTGACAATGGCAAACAATTAATTTTCCCGTATGTGCATTTCTAACTTGCAATAATTTTACCGTGAGCTTAAATCGCGTGTGTATTCGTGTGAAGTGTATTGCATCCTGCTTCAAGATAAGGTTGAAACATTCGAGAGAGTGATTAAGGCGTAAATTGATTGTATCATTTGTTTTCCATGGTTTTAATGTAAAAGATTGGAAGAGAACGTGTTACTGCTATCTAGCAGAGAATGTCGGAAAGATGGAGAGTAAAAGGACTAATAGACACTCGGGAGAGTTTGTAATCTGAATTGTATATATATTATGTTATATTCTCAAAGATAATCTTGTTTTTAAAAAAATGGAAAGTTGCTCATGTTGGGCATAATTTAGTATCTAAACCTCAAGATGAACTGAAATAACAGACATTCGCAATGGTAAGCAGTCTAAGAGAGATATGGAAACAGTGAGATATAATTAATTGTATGAAAATAATGTCGCTCGTAATGGGCAGGTAATAGAGGTATTTTAAGTCAATGTGGGAGTAAGAGTGTGAGTTCTCAACTCATGTGATATTTGTTAAGAACTCATGGGGGCGTAGGTAACGTTCCAGACGTCACAGTGTAATTATGTTAATTTTATTATATGTAATTAATTCAGGAATTTAACGTCATGATATTTATCTTGGTATGTAATTGTATTATAATTCATGGTTGATCATTTGCTCACTATCATTTCATTACTTTGTAACTACGACTTGTAAACGAGGGCTGAATATCCTAATATTCACTTAGATTCTTGCGACATTCGTTTAAATTTAACTTGCAGTAGATTTCCTCTATCTTGCCACATCACCGAGGAAGAAGGAAGGACAAATTTAGACATCAAATTCTGGGAAAAGCGAGCACGTGTTCAAGCGTTATAACGACAGCTACCGTATTTCGACCAGAATAATTCAAACTGATCACCGCCTATATTTTCAAAGGAGCGTCATGTTGCCATGGATACTGAGTGAAAGGACTAATAGAAGAACAGTTGATATCATGGTTAAGACCCATCAACTCTAATATCTGGAGTGCGGAGAGACGTGTCAACTGATTGGACCACGTGTAGCGACCTGTAATTAGAGCCAGAGAAGGTTATAAAAGGGCGTGTTGGAGCTCTTGGCTTCATTCTTCTTCTTCATTCTGCATTCATTATTATTCTTCTTCTGGATTCTTGATTCTTCGATCTTGTATATCGCTGTAGGTCTGTGAACTTGTCTTATGGTTGTTGTACCATAGTGGACTAGTGTGATAGTTTATCACTTCTACATTAATTATTTCGTTACCACGACGTGGTACTTAGGAATTTCTGAATGAGGGGTGTATAGCCACTCTCATCAGGAAGTACGTACAGCTCGGCTACTAGACCGGTTTGTACCAGTCTAAGACAATAGGTAGTATTAAACTAGATAGAAATGAAACTTCAGGGCACATTTTCAGTAAAGTTGGAAGGATTATTCATTGTGTATCCTCTCCACATAACCCAAGGAGGTTTTTCTAACTATGACTTAGGGCTCATCTCCAATATATGGGATAGAGCATAATAGGGAGTGTTAGTGTCGAAGCCATCTTCCAATTAGTGGTCGGTACACTTAGCAAGGCAGGAATGGTACTTAGCTGCAGATGAAGAGATCTCAAAGACGACCGGTGATGTTCCAGCTACAAGGATGGAAGCTTTCCAAGGACCAGCAGAACAAGACTACATGGTGAGCAAGCGAGTTAAAAATATTGCAAGTTTTCGCGAAGTAGAGTCATTCAACTTTTTGTTAAATTCATTTCCTATTTTAAATTCAGTTCTCGTTAAACCGTCGTCATTTATATTCAATATAATAAATAGTATTTTTCTAGTTCACTTTAATCAATCTGCCTTAATTAGCCTTTTGATTTCTAATTCTCCGGCTTAATGATTAGTGCACTATCACCCCACCCCTGTGATAAGAGTCCGTCCAAGCTTGATTATAAATTTTTATCTTTAAGTCATCAACTTAAAGATTGGCGCCCTTAGCTTGCATGGTTGCATTTCTCGTTCAATGATTGTTCTCCGAGAAGGGGAAGTCACATAAATGCCGCTCCAACGTAGGGCGAGAAAATCATTAAGTACGGAGCAGTTAATGACAGTAACGATATCAGAATTCGTATTATGGGCAAAATTTGGATATCCACGTTGCATTAGGAGTGTTTGATTGTGGGGAGGGTCATGGCTGATCAGACGAAAGAGGAGAGAATGTTGCGCAGTGGACGGGCGATAAAAGGCAATAACGTATTGAGTTCAGAGGAAGAGTTGTGTAGTTTAGTAGAGGAAATTGAAGATAGAAGTGTAAGTAGTATGGAGAGTGAAGGCAAACAGAAAGAAGTCAGTATGGAGTCAGATGATAGTAGGATGGGGGGCGAAGCGGAAGTAAACACTAACAATGAAAGTAATAATAATGATCAGTTAATGGAAATGATGCAGTTAATATTAAGTAAGATAGAGGATAGTAAATTTGAAATAAAAAATGAAATGGAACAAAATAAATTTGAAATAAAAAAGGAATTGGAACAAACTAAATCAGAAATTAAAAATGAAGTAGAACAAACTAAACGAGAATTAAGTAAGGCATTGAATGAACACAAGGTAGAAGCTAATAAAAGGATGGACGAACATAGCAAACAGTTACAAGAATTATTTAAACAAAATGAAAGCTTTAACAAGCAGATAGAGGAACAGAAAGAGATAACTAAGCAAAACAAACAAGAGGTAGAAAAGAAATTTGTAGAGCAGAGGAGTGAGTTGTTGGAATTAATGGGGAAGGAAAACAACTCTACTAGGGAGGAAGTAATGAGGCAGGTCACTAGTATTGATAAGAGAGTTGAGACTCAAAGAGGGGAAATACGGGTATTCAAAGACCACGTCCAACAAGAGATAGACACAGTAAAGCTTAGAATAGAAGATGAGACGCGGGCAAGTGAAGAAAGGTTTGCGATAGCTGAAGAGAATAAGATTGAAATTAGGACATTGAAAGAGAAGCAGGTTATTTTGGAGAGCGAAATTGATAGGAGAGACAAAGATGTAGAATGCCGGATGGAGAAAGCAGAAAATCAGTTAAAACAGGTGGCAAAGGATAAACAGGTTTTCACGGGAAAGCAATGTCTAGGAAATAGCTACATTAGGGAAATTGAACTACCTAAATTTAATGGGAAACAAACGAACCCGCTAGATTTCCTTAAGATGATAGAAAAACGATTTGAAAAGCGTCTAGAGGAAGGGTCTATGGACTGGGAAGACGTTATGGAAAATATTGACCATGCTTTTGTAGGAGAAACTCGGTCTTGGTTCATGGTATATATGCAAACGATGACGAACCTGAAAGAATTCAGAAATAAGTTTAGAGATAAATTCTGGAATGAAGCGATACAAGCTCGGGAGAGAGAAAGGGTGGTATTTGGGAGGTACAAACAGCATGAGGGAGTCACTATGACCGAGTACTTCCTGGCCCATGTCATGATTTTTCAGAACTTAGATGGTATAACCGAGGGGTCTGATGTAGTAAGACTACTTTTGAGACATTTTCCGGGCAGGGTGAGAGAAGCGGCCTGCATGCAAAGAGTTGGTACTATTCAGGAGATGGAGAACCTACTAGGCAGTTTTGATGCTTTAGGTAACCTTAGGAGTAGAACGGAGAATATACAGAGCTTTAGTCATCACAACGGAATGAGACATAACCTAAGAACACAGAATCACGAAGCTCGCAATCAGTTCAGACCTCAGCATAACAGTAGGAGCGGAGCACCTGAATATAGGACAGGAAATTCCCAACGGGGGCCAGAGCAATGTACTAATGAGTCCAACGTCAATACACAAAGGGAACCTTTAAACTAACCAGAGGCTGTAATCTTAGGTCAGAAGTCCAGCCTAGTACGAAGGTAGCGAAGTGTCTTGTCATGAAAGTGTTACCATATGACCTAGATGTTAGAGACGATTTGTTGTATGAACCCGAGCAGAATAATGAATATTCAAGTAATAAAGTAGTCAATCCCGTTGTTAAATTGAAAGTTTGGGGGGCGTGGGTTAAAGTTTTGATTGATTCTGGTAGCCATATATCATGTATTAGTTCTCAGTGGTATGAGTCATTAGTGAAACAGGGTATTCAGTTGGAGGAAATGCCTGTTAAGTCTACTTTCATCATTACGGCTGTTGGAAAGAAGTCTAAGCAAATTTGTAAACAAGTAGCTGTTCCGATCTGTATTAATAATTTTATTAGCGTTCAGATATGTTTGGTAATTCCGCATTTGATATTTGATCTTATCTTGGGATCTGACTGGTTAACGTTAAAATTGGCTCAGTTAAATTACTATGATTCAGTGCTAAATTTGAGGTGGAATAATGAGGATATCAAGGTCAAGTTTGAGGAGGAAATTCAAAGGAAAACGGAAGTTAGTACAGTGTGGAGAATGAGAGAGGTTTCTAAAGTTAATGAAGAGGCTAGTGAGGGCCTGAATTTGTGCCAGTTGTGGATTAATGAGGATAAAATATGTGGCTTGAAAGAAGCCGTAGGTAGAAATCAATTAAATGAAGTCCAGAAGGACAAGTTATTTGAAGTGTTATGTGAACACATGGAGATTTTTTCTGAGAAACCTGGTGTTACCCATCTGTACGAGCATTCTTTTTCTGTGCTGGATAAGACTCCATTTAGCGGACCGCGGTATCCGATACCACACAAATATGCCATAGCCGTAGAGGATCAAATTCAAGCTATGTTAGCAGACGATGTGATTGAATTATCAAACAGTCAATACGTTAATCCCTTAATTGTTGAGCCCCAGAATGAACTAGTGAGAGTGTTAGGTTTGCCTGAGGAACCACCTCGTAATGCTGAATTTTACGTCCGACTGGCACGGGAGAACCTGATTAAATCTGGAGATAAACGTAAAAGGCAGCAGAAACGTAAGGTACTTGATAACTTTGAGGTAGGTGATATGGTTTTGGTGAGAGTTCCCATGTTGTCAAACAGTGAGGATAAGGTAACAAAGAAATTTTTTCTTTTATATCAAGGTCCTTATAAAGTACATAGAAAACTAGGACCCTGTGCTTACAAGTTAGCGGATGGCGAGTGCGTAATGAATGGTTCATATAACATTAGTAGTTTACGGAGATACCTGTCGTGTGAGGTGGCTGAACCGGATTGTGAGATATAGGTCAGTAACTCGGGGAAGTTGCTACCTGTTATGTCAGACTACGAGCGGAATGAGTTTACCTTTCAATTGTGGTGGTATTTCCTAGTTGTGTTTGTAAACAAGGGAGGTGTTTGTAACTAGCGGTAGATTTACGCTCGTTCATGCCGATAGATCATCTGTTTTCTGTATGTGAGGCCATGAAATGTTATATCTTATCTCTTTTCTGAGATGTTACCGAAGGCTAATTAAAGCTGACAATGGCAAACAATTAATTTTCCCGTATGTGCATTTCTAACTTGCAATAATTTTACCGTGAGCTTAAATCGCGTGTGTATTCGTGTGAAGTGTATTGCATCCTGCTTCAAGATAAGGTTGAAACATTCGAGAGAGTGATTAAGGCGTAAATTGATTGTATCATTTGTTTTCCATGGTTTTAATGTAAAAGATTGGAAGAGAACGTGTTACTGCTATCTAGCAGAGAATGTCGGAAAGATGGAGAGTAAAAGGACTAATAGACACTCGGGAGAGTTTGTAATCTGAATTGTATATATATTATGTTATATTCTCAAAGATAATCTTGTTTTTAAAAAAATGGAAAGTTGCTCATGTTGGGCATAATTTAGTATCTAAACCTCAAGATGAACTGAAATAACAGACATTCGCAATGGTAAGCAGTCTAAGAGAGATATGGAAACAGTGAGATATAATTAATTGTATGAAAATAATGTCGCTCGTAATGGGCAGGTAATAGAGGTATTTTAAGTCAATGTGGGAGTAAGAGTGTGAGTTCTCAACTCATGTGATATTTGTTAAGAACTCATGGGGGCGTAGGTAACGTTCCAGACGTCACAGTGTAATTATGTTAATTTTATTATATGTAATTAATTCAGGAATTTAACGTCATGATATTTATCTTGGTATGTAATTGTATTATAATTCATGGTTGATCATTTGCTCACTATCATTTCATTACTTTGTAACTACGACTTGTAAACGAGGGCTGAATATCCTAATATTCACTTAGATTCTTGCGACATTCGTTTAAATTTAACTTGCAGTAGATTTCCTCTATCTTGCCACATCACCGAGGAAGAAGGAAGGACAAATTTAGACATCAAATTCTGGGAAAAGCGAGCACGTGTTCAAGCGTTATAACGACAGCTACCGTATTTCGACCAGAATAATTCAAACTGATCACCGCCTATATTTTCAAAGGAGCGTCATGTTGCCATGGATACTGAGTGAAAGGACTAATAGAAGAACAGTTGATATCATGGTTAAGACCCATCAACTCTAATATCTGGAGTGCGGAGAGACGTGTCAACTGATTGGACCACGTGTAGCGACCTGTAATTAGAGCCAGAGAAGGTTATAAAAGGGCGTGTTGGAGCTCTTGGCTTCATTCTTCTTCTTCATTCTGCATTCATTATTATTCTTCTTCTGGATTCTTGATTCTTCGATCTTGTATATCGCTGTAGGTCTGTGAACTTGTCTTATGGTTGTTGTACCATAGTGGACTAGTGTGATAGTTTATCACTTCTACATTAATTATTTCGTTACCACGACGTGGTACTTAGGAATTTCTGAATGAGGGGTGTATAGCCACTCTCATCAGGAAGTACGTACAGCTCGGCTACTAGACCGGTTTGTACCAGTCTAAGACAATAGGTAGTATTAAACTAGATAGAAATGAAACTTCAGGGCACATTTTCAGTAAAGTTGGAAGGATTATTCATTGTGTATCCTCTCCACATAACCCAAGGAGGTTTTTCTAACTATGACTTAGGGCTCATCTCCAATATATGGGATAGAGCATAATAGGGAGTGTTAGTGTCGAAGCCATCTTCCAGTTAGTGGTCGGTACACTTAGCAAGGCAGGAATGGTACTTAGCTGCAGATGAAGAGATCTCAAAGACGACCGGTGATGTTCCAGCTACAAGGATGGAAGCTTTCCAAGGACCAGCAGAACAAGACTACATGGTGAGCAAGCGAGTTAAAAATATTGCAAGTTTTCGCGAAGTAGAGTCATTCAACTTTTTGTTAAATTCATTTCCTATTTTAAATTCAGTTCTCGTTAAACCGTCGTCATTTATATTCAATATAATAAATAGTATTTTTCTAGTTCACTTTAATCAATCTGCCTTAATTAGCCTTTTGATTTCTAATTCTCCGGCTTAATGATTAGTGCACTATCACCCCACCCCTGTGATAAGAGTCCGTCCAAGCTTGATTATAAATTTTTATCTTTAAGTCATCAACTTAAAGATTGGCGCCCTTAGCTTGCATGGTTGCATTTCTCGTTCAATGATTGTTCTCCGAGAAGGGAAGTCACACCGTGTTACATAATAATCGAATAATATTAACAAACAAGTGAACCAGATCCTCGGCGTTTTTCAAATTATAGAATAAAATCACAGTTGTGAAGTAACTGATTAAACATAATGGAATTACTTTTAATGAATACTTTTTAGAATCCGCCTCTGTGGTGTAGTGGTTAGTGTAATTAGCTGCCATCCCCGGAGGCCCGGGTTCGATTCTCGGCTCTGCCACGAATTTTGAAAAAGTGGTACGAGGGCTGAAACGGGGTCCACTCAGCCTCGGGATGTCATCCTGGAAGTCGTTTTCCGTGGTTTCCCACTTCTCCTCCAGACAAATGCCGGGATGGTACCTAACTTAAGGCCACGGCCACTTCCTATCCTCTTTCTTGTCTATCCCTTTCAATCTTCCCATCCCCCGCAAGGCCCCTGTTCAGCATAGCAGGTGAGGCCGCCTGGGTGAGGTACTAGTCATCCTCCCCAGTTTTATCCCCTGACCCAATGTCTGAAGCTCCAGGACACTGCCCTTGAGGCGGTAGAGGTTGGATCCCTTGCTGAGTTCGAGGGAAAAACCGTCCCTGGAAGGTAAACAGATTAAGAAGAAGAAGAAGAAGAAGAAGAACACTTTTTAGAAATGTTTACTTGTAATCGTTACTGTTTACAAAATGTAATTTTTACTCGTATTTTACTTTTTTTTGCTGTTTGCTTTACGTCGCACCGACATAGATAGGTCTTATGGCGACGATGGGATAGGAAAGGCCTAGGAAGTGGAAGGAAGTGGCCATGGCCTTAATTAAGGTACAGCCCCGGCATTTGCCTGGTGTAAGAATGGGAAATCACGGAAAACCATCTTCAGGGCTGCCGACAGTGGGGCTCGAATCCATTATCTCCCGATTACTGGATACTGGCCGCACTTAAGCGACTGCAGCTATCGAGCCCGGTCGTATTTTACTTCTTGAAGTAGAATTGTAATAGCAGCGCTGTGGAAGCATACAGCGAGCCACCTGGTGACGAATGAACGTACCACTACAGCTGCAATGAAAAAGCATTCGTAAATTCAAACCCTCATTGTTGTAGAAGTCTTCCTCGTGAACAGTTTAGATGTTCCTCTGAAGGTGCGGAGCAAAGTTCTCTGCAAAACGTAAAGAGTTTCACCTTATTTTCTTGACACGGCATAAGCCCAATCATCTCCACAAGTATGGGCCGTAAAAGCATCAATGAAGGGGAGACGTAGGCAGAATTACAGTCACATGTTTGATTACACATATCTTCCACATTTTTCACCAAATCTAATTGAAACTTGGTACACTCATTGAAAATGACCTAGTGAGTTGTTGTGTATGTTTAAGGAGCACTGTGATAATTTTCTCTTAAGTTATTGAAGTATTAATTTTTCATACGCCACTGTCTTTCGGTACACATTTTGAGTAAGATATGACTTCAAATTTCAAATTCAAAATATATTAATAATCTACACTAGCATAGAGACTTTAATGTGCAGTAACTCTTTCCTAAATATTTTTGTTGATTTTCTGTATTTTTTTTGCACTTGATGGAAATTTTTTCTTAGTTTTAAAAAAATATTTTAATGTATAACACTTTTCTTATTCAACATATTAAAATCTACTCCACTTCAAACTTCGTATGTACTTGGATAACTTGTGTTCAAAATTTTATGAAATTACATCAAGTAGTTCTTGAGATAGTTGTACCTAAAGTATGAAAAATGTGAAATTCAGAAAATCCAAGAAAACTTTTCATAATAAAATTTTCAAGACTACACCTCTCCTAAAACTCTCGATAACCATACTCCTCTTCTTGGTTAGCATCCTCTGCTGCTCCCTTGTCTGCTCTGCTTCTCTACCTAGCTGCTAATTTCATACTCTCTTCTCTAACGTCTTCCACTGAATTCAAAAGAGACATGTTCATAGCAGTGTATCTTGGTGTTGGAGCAGGCATGTTCATAATACCATATAACAAGTTCCCACTTTCTATACCAAGATCAACACACCTTAGGCCATAAGCAGACCTAATGTTTGCTTCATAAATTCTGTTATTGGCCTTGGCTGCTTTCAATGGTACATCACTGTTGCAATTTTCACACAAAATGTGTAATGTACATGCTAAATCTTCTCTCATCATCCATCAAGTCACCTTTCCTCCACAAACAGAACACCTGCAAGCTTTCTGTATTACTTCTGCTAACAATACAATATCAATAATTCTAAACCCACTCCTTCCTCCATCATTTTCTTCTTCTGGCAGAATGCCTGCTCCGACTTTCTGCTTTGAAGAACTTACATATGAATCCAGGTTCGCAATTTTAGGTCTATCTATCCCTAACCTCACCATGTCTTCTTGACTTTGTGTTGTTTATATGTGAGTGTTCACCGGGCGAGTTGGCCGTGCGCGTAGAGGCGCGCGGCTGTGAGCTTGCATCCGGGAGATAGTAGGTTCGAGTCCCACTATCGGCAGCCCTGAAAATGGTTTTCCGTGGTTTCCCATTTTCACACCAGGCAAATGCTGGGGCTGTACCTTAATTAAGGCCACGGCCGCTTCCTTCCAACTCCTAGGCCTTTCCTATCCCATCGTCGCCATAAGACCTATCTGTGTCGGTGCGACGTAAAGCCCCTAGCAAAAAAAATAAAAATAAAATAATAATATGTGAGTGTTTATACTTCTTATACACTTTATCAATCCTAGGCATTGTGTAAATACATATAGGGATCACTAAAGCGCTGAATTACACCAAGTGATCACTAAACCACTGAAGTACACCAATTATAGAACTCACATACACACACAATTATTGAATCAAGTCCTTTGTCAACCACAGCCTTCCTAATCATGCTGCCTTGTTTCTACAACTGCCTGGTCAAGAAGGAAAAAATATCTGGCCTTCTATAAATTGTTGTCAGAAGTTTAACTGACAGAACTGTGCAAGAAGACATCTTGCAATGCCACAGAGGCTGAGTAGTTGGCGTGTCATACTGCAGTGCATGATTCTTTAATTTTTTAATGGCATTTGTAGTTCGAATTTCAATGTAAAATGTTGGGATTATATTTTCCTTAATATATACCGTCAAGAAAAACCAATAAAAATAAATTGTGATTTTTTTCATGTTTTCTGCCTACGTCTCCCCTTCAGAATTGTAATCGTTACATTCCAATCATTGTTATATTCTAGGAACAGATATGCATCGCATGCAAGCAGAAATGGGAAAAATTAAGTGATGTTGAAAATAACTCTTTTTAGTTCCACTACGGCAGAACCAGTAGTTTCACCAGTGCTATCTTACCTCTCGAGTATTTCCATGAAACTTATCCTACAATACCCATTACTGCAGGGAATATTCTCAAAATTAAACACAGATATTCACCGAGCTCGATTGCTGCAGTCGCTTAAGTGCGGCCAGTATCCAGTATTCGGGAGATGGTAGGTTCGAACCCCACTGTCGGCAGCCCTGAAGATGGTTTTCCGTGGTTTCCCATTTTCACACCAGACAAATGCTGGGGCTGTACCTTAATTAAGGCCACGGCCGCTTCCTTTCCACTCCCTGCCCCTGTCCCATCGTCGCCATAAAACCTATCTGTGTCCGTGGGACGTAAAGCAACGTGTAATAAAACATACATATTCCGCTTCCTTCCCACTGCTTGCCCCTGTCCCATCGTCGCCATAAGACCTACCTGTGTCGGTGTGACGTAAAGCAACTTGTAATAAAACATAAATATTCCTATGCTAAGAACACAAAATATTCCTATGCTAAGAACACACAAAATAAAATATGTTTTCTCTGCAAACTTTCATGCAATTCTTAAAATTTCACTTCATTGTTAATTGTATTCCATGTATTATGTATTTTATCCTTATAATTAGCTGCCTCTGTGGACCCGTGGTAGAGTGTCGGCCTCCGGATCCCAAGATAGCGGGTTCAAACCCGGCAGAGGTAGTCAGATTTTTGAAGGGCGGAAAAAAGTCCATTCCACACTCCATGTCGTACGATGTCGGCATGTAAAAGATCTCTGGTGATACATTTGGTACTGACCCAACAAAATTAATTAAATCTCAGCCATAGACGCCCAAGAGAGATCAGGTTTACTCTGTCTGCCATCTAATGGACCTAGAGTAAAACGGAACGTCGAAATTGACGAGCAGACAGCCAGATGGCGTCAAATCGAAATGTCTGCACACGGTACGATTATTATTATTATTATTATTATTATTATTATTATTATTATTATTATTATTATTATTATTATCCTAATAATTTATTGTATTGCTTATATTCATATATTATATTTATAGTATTATAATTTCATTGACGTGGTTATATTGTGTTGTGCTACCAACTTTCTCCTGTTTTGAACCCACAAATCTAAATTGCGTAGTTCATTGTGCGTACTTTCATTTTGTTTAAATTTTGTGTTCTGTTCGTATTTTTATAACTTTTGACATAGATGATTGCGTTAGGTGTATTTTAAGCATCTGGTTAGAGGGAAGAGAAGAACAGGAAAAAATAAAACAAAAATGAAATAAAATAAAATAGAACGTTAACAAATATATTTATGTTTTTATTCTTTAACTATGTCTTTGCTGGCGGGATGTAGTGTTTACAGTGCACTGTGTCTTCTGGTATGGGCTATATCAATTTTGTTACTTTCATTGACCTGTATCAGTCTCATCCTTGGCTTTGACAATATGAAAGTGACTGAGGTATGAGTGATGCTAGTAATACCATTCCTTATGCAGCCAGTCCCTGCTATGAATGGTGTGAAAATATCGCTCATAGGGTCGGCGGGTGCATGCATTTCAGTGGATTTGACAGACTGATATGTAATAGCAACGGCTGGCTCGGTGAGGAAAGCAACGGGAAACTACCTCACTCCTCATTTCCCTAGTACGCCTCTTCAGTGACGCCTAGGCTATTTATGACAGCTGTTGGCGGAGCTGCAGAGGATCAAACCAGCCTTCGGGCTGAACACCCAACACAGAATTCTTTAACTCATGAAGTTGTTAGTCCGTGTATTTCGAACATTGCAATTGGGCGAATAGTCCGTTATGGTCATTACCAAATAAATAAATAAATAAATAAATAAATAAATAAATAAATAAATAAATAAATAAATAAATAGGAGTCAATTAATATTATAAATTAACTAGAATAAAAGGAGCGTGATAGGCGAGTGGCATCTTCACTGGCTTTTCACCAAGGTGGTTCTCGTTGAATCCCCCCAATGTAAGTGATTTCTTCAAATAAAAAGGCACGTTCTAGTGGTTCAGAACTCTCGTAAAACTAGAGGTTCCGGTATCAACAGTCACATAACATTACACGCTATGTTTTTCTTTAATTTCAGTAACCTCAAAAGTTCAAAGATGAAGCATTTAAAGCAGGACCGTGTTTACTTGTGACAGTTACGAACAGTAGATGGATTATAGAACTTGCCACACTCACTTCAGTAAGTATGCTGGAATAATACCTCCTTTCGAAGTGCGATTTAGCTTTCTCAGTGTTATTTCTAGTTGATCGATTGATGTCGATCACTCCTTACATCTAGTATCTTATCACATTGTCAATATTGCTCGACTCATGTAAAGACCAAATTATATCTATGGCTTCTCACCTCTATCGGCTACCATAATCGAACATCTGTATCGCCATGCTCAACTTAAATGTAATTATTTATTCTTGATATTGTTAAAATAAATTGTGTAACTGCTGTTCCTTACAGCCCGCTTTCCTGTTCTCTCTTTATTCCCGAAAACTTACGATCCTTTCCTAAGTTTTCTCCAGTGTACATCAATGAAATACGTAAGCAAAAAGTGTTACCATCTTTAAAGGGAGATAAGTACATGACCTTGAGCTAAACAGCCACGGGTACTGCACATAAAATGTTGAGTGTAAATAAGACTGATATCTTATTGAAACTAGGAAAATTCAGCATAAGCCGAAAGAAATACACAAACTACATTGTAGGCCGACTAATGTCAAACCATAATTTAAGTTACAAAAGTTTTGATAACAAGAAAATATAAAAGTATAAAGATTACAAGAAAACGTTAAGTTTTAATAGAGAAAAGAAAATTGATTGACAAAAATTCAAAAAGATTATTTAACTAGATTACAGGATCACAGTATTTCACCGCATAACCGTCGCCACCTTGTAATCGTCGCATCATTTATTTTCAATACAAGAATCGGATTTTAAATGTTCATAGCATAATCGTCGCACATCCAAATTTTGTTCATCAATCAGTTTAAAAGGTAAACGGAAATGCAATGTATGCTGCATATGAATGCGCAATTTAAATACGTATAAGGCTTATCAGCAACTTGGCAACACGGTCACGTTTGCGAGATGACGTACAACATATAAATAAATAAATAAATAAATAAATAAATAAATAAATAAATAAATAAATAAATAAATAAATAAATAAATAAATAAATAAATAAATAAATAAATAAATAAATAAATAAATAAATAAATAAATAAATAGATAAATAAATAAATAAATGCATTAATGAATTAACAAATAGTACCGGTATATGTACGAGGCATGGATTACCAGTAGTTTGACGTGGGTGCGAGACAGTGTACAATTTTTTACAGCAGTGGCAAATTATGAGTTCTGATTTGAAATACGTAACATTCGCTGCAGTGTATCATATGAAATGTTACAAATGAAGGCTCGGAAGGAAGGTAGCGTGCGAACACAACGTTCCCATAATTGGTTTTGAGGCGAGTTGTGGGTGCGTTATGAGGTTTATATAACGATACAATCTGTCGGTGTGAAGGGGAACAACACTGTGTCAAAGATTGCCTGCTGGTTACATAGACAAGATTGCAAGTTTTCACCGATTTGTCTTACATTTGCGCCAGAAAAATGTATACTTACTTCCAGTCTTTTTCGATACCGTATGCCTCGCAACAGGACCATTGCACTATAAGATCATGGTGTGTATGAAAACTAGCGATAGTGAGAAATTACGACTCACGGCAATGCTTGCCATTACAGCTGACGGAAGAAAGTTGCCGCCTTACATACTATTCAAGAGGAAAACGATGCCTAAGCAAATACAGTTTCACCGTGGAAAAGGGTTAGAACTCATGCTAGACTGCGTTAAGACTGTGTGGGATAGAAGACCCGGTGCACTACTGAAACAGCTAGCACCGCTTATTTTAGATAGATTCCGAGGTCACCTCGTGGACGAAGTGAAGCGACTTCTTAATGAAAGTAAGACAACAGGTAGCCATTCCCGGTGGCCTAACATAACGCTCGCTGAAAACACTAGGTGTCCATTCTTCGACTTGTCATGCTCGTGAGCAATGAAAAGCTGGGACCTTATACCACCTGAACTAGTCTCCAAGAACTTCAAAAAGACTTGGATTTCGAACGCACTAGAACGGATCCTAAGATGACGCTGTGTGCAGTGACGAAGAATCTGATACTGGTATGAGCAACGGCGAGGACGACACATCAAATACTGAAACCAGCGATAGCATCACAGAAGATTTCGAGTAAATTGTTTACCAGGAAGTCTGTATTTCACAATAATGCAATCACTTTTTGCTAGTGTAATATTTTAACTTTAATGCTCTGATTAATGACAATTAACGTAATAAGTTCATTTTTATTTTCAGATTGGAGATACGTTCACCGAACTGTTGCGAATAAATTATGAATTTTGATTTAGACTATTTGAATTATTTTGTTGTATATACGCGACTATTGCGTGCACACTGAACTTGTATAAAATACAATTTAGTTTTAATAATTTTTTCAGTAATACAAATACTGGTTTTAAAATATTCTTCAGGGTAATGGACGCGCCCTACAATTTTTTCGAAACTTTTGGTATAAAAGGTGCGACGATTATGCGGTATTATTATTAAAGTAATATCGTGGATCACAGGGGGATAAGAAGCGCCAGGGTTGAATGGGTGTACAAGGAATGAACTAGTGTAAAATATGAAAAAATAGAAAATCTGAATGAACAACAACAATATTAATGAGCTCGTCAGCTCTAACAATATATGGGACTTAGAAGTCCAAACGTCAGGTACAAAACTTGAGATAATTATCAATTTGTTGATTTACATAGGAAAGAGCCTTATCACTCTTGACAGGAACAATATTTTATAAGAGCATGTTTTGCTCCGATCATTTACACAACATAGGAGTCTGCGCTGCATATGTACCATATACCCGCCTCGCAGAGGCATTAGTTTCTTACGGCGCACTCCAATTCCCCCTTAAAACCTATCGGTTGGCCTCAATTAAAGTATTTATGTGGGCTGATCTATTGCTCAACAGATATTTAATTCGGGAACTAACTCAAGAACAATTACCGAATAAACAGGGGCATAATTGCCCATACTAAATGGCCTTAATGGCAAAAGGAAAAAGGTTGATAGTTGTTGTATGTCCGGCGCTCCCTTCTCGCTCCGCCAGCCAGCTGCACGCGCGCCTGTGTATCATTCTGCTAGCTTCGACGCGCAGCCCTCAGTGCGCGTGCCTGACCATCGAGTGTACTATAAATAGGAGCTCCCTGCCTGCTCACTTGCCCACTTGCCCCGGTGTCCAGCTCCAGAATACACCCTACGTCGAGCACGGAGGCTACTCCTCTTGAAAATGTGCTTCGACCAGGTGGACTGAATTTCTGGCAGTACGAGGTTTCACCTCTGGTCACCGCTCCCTTACCTGTTTCCGCTGCCTATGTCCCGTAATTCTTTTACAAGCCATTTTCATTCCCTAACTTATGCAAGCTCCCTTAGTTCGCTAGGTGGAATTTCTTCAATCAATTGAACTTGCTTTTTAGGAATTCAGGCACTTCAACAACCAAGGACTCTCATGAACATTTATGTTAGTGTGCCAGATAGTTCTCGACTATCAAAGTGTCAATTCACAAAGACTATCTTTTCGAGATAGAAGTGTATATAAAGACTGCAAACCTGTATATATTGTATAAAGACAGACTTTTCTCAAGATTCAATATTCCTTTTTGCTTCAAAACAAATTTCAGTTATTTGTGTAAATATCATAAAGTGAAGCAAATAAAGTTGTGTTCTGTAAACTTCAACCTTGGTTACAACACAACTCTATGGCGACGAGGTAAAAAAAAAACGACACTACAATTCATCGGCCCCAGTCGCCAACTCTATGGCGACGAGGTAAAAAAGCAACCAACTACAATTCTTCGGTCCCAGTTGCCAACTCTATAGCGACGAGGTACACACGAAACCAACACTACAATTCAACGGGCCCAGTCGTCAACTATACGGCGACGTGCTAAGCAACAACGACACTCCAACCAGTTCTGACACACAGCTTCCCTTACTCTTGCTTGCACGCATCTCGCAATGGCTACTGCGGAACAACTCGCTACGGTCTTCCAAGCCTTACAGCAGCAACAACAACAGTTTATGCAACAACAACAGGCAGCATTAATTCAGGCTATTCAAGCTATTTCTGTCTCTACACAGCCATCAGCTATTCCTCCGTTCTCTGCTTTTGATCCGGCTAAGGAAGAATGGTCAGTTTATTTAGCCCGCTTGCAACAGCATTTCATCTGCCATTCTGTCACAGATGATCAACGCCGCCGCGCACTATTTCTTAGTTCGGTTGGCAATGCTACGTGTGAATTACTACGTAAATTAAGTCCAGAAGAACACTTATCTGAGGTACCCTTCACGCAGCTCTTAGCCCGTCTCACGGAACACTATGCCAAAGCTCCTCACATAGTGGCTGCTCGCTATAAATTTTTTCAGAGCAGAAAGCAACCCCATCAGACACATACTGAATGGATAACTGAATTGCGTGGTCTAGCTAAACCCTGCCAGTTCATCTGCTCCAAGGACGGTTGTGGTTCATCCTACACTGATTCTCTCATTCGGGACATGATAATTTTACATACTCCTGAAGAAAAAATACGTTTTGACGCTGTCAAGCAGAGTAACCCTTCTTTAGAAGACGTCCAGCGTATTGCTACGGTTTATGAGCTTACTACCAAGACTGCCGCAGCCATAGCTTCTCCACACGAAGTTGCACAAGTCTCGCCTCAGGCCCGCAAGTCCTCTGCTACAGTGCACCGTACGGATAAGGCGCTCTCCACCAAGCATTCTCGCCAGGTTCCCTCTCGTAATGCTACACGGAAGCCCAATTCTAAAAGCACCTCGAAACTCCTGCCTTCCTGCAGAGGTTGTTTCAAGCATCATGAACGTCGTGACTGTCGTTTTTTCAAAGCTACTTGTCAACGATGTAATAAACTTGGACACATTCAGACTGTCTGTCAAAGTTCGCTCCGCCCTGCTCAGACTACTGCAGCGCGCCGGAAGCATATACAGCCCCGCCAAGACATGGAAGTTGATCAGATCAATCTTATTCTTCCCACAAAGGATTCTCACAAAATCATCATTCCTCTCTCATTCTCTGATCGATCTGTCGATTTTCAATTAGACACTGGATCACCTGTCTCTATTATTAACCTGACTACCTACCACGACTTAGGTTCACCTTCATGCTCTCCAGCTGACATCCAGCTCGTGACATTTAACAAGAAGAAAATTGACATCAAAGGTCAAATTAAGCTTCAGGCTAGTTATAAAGGAATTCAGAAGGCCATTCCTCTTCTCGTAGTTAACAACTACACTGCATCAAACATTATGGGCATGGATCTATTTAACTTATTTGGTTTCCAGATACATGACAACATTAACGTCGTATCTACATTGCATCCTACTTCTGACGTTACCGCTCTCCTGGCGCAGTTTCCTGAAATCTTCGACTCTCAGCTCGGAACAGCAAAAGACTATACAGCTCACATACAGCTGAAATCCGGAGCTAAGCCTCGCTTCCTCAAAGCACGTCCAGTACCCCTAGCACTTCAAGACCAGGTCACGAAAGAATTAGAAAGATGGATACAAACTGGCATTGTTGTACCAGTTACTTCTAGTCAATGGGCTACTCCACTCGTGGTAATCAAGAAACCTGATGGTAATGTTCGACTTTGTGGCGATTTTCGATCTACAGTCAACGCACAACTCGAAACCGATATCTTTCCTATTCCACGTCCAGAAGACTTATTCCGTCGTCTCTCTGGTGGACAATTCTTCTCTCGAGTTGATCTTAAAGAAGCATATCTCCAGCTACTTTTAGACGAAGAATCTAAGAAATTTCTCACACTCAACACTCCTCTCGGACTGCTCCAGCTCCAGCGGCTCCCATTCGGTGTTTCATCCTCAGCGGCTATTTTTCAGCGCTATTTGGCTCAACTCACCGCCTCCATTCCCGGTTGTGCTAACTACCTGGATGATATTATTGTTACTGGAAAAGATCATCAGGAACATCTAACCAATCTCCGCCTTCTTCTCCAGAAATTGAAAGACAATGGCCTACGAGCGAATCTCGCTAAATGTACCTTCTTTCAGCCTCAAGTTCACTACCTCGGACATATACTTGATAAGAATGGAATTCGTCCTAGTATGCAGAATGTCTCCGCGATAGTAAACATGCCAGCACCTCAGAACCTCAAGCAGCTTCAGTCCTTCATAGGCAAAGCGAACTATTATAAAAAGTTCATTCCACGCTTCGCTACAGTAGCAGCTCCATTAAACGCTCTACGTAAAAAAGGTGTTAAGTTTCAGTGGACTCCGCAATGCCAACAGGCATGGAAAACAATCAACAACGCCTTAATTCAAGCTATACAACTCACTCATTTTCAGCCCGACAAGATCATCACGCTAGCTACTGACGCTTCAGACTATGGTGTCGGTGCCGTTCTCTCCCAGAAGGATCGTCATGGACAAGAACGCCCCATCGCCTTCGCTTCGAAAACACTTAATGACCATCAACGTCGATACTCACAGATAGAGAAAGAAGCTTTAGCCATCATCTTTGGTATTCGCCGTTTCAATGAATATCTTTATGGCAACCATTTCCTGATCATTACCGATCATAAGCCTCTCGTACACTTATTCCATCCTGGTAATAAAATCCCAGAGAATTCCCTCAGAAAGCTTCAAAGATGGTCCATGTTCCTTTCTGATTATTCATATCAGATTGTATATCGAGCCACATCCCAGCATTGTAATGCTGATGCCCTCTCCCGCTTACCCGTTGGTCCTGATACTGCCTTCGATTCTCAAGAATCTGAATGTCTTCAGTTGGACATAGAACTTGAAGATACTGTATCCAGTTTTCCTATTGATGCTACCTGCATAGCTAAAGCTACGGATAAGGACAGTACACTTGCTACTGTACGTACTTACATCCGCAACGGTTGGCCTCTTCAGAGCACACTTCCTGCCCACCTGGCACCTTATCATCGTATGCAGCATCGTCTCACGACTCGTGCCGGAGTTGTACTACTAGAAGCAGGCACCATCTTCCGAGTGGTTATCCCACTTAGCCTACAGAAACAAGTTCTCGAGTTATTACACCAAAGCCATTGGGGTATCTCCAGAACAAAGCAACTCGCCCGTCAACACTGCTACTGGCCCGGTATTGATGCCGCCATCGAAAAGCTAATACGTCATTGTGAGCAATGTCAAACGAATCAGAACGCCCCGTCTTCTGATCTTGCTTCATGGCCTCCTGCTACTACTCCATGGGAACGAGTTCACATCGATTTCGCAGGTCCTTTCCTCAATTCCATGTGGTTAATAGTCATCGATTCACTGTCAAACTTTCCATATGTCGTGGATATGCATTCGACTACTACAACCGAAGCTACCATTCGTGCTCTCCAGAAAATCTTTACTACAGCAGGTTTACCGCAAGTACTCATTTCGGACAACGGACCTCAATTTACAGCTACTGCTTTTCAGAACTTTTGTACACATAATGGCATTCGTCATATCCTAGCACCACCTTTTCACCCTCAATCTAATGGTGAAGCTGAACGCTTCGTACAAACATTTAAAAGAAGTATGAAGAAAGCTGTCTCTTCAGGCTTAACTAAAGACCAAGCCTTGCTCCAACTCTTAAACAACTCCAGAACTCTACCCGGCGCTAATAATATCACTCCTGCACAGAAGCTCCATGGACGACCTCACAGAACTTTACTTTCTCTGTTACAGCCTCTTCCGGCCCAGCATAAGACCTCACCAACGAAGTTCTCCCTCAACGACAAGGTCTATACCAGGACATTCAAATCCAACCCACTCTGGATACCTGGAGTCATCTGCAGATCTTTGGGTCATCGTCTCTACGAGATACAGACTACGGAGAAACGTATCTGCCGCCATCAAGATCAGATACGTCTGCGCTACCGCCCCTGTCCAGCTATTGATGCTATTGCTAAACCAGATAAATCTATTGCTGAACGAGCTTTAGATCATTTAATAACAATGGGTTCCTTTCAGGACGAGACAGCGCCACTCCGCCCAGTTCCAGCTCCGGACAATACAACAGAGATATCAGCAGCTCCGCCCCAGCATCGCAGTCGCCGCCAGCGCCGCCGCCGTTTCACGCCGTACCGGCGCATTTAGGAGGGGAGGGTGTTGTATGTCCGGCGCTCCCTTCTCGCTCCGCCAGCCAGCTGCACGCGCGCCTGTGTATCATTCTGCTAGCTTCGACGCGCAGCCCTCAGTGCGCGTGCCTGACCATCGAGTGTACTATAAATAGGAGCTCCCTGCCTGCTCACTTGCCCACTTGCCCCGGTGTCCAGCTCCAGAATACACCCTACGTCGAGCACGGAGGCTACTCCTCTTGAAAATGTGCTTCGACCAGGTGGACTGAATTTCTGGCAGTACGAGGTTTCACCTCTGGTCACCGCTCCCTTACCTGTTTCCGCTGCCTATGTCCCGTAATTCTTTTACAAGCCATTTTCATTCCCTAACTTATGCAAGCTCCCTTAGTTCGCTAGGTGGAATTTCTTCAATCAATTGAACTTGCTTTTTAGGAATTCAGGCACTTCAACAACCAAGGACTCTCATGAACATTTATGTTAGTGTGCCAGATAGTTCTCGACTATCAAAGTGTCAATTCACAAAGACTATCTTTTCGAGATAGAAGTGTATATAAAGACTGCAAACCTGTATATATTGTATAAAGACAGACTTTTCTCAAGATTCAATATTCCTTTTTGCTTCAAAACAAATTTCAGTTATTTGTGTAAATATCATAAAGTGAAGCAAATAAAGTTGTGTTCTGTAAACTTCAACCTTGGTTACAACAATAGTAACCGGCCATAAACAAAATGCAAGGAAGCGAAACACCTGCACTCCTTCTAGAAATAGTTAAAATCCTAAGTGGGCTTATGTACCAAAGATACAGAGGCTAGTCCTATACTACACCGGGATGCCTGAATAGGAAACGTTAATGCTAAATAAGTTTTCTGAAATTTAGAGGTTTGAAAACTTTAGTCACCCCATGCCAAGTTGAATGGGAACCAACAGACGTACTCACTCTTTGTTCCCTTACATTACATGTTTCACAGTAAAGAATAGAACAGAGTCCTCAGACTTGCGGAAAATTCTACATTTAAACCACCAAATTTAGAAATGTACATTCAATAAAAGTGGTTGAAACATTCCCCTCGCGCTATCCGCAGAAGCTATCACATATTTTTGAAAATTCTGCCATTACCTTGAGTCGCTGGGCCTTCCTCACGCAGACCGCGCCCCTGCCTCCCTTAGGACACGCCGCAATCAAATAACTAGGGCAATTAAGACAATATGGCTCTAAAGCGCCCTGCATTTACAGTACTTTTGGGGGAAGAATCCAGAACTCTTTACTGATAGGCTGGATTCCTATACACAGCCCTGGGTTTAATTGGCTAAATAAAATATATCCAAAAGTCAGATAGGTTGATTACAATCGAGGAGGAACCAGCTGAAGTGCTGATAACTTCTGTACATAAAAAATCCTAAGAACCAGGTTAACAAATATCAAAAATACAAATTCCTTTATGAAGTAATTGGAATTTATCCCGCTAGAGGGAGCAATTAACCCTATGGTAGAGACGTCTAACAGTTAAAGACCAAAGTATCTTGTAGTACACCAGTTCAAGCTTATTTACATAGATGGCCTTTGGAAGGCACGCAGTTTAACTGGCCGGGGACGGTGTACCTCCGGTAAAATTATTATTATTATTATTATTATTATTATTATTATTATTATTATTATTATTATTATTATTATTATTATTATTATTATTATTGTAATTTCACCCTTCAATTGCATTTTTCACTTCGAAATTTCTACCAATTTTAAAGTTATAACTTGAACTTGATTTAAATTTAAAATTATTCCGTTAAATTCTCTGCTTCAGTGATAGGGTGTATTAGATGGCTGAACATTTTAGTGCTGCGTTATGTACGTCATTTTCTTAACTTTCTTGCAGTAGAAATTAATTTAATCACTTATTAATTATAATTCTTCTGAACTTCCGATTTGAACATTGGTTCTATCCTTTTCTTTTTCTGCTGGGGTTTAACGTCGCGCTAACATATTTAAAGGTTTTCTGTGGCGGAAGAGTGGGAAAGGCTAGGATTCGGAACATAGTTGCTGTGGCTTTAACTAAGGCACAACCCTAGCATTTTCTTGGTGTGAAAATTGGAAACCATGGAAGAACATCTTCAGGGTTGCCGACGGTAGGATTCGAACCAACCATCTCCCGAATGCAAGCTCACAGCTACGCGACTCTAACCGCACGGCCAGTTCGCTCAGTAATATTTGCTATTCTGTGTCAATGATGAAGTTTGTGTGGTATTGTGAATATCATGCACACTATGGTGGTCGACACACTCTGTTTCTCATACCCCTCATCATTTTTATATTTTATTGTGTTTCTGTAATACTTGCAAATTTCCACTTTAACTGAGTATTTCACACTGTTAGATTTGTATTACATTTAGCTGACTAACTGAATGGAATACCTTACAAAAATTCAAAAACTTCAAAATGTATTATAACTTTTATCACCAGGGTTGAGAAGCGACGGGTAGTCTTCCAATTCAGTGCAAATGTCATTCAATTTCCTATTTTAAGGTCAGTTTATGTTTTAAGTTCATCTATATACTCATTAATCTTTAATTTCTTTTACAGTTTGGCATTCAACATTGAACTTGATTTATATGTGTAGCCTAATAGTCTGGAACATGATACTAATTCCAGGAAAATCTTATCTTTAAGCGGAAAACACCTCAATGAGCGAAACATGTATGATAAATATTATCTGAAGAATTAACTGTCATTTAAAAAATCCTCATAAGAAGTTCTGACTGCTGAGGTTTCTAGCTTACTTTAAAAGAATAATTTAACACGATTCTATTAAAGAAAACAGAAGGGAATTCCTTTTACTTATCAACATCGTACCATTGTTGGAGAAGATAGACAGTGAACGTCAATATTATTCTGGGAGAAAAGATACAATATGAGAACCTACAAAAAATACGCCAAGGTCTCTCTACCAGTGGCAATACAATTTAATTTTGAAATGTAAAAATTGAAAGTGCTGCATATGATTAGGTTTATTTTGTTATTTTGAAGTACTGTATCGAAAAGTGATTTGCTATGCTGACTAGATGGTTAGACTGACTTTTTTCAATGAAACATTTTTTCCGTATTGGTAAAAGAGTTCAATTCCAATTTTTATGTTAGTATGTAACATTAAGCTCCAATAAATAATAATAATAATAATAATAATAATAATAATAATAATAATAATAATAATAATAATAATAATTGTTACGGGGTTACCCGTGGAGCAGAAAGAGGTTAAAGAAGGTGCCGGGGTGAATGGGTCTAACTACAATATCAAAAATTAATTTAAACTTGAACATCAATAAATAACAATACGTCAGGTACAAAAGCAATCTTGAAACAAGACTAGGAAAATTCCAGATTAGTGAACTTTACAAATTATGGGCTTCAAACCCGTGGTTTTACAATTCCAGAGATACCGGATCCAGTTTACACCATTTAAGTTAAAAATTAGGAACCATTAAGTCAGGGGCAGAAATCCCCTAAATCAAGAGCACTTGCTCCCTAAATAAAAAATCTGGCCTTCCAGAGGCACTCTTTTACAATAATCAAAACTTGGAAAAAGAGCTCACAGGCTCTCCAAAATTCATCCAATTTTAATCGCCCGCTTAAGGCAACATTACACACAATTCTAAGACTCTCTGGCCTTTCATAGCCCAACTAGCAAATTGAAACAGGGGTATCTCGTACCCAACATACGGGGCCTTTGCGAAAAAGAACAGGTTAAGAAAACACACCGAAACACAAAATAAAAGGAAGCGTACACTGCACTCCCAGATAATGAAAATTAAAACCTTACAGGGCTCTAGGCCGATGAAACAGGGGCTATTACCAAACTACTGAGGTGACTGGCATAGAAATTACTTTAACACATTACAGAAGGAAAAACAGTTACAAAACATAGTCACCTCAAACCAAGATGAAGGGGAGCTCGAGAGGGTACATCACTCTCTATCCCCGATTTACAGTTAAAGATTTTATGAAATTTCTACATTAGCCGGAAGAAAGTTACATTTTAGAAACGTAGGTTACATGGTTAAAGATTCGGACCTTCCCCTTGGAATAATCTGCGGAGGTAGCTACAACAAGAAAGATGTAGTTTATGTGGCCATTACCTTATAGATGTTCTGTTGCCGACGAAAGAGGCCGCCCGCCTCCTGCTTAAGCCCACACACTCAGATAGACGAAGATCAATTGGCCAAAAAACGTAAAAAGCCGCAGTATATAAACCCTCAGGGAAGGTTCGAGATCATTTAAGACTAAACCAGCCACACCCTCTCAATTTAATTGGTTAATCTCAAAGTTACACTCAGAATCGAAAAAGAAGCCTGTGATAGGTTGAAAATCAATTACAGAAATTAGTGATTGGTTAAATTCAAAACTGGCGGAAAGAAAAGGAAATGTTGCCAATCCAAAAATAAATGAACATAGATCAGTTATGGAAAACCTAGAAATACCAAACTTCTTTAAGTTATAAGTTCTTACACCTTGCACCAGAGTGCATGATCATAGTTTTTTGGTAGTGTTATCTGTGGAAAAAGTCCAAACTTCTTGATGAATGGCAAACAAAACAAGGAGAAATTCACTCAGTTAAGGAAACTGCACAATAACAAAATTACATAATATTTCGGTGGTGTCATCTTCTGATTAAAGTTCCAACTTGTTGTGTTATAAGTTTCACTTTTGATTGATAGAGGAGTTCATTAAGGCGCTTATTTTGAATGCGCGGCGTTGAGGTGTACCTCCCGGTATAATAATAATAATAATAATAATAATAATACTAATAATAATAATAATAATAATAATAATAATAATAATAATAATAATGGAGTGTGGCCTCCGAAGAAGCCTAGTGCAGGTTTTACGAGTTGACTCCGCATAGGCGACCTGCGCGTCTATTAAGATGGAGCCCTACCCATGCGGAAATCTAATGATGAAGACGGCACACACACCCAGTCCCCGAGCCATCGGAATTAGCCAATGTAAGTTAAAATCTCCGACCCGGCCGGGAATGGAACGTGGGACCCCCCTGGAACAAAGGCCAGCGCGCTAACCATTCAGCCATGGAGCCGGACAGCAAAGAAAAGAAAAAGCAACGCCTGTCCGCGTCCTGAGGTGGTGCAGCTCTTTTTAGGCACCCCGCTACCCCCCATGGAGGTGAGCTGCTTACTGCCGTTCATAAGTTTCTGACAGTACCGGGAATCGAACTCGGGACCCCGATGACGGCAGCTAATAGTGTTAACCGTTACGCTAAGGAGGCAGATAATAATATGGTTTCTTACCGTCTGAAGAAAGTTTGATAAGACACCATTTGCGAGTAAATTTTAATGTTAGATTTTATTGTATCAAAAGACAGAAATATCGCTGCTCTATTGGTTGGGCCATTGTTTTTCTTCTACTTCCTTTCCCCATACCTGTGGGGTCGCGGGTGCGAACTGTGTAGCACATGTTTATTTTACGACCGGATGGCAACCCTATGTGGAGGGATGTATTCGGTATTGTGGTGTGTTGTCTGAACATGAAGAGGAGAATTTTGGGACAAACACATCACCCAGTCCCTCAGTCCCCGAAACACAAGAATTAATCAGGCGTGATTAAAACTGGAAATCGAACCCAGAACCCTCTGAACCAAAGGCCTCAATGCTGACCATTCTACCAAATAGTCAGTCATTGAGTGCGCCATTCCCATTATTTAGTTAACCATGTCGGGTATCACCAGAGATGATTTTCAGGAATTTGCAGGACATAGAGTGCGGAATGAACCTTCCCCACCCTTCAAAAGGGACTTCTTCTGTAGGTTTGACCCGTGATCTTGGTATCTGAAGGCCCACATTCTTTCATAAATCACTAAAACATTTTCGGATAATATTCACCATCCTTAAATGACTGTAAATGTTACATGCATTAATAAGAAGATAATGGATAATGAAAATATCAGAGTGAGGAGACTATAAATCCTCCTCCTCCAAATAGGAAATAGAGACTCACTCAGGCCATTCCTCCGAGGTTTCCATAAATCTGCAATGTATGAGCTGAGGTCCATGGTCTTGTTGTGCGCAGCAACTGAAGCACACACCAGGAAAGACATAGTTACCAAGCCCACGACCTTCATGATTGATCAGTTCTGAAATAGAAGAAAATATGTTTCGGCTCTCAACTGAAAGCTTCAAGGTGGATACTGGAATATGTTCATTTTACTTTTCACAAAGTACTGTAAGTATTGTACTATGCCCTAGCTGGTTACATAGGCGAGTTCGTCATTTGTGCTCAGGATAAAACCATACCTGATCAGAACGCATCAGTTGTGCTCGGATGTCAAATTTGGATTTAAGGTAGAGGGGCCCATATTTCATCTCCTTAGCAGATTTGGACTAGAAGAAATTCAGGAATGTTATAGAAAAGGCTAGAAATATATGACTGAATATATCCTCCACTTACGGGCAAGTTACAGTAAAACTGCTATAACGTATCGTAGTCAATATTTGACATAAACACTACAAAAACTAAACTACCAAAAATGTGTTTGTAATTTTGCCCCCCACCAAAAGTACAATTCATTTTAATATTTTTTCCTTTCTAACTTTACCAAACACTTTCCGTGTAATTAATTACTTGAAGGCCATTTATGACGTATGTTTTCTTGGTATTCTTTTTAACACAGTCTTTCAGCGTTGCTCGTGGAATGTTAAAAGATTTACTTGCACGTATGTAACATATCATCTTGTCCCTTACTGTCTTAATAGCCTCCTTATCCCACTGCTTGCCTTTTCTCATCTAAAAATAAGAACAACCATTAATAGGCCCTAAATAAATAAATAAATAAATAAATAAATAAATAAATAAATAAAATGAGGGGGACGATATTACGAACATTCATGATTTATTATAATGGCCGCTACAGTAACTCACGCCAACCACCTCACTGTAGCGATTACACGCCAGAAACTACGAGTACACCACACGACTGAAATGCAGTCCAGTATTTCACACACATATCACATATCTAGGAATAACAGGCTCTTAACTTGAATGCTGCACTGACTCAGCTCAGCATGAAACAAGAATCCTCCTTGTACACGGATAATAAACGTGGTGCACATAACCAACTCTCACAACAAGACAACGGGATGAGGCTACGCGTGTGCGTGCGGCTAAACATTAGGTACTAATCGTGCTAACCGGAAATCCCTAGGGGGACGAAATTAGGCGCGGGGACGGAATTTGCCCTCCCCCCTCCTAGCTTATAGCAGTTGTGCTAGGCTGTCAAATTTCGATATGCTTCAGTTGCGCTGGGCGGAAGTCGTTTATGCCCGGTAGTCGATTTCCATGCGGCAACATTTTCATTCCCATTTTTATAGAAACTTTGGACTTTGCCATCAACGGGTATGGTTAAAAATGCTGTTTAAAATAATCATACCTGTAACTTGGTACTTGCCAAAATGAAAATAATCATACCAATATCGGTACTCAAAACTGAGTTACCGTAACTAAATCGACAATTGCGCTACGTATTGCAAACGTAGTAAATATTTTCAGTAGATAGTGACAGTGACAAGCAACAAGCACGCTGTATATCGCCACAGTAGTAAACATTCTTAGTGGTTAATGTTGTCACTTATTAGCGATAAATATGTTCCAAGTGCAACTGACATATTTACAACGAAATGATCCGTAATGCTTTATAGTACATATAACCACGGCAGAAGTTACTTATATAGGGTTTCAAGCGCAATTGATGCACATGCGTTACACGGGATCCCTAATAATCTTCAAGTCCGTAACACGGTTATGAACGAAATACATAGTTCGGGTTCTAAACTACTTTGCCCTAGAAGTTGATGGGTTTTTGAACTCGTATTGTGGGATTCTTGGTAAGTAACATTGGATTGTAACCTAATAAATAGCCAAAAACTTTTAAACAGTTCTCATGTTGGGATTCTTGGTAAATTAATAAATAACCAAAAACTTTGAAATAGTTTTCATGGGAATATCAAGCGAAGAATACGTTCCTTTATAACAATGAAGCGGCAAAATTTGTAAATGAAAGAAATTCATTTATATTTTATTATCCGATTTAGAGGAACTCTCACCTATCGCAAGGATCTAATACGAAAGGATTAACATCGGACATTATTGTTTTATTAATAGTATATGTTTACAATGTACTGTACATAGGTTTAGTTTTTAGCAGAGGTAACGACTTACTTTCTAGATACATAGCATACATGTACGGTTATATGTTTTAAAGGCGTTACGTACAACGTGTTTGCAGCGATGCTGAAGCCTTTGGATATCGTCGGCATTGCCTAATCTCTGGATGGTACTGTCCGCTTAAGTGCTCAGGGTCGCGCTCAGTTCTTGCTAAGAATGGTATTCTAAACTTATAGGTATACAAGGTTAGGAGAAGTGTGGCAGCTAACTACTACAGTGCGAATGAGAATCCATATATCTACTAAAAATGAAGGTTTATTACATTTTGGTGAAATATGAAAAATGATAAAATCAACCCAAATGCATACATAACGAATAATACAATCATGACGCAAAGTAATATTTGGTCTGAAAGTTTACAAAAAAACTTGTAAATCATGTTGTCGAGGGTAAGGCGGAATACAACCGCAAGAAATGTTCTTATCATGGCCATTAGTGTGCAGAAACAAGTTGATTAGATGATCCCTTTAGCACTGGGATTATATTACAAAACAGTAAACAAAGCTAAGTGGAAACGTATACTATCCCGCCTGTTTCCCTCTGGAATACACTACAGTATCTCTAAACGAACAACATAAACTTACCAAAATTACCTAGGAGGGGGAAGAACCCAGTTTACGAAAACAAACAAGAGCGATGGCCACAAGGAAGAAATTCTGCTATCCATAAGCACACTGACCGCATATAAAACAAAACACACAAAAATAATATAAACGTAATGAATACATGTGGTTGTGAGGCATTCCTTGCGGGTGGCCCCACCAAATGCAGGTTCGAGCACGCACTCTCCGGCGATTGAAGATGGGGCGTTGAAAAACCCTGCTAAGAATAATTAAGAGGGGCTAAATACCGCCTGATTTGATATCCTGTCCTTAATGAAATTAAGGTGATAACATTAATGATTCACATTTCATAATGAATCAGTTTTAAATATCGCCTCTTCGTCCTCGTAAAAGTTTGGGACAGTTCCTTCCCGTGTGTCGGCTCACAAAAGCAATCGTCACTCTCTGTGGCCTGAGGGGACGTTCATCAGTCACACAACTTTCATGGCTCCCTGGAAAGATCAGTGAGTACACTAAGCCGTCACATTGGAAACCATCGTTCTTTTATTTAAAAAGACTCTTTAAATCAGCTATTTACCTTCCTTCGACCTTTATACTGTACACGTAATATACATTCAATTAATTCACTCAACTCAGTGAGGCAATAAATATTTCGATACGTTACACGGCATGCATTGTACATTCCACACCAGAAGTCCTGGCTTCACAAACTCGCGACATCATAAAATAACACCATTCCTCCTCGGACAACCTAATTCTTTATCTACAGCTGATTCTTTAAAAGAACATGGAGTAAAACAAAATACTGTTACTTTACAAGACGGACATCTACTTATTAATGGGAGGTCATGGCTTCAACCTCAGTGCACATCTTTATCACAAAATCTCAGTACAAAATGACTACTTTAAACATATCCGGATGCACGTCATACTAAGACTTTTAAGACCAGTTCTGTTCCAATATTATTAAAAAAAACACACTATAACGTGTACTAATCAAATGGCAAAAACTAATCATTGCAATAGTGTAGATGTTCCCTGGGTGTAAACATTACCCTGATCACTACATTTATACAACAGTTGAATAACCCCGAAAAACTACAGGCACTCACAATCATGAATTAAAAACTTAACTAAAAATATATACGGTGAAAACTCAAGATAGAAGAGTAAATTCCCATAAAATTCTACGTGCATTTACACAAATTAATACCACTCAGATTGCTACTAAACTACACTCGTGCCCTATGTTATAGACACATTTAGTCTAAAACCTAGCTGTTAATATTTACAAAATTATTGAATTAAACCTTTAATATTTACACATTAATGAGTTTAAAGGAAAAACCCGTCCCGCTACATGCCCATGCCATAAAACAGAGGTGTACTCAGGCTCATCCCTCTGGATGTCTCCGCTCACGTCGGGAGGTCCAAGTATATAGGTAATTCTTAGTAGAGTACATTATCTTCTCCATGTTGACTTGCGCGTAAGCCCATGATCTTGTAGTCCTTAATATCCAGTCCTACTGCTGCGGCTAAGAACACTCATGGTTATCTCCCGTTTGCACGTCTCCTTCTAACGCGCCCTTTACGGCACGGGTATCCCCTATACAATGTCCCGAAATCAGATTCTCAAATTAGGGATTCTATTTAGTCACTCACGTTTAGTTCATTTGATTAAGTGTCCTAGTGTCTATATATTCTGGTAGTAATGATCACAGCTTAGAACTTATATAACTCCCTTTGTTATGATTATTATTATTATTATTATTATTATTATTATTATTATTATTAATGTTATTCTTATTCTTATTATTATTATTATTTTTATTATTATTACTATTATGTGTTGCTGGGATGAATGATGACAGGGAAAACCGGAGTATCCGGAGAAAAACCTGTTCCGCCTCCGTTTTGTCCAGCACGAATGTCACATGGAGTGACCGGGATTTGAACCACGGAACCCAGCTGTGAGAGGTCGGCGCGCTGCCGCCTGAGCAACGGAGGATCCTTATAAGTACATTAAGAACAGTAAAATCAATTGGCCTCACCTCCTTTTACACCCCACCGCCGTTAGTTTTTACTGCCACCCCCCCCAAAAAAAAATTAAAAGAAGGCGTGTTTCTTTATGTTTAAGGGAGATTACAAACACCAATGTTCACGTCTATTACCTTCAATTTTGAGATATAAGTATCCCCATAAATATAATTTACTTTTGTCACTTCATTTCAAACTACTCCCCCCCCCCCAAGTGAATTTTCCCGCAAAAAATACTTGTTTCTTTAATAGTGAAGGATCTTCTAAATACCAATTATCACGACTCTAACTTCTTCAGTTTTTGATTTATGTGTCCTCATGAAAGGAATTAAACTCCTTTACACTCCCGCCCCCCAAGATGCCTTCCGCCCCAAAACGCGTTTTTCTTTGTTTTTAAAGGAGATCCAAATACGAATTTTCACGTCTGTAACAACTTTAGTTTTTATTAGATGTATATATTCTCATACAATTAAAGTCAATTAATTTTTCAATTCTTTCACACCCTCCCCCCGCTTCATTGGATTTTCCGAGAATACGTGTTTGTTTACTTTTAAAGCAGATTGCAAATATCAAATTTCACGTCTGTAACATCTTCATTTTTAAGATATCAGTAGCCTAATTAAAAGAATTCAACACCATTTTCAGTCACTTTCACCCCCCCACCCCCCTCCACCCAAGTGGTATTTCCGAAAATTAAAAATACACGTTTCTTTATGTTTAATAGAGATAAAAATACCATTTTTCACTTCTGTAACATGTTAAGTTTTTTAGATATACTGTAAAAATTCTCATTTTAAAATTTCACCCCTTTTGGGTTCCCCTTAAGTGGAGTTTCCAAAAACAAATCACCTATGTTTCTTTACATTTACAGGAGATTCCAAACACCCACTTTTTACGTCTGTAACATTTTACGTTCCCAAGATAATCTTTCAAAAAATTCACCCCAATTTGTCACTTCTGTTTAACCGCCATTAATAGGATTTTCCAAAAACTAAAAAAATACGTGTTTCTTTATTTTTAAAGGAGATCCCATATACAAATTTTCAGTTCTGTAATATCTTCCGTTTCTGAGATATATGTATCCTCATTAAAGGAATTCAACCCATTTTTTACCCTTTTACACCCCTCCTATTGGGATTTACAGGAAACAAAAAAATACGTGTTCCTTTATTTTTAGAGGAGATTCTAACTACCAAGTTTTACATCTGTAAATTTTAAAGTTTTAAGATGTAGACACATTCATTTTAAAAAATTCACCCCCCTTTTCACCCCTCAATATTTGGATTTTCCAAAAACGAAATAATACGTGTTTCTTTACATTTAAAGTAGATCCCAAATACCAATTTTCAGGTCTGTAATATCTTCGGGTTCTGAAATATAAGTAGCCTCATTAAAGGCATTCAACCCATTATTCACCCTTTTACACCCTTCCTATTGGGATTTTCCGAAAACAAAAGAATACGTGTTTCTTTATTTTTAAAGGAGATTCTAAATACCAATTTTTACATCTATAAACTGTAACAGTTTTGAGATATAGATACACTCATTTTAAAAAATCACCCCCTTTTCACCCCCCATTAATTGGATTTTCCAAAAACAAAAAAATACGTGTTTCTTTATTTTTAAAGGAGATCCCAAACACCAATTTTCAGGTCTGTAATATCTTCAGTTTCTGAAATATATGTAGCCTCATCAAAGGCTTTCGACCCCTTTTTCACCCCTTTTCACCCCTCCTATTGCGATTTTCCGAAAACAAAAAAATACGTGTTTCTTTATGTTTAATGAAGATTCTAAATACCAATTTTTACATCTGCAAACTTTAAAAGTTTGGAGATATAGATTCACTCATTTTAAAAATTCACCCCATTTTCACCCTCCCATTAATTGGATTTTTCAAAAACAAAAAAATATGTGTTTCTTTATTTTTAAAAGAGATCAAAAGTACCAATTTTCAGGTCTGTAATATCTTCAGTTTCTGAGATATAAGTACTGGTTTACTGATTAAGGGCATTCAACCCATTTTCCCCATTTTCACCCCTTTTCACCCCTCCTATTGGGATTTTCTGAAAACAAAAAATACGTGTTTCCTTATTTTTAAAGAAGATTCTAAATACCAATTTTTACATCTGTAAACTTTTAAACTTTCGAGATATAGACACACTCATTTTAAAATTTCACCCCTCTTTTCACCCCCTTAGCGAAGGAATATCCAAAAATCCTCTCTTAGCGAGCACCTACATCTTAATATGAATATATCCCCAAAATTTCATTTCGTTACGTCCAGTAGTTTTGGCTCTGCGATGATGAATCAGTCAGTCAGTCAGTCAGTCAGTCAGTCAGTCAGTCAGTCAGTCAGTCAGTCAGTCAGGACAAGTTATTTTATATATATATAGATAGTAAGTCTTGTTGCGATAAAACAGATGATAATATGAAATTATGACATTGCAACTGAAAGAAACTAGGCATGAATTTGAATTCTTCTTGACCGGACATTTAACAATTTATACGAAATATATCCCTCACTGTTTCACTTCACTGTACCTTCAACACTTTGAGTGTAATTACGACGTATTCCTTAGATCTGGTGTTTACTGTAGATGTGTCATGCCTAATTTGGTGATGTATCCATGTGACTGCTTCTTCTCCATATCATATGACTACTTGGTAAGTCTATCCTTCCTTGACTTCGTGGTAAGCCTTCCTGTCCGTATCTTCAACTAAGAGACCGACCAACTGTAGCCTCATTCTCTCAATGACCAATGAGTAATGGATTACTGAGTCCTCTCCTTCCCGTAGACTCCCGTTGACTTAATGACCGACTGAGGCCTCTGCAACTCGTTCACCCTCCGACCAACTGTCGCCTCTCCTTCCAATTGAATAATGACTGACGCTACAGTACGCAGCCACCTTATATAGACGTTAGGTTGACGCACCTACGTAATCTCCAGAAATAACTATTATCTACTACCTCCTCGCGACAAATGTTACATACAATGGTGTAACAGCCCGGGGCTCCCTAGGAAACTCAAAGAAACTGAGCTCATCGCTAAATGCTTACGATGACGTTGCCATGACGTAGCGATGACTCTGCATTTTCTCCAGCAGTATTGTAGCAATGTCACATCCACATCTGACATACAGCAACTCTTTACTGTACATGTATTTAGTGTTAATCTACATACACGTATATATGCATACATTTAACTACAATCACGCAAGCGACAAGCATTGCAGAATTGAACTGAATAATAAATATAATGCATTGTCCGACTCGTTGGCTGAATGGTCAGCGTACTGGCCTTCGGTTCAGAGGGTCCCGGGTTCGATTCCCGGCCGGGTCGGGGATTTTAATCGCTTCTGATTAATTCTTCTGGCTCGGGGACTGGGTGTTTTTGTTCGTTCCAACACTCTCCTCTTCATATTCAGACAACACACTACACTACCAACCACCACAGAAACACGCAATAGTGATCACACCCCTCCATATAGGGTTGGCGTCAGGGAGGGCATCCGGCCGTAAAACAGGGTCAAATCCACATGTGCGACGCAGTTCGCACCCGCGACCCCACAGGTGTGGGAAAAGCGGTAGGAAAAAGAATAATTATAATGCATTAATAGTAATCTCACAGATAAAATAATAATAATACGGACATAATAATAATAATAATAATAATAATAATAATAATAATAATAATAATAATAATATCACAGATGAAATAATAATAATAAAAATACAGATATCACCTTGTAACGGGAGTTGAACCGTTACAATAGGTGTGTACAGGGCTTCGGCCAGATAATTCTGGAACCTTCCTCTCCGCTGTAAAAGCTGGGGCCTTTTGGGCCATGTTGTCTTTCGATCACTCCAGTCAAGTCAAGAAGTTTAGAGTGTATTCGTAGTGGAGGCAGGGAGCTAGCCTTGCCCATCTCCGGAAAGGCCCACCAGGTCAAGGTAGTGGCAGCCATCTTTTAATCATGTAATAGTCTCAGAAAGCTAACTTGAGGGGAAACTTTCAAAGTTCTTTCTTAATGTAAAAATCAATCTTTCAATGTACATTTTCAAACAAGTCTATAAAGACCTTTGTCTAACTTACGTAAAAAAGAGCGTGAACCCTCTTTTATTCCCATTCAACTTGGTATTAGAGTGACTATGGTTTCTTACACTTTAAAATGATTTATCTCATCCTTTGGTAATCTAAAACTTTCTCTCCATCTAGTCACCTCGTTGTAATTTTTCAAACCTTATTGGCATCGTTGTTCAAACATCGTCCTTTGTACACTTGTTTCATGTGCTATTTTCATATTTACGTTTTGTACATCTGATCGGGAAGTTACGGGGAACGCGCTAACTATACGCTGCCTGGCTGCTGGCGCGGCTCGACACAGCCTGGTTGGCGCACGTCCGCTGCTTCGCTCCTCCCTACCTCTCCGCCACACCCCGATACTCCCGCGGCACTTCTAATTTTACGACTATTTATTTGTTCAATTTTGGCGTTTAAACTTACCCTGGGCACATGCAGTTTTCACTTTAGCATTCTACTGCCTCCCACGAATATTCCTACCAAATTTCAACCGAATACGAGTGTAACACATGTATGCGTTCCCTCGTAAGAAACGAACAGACACTAAAGAGACTGCCAGACTGTCGAATGCGCGCGGCAGGCGGTTGAATCATACCTCAAGTGTCCATGAACTTAGCAAAAATTTATACTCCTACTACCCTTCCTTACAGCATTTGCTGTGACGCTATACAAATTAGTTAGCAGCGACGAACGACATTTTGTGCGTATTTTCGATAATAATGTTGTTAATAATTAAATTAAATAAAGGAAAGAATCAGCTGATAAGACAACAGGGCTTCAACATTTCTTTTAATAATTCCTATAAATCTTAGTTTCAGCCTGCTAAAATGGAATGAAAATGTATTGTTTTCTTCGAAAATTGAGGGGCCACTGCCCTCGCCCTGCTTAGTCGCCGCTACTGTTCTGCACTAAACATCCTCAAGAGTCTTGGTTTGCTAAGACTTCTGTTGCCCGGTCAGATCCTGCAGCGTAATGACGTCCTCTGCCGTATTACCTGCCTTTCAAATCAAACAGTTCCTTAGTTGGTCTCACGAGGCAGAATGAAGCCCGTTCCCGTCCAGCACACTGAATCAAAATATCTGGAGTGCCTGAAATCATCCTTTCAACAACTATATATAGGCATTAGAAGACACCGAGTGCTGAAATTTCGCCCTGGAAAGGTGTTCTTTTCTGTACGAGTGGGTTTATTCAAACGTTCCACGAGATCTCAGCTAAGATCTAATGCTGTTGTATGATGTCATTTCAAGATAACTCAGCATTTGTACACATTAGAGTTCCTGGAAAAGTCTCTGTAGAATGGGAGAGACCTAGTGCGATAGATTGGCTTAAAACTTCGATCAGGCCTTTTCCTATGGAAGATGAGATGCAAAGGTACACGCTGTAACGGTTCAAATCCCGTTACAAGATGATATCTGTATTTTTATTATTGTATGATTTTATCTGTATTTTATTATTATTATTATTATTATTATTATTATTATTATTATTATTATTATTATTATTATTATTATTATGTCAGTATTATTATTATGTTGTCTGTGATATTATTACTATTATTGTAATTATCAGTCTTATTTAATTCGATTTTGCAATGCATGTTGCTTGCAAGATTGTACTTAGATGTATGCATATATACGTATGTGTAGATTAATATTAAATACCTGTACAGTGAGAGTTTCGATGTATCAGATGTGGAAGTGACGTTGTTATATTGCTATACCACTGGCGATTCTGCCAAGTCATCGCCACTTCATGGCTACGTCATCGTATTTATTTAGCAATGCGCTCAGAAAGTCGGCCGCCCCGGGCTATTTCACCACTGTATGTAATATCTGTCGCGTAGGTGGGAGTATGTCATTGTTATTTCTGGAGATTACGTAGCTGTGTCAACCAACGTCTATATAAGGTGGGTGCATATTGTAGCGTCAGTCATTAGTTATACGGATGCAGTACAGTGAAGAAGTCTACTAGATCAAGAGGCCTTAGTTGGTCAGTGAACGAGTGTGAACGAGAGATGGTGAAGACTCAGTGAGCCATTAACTATTGGTCATTGAGCGAGTGAGACCAAAAGGTTGGTCGCTCACTCAGTTGAAGACACGGACGCAAGGGCTTACCATGAAGTCAGAGAGGGCAACCCTGGACCTGCCAAGAGGTAATACCATATTGACTTACAAAGAAGTCAGATGATATGGAGAAGAAGCAGTCACAAGGATGTATCACCAAGTTAGGCGTGACATATCTACAGTAAACACCAGATCAAAGGAATACGTCGTAATTACACTCAAAGTGTTGAAGGTACAGTCAAGTGAATCAGTGAGGGAAATATTTCGTATAAATTGTTAAATGTCCGGTCAAGAAGAATTCAAATTCATGCCTAGTTTCTTTCAGTTGCAATGTCATAATTTCATATTCTCATCTGTTTTATCGCAACAAGACTCGCTATTTTTTGATATATTATCTAAAGAATATATATTGTTCTATCAAACGAATTCATAGTTTCATTTCATTGACAGTAAAATATCTTAACCTCAAAATTAATGGGGAAACCGAACGCCAATCTTCTTTTCCCAGAACTTATATGGTATGTTGTCAAAAGTAAGCTTATTACCCCACACCCTAGAGATAGTAAAGAGTCTCATTCTATTATTGCTGTACTGAGTGGCAGCTGGCGCCCTTCAAATAACGTATGTGTAAGTAAGCAGGTAACAAGTAAGTGTGAGTACAAGGTCCGACGAGTGTGTATGTTATTTAATGAATGTTAATTTTCATAATTTCCATTTTAAATGCAGATATTCAGATTTTCAACATAAATGCACTTTTATATATAATATAATATTTGTAAAATTAGTAAGACAGTTAGGAAAGTCTCAACGCAGAATACACGAATATCTCGCAAAGTATGGGGAAATGCTAATATATTCATCAAGGGACTGGACCATCGGAAAGTGAAACAAATAAAATAAATAAATAAATAAATAAATAAATAAATAAATAAATAAATAAATAAATAAATAAATAAATAAATAAATAAATAAATAAATAAATAGTGTTATTAGGAGAATGTTTTATTTTATTCATGTTAATTATATAACACCCGCAAAGCATAAAAATTCGAAAATTAAGCAAATTTGGATATATTTCTCGTATACTGCACTTTGTGCTAGCAAAATCCACAAACCCTCAAGTATTTCATATTGAGTTGGTAGCTTGCGCATGCCAAAATTAATGTGAATAAAACTTAATAGTCATAATAATAATAATAATAATAATAATAATAATAATAATAATAATAACGGGTCCACTAACTGCTTTTGCCATTTTCGGAGACACCGAGGAGCCGGAATTTTGTCCCGCAGAACTTCTTTTACATGCCAGTGAATCTACCGACACGAGGTGTTTGAGCACCTTCTAATACCACCAGCCTAAGCGGGGATCGAACTCGCCAACTTGAGCTCAGAAGGTTGGCGTTTTACCGTCTGAGCTAAGCCAGGCTTAAAAGATCTTTTGACAAGTAAGTTAAAAGAGTATGTTACTGTTGTAGTGCATTCTATTTCGTCCATTAATTCTGAAGAGCTAGTGTGGAGTTTAACATCGTAGTCATGCCGATGGACATGATTCTAAGCAAACACAGGAATATTGCTAATGACCTGTGAGAAATATTTGTAGTGCTTCTGTCCTTCTTTTGCTATATACGGAAAATTTGAATGACTGCACCAGTAAGACACTGTCAATTTTGCAACATTTGTTTAAGATGTATCAATTAAACCGCGAAAGAAACTCCCCGAAAAAAATAGAATGATATTCTCAACAATTTCCGTAAAAAAAAAAAAAAGCATTAAATGAAGCATTATTCTAAGTTGCATCAACTGCGTTTACTTCCACTTTTTCAAAGTTAGAAGCACTTGACATTTGTTTAGTGTTCGGGTAAGATTCCCAAACAGCTCGACCAGCCGTGAGTTTACCTCAAACTTGGTACAGGATACATTCTTCTTGCGTTATAATAAGGCTCCCTAGTCGAGGTGCTAAAGGCGTATTCATTTACCAGAGAGGACGGGGGTTTGATTCTCTAGCAGAGATTTCCACATGGCCTGAGGTTCGCACAGCCTACACCAACGAGTTTACTTCCTGCGAGGGGTGGGGGTAGAGCTAACCCTAACTCCAATACCCCACTTAGTACCGAGGTTACAATTACTGGAAGTTTTTACCTTGCACTTCTTCAAGGCTTCCTCATGATATGTATGAAGATTGCTTTACTTTACTTTTGTTGACTAAGGATGACTTCAGGACATTGCCATTGCCGCCTTAGCTATTCTTCGGTGCCATTCGTAGAAATATTGGGTCCGAAGCTGCGACATTAAAATTAGGGGTTCAATACATTCTTCTTGCGTTATAATATGTTTTATTGGTTTTCCTCTCTTCTAACCTAATATTTGCCATGCCAATCGCTAAAATAAAGAAACAATTTACGTCCACACGGCAGCCTCCTCATGGGGAAGGTGTAACAATAAATGAATAAATCGTACAAGACACCACTAGTTCCCTAAAAAGTTCAGTTGAAATAAAAATAAAAGCAATATTAAAATGTTGGCAGCCCTACCTTACATATGTGTTGCGTAGTTGTTTCTTCAGCATTCAGTAAACTGCTGTGAGAGATCCATGTTGACTTTGACCCTTGGCTAGGCTCCGTCTTATTTGCTTTAAATAAATCAAACAACGTAATCTCTAGCAATATCTTCGCCTCCACTCCCTAGTATCTGCTCACAGCGATACCATGGGTGAACTACTTACAATGTACGATCAACAAATTCCGAAGTATGACCAACCATCACCAACGAGCGGCCATCATGTTTCCCGATAGGACAGTCCGGCTCCTTGGCTGAATTGTCAGCGTACTACTCTTTGATTCAGACGGCCCCAGGTTCGATTACCGGCTGGGTCGGAGATTTTAACCTTAAATGGTTAATTCCCTCGGCTCGACGACTGGGTGTTTGCAACTCACTCACCCCACATAACACTATCATCCACCGCAATAACACGTAGTTTCCTATACACGGCAGAAGCTTTGTGGGTGGGTGTGCCTTACAAGGACTGCACCCGGCTAGAAATAGTCACACAAAAATATTACGACAGGACAACTAAATCCGACAGCGATTATCCCACGGTATGGTTGCCAATCCGCTCAACAATCATCGTGGCGTAACTCAAGGCAAAGTGTCTCTGGAAATGTCTCAGTGTGATCCTCTCTTCGATATAAATTGTCATCGTTTCATATTTTATAAAATTCGAACGACCTTCTCACAAAATATTTATTTTACGCCTCACGGCGAGGTGCCGGAATTTTGACCCGCAGAAGTTTGTGTTGGTATCTATACCGGCATGAGGCTGACGTACTGGGTGACAGTGGTGGTGATTATTATTTTAAGAGGAAACACATCTGGACGATCATTCCCTCTCGGAGAAAAGAAAAGGTCCTATACTTCGAAATATGAAGGTACCGCTAAAAAGAAAGATCCTTCGGCATCGCAAACTTAATATTGTCGGAGTCGGAAGACGACAAGAGTTGACCGAGAGAGGTCGAACAGGAAAGATAATGCACAAGTAAATGGAAGCAATTCCAGACTCGCCAACCCTCGCCTCTGGAGGTGACTCCTTTCATTTCCCTCTTGCAACAGATTGGTGATATTGTACGCTGGCTATTCAGCCCGAAGGCTGGTTTGATCCTCTACAGTTCCGCCAATAGCTGCCATAGCCTAGGCATCAATGAAGAGGCATACTAGGGAAATGAGGAGTGAGGTAGTTTCCCGTTGCTTTCCTCACCGATTGGTGGGATGTATTCAACCGCACCCTCTCTCACTGAGACTAAAAGATCATGGGGAATTTTTATTCTATAGCTATCTGATATAGCAAAAAATAATGGAAATATCAGGGGCAGTCGTGTGAAATTTTAAGTCCAAGAGCCGGTAACTAACTCTTTGGACTGTAAAGAGAGTTTCTATGGAGATTGTTCCGGCAAAGTTTTAAAGGCTCTGTGCATTTCTCAGTGTTTTATTAATATTAACCCGATATTTGTTTTTATACGGAAAGAGAGAGATCAAATCAAGATCAACAGTAATCCAAAAAAATATATATGAAAGTGCAAAGGGTCACAGAGAGCAAGGAAGCGAGTACGTCACGACGAACTACTGATAGGGAGAGACATGCACTTATATTTAATCCACGATGGGGACACTTCTTTCTCTATCTGCCATCCACAAAAAATGAAGGCAACAATTTTTGGAAAATAAATATATAAAAAGTAAATAATGCTGTAACGTGTTGGCGGGTAGGTAAATAAACACACAACTGGCAGCTTTTACTCTAAGATTTATTAACTAACACTAATTGTATATATACAACTACACAGGCACAGTTCGCACTCTCTCTTTACTCTTACTACTCAGTCGTAGTAATTGTTCACTCATTCGCTACAACTAGATCAATCACACTACATACTCTTCCGCAACTGACACTTACAGTCTAAATCAGTTCCGCACTTCTTTTCACTGTCGCTATCACAGCCACTCAGTTCACAGCCCGCGTACAACAGTCTCACAATCGCTGTATGCCGAATGCTGTCCGTACCCTTCCAGTGGTCTTCGTTCACTGTCCCTTGCCGATCCCACATCGAGCCCTCCCACGCTGCATCAGACACAACGTTCACTTCACTGCACCTGGACCGAGACACTCAACTCCTCGACGGCAGACAGAACGAGCATTCAGTTTCACGGACAGATCACTCACAGAGACTGATACACAGACCCCTTAATGAACATTCTGGAAGAGATAAAAACCTAAATGGGCTTAAGACCCAATGATACAGAGGCTATTCCCATACTAAAAAGGGTAACTAAAGGAGGGATTTTAAAAACCGAGACAAGATTTCCAACATTTATAGGTTGAAAACTTTAATCACCCAGCACAAAAGTTGAAGGGGAGAGATCCAAGGGTCACCACTCGTGCTCCCTTACATTAAATGTTTTCCCAGTAGGGAATATAAATCCAGTCCGAAGACTGCGCAGAATGTCCTACATTTCATCCCAAAAAGAAAAGATTACATATTAGATATTGAGAAAACTGCTGAAACCTTCCCCTTCAAATACCCGCCGGCACAGTCACATGTTTAGGTAAATTCTGCCATCACTTTTCAGCGCTGGATCTTCTTCAAGCCGGCTGCACTCTGCCAACTGTCCTCTCTAACCTCCGTCAATTCGCGCTCTCAATATCCGGATCAAACCAGTCAAGGCAGCCCTAATTGTCCGTAGATGTCTCTCGGGAGGAAGAAGTAAAGCCCTACGAACGGCTTATATTTCCATGGTGCGGCCCTTACTACTACATGGTCTTCCTTCCTGGCACCCAACGACAACGGAAAATATGAGAAAACTAGAAGGTGTCCAGCGACAAGCAGAACGTATGGTTAACAAACACATCCCTCTAAACACGACCAGGTCATTGCCATCAGTGAACTCATTAAGTAAACAAATAGGCGTCGTTAAGAACTCCCCGACAGACAACACGCACTTCTCCCCTTTCCACCGCCTGCAGCATAATTATCGCTCTGTTAAGAGAGGCCAAGGAGTTAATTTTGTCCCGCCCCTCGCCAGAACAACCTCATATTTAAATGGATTTTACGCATGGTCTGCTCGTATCTGGTATCTTCTACCATCTGAGGTAAAACTGCTTCATCTTTCTCACTTTCTCCACGCAGTAAAGAAAATGTATTTGTACATTAGAACCCATATGTGATGTATATAACTTGTATAAATTAGAATTGTAAGAAAGATTTGTGTCCGCTTCTGTGGCGTAGTGGTTAGTGTGATTAGCTGCCACCCCCGAAGGCCCGGGTTCGATTCCCGGCTCTACCACGAAGTTTGAAAAGTGGTACGAGGGCTGGAACGGGGTCCATTCAGCCTCGGGAGGTCAAATGAGTAGAGGTGGGTTCGATTCCCACCTCAGCCATCCTGGAAGTGGTTTGCCGTGGTTTCCCACTTCTCCTCCAGACAAATGCCGGGATGGTACCTAAGTTAAGGCCACGGCCGCTTGTCTATCCCGTCCAATCTTTCCATACCCCGCAAGGCCCCTGTTCAACATAGCAGGTGAGGCAGCCTCGGCGAGGTACTGGTCATCCTCCTCAGTTGTATCCCCGACCCGATGACTCAAGCTCCAGGACACTGTCATTGAGGCGGTAGAGGTGGGATCCCTCGCTGAGTCCGAGGGAAAAACCGATCCTGGAGGGTAAGCAGATTAAGAAAGAAAGAAAGAAAGAAAGAAAGAAAGAAAGAAAGAAAGAAGGAAAGAAAGAAAGAAAGATTTGTGGAAGTACAGTTGAATGTGGATGAATGTGTATGCTTGCGCGTGTGGGAGTGATTGTGAATGAGTGTGTATACAGGGGTATGAGTGAGAGTATAAATGACTGAGTCTTCTTACTCTAATATGTATAGAATAAATCAAGAGAATTATTATTCTACGAGTACAGCGCTTGGAGTGTAAATTTAAAATTGTCTACATACATGTAAATATTCAGTAGAATTTATGTAAACATACATGTGGGGATGAAGGCACGTCCGTGTACGTGGGGCTTTTCCTTTCTCCATCTACCACCCCTATGTACAATTTAAGGAAAATAAATAATAATAATAATAATAATAATAATAATAATAATAATAATAATAGTAGTAATAATAATAATAATAATAATAATAATAATAATAATAATAATAATAATAATAATAATAATAATAAATTTCTGAAAACAGATATTGGCCAAATAGCGAGGGTAAAAAAATTCAAATATCTAGGGGAAATAATCCAAGAAAATGGTTTAGAAAAATCTGCAGTAGATGAGAGGGTACATAAAATGGAGAGAGCTTACGGTGTCACCAAAGATATCTACAATAAAAGATGCCTATCCAAAAATGCAAAAATAAGGCATTACAACACAGTAGTGAAGCCAGAATGCCTATATGCAAGCGAATGTCTGGCATTAAACTATAATTTAGATAAACTAGAAATACTAGAAAGGCGAATCATGGGGAAAATATTAGGCCCACAAAACACAGCAGAATGTTGGAAATTACGAAGTAATGCTGAAATATATAAAAAAATATAAAATATATCAGATGTAATGAGGAAAAGGAGACTTATGTTTTTTGGACATTTATATCCAATGCAAGATAGTAGATTAACCAGTAAGATTTTCAGATATTTGTGGGGTAAGAAATCAACGACAAGTTGGGTCAACGAAGTAAGAAAGGATTTAGAAAAAACAATATAACAACAGAAGAAATAAATAATAGAGAAGGCTTTCGGGAAAAAGTATTGAAAATAGAAGGATTCCAAGGCAGGAAAGTAAAAAAGACTGGTTCAAAGTGGTCTGAAGACAGAAAGAAGAAACATAGTGAACAGATGAAAGCGTACTGGAAGAAAAGGAAAGAACAAAGAAGAAGGAATTGAAATTGGCACGTGGTCCACTGGTGGCCCATTCGAAAGAATAATAAAGTGCTCTCCTTAAATAGTTCCGTAGGGGAAAGTTCCAGATTAAATTAAAATATAGAGCACTAATAGGCTAAATTTTCCAACACACCCCTGGGTTTGACTGGCTAGAGAACTTGGTTACAGGCATGTGATAGGCAGATTACATTACAGGAGGAAACAGATGAAGTGCTGACAACTTCGGTACATTGAAAAGCAATCATCGGAAGAAAAGGTTTTCCAACTACAAGAACAAAATTATTTTCAGCAATTAATTTGTGTTTAGTCCAGTAGAGGTCACTAGAAAATAGATGGCAGAGCCGTCTAACCATCGGAGAAGAAAGTTTTTAGAAAGTTTTTGAAAGTTCGTGTTCATTGACAGATGGCCATATAGAAGGTGCGAAGTATAAGTAGCCGAGAGAAGGTATACCACTGATGCAATAATAATAATAATAATAATAATAATAATAATAATAATAATAATAATAATATAGGATGCTGACTAACACAGGAATGAGAGCCCGGTGTACAAATCAGAACCATAATCAGCATTGCATGGAGAGCGTTTCTGAAATTAAAACATCGTGTGTGCAATATGACCTCAGAGATTGTCACGACGTGTTGAAGTCTATGAACCGACTGCAGATCTTGGAAACGTGGATGTAAAGCACAATGTTCAAGGAGGTGCTCTGTCGAGCCGGAAAATCACGTGAGGTCTTAATCCTCTCTAAACAGCCTATTTCGGTCATATCTTCCGAAATGACAAATACAGCCTGATACAACTGACCAAAAAATGCCAGATAGAAGGGAGATGAAGACGCAGGGGAGAAGATTATCTTGGACGTATAACTTCCGACAGTGGTTAGACATCCACGATACAACTCTGATGCAGAAAACTTACCGGTACTCCATGATGGTCGCCGATCATCTGTGAGGAGACGACCCCACAAGAAGAAGAACAAGAACAAGAAGGAGAGATAAAACCCGACACTGTCTTATAATTTTATAAAACCATAGTAGCATTACTAAGACATGCCTCGTACAATCAAATGAAACACGGAGAATCGAAGCATCAAAGAGGACTCTGACTAGCAGACTGCACTATACTGGACTACCAGCGGAAAAATGACATCATGTACAACATACAATAGACACCATGAATGACTACAGAAAAGCTTGGTACCTCCATTTGTATTGAACGGATGATATTATATATATAATTTTGTGTGGCAATTGCTGGCCTGGTACAGCCCTTGTAAGACAGAAGTAGTATAATTGGGTGGTTCGGCCACCTCCTCCTCCTCCCGCGGCGCGGGAAATTTGAATTCTGGCGGGAAATTTGAATTTTGGCGGGAGATTTGAATTTGTAAACAAAGCCACGTGCTTTTTGACAGCTGTCATCGACAACAACGCATCGCTAACCTCACTGCTGCCATCTTGACGGGCCTAAACCTCACTAGTACCAACTTAACCTAACTAGCATGAGGTAAACAAAGCCACGTGTTTTCTGACAGCCACGTGCTTTTTGACAGACAACAACGCATCGCTAACCTCAGTACTGCCATATTGATGGGCCTAAACCTCAGTAGTGCCAACTTAACCTCACTAGCGCGAGGTAAACAAAGCCACGTGTTTTTTGACAGCCACGTGCTTTTTGACAGATTTGTAAACAAAGCCACGTGCTTTTTGACAGCTGTCATCGACAACAACGCATCGCTAACCTCAGTACTGCCATCTTGACGGGAATAAACCTCGGTGGTACCAACTTAACCTAACTAGCTCGAGATAAACAAAGCCACGTGCTTTTTGACAGCCACGTGCTTTTTGACAGCTGTCATCCGCCATCTTTAAACTACAGAGCACTGTGCTGCCCTCTTTCGTCACCTGTCATCGGCAGTGCTGCCATCTTGGCGGGCCTAAACCTTAGTGCTACCAACTTAACCTCACTAGCTCGAGATAAACAAATCCACGTGCTTTTTGACAGCCACGTGCTTTTTTGACAGCTGTCATCCGCCATCTTTAATCTATAGAGCACAGTGCTGCCCTCTTTAGCTACTTACCTTTGAAATGTGGTGGCGGATAATTTGAAAAATGCTTTTTGACAGCAGCCATCTTTGAGCGCCGTGCTACACTCTTTAGCTAGTTACCTTTGAAATGTGGTGGCGGGCAATTCCACATGACAGCAGTCATCTTTAATCAAGAGAGCACCGTGCTGCCCTCTATGTGGTGGCGGCAAATTGAAAAATTCTACATGCTCTTGTTTGGAAACAAACTCACGCGCTTTTTTGACAGCCGTCATCCGCCATCTTTAATCAACAGAGCACAGTGCTGTACTCTTTAGCTAGATACCTTTGAAATGTGGTGGCGGCAATTTAAAAAATTCTATGTGCTCTTGTTGGGAAACAAAGCCACGTGCTTTTTTGACAGCTGTCATCCGCCATCTTTAATCAATAGAGCACTGTGCTGCTATCATGCGGGCAATTTCGTCAGCTGTCATCCGCCATCTTTAATCCAGAGAGAACAGTGCTGCACTCTATGTGGTGGCGGTAAATTCCATGTGCTTTACAAACCTATGTGCAGCTGTCATCCGCCATCTTTAATCCAGAGAGAACAGTGCTGCACTCTATGTGGTGGCGGCAAATTCCACGTGCTTTACAAACCCATGTGCTTTTCTGACAGCTGTCATCCGCTATCTTTAATCTAGAGAGAACAGTGCTGCACTCTATGTGGTGGCGGTAAATTCCACGTGCTTTACAAACCTATGCGCTTTTCTGTCATCCACCATCTTTAATCTAGAGAGAACAGTGCTGCACTCTATGTGGTGGCGGCAAATTCCACGTGCTCTTATTTGGAAACAAATTCTACTCGCTCTTCAGCTGTCATCCACCATCTTTAATCAAGAGAGCACCGTGCTGCCCTCTTTGTGGTGGCGGATAATTTGAAAAATTCTTTTCGACAAGCAGCCATCTTTAATCCAGAGAGAACAGTGCTGCTCTCTTTAGCTACTTACCTTTGAGGCGGTTAATTTGAAAAATTCTTTTCGACAAGCTGCCATCTTTAATCCAGAGAGAACAGTGCTGCCCTCTTTAGCTACTTACCTTTGAGGCGGTTAATTTGAAAAATTGTATTTAACAAGCTGCCATCTTTAATCCAGAGAGAACAGTGTTGCCCTCTTTAGCTACTTACCTTTGAGGCGGTTAATTTGAAAAATTCTTTTCGACAAGCTGCCATCTTTAATGAAAAGAGCATCGTTGTGCTATCTTGCGGGTAATATTTTACGTCACAGCTGTCATCCACCATCTTGCATTGCTAACCTTAGTGCTGCCCTCTTTAGCTACTTACCTTTGAAACAAAAAATCTATTTGACAAGCTGTCACCCGCCATCTTGCATCGCAAACCTCAGTGCTGCACTCTATGTGGTGGCGGATAACTTGAAAAATCTTTTTGACAAGCAGCCATCTTTAATCAACAGAGCACCGTGCTGACATCTTTAGCTACCGCCATCTTACATCGCTTACCTCGCTGCTGCACTCTATGTGGTGGCGGTAAATTCGAACAAGTTTAATCACGCATCGGGAAAGCTAGAGTAAGCACGTGCTGCAGTGATGACGTCATTGTGCATGTTTAAACCCGTTCGTTGACTAAAAGCTTTAGTCTTCGAGAAACAGTGATAGAGAGTGGAGTGCAAACATGATGAAAACATTAATAGTTGATGTGCAAGGCTTTAAAGTAAACGGAAACAAATTTGTGTTTAAAGAGGTGGCTGTGTTAGATTGCAGTGTGTTGTGGGCACCAAAACTTGTTAGTTTAGTATTTAGTCCACCGTTCCCTTACTGTTTGCAAACAGATGAAGATAAAAAGCAGACTCAGTGGATTGAAAACAATTTAGGTTTGAAGTGGGAAGAAAAAGGAATACCTTATCGTTTTCTACCTTTAATGATGAATGCACATTTGTCAAGAGCAGATCTTGTTCTTTTAAAGGGTTGTGAAAAGAAAGAATGGTTGCGTGATTTTCTACCATCATCATGTGAAGTTATCGACATGCATGAATTGGGGTGCCCATCATTTAAAACTCTTCCGAAAGAGCATAGTAGAGAAACAACTAAACAGTCTTTACAACATGTATGCATGCTCTTTGATTGGTTGTGTCGCAGTGCATGCCGGGAAGTGAACAACATATGTAAACTGCAGTGTCGAAATAACCTTAGTGTAAAAGAAACATTTCTAGAGTAAAGACATCATGTCATTTCTAACAGATACTAAGTGTAACGCAGTTGAAAAGGCGATCGTAAAGTTTTGTGCATGCAAGAAGAAACTAAACACTTTTACTGAAGAAGAGTTAAATGCATTACCAAAGGCATTTTTGGTTAATGTAGCCGCGAATGCTGTAAAGAAGATTTGGGAAAAGGTGCCTCGTGAGTGGACTCAAGATCCTGTTTTGTCAGAGCTTCAAACGTGTAGTTTACATCATGAACACGTGAGTTTAGCTAGAAGACCTTCTGTGAGACAGTGCCGTACATGTCAACTAATTAAACTCTATCATGGACCTAAAACTAACGAGTTGTCTTCGCTTATAAACACTTATCATGGCTGTGGAGAGAGTAAACAAGGAAAGGGTGAAGAAACGAGCTGGGAAAAAGATGAGGAACCATGTTGGGCGTGGACTCATCAATAGAGTGATTGATCTTCTTTTCTTCGTGCTTCATCTCCCCTGCAGCCCTAGAACACGTTCGCCTGACACGTAGTTACATGCTGCCTGCATAGAGTATGTCGTGTAGCTGTTAAAATCTGCTTCGTAGAGTTATGCCGTGTGTATGTGGGTGTGTGTTATTACCTAGTGCTTTAGCTGCTCAGAAGAATATAGCAGCACTTGTCGTTGTTGGTGTAATAAAACGAAAACTGAGTGACAAAGACCGTAAAATAAACAAAGGATAAAAATGTATATATTCTAAAATAAATATGAATTGTCAAAACATATTACAGGTGTTGTTTAATCCTACAGCATGTCCTAGTGACTTAGAAGAAAGGAAACGTAGAGGATTAAAAGAAAACACACATAAGATTTAAAGTACATCCTCTTTATTAATCCATGAATTAAAGCTGTTATTAAAACCAAGCCATTTAACATACAGTTTATTACCACGACGTCGAATAACACGTTCAACTAAATAGTGATCAGGATATTTTGTTTTCTGCAGTTCTTCGATGTAGAATCCTCCTTCAATAGGCTGTCTTCTGAGATCGCGAAGTAAATACGTAACTGGATTAGTAAGCTTAACACTTTTGATTTGAAAAATTTCAGTGCTCCAGTTAGGTGTGTATCCTTTTGCAAAGATAGACTTGTGTTTGCTGATGCGAACGAAATCACCTTCTTTAAAGCGATGGCGACGTAGATCAGCTGTTTTAATTACAATATGAATAGCATCTAGACGAGGTGTATTCTTTGTAACAAGACGTGGCTTTGTTCCGATAGTGCGATGAGGTGTATCGTTGTAGGTAGATAAAAGTCTAGGTAGCAGATCAATCCAACGATATGAACCTTGCGCTGTAAATTCTCGCCACATCATTGTTTTGAGTGTACGATTAAAGCGTTCTACAACACTTGCCTTGAGAAAGCTGAACGTAGAGTAGTGTTGAATGCCAAGTAACTTGAGGTAAGAAGAAAAATCCTTGTTGTAAAACTCTTTACCTTGATCAGTTTGAAGAAGCCTTGGGCAGCGTTTCGATTCTTCAACAATATGTTTAAATGCTTCTTTAACTTGAGCTGCTGTTTTAGAACGCACGGGTTGTGCAAAAGCAAACTTTGAGTACACATCGATAACAGTAAGTAGATACTTATAGCCCTTATTACTAGAAGCATATGGAATCATTTCTACTAAGTCTGCTTGCCAGAGATCATCTTTTCCTCGTGTAATAACGCGTCTGCGACAGTAGGTGCGACGTGCTGGTTTATGTAACTCATGTGCGATGTTTACCTTTACAGGTGAGATCTTCTCTAGACGAGCCATTACAAAATAATACCGGCATAACGTAGTTCTCTTTCTATTTCTAGAATTTCTGATCCGTGACCAGTGTGACCAGCCTCTTGCGATGCTCTTAAAAGTTGTAATCGTTCAACGAGTAAGTTTGGGTCATTCCAGTATCTTACATCCACATACGGCAACAAAGGCTTGTAGATAACGTCTAGACTACGTGCAGTGGGAAACAGCTTAGAAATAAACTCACGATACTTGTAACTCTTATTCGCATTTACAGCTTCTGTTCTCTTGTAATTACGTCGTGTTGCATCAGTAGCAAAAAGTATTGCTTTATACTTTTTAAGATCATCTTGTAATATTATATCCTTGTCAGGTATTCGTGAGAAAATAAGTTCTAAGAGTCCTTTCGTAGGTTTATAGGTAACACCTTTTACAATGAGTTTGTTGCTATTAATCTTAACATTTGAATTTTCTATCCGGAAACAGTCATCTTCGTAGCGAATACCATAGGTAGTGTCAGTTTGTCCTGTAAAAAGTTTTTCTATATAAGGTGCAAAGAGAGATCCATAGGTATCTTGAATAAAAGTTCTAAACTGATTGCGATACTCTGGTGTAATCATAACCTCAGACAAAGATGGTAGATTTTGCGTCGATGTAGTAGGTGTTTCTGCAATAACATCTGTAGTTAAAAACTCAACACGCTTAGATGGTGATGTATCATTAAGTTCTTCTTCTTCTTCTTCTTCTTCCTTATCTTCCTCTTGATCTACATCCTGCTTCTTCTCTTCAGTATCTTCTTCATGCTTTTCTTCTTCATGCTTCTCTTTATGATATGATGTTTGAATAGAAGCAAAACTTGAAGTAGACTGCGGTAATGAAGTAGAATTAAAAATTTCTTTGAGTGGTGTACTTAGTTGTGTTTTTAAAAATAAATCCGTGTCTGCTTGAATACGTTTAAGCTCTTTAAATTTCCGTCGAATATTGTTTCGAGCTTGGATGATATGTTTTGTGATCTCCTTGCTAGATGTTAACATGATGGTGGTTTTTAATCAAGTAGTTACTGCAATTCTGTGTTAATGCATATAAAATGATCGAAACCCATGCGATATCGTCCATGCTGTACATCACTTTCTTTATCAATAACTAAAAAGCTGTAACGGTGTAATGACCAACATTTAGCACACATACATTTAAAGTCATCGAATGTCATATCAGTGTTAACATGATCGTTATACACATGTCGCATGTTGCGCTCATCTTGCCGAAAAAGCACAATAACATTTGCGTTGTCGCGTATCAACTGCTTAGGCATACGAGAATAGGTTTGGCACAAATAGATGCAATCAACATATTTATGCCGACCCATACTAAAGAATGCACGAATAACGTTTTGCTGTTCTGTTGCAACATCATCAAAGATCATAAGAGAATTAGGAAGCACATCGTCTAGTGATGGTACTTGCTCATGTGAATTAAATTTAAAATATCTTATTCCATCTTTAACTAGATCGTGCATTACAGTTTGTAGAATAGTATATAGCGGCTGATAGGGTGACTTTGCGAAAACGTAAATATTCTCGAAGCGTACACCATTTACAGAAGTAATAAGTGTGAGTAAAAGATTTGTTTTACCGCATCCCGACGGACCTGATATAATACATCGAACAGTAAAAGGAAACAACGTTCCATGACGTTTTCTTGTAGTTGTACTAGAACTAGGTAAGAGATGTGGTACAATGTCGGTAACAGGTAGCGTGTCTTGCTGCTTTATAATCTTCATGATAACTGAATCATAAAGTACGTAATAGTAATATATATATATTAAACGAAACAAGAGGCAACGGTTAGTTTATGATTTGCTCTTGACTAGTAAAGTCGTGTCCAGCATGGTGAAACAACGATATCCAAACGACATGAAGAAGAAGAAGAAAGTAAAAACTGTTGGATGGAAAGATGTTATAAAGGCTGCGCAAAAAGCTATTCGAGGGGAATACAATCCTCGTGTAGCTATTACTAAGGCGTTACGCGCAGCAAGAGCGAGAATTTCTCCAAAGTGCAGAGCAATATTGAGTAAACGTGCGCGAATTATTCCTGTACCAAAACGAGGAGGATTTCTTCCTGCGCTGTTTGCTGGCTTAGCAGCTTTAGGGTCATTGCTAGGTGGTGCTAGTGCTGTAGCGAGAACTGTCAAAGCTGTAGAAGAAGCGAAACAACAGTTGAAAGAGAGTGAACGTCATAACAAGACGATGGAGGCAATTGCGTTACGAGGCAAAGGTGTGAACATGAAGCTAGCGCCATACAAGAAAGGGCTTGGTATCTACATTTCTCCAAAAAACGTCTACTGAATGCACTGCCATATCGAGCTCTAACGCATGATGAAGTTTTTACGTTTGCTAAACAACTAGGAATTCATTATTTTCGAGGAGTGTATATGCGCGATCAACTACCAGTACGCCCACGTGAACGTGAAAGTGCCGTAATTAACTTGGACGACAGTCGTGGACCTGGAACTCATTACGTTGCTTATGTAAAACGTAAATCTAAAGTATGGTATTTTGATAGCTATGGAGATTTAACTCCTCCTTTTGAGCTCATACGTTATTTCGGAAGCAGTGCAGACATTGTTTACAATAAAAACCGTGTGCAAAACTTTAATACACGCATGTGCGGACGATTATGTCTTATGTTCTTATATCAAACCCAGACAGTAGAGAAAGTGCATTAGTGTCTACGTGATGACGAACAGTGAAAGAACGTTTGCTGTACGTTGAGAAGGACCTGAAACAACCGTCTATTTTAATCCACCAATCGAACTTGGTTATCAGCCGCATAGTCTTGGACTAGTATCGTTTGAAAGCTACAATAAAATCTATAATGTGCGTGATGGTTTAAACAAGTTCTATTACGATGAGTATGTGCTAACACTACCCTCAGGTAGTTATACAGTAGATGATATTCACGACTATATTGAAAGTACGTTAATTGATCAGTTTGGGGAAGATAGTTTTAGTAATCATAATTACAAGTTCTCAATCACTATAAGCAACATTACACATAAATGTGTTATTGAATCATCATTTAAGATTGACTTCAAATCACAACCTGATTCGATTGGCCCACTGCTTGGATTTTCATCGAGGGAGCTCCTACCGAACGTACGTTACGAGTCTGATCAACCTATAAAACTCTTCGATGATTATAATGTGAACATTATTTGTAATATTATTACAGACTTGAATAGTAATCTACAACCTTCGCACGTCCTGCACGACTTCATTGTTACAGAGGAACGTGGATATACTATTTGTGAGAAACCAGCAGTAGTTCTTTATCATCCTGTGTCTGTAAAACACATTAGCAACATTACTCTTAGACTTGTAAATAAACATAATCAGCTTATTCATTTAGATCAGCACGCGTACGTAGCTTACAAACTACATCTTAAACCAGTATGAAAACCATCTATAAAACACGGTGTACATTCCGAAGACATACTACATGTGTGCAGAGACTCATCGAGTTAACAGATACCCATAAGCAGATACTCCAAGATTTGGGATATACACTACTACAACAAAATGGAAGAAATGCTAGACATTACGAATACAGTAGAAAGTCGTGAAGGTGTAGTACGAAGTGAGCTTCATTCCTATCAACCTTTTACGTTTGGATTAAATAACAATGATGAAATTCATTTTATTATTAATCAACAAGATGCTTACACCTTACCACACGAAAGCTACCTCTATATTGAAGGACGATTAGAAAAGTCTGATGGAAGTGGACCAAGCACTTCACAACTAAACAACCATGCTCTAGCTTTTCTCTTTTCTGAAGCGCGATATGAAGTAAATAATGTTGAAATAGATCGAACGAAGAATGTTGGTATTACAAGTGCAATGAAACTCTACCCTTCTTTCTGTGATGAAGAAAGTAATCTTTTGCGGATGGCTGGATGGTGTCCAAAAGCTACTAACAACTGGATGATTAATGAGGATGGAACTTTTACGGGTATGTTATCACTGAAACATATTTTTGGATTCGCAGAAGACTTTACACGTATTATAATCAACGCAAAACAAGAGCTTATTCTAATCCGCGATCGAAGTGATTACAATTCTCTTAAAGCAGTAGAAACACCTGTAGAATCGAAAATAACACTGCATCGTATACTGTGGCGGATTCCACATGTAACCTTATCTGATCGTGAAAAACTTCGATTGCTCAAGATTGTAGAAAATGATACACCATTACCTATACGTTTTAGAAGTTGGGAGCTGCATGAATATCCTGTGTTACCACCTACAAACAAGCATAGCTGGGCTGTTAAAACATCACGTTTTACTGAGAAGCCCTTGTACATTATTTTTGGATTTCAAACTAATCGTAAATTCAATCACGAAAAAGATAGCTCACTGTTTGATCACTGCAAATTAAGACACGTTAGACTATATCTCAACGGAATTACGTATCCCTACGAAAACATCGACATTAACTTTGAGAAAAATAAGTTTGGGATGCTCTATGACATGTTTTGTAAATTTCAATCATCGTATTATCAGAAAGAACATCGTCCGCTATTTACACCTCAAGAATTTAAAAATAAAGCACCGATTGTAGTTATAGACTGCTCTTATCACGAAGAATCTATAAAAGAATCTCCAGTTGATATTCGTTTAGAATTTGAAACATCTGAAAACATTCTTGCTAACACAGCAGCCTATTGTCTTATTATTCATATGAGTGATGTTACTTACCATCCGCTAACGAATATTGTTACGAGACTATAAATAAGAATAGATCTTTATCATTTTCATTAGTGTGTGCTTCGACATCGTACGCTATGGATCAAAACTGTAAATGTGCATGCTGTTTGCATGCTCATACGCAACATCTTATTTATGTTTCACGAGTGAGTGAGGCTATTAAGATGTTCTATAAACGTAGATCGTTGATGCCGAAACATCTTATTCAATACTTACCACCAGGATTTTTATATACGTACGCTGCCTCTTACGTACATAATTTTTGGGACATCCTTCCTCTACACAGTAAGATGTCAATCGAAGTAGCTTTATGCAGAACTTGTGAACGACATTACACGCATCGAGGAGAAAATGGTGATGATGATTGGGATGGACCAAATCCGAGGATTGAACACTGTACACAGTGTATGAATGAACTTTCTCTAGTACCTCATGATGATGATGATGATGATTCCGAAAAGGAATAACAGCAAGGTAAGAAGTATATGATCTTCTCTGTAAAGCATAACATACTTAGTATAATATATTTCTAAATGCTTTGTTTAATTTGAATGTTGCAGGAGGCATTTCAGAAGCATACGTTGTTAAGAAGCACACCAACCTTGTCAGCAGCAAAAACGAACACTGTTGTAGTACATTTGTAAATAAATATTTGATCGCATTCAAAAAATGTTGTACTTATTGCATTGCTTTACACCGACTTACTCTTAAGAAAAACGATCAGGTCTAAACATGCACAATGACGTCATCACAACAGCACTTGCTTACTCTAGCTTTCCCGATGCATGTTTAAACTTGTTCGAATTTACCGCTACCACATTCCTTTACACCGACTTACTCTTAAGAAAACGGACAAGTCTAAACATGCATGATGACGTCATCACTGCAGCACGTGCTTACTCTAGCTTTTCCGATGCGTGATTAAGCTTGTTTGAATTTACCGCCACCACATAGAGTGCAGCAGCGAGGTAAGCGATGTAAGATGGCGGTAGCTAAAGATGTCAGCACGGTGCTCTGTTGATTAAAGATGGCTGCTTGTCAAAAAGATTTTTTCAAGTTATCCGCCACCACATAGAGTGCAGCACTGAGGTTTGCGATGCAAGATGGCGGGTGACAGCTTGTCAAATAGATTTTTTGTTTCAAAGGTAAGTAGCTAAAGAGGGCAGCACTAAGGTTAGCAATGCAAGATGGTGGATGACAGCTGTGACGTAAAATATTACCCGCAAGATAGCACCACGATGCTCTTTTCATTAAAGATGGCAGCTTGTCGAAAAGAATTTTTCAAATTAACCGCCTCAAAGGTAAGTAGCTAAAGAGGGCAACACTGTTCTCTCTGGATTAAAGATGGCAGCTTGTTAAATACAATTTTTCAAATTAACCGCCTCAAAGGTAAGTAGCTAAAGAGGGCAGCACTGTTCTCTCTGGATTAAAGATGGCAGCTTGTCGAAAAGAATTTTTCAAATTAACCGCCTCAAAGGTAAGTAGCTAAAGAGAGCAGCACTGTTCTCTCTGGATTAAAGATGGCTGCTTGTCGAAAAGAATTTTTTCAAATTATCCGCCACCACAAAGAGGGCAGCACGGTGCTCTCTTGATTAAAGATGGTGGATGACAGCTGAAGAGCGAGTAGAATTTGTTTCCAAATAAGAGCACGTGGAATTTGCCGCCACCACATAGAGTGCAGCACTGTTCTCTCTAGATTAAAGATGGTGGATGACAGAAAAGCGCATAGGTTTGTAAAGCACGTGGAATTTACCGCCACCACATAGAGTGCAGCACTGTTCTCTCTAGATTAAAGATAGCGGATGACAGCTGTCAGAAAAGCACATGGGTTTGTAAAGCACGTGGAATTTGCCGCCACCACATAGAGTGCAGCACTGTTCTCTCTGGATTAAAGATGGCGGATGACAGCTGCACATAGGTTTGTAAAGCACATGGAATTTACCGCCACCACATAGAGTGCAGCACTGTTCTCTCTGGATTAAAGATGGCGGATGACAGCTGACGAAATTGCCCGCATGATAGCAGCACAGTGCTCTATTGATTAAAGATGGCGGATGACAGCTGTCATAAAAGCACGTGGCTTTGTTTCCCAACAAGAGCACATAGAATTTTTCAAATTGCCGCCACCACATTTCAAAGGTATCTAGCTAAAGAGTACAGCACTGTGCTCTGTTGATTAAAGATGGCGGATGACGGCTGTCAAAAAAGCGCGTGAGTTTGTTTCCAAACAAGAGCATGTAGAATTTTTCAATTTGCCGCCACCACATAGAGGGCAGCACGGTGCTCTCTTGATTAAAGATGACTGCTGTCATGTGGAATTGCCCGCCACCACATTTCAAAGGTAACTAGCTAAAGAGTGTAGCACGGCGCTCAAAGATGGCTGCTGTCAAAAAGCATTTTTCAAATTATCCGCCACCACATTTCAAAGGTAAGTAGCTAAAGAGGGCAGCACTGTGCTCTATAGATTAAAGATGGCGGATGACAGCTGTCAAAAAAGCACGTGGCTGTCAAAAAGCACGTGGATTTGTTTATCTCGAGCTAGTGAGGTTAAGTTGGTAGCACTAAGGTTTAGGCCCGCCAAGATGGCAGCACTGCCGATGACAGGTGACGAAAGAGGGCAGCACAGTGCTCTGTAGTTTAAAGATGGCGGATGACAGCTGTCAAAAAGCACGTGGCTGTCAAAAAGCACGTGGCTTTGTTTATCTCGAGCTAGTTAGGTTAAGTTGGTACCACCGAGGTTTATTCCCGTCAAGATGGCAGTACTGAGGTTAGCGATGCGTTGTTGTCGATGACAGCTGTCAAAAAGCACGTGGCTTTGTTTACAAATCTGTCAAAAAGCACGTGGCTGTCAAAAACACGTGGCTTTGTTTACCTCGCGCTAGTGGGGTTAAGTTGACACTACTGAGGTTTAGGCCCGTCAAGATGGCAGTACTGAGGTTAGCGATGCGTTGTTGTCTGTCAAAAAGCACGTGGCTGTCAAAAAACACGTGGCTTTGTTTACCTCATACTAGTTAGGTTAAGTTGGTACTAGTGAGGTTTAGGCCCGTCAAGATGGCAGCAGTGAGGTTAGCGATGCGTTGTTGTCGATGACAGCTGTCAGAAAGCACGTGGCTTTGTTTACAAATTCAAATCTCCCGCCAAAATTCAAATCTCCCGCCGAAATTCAAATTTCCCGCCAGAATTCAAATTTCCCGCGCCGCGGGAGGAGGAGGAGGCGGCCGAACCACCCAATTATACTACTGACAGACCATCCGGTGAGGGTAGGCGGCATCTGCCATGTATGGAAAACTGCGTATTATTGTAGTTTATTGCTGTGTGTCAAGTGTGAGTTGCAAGGATATTAGCGACATTATAAATACCCATTCCCGAGCCAGGGAAATTAACCACCGGCCCCGCGGTGTAGGGGTAGCATGTCTGGCTCTTCCTCGGAGGCCCCGGGTTCGATTTCCGGCCAGGGCACAGATTTTACCTCATTCTGAGGACTGGTTCGATGTCCAATCAGCCTACGTGATTACAATTGAGGAGCTATCTGACGATGAGATAGCGGCTGCGGTCTAGAAAGTTAAGAATAACTGTCGAGAGGACTCCTCGTGCTGACCACACGACACCTCATAATCTGCAGGCCTTCGGGCTGAGCAGAGGCCGATTGGTAGGCCGAGGCCCTTCAGGGAATTAACCATTTACGGTTAAATTCTCAAACACGGCCGGGAATCGAAGCCGGGGTCTCTGACTCGAACATGACTTGGTACGCCATTCAACTAAGGAGCCAGATGAACGGATGATATTCTCGCTGTATCTACTATTCATCAATACCAACCAATAGAAAGAAAAAAGAATAGGAAGATTCTTGAAAGGCTTGATTGACCAGCTGAATATGGAGTCGGGTCAGGCCGAGAAGTAACATAAATCCGCTTCAGATTTAAGATTTCTTAACGATAGAGCAGTAATATTCTGTACTAATTTATAATACTAGAAGCAAGTCAAATAAGGTAATGTCATTCATAACATAATAATAATAATAATAATAATAATAATAATAATAATAATAATAATAATAATAATAATAATTGTACCGGGCGGTACACCTCCACGCAGCTAATTTAAAATGTGCGCCAGTTGAAACTCCTCTGCTGGAGGAAGTCTGAACTTTATCGAGGGTATTAATTTTCAAGTTTCTCAGAAGATGTCACTACTTGGAAAGTTTGGAGTTTTTGAACTGTGCCACTTTTGATGTATTTTTGTTTTACCGGTAGTAAGAAGTGTGAACTTTCTCTTCTAGAGGACACTACTGAAAAACTACAATGGTGCACCCTAGTGCGATGTGAAAGAACGGTTTTTTGGAGAAATTTTTATTTCAAAAGTTTGTTTCTTGTTAAATTTCTTTCTGTTATTGTTTAAGTTGGCTGTATACCCCTCTCTTTCCCCTTGTTTTGTATTTAGCCAATCCCGAATTTCTTTAATTAATTTCTGACCAATCTGATGTATCTTCCCCCAACTTGAATATGCTGCTTATCCCTAACCAATAAAGTGATTGTGGGCGGGTGTTTTCTTCCCTAAAACGCCTCGAACTTTCCGCGAGAGTATATAAACTGCTGATTTTTGGGTCTCTACGCCACTTCTGTTCCATCTTTTAGTGTGTAAAGTACATAGCAGGGGGCGGGAAGCGCCTCTTTCTTCGGCAGCGGTCAACAACAAGGTAATGGCCGATTAATAACTTCTTTCTTTGCTAGCTCAGCAGTTTAACTCTCGGGGCGGGTCCGAAGTTTTTTCCATAATGTAACCTTCCTTAAAATGTAAAAACCCTTGGTATCTATTCTATCTTTAAACTGCATATCGGGATAGAGAGTGCTTAACCCTCTCGAGCTCCCACTCATATTGTTTTGAGGTGAACTTATTTTTTTTCTCAACCTATTCTTCTTTAACGTAATGTAAATTGTTTCTTTCTTAAGTCACCTCTTTAGTATGGGATTAGCCCTTGTATTAACGGCCTAGTGCCAAGTAGGTTTTAAACAAAGTGTATTAGGAGCGCAAGTTCGCCTCCTCTCAAATTGTTATTTTAGTGGTCATGTAATTAATCTTTTTCTCACTTAATAGACCTCAGTAGGTTGGGTATTTTACCCCTGTGTCTATGTCCTGGGAGGACAACTTGAAGGTGGAGTTTGGTGTGGCCTTTGAGAGGCTTAAAGTTTGAGAGCGAGTGGCTCTTTCTTGAAAATTGAGTGTTGTATGCCTCGAGGAGGATTTTCTGTGTAATTTGGAGCAAGTGCTCCTGAGCATGAATGGGGTTTTCTGCCCCTCTGTTAAAACTTATTTTGGAGTAAGGTTGGGCTGATTGCCCAGGAATTGTGAAGCCGGGGCGCGAAGCCCAAATCCGGTAAATATTGTAACTACATTTTGTTGACTTGCTACTCTGTACCTGCCATGCTTGTTATTTCTTTATTTTGAAAAGAAAATATAACCTTGTTAATTTTACATGAACTCTAATTTCGTAGCTTGAGACCCGTTCACACCCGCACCTTCTTTCACCTCTAACTACCGCAAAAACACGGTAACAAGTGGTAGCAGAGCGTGGTTGAATGGGTCTCAATTTAGCCCCTTTTGACGGCTAAACATTGTTTTTTCCGAACTCTAACAATTTTCTCAGTTGCTGGAATTTTCTGATTTTTTCAAAATTGTTCTGTCATCATGCCCAGCCCTCGCGATGTTCTCCATCTTAACTATTTGCGCAAGGAGGAGTTGATCTATGAGTTAACTATCAGAAATGTGCAATCTGGAGGCACGGTTGCGATAGACACCAACAAGCTTAGAGAGTCCCTTGATTTGCCCATATCCATCCCCAATTTGGGAGAGAAAGAAATTGACGACTCTCTTTCCACGATCACCGAGAATACTACTGGGCTAGCATCGGTAGTTAGTTTTTTTGACGAAAATGATCCTTCTCCTAATCAGATTAAGCGTGTGCAAGCCAGGCTATATCATTTTTCAAATAGAGTTAACGATCTGTTGTCTCTGAAGTTGAATGACGTTCAGAGGAAGGAAGCTAGTACGTTGCTTGAAAGTATTTCTGAATTATCTAGCAAGGTCACTCAATTGTTAACTGGGGAAGTTCCTCCCAAAATTGATCAACCCACCACGATGAATGTAGGTAACGAGGAAGAGCCTCCTAAGGGAGAAGCCAATAGGATAACCGTTGCTGCTCAAACTATCTCTGCCCCATTGGACGAGTCTGAACGCCGTGCATCGTTGAATAATATACGTTCTGAATTAACTTCCTTGCCACTGAAACCTTTACCTACTATATCACCCAGGTTTAGCAGCTTGCCTCATCCATTGGCAATGTTGCTCAGAGGTATCTCTAAGTTTTCCGTTAATACCACCAGTGACGTAATTTCATTTTTAAGATTTTTAGTTGAATTTCAGGATCATGCCCTTGTGTTTTCTCTTTCCCCATGTCAGATTTTGCAAATCATCTATCCCTATGCAATTGGTATTCTCTCAGACAAAATAGTAAGAGCCATTGCCGAGCAATCATCTATTGAGGATTTCCACGCCCACTTGCTAGCTAACTTCATCCCGGCTAGGGCCACGTCCTCCCTTATTCAGAAGTACTATTATCGTGAACAGCGTTTGGATGAAAACTTAGCAGACTTCATCCAAGATATTAAATCCTATACTAGGGTGTTTGCCCTTCATTTTCCTGAAGATCAGATTGTACAGGCGATTGTAGAAGGAATTTCACCATCCTATAGGTCATATTTGTGTTTCGCGGCGTGCCCGCAAACCTTCTCTGAACTTGAAGCATTGGCCGTCTCAGCGGAAGGAGTTAGATACGCCGATTCTTTGCGTGTCGCGAAAGAACCCCCTCCTTCTTTTGGTAATCCTCGGCCTCCTCCTCCTCGCCGACCAGTCACACCTCGTAAATGTTATGCTTGCGGGTCGCCCGACCATCTTCGGAACAAGTGCCCATTGCTCAAGTCTAGTGGGACAAGGAATGGAACTGGTTCATCACAAGGCTGTTTTAAATGTGGGGCTTTCTCACATATCACCAAGAATTGTCCCAATTCGAATAGCACCCCCTCCTGCTCAACTTCAGGTGCAACTTCCAACATCAATCAAAAGTGACTAGTGGCTTCGGCTGAGTCGACTAATCCATCCCGAGGCTCAGCCCCTGGCAAACAGGTCGTAAATTCAGGGAATGTTCAATCTGCAAATCTATCTGTTGAATGCCCCAAAGAGTGTCTTAGGATTGCGGCGGATACCCCCGCACCGGTCCCTTTTCTCAAACTTGAGTTAAATAATGAACCTGTAACAGCTCTTTTAGATTCAGGCAGTGTTTGTTCGATTATTTCGGCTGAATGGTATTCTAAATTGAAATCTGTTTGTAAACTACCTGACTATGTCTCATCTCCTGTTCAGTATGTTTCGGCTAATTCATCTCCATTGGAAATCCTAGGTTCTGTAAATGTCAAAATTCGTATTTTTAAATTTACATGGAAAATCAAATTGTTTGTGGCTAAGCACCTGTCTTGCCCCATCATATTGGGAGCTGACTTCATTTCTCACACTGGTCTTGTGCTCGATCTTCAGAGTAAGTCGTGCACATTCAAATTTGCGTCCAATTGTAAAATTCCCTTGTTAAAGTGTAATTCTGTATCATGTTCATCTATTTCGCCTACCCAGGATGAGATGTTGTTAGACCTTAGACATCTACCTGAGGAGCAGGCTAATAGTATTCGTAAATTATGTCAGTCATTTCCAGAGGTGTTCTCTGATACTCTTGGTGTTACTGACCTTATTGAATACAAAATTGAGGTCACGGATTCAATTCCTGTCCGTTTTCCACCTTATAGGCTATCTCCGCCTAAAATGAAGGCTCTGAAAGAAATCATCGATCAGATGTTGAAGGATGGTATTATTAGGCCCTCTAAGTCGGCGTATTCGTCACCTATTTTTTAGTCCCGAAACCCCAAGGGGGCTTCAGGCCTGTCATTGATTATCGGGCTCTCAATCGGAAGGTGGTGTTACAATCTGTGCCCCTTCCTGACCTTCATTCTTGTTTTTCATGGTTTCGTAAGGCCAAGTTCTTTACTATCTTGGACCTGAATCAGGCCTACAATCAAATTCCCCTTGCGGAAGAGTCTAAACATCTTACAGCGTTTGCCACGGACTGGAATTTATACGAATACAACCGCGTGCCTTTTGGTCTCCCCACGGGAGCAGCTGTACTCACTAGGCTGCTAGATAGGGTCTTCTCCGACATCAAATTTTAGTACTTGTATCACTACTTGGATGATGTCGTCGTATTTTCGGAGACCTTTGAAGAACATCTAGATCATCTGCAAGAAGTTCTCAATCGCCTTCGTAAGGCTGGGCTAACTGTCAAGTTGTCCAAGGTTGCCTTCGCTAAGCCCTCTATGTCATTCCTAGGGCATATTGTGTCACCTGATGGTGTTGCAGTCGATCATTCTAGAACACAGGCCATCCGTGATTTTAAACCTCCCAAGGACATCAAAGGTATCGCCAGGTTCATTGGCATGGTGAATTTCTTCAGGAAGTTCATTCCTAACTTCGCTAATAGAGCGGCACCCTTGAACCTTCTTCGTAGGAAAGGCATCAAATTTGAGTGGGGACCTTCTCAACAAGCCGCTTTTGAAGATCTTAAATTAGCTCTCTGTAATGCCCCTGTACTTGCTATGCCTGATTTCTCGAAGAAATTCATCGTCCAAACCGACGCGTCGTCGTCAGCAGTAGCTGCAGTCCTTCTTCAAGAGACTGAACTAGGGAGGCGACCCATCGCCTATGCATCTAGGACTCTATCGGCTCAAGAAACCAAGTATTCTATCTATGAGCTCGAAGGTTTGGCAGTCTTATTCGCCTTAGAAAAGTTCCGTCTCTATCTGGAACATGTCAAATTCGAACTGGAGACAGATAATCAAGCCTTAAGCTGGGTCTTAGGTAGGCCGCGTCGTACTGGTCGTATAGCCCGTTGGGCCATCCGAATTTCTGCCTTCCAATTCGATGTCAGGCATATCAGAGGTACCGAAAATGTTGTTGCTGATGGACTCAGCCGTATGTTTTCCAACGACGTCGAGACCCATGAACCGGTCGACAGTTCATCACCTCCCGAGTCAATACTATCTGATGTTAATGCCATCTTAACAGATGCTCCCATGCTCTTTAGGGATATCGAGAAATACCAACGTGAAGATCCGACGCTGGCTCCGATAATGGAAACCCTTTCTTCTGGGGAACATGTTGTCCCTTATGTTCTGAGGAATGGTGTTCTATGTTGCCCTTCGAGGCATGATAAGATGATGAAGGTTGTCGTTCCAGCTGTTCTTGTGCCTATGATCTTCAAGTACTATCATGAGACCCCATTAGGGGGGCATCTTGGAATCTTTAAAACTCGTGAAAAGATTCGGGAAAGGTTCATCTGGAAAGGTATGGACGGTGAAATCCGTGAACTAGTAAAGGCTTGTAAATCTTGTTTGCTCAGTAAACCAACTATGTCCACCAAGGTAGGCCTTTTGTCTTCGCATCAAGCGTCGCGCCCCATGGAACGCCTGTATATTGATTATGTAGGACCCTTCCCCCCGTCAAAGGGAAATGCCAACAAGTTCATCTTCGTATGCGTAGATGGTTTTACAAGATTTTCCTGGTTATTTCCGACTAAGCTGGCTACCGCTCAGTCCACCATTACTTGCTTAAATTCTATTTTTGCCTCTTTTGGTCCGTGCCAATATATTGTGTCTGATAATGCTAAGGCGTTCACATCAAATCTTTTTCGTAAATTCTGTTTTGACTTGTCCATCTCTCATGTAACTACTTCTGCTTATTACCCTCAACCATCTCTGGCTGAACGGGTTAATCGTAATCTCAGGTCTGCGCTTATTGCTTATCATCATGAAGATCATTCCAGGTGGGACACGTCCCTGCATTGGTTAGCTTTTGCTTTGAATTCGGCGGTTCATGAATCACATAAATTTACTCCAGCTTCTTTGATGTTCAAGTTTGTTCCCAACACGCCGCTCTCTAACCTCTGGTCTCTGAGTGACATCCTACCTGAGACAATAGATCCGGACAACATTAAAGATCTTTGGAAGAAGGCTAAAGCCAATCTTAAAGTGTCTCATGAAAAGGTTAGGGAAAGGTATGATCGTGGACGGAGACCCACCCATTTGAAGGTAGGTGACCAGGTGATGGTCAAGAATTTTGTTCCCGCGGGCAAGCTTGCCCCCAGATTTCATGGGCCGTGTGTCATTCTCGATTTCCTTACGCCGGTTACGTTGTTATTAAGCAATCCAGCCACCGAGAGGATATTTAGGGTTCACCTGTCGCAGGTGAAACCAGTGTAAATTTTGTGTTAACTTGCTTCATATAATTTGAAAGGAATATGAAGGTTATATTTTTTTTGAGTTTCACTTTTAAGGCCTTCTGCCCCTGCTATAACATTTTGTTTTATATGTAAGCATTTTTGTAAAACCTGCCCCGAATCGTTAAACTGCCATCCTGTCCTTGCCACGGCCATTACCACGCTCCCGTCTCCTGCTCCACTCTACACAGTGGCTTATCTGCACGCCGCTGGCCCCTCAACCTCTCCACAAGCCTGTGCCCTCAAAAAAAAAAGATTATGGTCCAACAAATTCTGCCGCCTAGCTTTGATGTTTCAGTGCCCCCGCAGCCGCGCGGCGCCGTGCCGCGACTGGGATAGAGGAAGGGCCCCCTCGACCCCAGCGAGGACGACATGTGCACGGCGAGCCGGAGCTCTCCTCCCGGCCAAGGCTGATGTGCGGCGCACGACCTGCTACTGGCCCGCAGCCTGTATTTGTTCACCGCGGGCGCGGCGTGCTTCTACACCTCTGCTCCCCTCATAGTGCGGGCGAGCGGTATCTCAGGGTACTTGAGGGGCCCGGGCGGCCTCCTCTGAACGCAAGCAGTGGCGGCTGGTCTGGCCGTTAAAATCATCAACGTTTGAAGTACATATCCAGCTATATGGACATTCCAGTTCAACTTTACTACCTTTTCTGGGGAATTCAACAGCAATATTTGGTGGACTTTGAAAATTTTCCTCAACTTTAAAACCTAAAGTTTTCCTTCTGAATTCAACTTCTACAAACATAAAGACTTTACTTCACCAGTTACAACAAAAATTTTGAAACTGAATCAAACCAAATTAAGAAAATCTTATAAATACTTCTGCAATTAATCTCCATATCAATATCAAAACTTGGACCTTATTTTCAAACAAAAGTTTATGTTCTTCTGTGTTACCCCTTGGAGGAACTTTTGGGGGGGGGGAGGTCTGTACCGGGCGGTACACCTCCACGCCGCTAATTTAAAATGTGCGCCAGTTGAAACTCCTCTGCTGGAGGAAGTCTGAACTTTATCGAGGGTATTAATTTTCAAGTTTCTCAGAAGATGTCACTACTTGGAAAGTTTGGAGTTTTTGAACTGTGCCACTTTTGATGTATTTTTGTTTTACCGGTAGTAAGAAGTGTGAACTTTCTCTTCTAGAGGACACTACTGAAAAACTACAATGGTGCACCCTAGTGCGATGTGTAAGAACTGTTTTTTGGAGAAATTTTTATTTCAAAAGTTTGCTTCTTGTTCAATTTCTTTCTGTTATTGTTTAAGTTGGCTGTATACCCCTCTCTTTCCCCTTGTTTTGTATTTAGCCAATCCCGAATTTCTTTAATTAATTTCTGACCAATCTGATGTATCTTCCCCCAACTTGAATATGCTGCTTATCCCTAACCAATAAAGTGATTGTGGGCGGGTGTTTTCTTCCCTAAAACGCCTCGAACTTTCCGCGAGAGTATATAAACTGCTGATTTTTGGGTCTCTACGCCACTTCTGTTCCATCTTTTAGTGTGTAAAGTACATAGCAGGGGGCGGGAAGCGCCTCTTTCTTCGGCAGCGGTCAACAACAAGGTAATGGCCGATTAATAACTTCTTTCTTTGCTAGCTCAGCAGTTTAACTCTCGGGGCGGGTCCGAAGTTTTTTCCATAATGTAACCTTCCTTAAAATGTAAAAACCCTTGGTATCTATTCTATCTTTAAACTGCATATCGGGATAGAGAGTGCTTAACCTTCTCGAGCTCCCACTCATATTGTTTTGAGGTGAACTTATTTTTTTCTCAACCTATTCTTCTTTAACGTAATGTAAATTGTTTCTTTCTTAAGTCACCTCTTTAGTATGGGATTAGCCCTTGTATTAACGGCCTAGTGCCAAGTAGGTTTTAAACAAAGTGTATTAGGAGCGCAAGTTCGCCTCCTCTCAAATTGTTATTTTAGTGGTCATGTAATTAATCTTTTTCTCACTTAATAGACCTCAGTAGGTTGGGTATTTTACCCCTGTGTCTATGTCCTGGGAGGACAACTTGAAGGTGGAGTTTGGTGTGGCCTTTGAGAGGCTTAAAGTTTGAGAGCGAGTGGCTCTTTCTTGAAAATTGAGTGTTGTATGCCTCGAGGAGGATTTTCTGTGTAATTTGGAGCAAGTGCTCCTGAGCATGAATGGGGTTTTCTGCCCCTCTGTTAAAACTTATTTTGGAGTAAGGTTGGGCTGATTGCCCAGGAATTGTGAAGCCGGGGCGCGAAGCCCAAATCCGGTAAATATTGTAACTACATTTTGTTGACTTGCTACTCTGTACCTGCCATGCTTGTTATTTCTTTATTTTGAAAAGAAAATATAACCTTGTTAATTTTACATGAACTCTAATTTCGTAGCTTGAGTCCCGTTCACACCCGCACCTTCTTTCACCTCTAACTACCGCAAAAACACGGTAATAATAATAATAATAATAATAATAATAATAATAATAATAATAATATTTGCTTTACGTCCCACTAACTACTTTTACGGTCTTCGGAGACGCCGAGGTGCCGGAATTCAGTCCCGCAGGAGTTCTTTTTACGTGCCAGTGAATCTACCGACACAAGGCTGACGTATTTGAGCACCTTCAAATACCACCGGACTAAGCCAGGATCGAACCTGCCAAGTTAGGGTCAGAAGGCCAGCGCCTTAACCGTCTGAGCCACTCAGCCCGACTACTACTACACTACCGTACTGAAAAGTTTCAATTCCGTAACGTCGTCTCTCATGCCAGGGAGATGTGATACGGTGAAGGAGATGTTCGTAGAGGGTGAGGGGATTGGCGGCCGCGGGCTAAACTAGGAACTGTCCCGGTATTCGCTTTAGTGCAGTAGAAAACCACGACCGGGCGAGTTGGCCGTGCGCGTAGAGGCGCGCGGCTGTGAGCTTGCATCCGGGAGAGAGTAGGTTCGAATCCCACTATCGGCAGCCCTGAAGATGGTTTTCCGTGGTTTCTCATTTTCACACCAGGCAAATGCTGGGGCTGTACCTTAATTAAGGCCACGGCCGCTTCCTCATTCCTATCCCATCGTCGCCATAAGACCTATCTGTGTCGGTGCGACGTAAAGCCCCTAGAAAAAAAAAGAAAACCACGGAAACATTCTCAGGACAGCTGACGCGACGGTAGGGACCTGTTCCTCTCTCTCTCTCTCCCGAATGCAGAGGCGTAGAGCCGCGGCAGAGCTGTGGCCACCCCTCCTCTGGTCGGTTCGTCGACCGGAGTGCAGAGCTGTCGGACCACGGACCAGCCGTGGCCATTTGTAGACCAAAGCCTACTCTGCAACCGCTGACAGAATTATTCCTGTCAGCGAATTCCAAAGTTCCTACTACAACTGCAGTAACGTCGAAGGTATTAGACTAGGCGCGCACTTGCGATTTCTTGTCGCTTCGACAGAAAAATCGCTGTCGCAGTATTTTATTCTTATGCGTGCACTACGACTGATAAATAGTTGATTCTTTGCAATTGCACGATGAATAATTTACTAATATGTCGAATTTTGCTTAATCAGAAATTAATTAAATAACTGTTGACATTTTCATCGTTAAATTTTGCTCAATTGGGGGCTATGGCCTTCTTCAGAACATTTAGAAACTTTCTTCTGGAGAATATGTTTTTCAAATAATATTAAAGCATGATTGTTAATCTCTTACTTCAATTATTTGAGTATGTTATCATGCACGTAATTAATTTCATTAATTTGTCAGTGTTGCAATCGTACTAATTACTTGGAGTGCCCCAAGATCGTAATTATTACTGCCGGATCCGTTTATTGCTTTTAATATTTAACGCGCTAATATTTAACTTATCGATTTAGTTGTATCCAAAAATTATATGTGCGAACCGGCACTTACAACTAAAGAACTTGATCCTAATATCAATTGCCCAGAATTGAAACACTACAAGAATCTAGCATTACAACCGCCACCACCGTAGCAAAGGTAAAATAATTTAACTGAACTGAAATAGGGTATCAAACACACCTTTATTTTTCTGCTCTGCCCAGAAGATTCATTCCCATTTCTAATTTCTACAAACATGGAAACATATTTCTCACCAAAGATTTCCTTTTATGTTAGATTCACTATATGCTTTGAGTTCTTTATTTTTAAGAACTTGTGTTTTCCAATCTTCAATATGAATCTGTCGGTATCGGACACACTATTTAAGTTATAAGGTCGTCATCACCGTTTAATTCGTTGTCAAATATTTCTGGCGCCATTCTAAAATATTCATGCAGCCAGACAATGAAGACAATCGCTTGAACTGTGACTAAATGGTCGCTTGTGCGCGCAGGTTCTTTCCTTTCTATGTGACTCATTCCGAGAGCGCGATAGTCGCGTCGCCAAGGAAATAGATCCGGTTGCGTCTGTTTAATCGCTGTGATTTTTCGTTCGCGTGTATGTGCATTCGTGTTTGTAGCAATGCGTTTCATTTTTGCGGTTAAACAATCGCGCGATTATAAATCGCAATTGCGTGCGTTGCTTTATACTGTTTCGATTGAAACTGATGTATGTATGTCTACCCGTTAGTCCAGTTTCTTGATATGGAGTCGGGGTAAAACGAATTGATATGACATGTTTTTACGGCCGTAAGCCCTTCCTGACACCAACTCCAGTTGAGAAGCTTATGAAGATGAAATTAATGATGATGAAAGAAACTGGGTAAGAACGTGGAAGGAATCGGCTGTGGTCTATGAATAGTAACTGTCCCGGCATTTGCCTGGAAGTACAAAATATGGAAACCACAGAAAACCATTCTCAGGACAGCCGATGGTGGTGTTCGAACCCACACGCCTCCCGAACGCAGACCTGGGCTCCATAGCTGTAGCGCGTTAACACGCACGTTCACTCCGCTCGTTTAACAAACGTGTTTATACTTTCTTGCAGTATTGTATGGTGAAAAAAAAAATGGAATGGAATGGCGTATGGCTTTTAGTGCCGGTAGTGTCAGAGGAAACGTTCGGCTCGCCAGTTGCAAGTCTTTTATTTTATTCCCGTAGGCGATCTGCGCGTCACGATGAGAATGAAATGATGATGAAGATGACACACACACCAGCCCTCGTGCCAGCGAAATTAACCAAAGATGGTTAAAATTCCCGACCCTGTCGGGAATCGAACCCGGGACCCATGTGACCAAAGGTCAGCACGCTAACCATTTAGCCATGTAGCCGAACTTTGTATGGTGAATAATGTGAAGAAAATAAAATTAAACTGGAATATTATAAGTGTTGAAATACGTATAAATTGGAATGGTTATACGCCGAAAAAGGTATTATTATTATTATTATTATTATTATTATTATTATTGATAACAGGAATATATTTATTAACAATTAAGCATAGTATTGTTCATGTGGTTTCGGTTATTGGCAAGTTCTTTGTGAAAGCTCTCACGCGTCCACGAAGGATAACAGCTGTTTATTACAGGACTGTGTTGCTCATTATGAATCGTTAAGCCAGTAAGATGAAAAGGGAAATGGATAATGGAAATATGTCGCTCTGTAGATCTTTATCACACAGGCCGACCAACCGTCCGTTGATAGTCCTGATTTTGGCAGTAAAGTCCTGGTCAACATTTCTCAGGATGCCGAAAGTTCAGATTTTAAATTTCATAAATGATTATGGTCAGACTATATTTATTTGTCGTGTGGCTTTTAGCGCTGGGAGTTTCCGATGACATGTTCGGCTTGCCTCGTGCAGTGCTTTCTAGTTGACGCCATTGGACGACCTGCGCGTCTGAATGTGAGGTAAAAAAGTAAATTCGTATCCTCATCCTGAGGTGGTGCAGTTCTTTTCGGGCACACCCCCATTGGAGGTGAGCTGCATGTACCATTTCAACCACGTACCAGCCCTCCTGCCAGTTTTTTTAAATTTCTGGCAGTACCGGGAATCGAACCCGGGCCCCCGAGGACGGCAGCTAATAACACTAACCGTTACGCTACGGAGGCGGACGAATGTGAGGTGATTAATAATGAGGCAGAGAGAGGGTGAAACCCAGTATCGGCATATAGGCTAATCCTGTCGAATAACACCAAGTGGTTCTGTTTAAGGCTTAACGTCTCCATCCGACGGACGAATCAACATCAGCAGCTTCCTATGCCCTCACTCCATATGAACACTGCAGAGAACGGAATCCAAGCTTTTGGCACGCAATCTAGTGATTATAAATTTATACCACCACCTCTCCTACCCTGCCGGCCAACATTCTGAAGGTGACTTTTTCCTACTAAGTGGATTCGAATCGGCTGACCACGGTGTTAGACCATAAAGACTTGACATGGCCACCAGGTCGGCTTATCGTCAGATGGAGTGAAGTTAACAGTAATATCATGCTGAGGTCCCTACGGGACAACCATCTGTCAATCACTGTTGCTTCACACTCCGTGTTTATTTGAGTTAATCTGTCAGTCAGTCAGTCAGTCTGTTTGTTTGTTTGTTTGTTTGTTTGTTTGTTTGTTTGTTTGTTAAATCTTCAGCCTGAAGGTCGGCTGGATCCTCAAAAAGCTCCTCAGAATATTATATGGTTATAAATAGGGCCCGGATTTTTAGGTTTTAAACTATTTTATTCCTTGCTAGTTAAATGCAGTATTTTAACTTACTTATCCATTTCATTACCATTGGAGTAAATTACTCGAATCTTATAAAACCTAAAAATAACTAAATAAGACGTTAAAACCTAAAAAAAAAACTAAATGGGCTATTCAAGACAGTATTACGTTATTTTGAAATAGAAGTACCAGATATTAATGAAATTGAATGATTTTGTTTTAAATAAACATTATGCACGACTTTTCGAAATGACTTCATGGTTTGGAACTGGAAGTGGTTTGTAAGTATAACTAGTGCGAGCGAAACAACGTGATACGATACTATTCCACTAGGGTACAGCACAAATCAAGAGACAACCCCCTGACGTTCACTGACCTGTATCTATCAGGTTCAAGCCCGCCTAACTTGCCAGCTTCAGTGTATCTCTCATTGTGTACGGTCGACTACCGCCAGCTACGGCTGTTTAGCTCTATACACATTATTATGCAACAGACTAAAATTAATTTTCCGTATAAATCAAGTTATTATTGAAGGCAGTTTAAGAAGCTTACCTGTCTCAGAAATAGCGATGCCTAAAGACAAACCATCATTTGCTTTACGTCGCACCGACGCAGGTATGTCTTATGGCGACGATGGGATAGGAAAGGCCTAGGAATGGGAAGGAAGCGACCGTGGCCTTAATTAAGGTACAGCCCCAGCATTTGCCTGGTGTGAAAATGGGAAACCACGGAAAACTATCTTCAGGGCTGCCGACAGTGGGGTTCGAACCCACTATCTCCCGATTACTGGATACTGGCCGCACTTAAGCGACTGCAAAAAAAGAGTTTGAATGAATAGTATAACTTTAGTAATGATTGAAATGATCATTACAAACTATTTCAGGAGGATAAAAAACTAAAAAAAAAACTATTTTGAGCTATTAAAAAACTAAAACGTGGTTTTTAAGAACCTAAAAATCCGGGCCCTAGTTATAAAGCACAAATAACTGTTAGCGGTACAAGACATGACAAGGTGTGAGGCAGGTTGCCACTGCTTTCCTCACTGAGCCGGAAAATGCTACTGCGCACAACCGGCCCTATGCGTAGCAATTTCTTAACACCCAGACGCATTCGTCGTGCTCTGAATGTTATTGCCCAGCAACATTCATACCTCAGCAGCTTCCGTACTGTCACAGCCGAAATGAGACGGAGACTTAGGCGAAAGTTACATTTTTCTCCAGTATTCGGAAGATAGTGGATTCGGGTCCCAATGTCGGCAGCCTTGAAGATGGTTTTCCGTGTTTTCCCATTTTCACACCAGGCAAATGTTGGGGCTGTACCATAAATAAAGCCACGGTCGCTTCCTTAACACTTCTAACCCTTTCCTGTCCCATCGTCGCCATCAGACCTATCTGTGTCGGTGTGACGTAAAGCAACTTGCAAAAAAATTACATTTTGCTCTGGAGTGAACCAAAAGATAGATGAAAATATCCTGCATCCATCAAGAGGCGGTGTGTTTTATCTAAGAAAAGACAATAGATAGCTAAAATAATATGAAGAAAAATCATTTAAAATAGTTTTCAATTCAATTTCTTCTTCTTCTTCTTCTTCTTCTTCTTAATGTCCAACTGGCCTTCGGTCACAGGGGTCCCGGGTTCGATTCCCGGCAGGTTCGGGAATTTTAACCATAATTGGTTAATTTCGCTGGCACGGGGACTGGGTGTATGTGTTGTCTTCATCATCATTTCATCCTCATCACGACACGCAGGTCGCCTACGGGAGTCAAATCGAAAGACCTGCATCTGGCGAGCCGAACTTGTCCTCGGACACTCCCGGCACTAAAAGCCATACGCCATTTCATTTCATTTCTTCTTAATTTGTTTACCCTCCAGGGTTGGTTTTTCCCTCGGACTCAGCTTTGATCCCACCTCTACCGCCTAAAGGGCGGTGTCCTGGAGCTTCAGACTCTGGGTCGGGGATACAACTGGGAAGGATGGCCAGTACCTCGCCCAGGCGGCCTCACATGCTATGCTGAACCGGGGCCTTGCAGGGGAATGGGAAGAATGGGATAGACAAGTAAGAGGGAAGGAAGCGGCCGTGGCCTTAAGTTAGGTACCATCCCGGCATTTGCCTGGAGGAGAAGTGGGAAACCACGGAAAACCACTTACAGGATGGCTGAGGTGGGAATCGAACCCACCTCTACTCAGCTGACCTCCCGAGGCTGAGTGGACCCGTTCCAGCCCTCGTACCACTTTTCAGATTTCGTGGAGCCAGGAATCGAACCCGGGCCTTCGGGGGTGGTAGCTAATCACACTCACCACTACACCACAGAGGCGGACCCAATTCAATTTCTTGCATTAAATATTTTTTCCGATTCCTTAGCCGAAAGATTAGCATACTGGCCTTACAGGGTCCCGAGTTCGATTCCCGACCGGGCCAAGGATTTTAACATCGTATAGTTACTTTCTCTGACTCGGTGTATGTCTCCGCCTTAACACACGTATTCGTCTACGTAAAACACACCTACAACCAACCACCACGGAAACACGCTATAGCGAGTACATCACTCCACATAGAGTTGGAGTAAGGAAGGGCATCAGGCCGTAACACTAGGCTACATTATTATCAATGACCTACCCAATGACATTGAGAAAACCAGGAATGTATATTATTATTATTATTATTATTATTATTATTATTATTATTATTATTATTATTATTATTATTATAGATTAATTGTCATAAGAGTAATCATAAGCCCTAGTCCCGGGTTAACTTTCTGGAAAGTTGGTCACCTTACTATCACAGTATTTCATTCGCGTTCTGCTCACGTGTTTATTATTACTATTAGCCTATTATTATTATTATTATTATTATTATTATTATTATTATTATTATTATTATTATTATTATTATTATTATTTTGTTGTTGTTGTTGTTGTTGTTGTTGTTCATGATGATTGTTGTTTTAAGGGGCCTAACATCGAAGCTCCGTGGCTAAATGGTTAGCGTGCTGGCCTTTGGTCACAGGGGTCCCGGGTTCGATTCCTGGCAGGGTCGGGAATTTTAACCATCATTGGTTAATTTCGTTGACACGGCGGCTGGGTGTATGTGTCGTCTTCATCATCATCTCATCCTCATCATGACGCGCGGGTCGCCAACGGGAGTCAAATCAAAAGACCTGCATCTGGCGAGCCGAACTTGTCCTCGGACACTCCCAACACTGAAAGTCATACGCTATTTCATTCAATTTCATCGGCCTATTATTATTATATCATCGAATGGATCACCTTAGGATCACGCTACAACTTTATTTCTTTCTCTTCATGCGGAGTTTTCTCTATGTCCAACATTCCTTCATGCGTTCGCTACCCTGCTTCCGTAATTCCTCCGTCCAGATTCTTCCGGTCTTCTTAGCTCTTCCTGAGGCTTGAACACCTTCTAAAAGTTTTACTGTGTTCCTAAATGTATTGCTAACAGGTGGACCTCCGAGAAGTTTAACCTTTCCATATCCTTCTTATGTTTCCTCAATCCATGATGTACTTGTCTTGTTTCCTCCAGAAGTAGTTTATTATTATTGTTCCTGGGATTTTTGTGGAGCAGAAAGAGGTTAAAGAAGGTGATGGGGTGAATGGGTCTAACTACAATGTCAAAATTAATTAAAAACTTAAACTGAAGGTTATATTTACAGAACACAAAATTTAACAACTTTTACAGGTATAAGTAGCAAACATTAAACAAGATTGGGGAAAATCCAAGATTAGTGGTTTTAACAGACCATGGGCTTCAAGCCCTCGCTTTACTTTTCCTCAGCTCTTAGCTCAAATTTACACAAGAGCACAAATTTATACAAGGGCAGAAATCCCCTAATTCAAAGAGCACTTGCTCCCAAAATTACAGCATCTAGCCTTCAAGAGGCATTCATTCATCTTACAAGAACTTTGAAAAAGAGCTAACAGGATCTCAGTTTTCCAAGCCTATTCAATGCGACATCAACTTACAATTTCTGGCCTCCTAAGGCACAACTTACAATAGGAAAATGATTATACAGGGGTATTTAATACCCACCCAACTGGGCCTTCACGCAAAAGGAATAACGGTTAAATAAATGGCCCGAACAACAAAATGAATGGAGGCGTATACTTGCACTCCTAGATGTGAACAATTAAGACCTAAAGGGCACTAGGCCAATGAAACAGGGGCTATTCCCAAACTATGGAGGTGACTCGTATAAGAATAGATTAGAACATTACGGAAAGGAAGAAAACCAATTACAAAACGTAGTCACCTCAAACCAATATGAAGGGGAGCTCGAGAGGGTATATCACTCTCTATCCCCGATTTACAGTTAAAGATTTTATGTTTTACATCAACCAGCAGAAAGTTACATTTTTAGAAAAACTAGGTTACATAGTTAATGATTCGGACCTTCCCCTCAGGTTAAACTGCGGAGCTAGCAAGAAATAAAGATGTTATGTGGCCATTACCTTGTAAAATTTCTAGCAGCAGAAGAAGAGGCCACCCGCCTCCTGCTTGACACACACACTCGGTAAGATAACGATCAATTGGTCCAGAGACGTGAAAATCCGCAGTTTATAAACTCTCGGGGAACGTTCGAGACCATTCAAGATTAAACTAGCCACACCCTCTCACTTTTATTGGCCACTTTAAAAGTTACACTCAAAATTGAAGAAGAAGGCTGTGATTGGTAGAAAATTAATTACAGAAATTAGGGATTGGCTAGATTCAAAACTGGCACTGATGCGGATTCGGAATTATTTGATAGGATAGTCAGCTATGTGGGAAACGACGTGGAAAGAAATGTGATTGTAGCGGGAGATCTGAATTTGCCAGATGTAAATTGGGAAGGAAATGCGAACGACAGGAAGCATGACCAACAAATGGCAAATAAGTTAATATGGGAAGGACAGCTGATTCAGAAAGTGATGGAACCAACCAGAGGGAAAAATATCCTGGATGTGGTGCTGATAAAACCAGATGAGCTCTATAGGGAAACTGAAGTAATAGATGGTATTAGTGATCATGAAGCAGTTTTTGTGGTAGTTAAAAATAAATGCGATAGAAAGGAAGGTCTTAAAAGTAGGACTGTTAGGCAGTACCATATGGCTGATAAAGCAGGTATGAGGCAGTTTCTAAAAAGTAAGTATGATCGGTGGAAAACGGTAAATAAAAATGTAAACAGACTCTGGGATGGGTTTAAAGAAATTGTTGAGGAATGCGAAAACAGGTTTGTACCTTTAAGGGTGGTAAGGAATGGTAAAGACCCACCTTATTATAATAGAGAAATAAAGAGACTAAGAAGGAGGTGCAGACTGGAAAGAAATAGAGTTAGAAATGGCTGTGGAAGTAAGGAGAAATTGAAGGAACTTACTACAAAATTGAATCTAGCAAAGAAGGCAGCTAAGGATAACATGATGGCAAGCATAATTGGCAGTCATACAAATTTTAGTGAAAAATGGAAGGGTATGTATAGGTATTTTAAGGCAGAAACAGGTTCCAAGAAGGACATTCCAGGAATAATTAATGAACAAGGGGAGTGTGTATGTGAGGATCTTCAAAAGGCGGAAGTATTCAGTCAGCAGTATCTAAAGATTGTTGGTTACAAGGATAATGTCGAGATAGAGGAAGAGACTAAGGCCAAAGAAGTAATAAAATTTACATATGATAACAATGACATTTACAATAAGATACAAAAGTTGAAAACTAGAAAAGCGGCTGGAATTGATCAGATTTCTGGGGATATACTAAAGACAATGAGTTGGAATATAGTACCATATCTGAAGTACTTATTTGATTATTGTTTGGTCGAAGGAGCTATACCAGATGAATGGAGAGTTGCTATAGTAGCCCCTGTGTATAAAGGAAAGGGTGATAGACATAAAGCTGAAAATTACAGGCCAGTAAGTTTGACATGCATTGTATGTAAGCTTTGGGAAGGCATTCTTTCTGATTATATTAGACATGTTTGTGAAATTAATAACTGGTTCGATAGAAGGCAATTCGGTTTTAGGAAAGGTTATTCCACTGAAGCTCAACTTGTAGGATTCCAGCAAGATATAGCAGATATCTTGGATTCTGGAGGTCAAATGGACTGTATCGCGATTGACATGTCTAAAGCATTTGATAGGGTGGATCATGGGAGACTACTGGCAAAAATGAGTGCAATTGGACTAGACAAAAGAGTGACTGAATGGGTTGCTATATTTCTAGAAAATAGATCTCAGAGAGTTAGAGTAGGTGAAGCTTTGTCTGACCCTGTAATAGTTGAGAGGGGAGTTCCTCAGGCCATGTTATCGGACCTTTATGTTTTCTTATATATATAAATATGAGTAAAGGAGTGGAATCAGAGGTAAGGCTTTTTGCGGATGATGTTATTCTCTATAGAGTGATAAATAAGTTACAAGATTGTGAGCAACTGCAACGTGACCTCGAAAATGTTGTGAGATGGACAGCAGACAATGGTATGTTGATAAACGGGGCTAAAAGTCAGGTTGTGAGTTCCACAAATAGGAAAAGTCCTCTCAGTTTTAATTACTGCATTGATGGGGTGAAAGTTCCTTTTGGGGATCATTGTAAGTATCTAGGTGTTAATATAAGGAAAGATCTTCACTGGGGTAATCACATAAATGGGATTGTAAATAAAGGGTACCGATCTCTGCACATGGTTATGAGGGTGTTCAGGGGTTGTAGTAAGGATGTAAAGGAGAGTGCATATAAGTCTCTGGTAAGACCCCAACTAGAGTATGGTTCCAGTGTATGGGACCCTCACCAGGATTACCTGATTCAAGAACTGGAAAAAATCCAAAGAAAAGCAGCTCGATTTGTTCTGGGTGATTTCCGACAAAAGAGTAGCGTTACAAAAATGTTGCAATGTTTGGGTTGGGAAGAATTGAGAGAAAGAAGAAGAGCTGCTCGACTAAGTGGTATGTTCCGAGCTGTCAGCGGAGAGATGGCGTGGAATGACATTAGTATACGAATAGGTTTGAACGGCGTTTATAAAAGTAGGAAAGATCACAATATGAAGATAAAGTTGGAATTCAAGAGGACAAACTGGGGAAAATATTCATTTATAGGAAGGGGAGTTAGGGATTGGAATGACTTACCAAGGGAGATGTTCAATAAATTTCCAATTTCTTTGAAATCATTTCGGAAAGGGCTAGGAAAGCAACAGATAGGGAATCTGCCACCTGGGCGACTGCCCTAAATGCAGATCAGTATTGATTGATTGATTGGCGGAAATAAAAAGGAAATATTGTCAACCCAAAAACAAATGAACATCAATCAGAAAAAACTTATGAATACAAAACTTCTTTGAATTATAAGTTCTTATACCACCCACCCGGGTGCATGATCATAGCTTTTTGGTAGTGTCATCTATGAGAGAATGTCCAAACTTCTTGATGAATGGAAAACAAAACAAGTAGAAATTCTCACAGTTCAGGAAACTTCACAATAACAAAATTATATCAGATTTTAGTGGTGACATCTTCAGAGTAAAGTTCTAAGCAGGTATAGTTTCAGTTTCACTGTTTTGCCAATAGAGGAGTTCTTTAGGCGCTGAATTAGAAAGCGCGGCGTTGGGATGTACCTCCCGGTACAATTATTATTATTATTATTATTATTATTATTATTATTATTATTATTATTATTATTATTATTATTATTATTATTATTATTATTATTATTAATGATTTTCATAGAAGTAATCACAGACCTTTGTCCCGGGTTGACTTTCTGGAAAGTTGGTCACCTTATGATCATAGCATTTTATTCGCGTTCAGCTCACGTGTTCGATATCAACAAACATCGAAACCTTGTACCATATTCTCCTTCGACCTATGACTTCTGCCATGATGTTATTATCTACTGATAAGCGATGCAGAGTCATTGGTTCATAAAAATTGAAAGCCATACGTCCTGATTTTATCGGTCGCCTTGTGCTGACACGATGTTGCCTCACGTGGGCCAAGGCACGCCTGGAAATTCTTATTCTTATGGTCCCATACTTATTATTCTTTCTTTCTTTTTTGCTATTGATCGAATATATTTGTAAGCCCGTGAAGAGACTCAAATTTTCTAACCTTTTTATATCAATCACAAACATTTTAAGCAGACAAAAATGCTGTGCCGCAGTCCAAAGATATCTAGGAGCGCTGGTGATTCGTCAATCAATCAATCAATCAATCAATCAATCAATCAATCAATCAATCAATCAATCAATCAATCAATCAATCAATCAATCAATCAATCAATCAATCAATCAATCAATCAATCAATCAATCAATCAATCAATCAATCAATCAATCAATCAATCAATCACCACTGATCTGCATTTAGGGCAGTTGCCCAGTTGGCAAATTCCCTATCTGTTGTTTTTCTAGCCTTTTCTTAAATGATTTAAGATAAATTGGAAATTGATTGAACATCTCCCTTGGTAAGTTATTCCAATCCCTAACTCCCTTACCACCGAGCTCGATAGCTGCAGTCGCTTAAGTGCGGCCAGTATCCAGTATTCGGGAGATAGTAGGTTCGAACCCCACTGTCGGCAGCCCTGAAAATGGTTTTCCATGGTTTCCCATTTTCACACCAGGCAAATGCTGGGGCTGTACCTTAATTAAGGCCACGGCCGCTTCCTTCCCACTCCTAGCCCTTTCCTGTCCCATCGTCGCCATTAGACCTATCTGTGTCGGTGCGACGTAAAGCAACTAGCAAAAAAAAAAAACTGCCTTACCTATAAACGAATATTTGCCCCAATTTGTCCTCTTGAATTCCAGGTAGTAATGTCATAATTCGTATTTATTGCATTATTATTTATTTCTTGGATATTGGAATTAATTCTAGAATCGGCAAATCTAACAAGAAAATTATTAGGTCGTACCTATACGCTGGAGTCGTACCTTGTTTTGTATTTATTAATCGAGATAAAGGGTTTTGTGAATGACATTCACTTAGTAGCAGTATATAACCCTCATACCAAATTTTCCAAAGATTTTCTAAAATGTTTAGAAGATATTTGGAATAAAAGTGGTAAAACATTTTGTATTACTGTTGGTGACTTTAATATAAATAAATTAGAAAATAGTCATATATCTACTGAGCTTCAGAATCTCTGTGGGTGTTATAATCAGAGTTCATGTAACACTGTCTTTCCTACTAGAATTTCATTGACAACTAGTACACTTATAGATCATTTTTACATAAACATAGTCTGCAGATATAAAATATATAACATAATAAATGATCTGAGTGATCACAATTTATTAATCTTGGATATTAATATTACACCCAAAATGAATACACAAAGAAATTATGTAATTCAACCTACAAAATACCATGTCCCATCTATGGAAAAATACATGTCTCAAACGCCATTAACTATAAATGAAGAGGATAGCTCGGATATCATAACAAATAAATTAATGACATATTTTAAAGAAAGTACTGCTTTAGTTAAAACTGAAAGTCCTAATCTAAATAAGAAAGTTAGACCCTTTTGCCCATGGTTTACTTCAGAGCTGTTAAATTTAATCAAACAAAAAAATAAATTATATTATAAAATTAAAGACAACAGATGAGATTTAGTATGGGATGTGGCTATGTTTCACAGCAGTTAATACAAGACTATAAAGACATACGTAACAGGGTTACTAGAATGAAAAGAGATCTAGAAAATAATTATTATATCAATAAGTTAAACAGCACAAATAATCAGCGGAAAGTTATTAATAATATTCTAACAACTAATAACAGTAACAATGAAGAAATACAACTGAAAGTAAATGATAAGTTGGTGACTGATTCTAGTCAAATTTCTACTATATTTAATAACTATTTCACTGATATGGGTCTGTCTTTAGCTAAGAAAATTCCTCAGTGTAAATACCCTCACCTTGAGCCTGGCCCATCTAATTCCTTATTTTTAACCCCTACTAATGAAAATGAAATTGAACAAATAATTAATAATCTTAAAAACAGTTCTAGTGTTGACTGTTTTGGTATTAGTAATATTCTTGTAAAGAGACTCTCCAAATTTTTTATACCTCACATCACAAAATTAGTTAACAAATCTCTATCAGAGGGTAAAGTACCAGCCAAACTTAAAATCGCCAGAGTTGTACCAATCTATAAAGGCATGGATAAATTTGATGTAAATAATTACAGACTAATCTCCGTACTACCTCCTTTATCTAAGATTTTAGAACAAGTGGTTAAAAAAAGATTATTAGATTTTTTGTTAAATAATAAATATTTTTATCAATTTCAGTATGGTTTCCTACCTCACTCGAGTACCAGTAATGCTATTGAGGATATTATTATTAAACTACAACAAGCTTTAGACTCAGGTATGTTAGCAGCTGGTTTATTTATAGATCTTAAAAAGGCTTTTGACACAGTTGATCATAAAATTTTATTACATAAATTAGAAGTAGCAGGCATTAGAGGCATTGCATTGGATTGGTTTGTTGATTACCTCTCTAATAGGGAGCAGTTTGTTACATGTAATAATAATCAGAGTAATGTGAAGGTGATCTCAATTGGTGTGCCTCAGGGTTCTGTGCTTGGGCCTTTATTGTTTCTTATCTTCATTAATGATATTGGTCACCTTAAATTAAATGGAAGACTATCCATTTTTGCTGATGACACTAATATTTTTTATACAGTCTCTAGCAATCATGAACTTGAACAAAATATGCAGCAGGATATTCGATTACTTGAAACATGGCTTAATTCCAACCGATTAACTATCAATCTAACAAAAACAAACTACATAAATTTTCACAAACCTTTATATGTATTAAATTTGGATAAAAATCTGCTTTTCTTCAATCAAAGAGTAATGAAAGTGCACAGTACTAAATTCTTAGGACTGATTATAGATGAAAATCTGTCGTGGAGTAATCACGTGGAGACTATCTGTAATAAAATTATCCCTGTGATTGGTATCCTCAGTAGATTGCGATATAAGTTTTCTCGTGGGTTGTTGAAGGGTATTTACTATGCTCTTATTGAAAGCCACATCTCTTATATGATACATGTCTGGGCATGCTGTAATAAAGAATTATTTGGAAAGGTAGAGGTCCTTAGGAAGAGAGCACTAAAAATAATTTTCAAACTGCCCATTCTGACACCGACTAAAGATCTGTATAAATATTGTAATATATTATCACTTCCAAACCTCCGCATAAAGGCTTCTATAATTATGATCTATAAAATTCAAAACAAATTAGTCCGCTCAAACACATCAGTAATTACCAATTCACAGATTCATAATTATGAAACAAGAATTATTGATAATATTCACTACAATCAGATTCATTCCACTAGTTATGGTCAAAACTCTCTTTGGCATTTTTCTATAATTATGTATAACTCGCTTCCAAAAAATATAAAAATGTTACCAACTTTATCTATCTTCAAAAGTAATGTAACTAAATACCTGAAGTAGTATGGTAATTATGGTTAGGAAGCTTTGTCCTATCTTATCTCTTACACCATGTTAAATTATATACTTACTGTATTTTATTTTGTAATCAAATTGTGAATATAGCTGCCATTGTCATTTATTTGTATTGCACCAAGAAGAGCCTTGGCTCAGGTGCCTATATTGAAATGAAATAAATAAATAAATAAATAAATAAATAAATAAATAAATATTTTACGGATATGTTACTACGAGCACTTCAGGAATGTTAGTCATTTTGGAATGATGAACTTACAATTTGGCTTTTCTCATGTATCAACGAAAAGCAATATAAAGTGTGTGGACGCCTTATTCGACTCAAGATGGAAATCAAAGGGATGTAACCCAGCTCTTGAGAAAACCTCTTAATTGAAAATTGGCAGGTCTCACGTTGAAATTATATCCCCTCTCCCTAAAAACACACACTCACTCACAAAGGGATCGTTTTCATAATATTTCCTGACCGGCCTTGGTCGGTTGTTGTTCTTTTTCGACCCTGATAGTATTAGGTTTGTGAGACCTAGGAAGTCTGATTTTCCCGCCGTTCTTCAGCCGATAACATCACTCTTCCATAAATCGGACATCTTCCTTTCTCTCCTTTCATTAATTTTAGAAGGTACTGTTTGTGTCTCTGTCTCTTGAAAACACAATCGATTTACAGTGGTATTTAACTAAACATTTTGTTTAATGTTATGACTTACAAAAAAACTTTATTATAAACTGTTTTGCGTATCAAATCTTTAGGAATGAAGTGAGCGTCTCAGAGTCTCCACAATCCTTTATTTGCAACTAGTACTGTAATCTCTGCGATTTCCTACCTCTTACTTCGTGATAATAAAAACAATTGACTCTCTGTTGACAAAAATATTATGTGTACTCTAGTTTGGAGGTAGTTTATGAAATAGGCCCTCACCAATACGCCCACAGAAAATAAAATAACATCATCACTTTTTTAGTTTCATTTCACGTTGGGTCATGTAGGTTTTTGAATTCAGAATTTATATTTTCATATTCTTTTATTGTAGATGGAAAGCAAATAGAGCCCGTTTCTAAACGTGGTTCAATCATGGGTCAAATTTAAGACATTGTTTCTCAGAAACCCTTCATCTGATCGAATCCAAATTTTAACTCAATATACACTGGGATGTTTAATATAATGTTTATAAATTTCAGAATTTAATGTTTCCAAGAAAATAGTTATCAATTTTGTAAGATAAAGTTTTCTCGACTTGGGGCGGTTGGAAAATTGAGTTCTTGTTAGCATTATGATCTTTATATATAGTATCCAATGGTTATGCTGTATGGCCGTGACATACGTATATTAATTCACTTGTTTTTATCAGTTTGCATTGGGCATAGTGATATGGATCAGTAGCTGGCTAGTACAAGGTATGTCGTGCGACGTTGCCGCGCCTCACTTGGCGTTGCAAATTACATGTACGGTAACATTTTCTCCGTTATTTAATCATTGCCTGTGGTAAGCACTTCTCATCAGTTTACCTCATGAGGGCTTTAGGCCTCCAATGGCAACTTTAAAAATCCTTTATATTCGATATTTTTGCTTTTATATTACTGTAAATTACAATACATATTGCTTTTTGAATACAGATTATTATACCGCATAAAGCAAAACCTTACGAGTGGTATACAGGGTTGTCCCAAAAAACACCGACAACGCTTAGTAGGTAGTGCGGGAAGGCAAATTGATTCGTTTTCAAGAAGGAAGCTATATCCAGAAACGCACGGCTTGGACGCTGTAGCACTTCGAAGTATGAGATGGGTGTGCGTTCCACATGTCGTCCATAAGCCCAATATGAGTAGCATATTGGGCTCATTTCAAACGGCGTTCGAATTGTGTACCTCCTCGGTCATTGCAGAGACTACATATGCGGTGCTGAGCCTCACGCACATGACCTAATATGTGCGGTTGTCTTTGAAGAATTTTCAATCGCTCCGTGGACTCGAGCAATAAGGTCCTCCGCTCACGTTACAGGAGTGTCATACACCATACTCTTCATACTACCTACGTAGAACTATCCGGCTTCTCTTAGTCGTCTCTCGATGGCCACGAACGTGACATGATAAGCGGTACGTCTGTTTAGAAAACGTTCCGCATCCGTATGCAAGCACCATGACAGTCATTTCCGCAGCTGTGTACTGGTACATGACGCACTGCTGTTAACAACGATTCTGCACTGGCAGACTACAGTACACAAGTAATACAGTAGGATACGCATCAACGACTGTGTGGAGGAATGTAGCGCATGCGCAGGAATGTTATTAGGCTGAAGTCGACCATCCGCAGTACAGAGATGGCTAAATAGTTGCATACTTTCCGTATTAGGACACCAAATTGGAAGAAATTGTCACAACCGTCCTCAAACTTCGACGCTCTCCACGCCCAAACCATGCATTTCCGGACAGGGGCTCCTTCTTGAAAACCGATCAGTCCACCATTCCATACAACATACTAAGTCTTGTCGGTGTTTTTGGGGACATCCTGTATAATACTGTACATTGAATCAAAACATGGTCGTTAAGGCGTTGAAGTCTAAACGACCTGACACCGTGGTTAGCCGGTTCGAGTCCCGTTGGTAGAAACATTTTCAAGATCAGAATGTTGGCCAGCAATCATTATATTGCGTGCCAAAAGCCTGGATTAAATTCCAAACCTTTCCGCAGTGATAATATAGAGTGAAGAGCATATGACGCTGTTGATTCTGATTCGTCCGTCGGATGGAGACGTTCAGCCTTGGGCAGACCTTTTGGTGCTATTCGGCATGAGTAGGCTATGTGCCGGGACCGAGTTTCACCCTCTCCCTTCTTACTATCATATATTACGTTATTCATTTCATCTCATTAACTCATCTGATGAAGGTAGCGTCAGAAGGGCATCCCGTCGTAAAAATCCGCCACGACAGATTCATCTCACCTCAAACCTGACCCCATATAGAAACGGTACAAGGGTTGGAAAACAAACAAACATTGAATCAATAATATCTACCCATAATTTTGAAAATAAAGCAACTTATTCGAAATTTGTTTGAGAATTAGTAATAAAAAGGTAACTAAACCTGGCTTATTTCATTCATATTCTTATAATATACTAGCAAGTTATCTAAGATTTGTTACGGTCTTAAACTGACTATTTCGCTCATCTAATGATCAATCCGACATAAGAACATCAGACATTTCAACCAACGTCTATAGTCACAATTTTATCGTTTTCATGTTATCAATTTCATTTGATCTCACCTACGTAAACATCTATCTATCTTATTCTTATTTTTCTATCTACTATATATACGTATATGAATATATCTTTGTCTATCCAGAATGGACTCAAAAACTGCCGGACCGATTTCGCTGAAAATTTCACAATTTGTTCTTAGTACTCCTAGGAAGGTTTAGGATTTGGTTTGAACGAAATCCGGTAGATACAATAGTTCTTTATTATGAGTAATTTTATGTAATTAATGTAATTGCAAAGCCTCAACAAGTTTTGATTGACCTTGATGGACAGATTGTCGCTAGGCAACAACGACTTGATCTGTATCATGATAGTCCGGTAAGAAATGCTGTATCACACGCCACCATGTTTATGAAGTACCTTTCCACATCTCCTCCTAAACCACTTATGAATTACTATCTTACTGTGGGGATAATCCAGCCCTACCACCGCTAGGGGTGAGAGTGGGAGGGGGTGGCATATAAAAATAATCTAAAATTGTGCTAATCCATAGTTTTCGGGGGCGCTGAGATGAAGACTGACACTATGGATGCAATTTAAGTCAAAGTTAAGCCCTCATCGGCTTACACTAACCCGCAATACATTCTGTACTTAACGGGTTGTTAAATGACTAAGGACTGGTTGTATAAACGTAGCTGATTCGAGATCAGAAAATGATCCTTTCCAAGGTGCTCGTTGTGTTGTATAAAGTTGATCTCGGATCTCATGATCCGGATCAACTTTGATCCGTCATCATAGGATTTCGCTTGGCAACGTCGTAAACAGCGTGGGAAATTCGTAATAATCAAGAGTATGTTGGTAGTAAAGTAACGTTATTTCATGTTTTTAATCTCTCTGATGTAGTGTCAATCTTGGTGTCAATCAGATCTTAAACACTGACTGAAAAATGGACATGAACTTGGAAAAGCATGACAACGATGCCAATAAGCGAAGAAATCGAGCGCCGAATTTTACAGCGTACGGAAAGGAGTTGTTAATTTATTTAGATGTTACAAAATATAAGAATGCAATTGAAAATAAAAAGACTGATGCTGTACCTACGTAAGAGAAGGAAAACGCCTGCGAAGCACTAGCTTCAGACTTCAATTCCCACGCAAATGTGCCGCGACGGGAATGGCAAACCTTGCAGTTATGTTACAAGAATGTAAAACGACGAACGAAGAAGTCGGCTGCATACGATAAAGTAAGTACAGAAATACGTATTTATCTATTAATCACTAGCTGAGACTTCGAAGTATCGTACTTAACCAACTGTATATTCTTACTAGGTCACCATTCATAAAACAGGCGGAGGTCCATTCGTACAACCTACGGTGGATGAAACTGGACGGAAACTCGTGGCAGCATTAAAACCTCAATTCCTTCCACTAGCCTGCGAGTCCGATTGTGATACGAACTTCCACCAAGAAGTTATTTTTGGTAAGTTAACCTTGAAATTCTGATATAAATACGAGTAACTAGGAATACGGGGTATTCGAAGTATAGACTCATACAGAGCTACGCTTCTCACAAGCATAAGGCATTGTAAATTACTTACTGATACACAGGACTATGCCTGATGTTAGTTTTTTTGGTTATAGTGAATATTGCGATAAGGCCCTTTCCTTAATTAATCGGTCATCAGCCACTCCAACAAAGTTTCAAACTACCCCTTGTTGACTGATGACAGTTTAACTAAATACAGTGCACATTTACTATGGAAGTACATAATGTCTACTTTCATGATTTAGTGTACGTAAATGTGATGTGGAGGATCCTGCACTTACAATGGAAACTGCAGTGAACGAATCACAACTCAATCGGTTGCTTTCGTGGAGGAAATAGCTGTCAGTGGGGTTTCTTACAACATGGTAATATATCAAGTTACATGACTGCTGTATGTTGCAACAAACTTTATGAAGGTGTTAATTCATATAGATATTACATATAATGGGCGGTTTCTGGTATGTATGAGTTAACTAAATGCGCTTGTAACTTTAACTGCGCTGTTAACTTTAATGAGTTTCTGGAAACTTAAATCCAGATTTATAAGCCCTGATAATGAACAGTATAGATATCGTCATGTTTAGTATCTCTCGTCCTACTTGAACAACACGAAAGCGTTACAAACTGCAATTTCCAATGGCCAAAAGAAAATAGATACCACTACATTTTTCATTAGTATTTCCCTAATGTACTCCTCGAACTGAGGAGCGTCAGGAAGGGTATCCGGTCGTAAAACTAAAGTTAGGCCCCTCCATGAGGTTAGGCTTGCTCTCTTACGCGTAAAAAGTAAGGTTAAGCTCCTACAAGATGGCGGATGTGAGGTTAAGCATGCAGTCTTAGCCAGCATAGCAATTACCTTGCCAGAGGTCAATACGGCGGAGGCCTCTGCGGAGGGCCTGCGGTGGCGGTGGCTGCCGAATCCCTGACTTATACTACTGTCTTCGGTACATAAGGGGTATATGATAATCCCTATTCTGCCTATTTTCCACAGCAATATTGAGAAACCTAGACCGCTTGAACGACTTAAATTGGCACTAGATATAGCTTTATGTCTATCACCCTTTCCTTTGCACACAGGGGCTACTATAGCAACTCATAAGCTATAGCTTATGTATGGTACGTTGATAAACAGGGTTAAAAGTCAGGTTGTGAGTTTCACAAATAGGAAAAGTCCTCTCAGTTTTAATTACTGCGTTGATGGGGTGAAAGTTCCTTTTGGGGATCATTGTAAGTATCTAGGTGTTAATATAAGGAAAGATCTTCATTGGGGGTAATCACATAAATGGGATTGTAAATAAAGGGTACATATCTCTGCACATGGTTATGAAGGTGTTTAGGGGTTGTAGTAAGGATGTAAAGGAGAGGGCATATAAGTCTCTGGTAAGACCCCAACTAGAGTATGGTTCCTGTGTATGGGATCCTCACCAGGATTACCTGATTCAAGAGCTGGAAAAAATCCAAAGAAAAGCAGCTCGATTTGTTCTGGGTGATTTCCGACAAAAGAGTAGCGTTACAAAAATGTTGCAATGTTTGGGTTGGGAAGAATTGAGGGAAAGAAGAAGAGCTGCTCAACTAAGTGGTATGTTCCGAGCTGTCAGCGGAGAGATGGCGTGGAATGACATTAGTAGACGAATAAGTTTGAATGGCGTTTATAAAAGTAGGAAAGATCACAATTTGAAGATAAAGTTGGAATTCAAGAGGACAAACTGGGGCAAATATTCATTTATAGGAAGGGGAGTTAGGGATTGGAATAACTTACCAAGGGAGACGTTCAATAAATTTCCAATTTCTTTGAAATCATTTAGGAAAAGGCTAGGAAAGCAACAGATAGGGAATCTGCCACCTGGGCGACTGCCCTAAATGCAGATCAGTATTGATTGATTTTGATTATGTTATCTGTTCTTTAGAGAAAAACGCAATGAAACTCACCAACCACGAATTTTGTACTGTTTGAAGGAAATTGCATTCCTTTAAGTGAAGTGATTGTTCTAAATTCCCTATTGTGACGCACACGTCTTCACCTATTAGCTGAGGTCGAAATGTGTCCACCTCTGAATTCAGACGCCCGTCCCAGCGATTCTGAGTAAATGAGAATGTTTGGAAATCCATCATATTTGAACTGATTATTGAAAAATACCTTCTTCCAGAGAAGTAAATGAATGAGCTCAATCGTTGTGACGTATGCAACAATACTAACCTCCTCCTCCTCCTCCTCCTCCTCCTACTACTACTACTACTACTACTACCGGGGAGGTTCGGAAATCTGAATGCTACCGTAATATTGCCAACGGAACCATCGAAAATACTGTTAAAGAAAAAGAAAATAAATGTGGGATGGGCAACCTGTATGGTGAAGGAAAAAGTTACAGTTGCAAGGTGTTTTAAATGTCTTGGATTTGGACATAAAGCGCCACACTGCGACGTTAAGGATCACCGATCACGGAGCTGTCTAAATTGCGTACAAGAAGGCCATTTGGCGAAGGATTGTGGGAACATTTCGTTTTGAACCATGTGCCAAGTGGAGGGCCACCGCTCAGATCAAATGAAATGCCCTACTTACAGGAAGCTAATATTAGAGGCAAGGAAGTTTAATTTAAACGACCAATAATGGACATACTGCAGGCGAATCTCATGAGGAAATCCGACAGTCATGACATCATGTATGCGACAGCCTTGGAAAAGAAAGTAGACTTAGTGCTTGTTAGCGAGCCAAACAGAAGGCGAGTAGCCGAAGGTGGTTGGTTCACGGACAAAAGATGTGATGTAGCTGCATATTTTTTAAATTATAAGTTGGAGGTGCTAAGCATAAGGGCAGAAGAAGGATATTTGTGTATTCAACTTCAGCAATATCAGATTTATTGTTGTTATATCTCTCCTAACATCCCTTTTGATATTTTCAAAGCTGAAGTAGATGCAATAGTTCAGGACTGCATGGCGTCAGGTATTGAATCTATCATTCTCGGAGACCTAAATGTCAAGTCGCCTCTGTGGGGGGCACCAACTGCAGATCGTAGGGGAGAATATTGGGCAGAATGGATAGCGACCCTAGACTTGGTGGTTCATAACACTGGAATCTTACCAACTTTTTTCCAGAGGGAACTCAGAGTCTTTCATAGACGTCACCTGCTCAACGCAGGGTATAGCATCATTCATTGTTGACTGGGAAGTTATGGAAGATGAATCTCTCAGCGACCATCGTTTTATTTACTTTCAAGTTAAGAGATCGAAGAAGCTTAATGATATCACGAAAACCGTGTGGAACTATAATTGGGAAACTTTTAAAATTGCAATCGAGTGGATGTCACAAACTGTAGATACAGTGCAATATACTCTAAAAGATGTAACTGCTGTTCTCAAAGATGCTTGTAGGACCAGCCGATTGAGGGGATCAACAAAATATAAAACACGAGTCCCTTACTGGTGGAACAATGAAATAGACATGCAAAGGAAAGACTGCAATCGCAAGAGACGAATTCTTACAAGATCTAGGAAAAAAATCAGCCAGGTCAACTTAATACCATTAGAAGCTGACTATAAGGCATCAAAGAGGCAACTAATGAAGCTAATAAAGGATTCTAAGAGAAATCTCTGGCAAAAGCTATGCGAAGATCTAGACAGTGATATCTGGGGAGCGGGATATAAGATAGTGACCGGTCGAATAATCAACAGGGTACCAGTTCAGCTCCCAGCTGATAGAAGGAAAGCCACAGCAATGGAGTTGTTCCCTTGTACTAATGACAGACTTGAAACGGAATCAGATGTTTGTGTTGCAGAACCGTTCACTGTGGTTGAGTTACAAGAGGTAGCACGCAATATAAAGACTGGTAAGGCACCAGGTGTAGATGGAATCCCACCAGAAGCCATCAAGTATGCAGTTGAGGTGGCACCTGGTTGGATCTTATCAGTCTTCAATGATTTATTAAAAAAGCGTGAATTCCCCGATGAGTGGAAAGTAGCCAAGCTAGTGCTGTTATTGAAGGCAGGGAAACTATCATTAGATCCATCAGCATACAGGCCACTTTGCTTTTTAAACACCTTGAGCAAACTTTACGAAGGATTGATTAAAACTAGACTGGAGAAAGAACTTGAACAACAGGGAGGACTTTCTTCGAACCAGTTTGGATTTAGAAAGGGTAGAACCACAACTCAAGCTATTGAGAGGGTGATTCAAATACAGGCAGAAAGCAGTGAGAAATGGGCCGCCTTGATAACGCTAGATGTCAAAAATGCTTTTAACACTGCTTCTTGGAGCATTATTTTGAGAGAACTTCGTAGGGTGAACATTTCTCAGTATCTACAACAAATAATCGTTAAGTACTTCAAAGGACGAAGAATACGATTTCATGATTTAGAAGATCTTGAAATGAGTGCTGGCGTTCCACAGGGATCTGTCCTAGGACCCACCTTGTGGAACATTCTATATGATGGTGTCTTACGCCTGCAGCTGACAAAAGGGACAACATCTATTGGTTATGCAGATGACCTTGCAATAGTGGTAATAGCAGAGAATGTAGAAGAACTGACCTTCCGAGTAAATGAATCACTGAGACGAGTTAGCCTTTGGATGGTAAATAATAAGTTGAGATTGGCTCCACATAAGACTGAGGCTGTAACTTTGAAAGGTTCCAGGAATTGGAAAAATGTCCGTTTCTTATTAAATGATATAGTGATTATCCCAGGAAAGTCTGTACGATACCTTGGGGTTCTTATTGACAAGAATTGCACATTTGGTGCACATGTGAAGGCAGTAACCCAAAAGGCAGATAAGAAGGCATCGGCATTAGCCAGACTTATGCCTAACATCGGGGGAATAAGAACAGTTAAGAGACAGATTATGTGCTCTGGAGTATATTCCATTTTACTTTATGCTGCACCTATCTGGCACAATGCACTCAGGAGGAAGATTCACCGAAGAGCTATGGAAAGAGTACAGAGGAAAATGCTGCTCAGAGTTACCTGTGCATATCGAACTGTTTCGACAGCAGCTTTACAAGTTGTAGCTGCCAGTATTCCCATTGACCTCCTCGTTGTAGAGAGAAAAATTTGGCATGAAAGGGGTGCAACTATATCTGCTGAAGAAAAGAAAGCCTCAAGGAACCAACTCTTACTAGACTGGCAAGACCGATGGGATGGCACAACCGATGTTAGCCAATGGACAAAAAAGCTAATACCCAACATAGGAGACTGGCTTAAATGTAGACATCGGCAGGTAGATTACTATCTGTCGCAGATCCTGACAGGACATGGAAGATTCGGCGTATACGCCATGAAGATGGGAAAGACGCAGGGAGATGGTTGTCGGTACTGTTCTGAAAGGGATACAGTAGAACACACTTTTTTCTACTGTGCTCGATGGGAAGAAGAACGAAGGAAAGCCTGCCAACAACTTGGCCGACAACTCACGCCAGGGAATCTGGTTCAGATTATGTTAGAGAGCCCGTTTGCCTGGAACACAGTAAAGGCAATGGCGACAAGCATTATGGGGATGAAGGAGAAAGAAGAGAAAGGAAGAACTTAACCCTCTACTGCCTAAATAATTTTGTTGTGTTTTAAAAAAAATTTCTCTGCCATATACTAAGTAAATATGTTGTAAACTACACATAAATGCAGTTTTTATTGAATTTTCATTTTTGATTTTCAAAAATTAGGTTTGTGACTTCCAGGTCACACTGGGCAGTAATGTTCTGATATGTGAAAATTGACTAATTTATAAAATAACAGTCTCATAAAATATTCAAGATGCTTACCTTTGGTTTCTATATTTTTTATGCATGTAATTTGTTAGTAATAATACAAAACATCATTGTAAAACTAGCTATCCGCCATGTGCCTGGGAAATGCTCCCAACCATACATTTGGCGCTTCCTGGTGGCTTATGCATATAACTATTAAACTATAAACAGTTGAAAATCACACAGCCATACTGTAACTTGAAAGTTACACTGGGAAGTAGTGGCTCAATTGCATTCTAACAGTAGAAAATGTGTACAGAATGATGTGTGACTTCAAAGTCACATTGGGCAGTAGAGGGTTAATAATAGACATCACTCCATTCTGATGTCATGCCGACAAGCAGTTCCAGAATGGTCTGAGTGAAGAGGGCAGAGGTTTTTAGTTGGTGGAAATCCAACTCCCACACAGAGTGGTGTCTTTAAAAGATTTTCCCCTGCCATAACAAAAAACTACTACTACTACTACTACTACTACTACTACTACTACTACTACGAGGGTGAGTCAATAAATAAGTCGCAAACATGTGTGCCTTATACCATTTGAAGTTACGCGCGCAAGTTTTGCCAGCAGATGGCAGCATATGTATGCTTGTCGTACGACATCTAGCAGGCACTCAGTCAGTCAGAGGCTGTGAGTGCACGATGGCACATGTGTTGCATGACTGTACACGAGAAGAACAGCGTGCAGTTGTGCGTTTTCTTGTGGGCCAAAAGACTGTCCACAGAAGAAGTGCATCGCGAAATGCATTCCGTCTATGGTGAAAACTGTTTCTTACGGAAATTTGTATTCAAATGGATCCAGAAGTTTAACCATGGAAGGAAAAGCATCAGAGATGGGGAGCGTCCTGGTCGTCCTGCGGAGGTGTCAACTGCAACCACACTGGGAACGCTTGGAACATCCACCGTACCGTCCTGACTTAGCCCCCAGTGGTTTTCATCTGTCTGGGCCCCTAAAAAATCATTTGGATGGCCGTCATTTTGATACAGATGAGGCCGTAATCTGTGAGGTTACACGTTGGCTGTGACAGCAGCCAAAGAACTTCTTTGCGGCTGGCTTTCAAGGACTTGTCAAGAGGTGGGATAAGTGTCTGAATGTACAGTGTGAATATGTGTAAAAGTGAAATAAATGTCAGAAAGTTACTTTGATTATTTTTGCCTCAATTCAGTTTTGCGACTTATTTAATAACTCGCCCTCGTACTACTACTACTACTACTACTACTACTACTACCACCCCTGGGAACTGAACTGTCCTGGAACGACACTGTGCCACGAGAAATCGTGTGGAGAACAGCAGTTCGACGCACCGTGCGGCAATGCAGTGTGTTCGTCCACGATCGCGGAGTGTAAAACTCAAATGCGAGTGGACTTTTAACTTTAAATGGTGTGAACAATTTTGCTCACAACGACACAGATAGGTCTTATGGCGACGATGATATAGGAAAGGGCTACTAGTGTGAAGGAAGCGGCCATGGCCTTAATTAATGTACAGCTCCAGCATTTACCTGGTGTGAAAATGGGAAACCACGGGAAACCATCTTCAAGTCTGCCGAGAGAGGGGTTCGAACTCACTATCTCACGGATGCAAGCTTACGGCTGAGCGCCCCTAACCGCAAGGGCTAACTCGCCCGGTACTTTAAATAGTAGCTTAATAATTTTAGCGGATAGTAAAACACTTTACCACTCTTTGTAGTGATTTTAGTTTTAAGGACCCTTTTCTTAAAATGATTAGGCCTAAGTGACCCAGAAATATTCTACAATATACTGAACAGCAATAATAATTACGTTTTGGTGAATTTTTCAATCCCACAATGTGACACTCTGGGCCCGTTTACAAATCCCGCACGATCCGTTAGAGATAGAGAAGGAAGTTTTGCTTAGTTACCAAGATTTAGTATGCTGTTAATTTCAATACTTAAAAATTACTAGACCGGGCGAGTTGGCCGTGCGCGTAGAGGCGCGCGGCTTTGAGCTTGCATCCGGGAGATAGTAGGTTCGAATCCCACTATCGGCAGCCCTGAAAATGGTTTTCCGTGGTTTCCCATTTTCACACCAGGCAAATGCTGGGGCTGTACCTTAATTAAGGCCACGGCCGCTTCCTTCCAACTCCTAGGCCTTTCCTATCCCATCGTCGCCATAAGACCTATCTGTGTCGGTGCGACGTAAAGCCCATAGCAAAAAAAAAAAAATTACTAGTTTACTGTAAGAGTAAAGCCCAATGAAAACGTGCTATTCATTACATCCATTCCATAATTCAATCTATGGTTAAATACCTCCACATCTGATTTATACTTCCACTTTTGTCTAGGTTAAGAAGTTATTCAGTAATGACCATCGGCATCTTTCTCACATAGTTATCTGGAGTAGTTTTAAGAACGGGGAAGGATTACCTTATAAGAAACTTCTTTACTTCTAATGTTATGTAATCAATTATCTGAAATTTCCATTCTGAAATATTTAGCTCTCGATTGTTCAATTCTTGATTCTTTCCACCATAAACCGGACTTACAGCTTATCTTGAAGTAAATAAGAACACATAATTCCGTAGGTGGACAATAGCATACACGAAATGATTGTTACTTGCGTCCGGGTACACCTACGCTAATAGTACAACATGATATTCATAATTGCGTTCGTGGAAAGAACACAGTGACATAAAGCACAAGGTAGAGTAGAACTTCAGAAGTAGAAGTATACTACTACTACTACCACTACTACTACTACTACTACTACTACTAATAATAATAATAATAAGTGAATACAATTCATGATGTAGTATTTTGGGGATTATACCGTAATGAAGTATATAAACACACTCAACGCGCGTTTCGAAAGGTACCTTGACTTTCTTCATCAGGAGAAAACAGTAAACGGAAACACGACACATCAATGGTTGCTAAGACAAAGTAACAAAAAAAAATCATGAATAATTACACGGGCCTTGAAAGTCTAAATGATAAATTTAATACAGGTTCATACACATTTTGATAGTGCCTATTTTCAGAGCCTACTTTATGTTGAAGGAACTTAATAGGAAATTGAATCTAGCAAAGAAGGCTGCTAAGGATAACATGATGGCAAGCATAGTTGCCAGTCATACAAAATTTAGTGAAAAATTGAAGAGTATGTATCGGTACTTTAAGGCAGAAACAGGTTCCAAGAAGGACAATCCAGGAATTATTAATGAACAAGGGGAGTGTGTATGCGAGAATCTTCAAAAGGCAGAAGTATTCAGTCAGCATTACGTAAAGATCGTTGGTTACAAGGATAATGTCCAGATAGAAGAGGTGACTAATACTAAAGAAGTATTAATATGTACCTGTGATAGCAATAGCATTTACAATGAGATACAAAAGTTGAAAAATAGAAATGCAGCTGGAATTGATAAGATTTCTGGCGATATACTAAGGACAATGGGTTGGGATATAGTATAATATCTGAAGTAATTATTTGACTATTGTTTGCATGAAGGAGCTATACCAAATGACTGGAGAGATACTATAGTAGCATCCAGGGGCGAAGCTATTAGTTACTGAACGGGTAGGCAGAAAATCTTAGCTTAAAGTTTCTTGTAGGGTAGTTCCAAACGTCGAGTTTTCATGGTTACAAAATGGTCAATCACACGATCCTTCAATACTTCATCATTCATCAAATCCTTCACAGGCTTTTTCTTGATAGAAATGGTTCTAAGACTGCTGAGTCTTTCATTGCTCACTGTACTACACAAAAAGGTTTTTATCCTCTTCAGAGTACTCACACTCCTTTCAGAGGAAGCCGTGATCACAGGAAATGTTAATATTAAGCGAATCAATTTTGACAGTTCAACATACACTGGTTCGAATTCATTGAATACAATATAAAGTAAAAGCTTTGAGGGGACAAATGTTTTTCTAAATCGGAAAAAAATGTTTATCAATACATTTTCCAGTATTTATCTATTCAAAATGGGTTATACGTTCATAAGATTGTTCACTTTAATAGCAGGGAAGCTCTCTTTGTAAACTATGAAGTAGAGCCTATAACAAAACCACGAATATCGTGTATACCAAGAAAATTGAAATTTTCTAGCTGCTTTACGGTCAAAATACTTAATACTGATGTCTAAATTAGGCATACATATTTGGATTTTGGCTTCACACTTCTCTTCGTAAGTCCAAAAAGGGAATGGTTTACATTTTAAATAGTTCAAAAGACTTGTAAAGTTCCTGAAAGGGCCTGCTTCACTCATTATTTAAACGCGATTTTCAGCCAGATGATGTCAGTCCTGTTTTACAAAACAGAAACTCAGAAAATGAACTGGTTGTTTACATGTGTGAATTGTCACGAATATTGCCAATAATGCACTGATTGCCTACTAACTCGAAAGAATAGCGTACGCACTTACACGATTAACAGTACGTACTTCACTGTCGCCTTCGCGCTAGGAATTTCTACACACTCGAAGAGCAGAAGAGGCATGCCTCGGGCCATAGACTTACCGGTGATAGGGGCGCGGGCGGTAACCTAACTTTCCTCCACCACACCGCTACAATCAGCAAGCTGGCGAAACGCAAACAAAACAAAAAGTCCTGAGTGAGTCAAGTTATTTGTTGCCTCTCTCTCAGAACAAGTAGTCCTCTGTTACCATCTAGCGGGCGATCAGCGAAACACATAGCCTGCTGTTAACCATGTAGTTCATATTAAATAGAGATTATTATAGTTTTAGGACAAGAGCAACAGCAGATAAATTTGTTACGATATTTATATAATTTAATCGTATTTCACTGCCTGCTATCATTTCTTGATGGATACAGTACTTTTGCATCCATATCTTGGCACAGGCCAGAGCAAAGTGTACTTTCCACTGAAGTCCCAGTCTTATCAATAGCTGTGACAATATGGAAGCTCCTGGGGTGCTGAGTAGTAGCATTCAGAGTACAACCAGTGCGTCTGCGTGTTATGAAACTTGTTGCCCATAGGATCAGTCGTGCTACAATAGCACTGCCTGGCCAAGTGAGGAAAGCAATGGCAAACTACCTCACTCCTCGTCTTGCCTAGTATGCCTCATTTTGGTACTGCCATTGGTTGTTGTGGTTTTCCTATAACTGCATAGCCTTTGGTGGTGCTATTTGAGGATCCAACCAGCCTCTGGGCTGATGGCCTAACAGACAGACAATCGTATTTCTTAGGGTAGGCATTGCCTCAAATGACTCCAAGTAGTTTCGCCACTGGTAGCATCTGTGTATAAAGGCAAGGGTGATAAATATAAAGCTAAATATTGCAGGCCAGTCAGTTTGACATGCATTGCATGTAAGCTTTCGGAAAACATTATTTCTGATTATATTAGACATGTTGGCGAAATTAATAGCTGGTTCGATAGAAGGCATTTGATAGGATGGATCGTGGCAGACTACTAGCAAAAATGAATGCAATTGGACTATACAAAAGAGTGACTGAATGGGTTTCTATATTTCCAGAAAATAGAACTAAGAGAATTAATAATTAATAATTAAAAGGGGAATTCCTCAACGCAGTATGATTGGACCTTTATATTTTCTTATATATATAAATGACATGAGTAAAGAAGTGGAATCAGAGATAAGGCTTTTTGCGGATGATGTTATTCTGTATCTATATAAATAAAGTTGTAGGGGGTCCGCTGTCTGTAATTTCTTTTGTTTTGCCAATTTTTCACATATTTATCAGTTTTAGGCCAACTCAAGACCTAATAGGTGGTTTTTACTTTTCGAGTCTGTTTGTTTGTCTGTTTATCTGTTCCACCATCACGTCGAAACGGCTGGATAGATCTCAACCAACCTTCATATTTAGAGTATAACCATCCCGGGGAAGGTTTCGATATGCATATCATTTTAAAATCTTTGAATAGACAGGGGGTTTATAGGAAAATCAGAACGGTTTTCCTCCATTTTCTCTTATACTATTGATTTTCTGTAAACTCCGTGGACCGTACGTGAAACGTCTCTTCATAATAAACAACTTTTGTTATGTTCATAATTTACCTTACTCTTCACATGACGGAGAAGTTTATAATTTTCTGCGGGTATCATGCTCTGCATTGAGTGTCCGACAGACCGACAACGAACCTACAGGTTACCATGGCAACGTTTCTGACTGCTTGCCAGCAGGGAAGTAACGTATTGCCATTTTCCTCAGCATACTTTTAAATTCGTGGTTGTTCCTTGGGTAGAAGGCAAGAAAGGCGTCAATATCTGCGGGATATTGGCGGAATATCATTGGAGGTTATAACCGCCCTCGAATAGATTAAGTAATAACACCATTAGTCATCTTCTTATCTGTTTACCTAAGAATCACTGCGCCTAAATTTCTCCCCTGTTACCGCTTAATTATATCCATAACTCACACCAACATAATTGATTGAGGGGCATTTGATTTTCCAATACATTCACTTGGCATTTACATATTTTTCGTTATACAGCTGTCCTCAGTTATAATTTATTTTCTATTAATTTCAACTTTCTTAACTGTATTATTTTCTTCCTTAATTACTGCATATGTACGCGAGTGCTAGAATCTACTGGATATATTTCCACCAAACTTCATATTTAGAATCCACCTGTCCTTGGGTAGGTTTTAGGGCAAATATTGTTTCTAAATCCCTGAAATGACTGGGGGTTTATACGAAACCGTGATTTTGCACTCCGGCAAAATATACACAGCCAAACTTAATGGAAATCTACCTGCCTTAATGGAAATTAATTTCTAAACTTTTTTCCTCATGTGCATCATTTCCATACGAGGATTAATAAGGGAGATATCATTAACGGACCGTTTTTCGGTACAAGTCCCATCGGACTTTACTCAAGAGCGGGTGCGTGTAAAGCGTATTTCTTACAGCTTGAAAACTACAGAAGATATTCGAACCAAACTTTATATTTAGCATCCACCTGTCCAAAGGTAGGTTTTAAAGGCCAATAACATTTCATGTTCCCGGTATGGACTGGTGGTTTATAGGGAACCGAAATGGTGATTTTACTTTTCCACAATATATGCAGTACAAGACCAACCTGACTGGAAATCGACCAAACGTGATGGAATTCTATCTCTAAACTTTTTTCATGTGCATTTTTTCGTCAGGAGGATTAATAAGGGAGATACCATGAATGGTCAGTTTTGCAGGTTAAGTCCAGTGGACAGAGCCCAAAAGGTGTTGTACGTGGGGCAGATTCCTTATCTATCTATATAAATAAAATCGTAACGACTGTGTGCCTCTACATGGACTATTTTGGCGAAATTTTCGCACAGCTACCCGTTTAAGGGGTAATAATGACCATCTGCATATTTTTTGGTTTAGTTTCCTGAAAGTCCTAATTTTACCCTCCTCGCCCAAAATCTGGATTGCGGCATAATATGCCAGACGAAAAAAATGGAAATTTGACAAAATTATACGTTTTAGCCTGTAACGGACGGAAAACTTCCAAGATCTTTAAATTTTTCAATTTTTATCCCCAAAGAATATCGAAATATGGAGGCAATTTTAATGATGGTGCATACTTTCGGGAAGTCCTATCACATAACGGATTGCACAATCTCCGTTCAATTTGGAATGATCTACAACCTTGGTCTTATGACTTTTTGTCATATCTGTATCCTTTTTACGTTTGATTTTTCTCTATTAATCGATGTTAAGTAAATTTGGACTTTTCACGTGCATAATTCGTACTTTCAATAACTTATAGGAAATATAGAATCATCAAAATCTTCACGAAAATTGGCCCACCCAGTAGCCATATGTGAGCCAAATGCTATGTATGTAGCTGTCACATAATTATCCGAAAAGTAATCCAATGTGAGATAATCTTACAAAAACTTTACCCTGTTCAATGTTTCTAACTCAATCTGACCAAAGAATAGATAAGATATCACAGGACCAGTCATTTAGGCCACTAAATCCGGCGTCTTATGGTACAATCCTTTGTCGATATGACGTACGTTTAGCAGCAGTTAATCTGGAAATGAAGGTCTGCAATATTGTAAACACGCATATACATTCGTATGTCGATCTATATATATTCACTGATATCGATTTGTAGCGATCGAGAAAGGGTGTGTCTGCTATTGTAATCAGTAATCCCCACACCGACTTTGACTGGCAGTAGGAATGGGGTCCTTCTCCAACTCCTGTGTAACTGGCATTAGTAAGGAAGGCCTACTATTGTAATGAATAGTTCACTTCTCGATTTGACTTGCAGGAGGCTAGGGAGCATGCAGTTTTGTTTAAAACTCCCCTACCCGATAGTGTTTGGCAGTTGGCAAGGGTGCCCGCAATTATAAACAAATGTCCTCATCTAAAATGTGACTGGCATTAGGCATAGTGGCCTGCTGTTTTGATGGAAACTTACCAACTTGGTGTGACTGGCAGTAAGCTGGCTGGTAGTAGGAAAAGGGGCGTGACATTATAATGATAACTACACAACTCAATTTCGACTGATTGTAGGGTAGTTGCCTGCCATTATAATAAAAACTCCTCAACTGTTATCTGTCTGGAAGTCGGAAAGAGGGGCTGCCATTGTAACGAAAACTCCCCAAATCGATTGTGACCGCGCAGTAAGCAATGGGGCCTGCAATTATAATATAAACTTCCCAACTCGATTGTGAATGGCAGTAGGCAAGTGAGTCTGCCATTATATCACAAATCCGTAACAAACACTTTACATTGGAAACAACGTACGAGGTCCTCCCTCTGCTGTTTCTCGGATAACGCTAAGAGACATGCAATTTTAAAACAATCTTATTTACTGCATGTACAGTATTTACTTCGATATTCGAATACAATGTAGAATACCGTAGCGAAGCACGGATACATTTGCTAGTAGAGCAATAAATAAGTTTCAAGATAATGAGCAACTGCAACATTACCTCGATAATGTTGTGAGATGCACAGTAGGCAATGGTATGATGATAAACGGGGTCAAAAGTCAGATTGTGAGTTTCACACATAGGAAAAGTCCTCTCAGTTTTAATTACTGCGTTGATGGGGGTGAAATTTCCTTATGGGGATTATTGTAAGTACCTAGGTGTTAATATAAGGAAAGATCTTCATTGGGGTAATCACAAAAATGGGATTAAATAAAGGGTACAAATCTCTGCACATGGTTATGAGGGTATTTAGGGGTTGTAGTAAGGATGTAAAAGAGAGGCCATATGAGTGTCTGGTAAGACCCCAACTAGAGTATGGTTCCAATGAATGGGACCCAAACCAGGATTACTTGATTCAAGAACCGGAAAAAATCCAAAGAAAAGCAGCTCGATTTGTTCTGGGTGATTTCCGACAAAAAAGTAGGGTTACAAAAATTTGCAAAGTTTAGGCTGCGAAGACTTCGGAGAAGGGAGACGAGCTGCTCGACTAAGTGGTATGTTCCGAGCTGTCAGTGGAGAGATGGCGTGGAATGACATTATTAGGCGAATAATTTTGAGTAGTGTCTTTAAAAGTAGGAACGATCACAATTCGAAGATAAAGTTGGAATTCGACAGGACAAATTGGGGCAAATATTCGTTTATAGGAGGGGGGTTAGGGATAGGAATAACTTACAAAGGGGGTGTTCAATAAATGTCTTTGTGATCGTTTCAGAAAAGGTTAGGAAATCAACATGTAGGGAATCTGCCACCTGGGCGACTGCCCTAAATGCACATCAGTAGTGATTGATTGGAGATCCGAATGGAGGACTATTTTACCTCCGGAATATTTTACCCAGGAGGAAGCCATCATCAGTACATCATTCAAACAGAGAGAGAGCTTCATGTCCTCGGGAGTTAGTTATGGCTATAGTTTCCCGTTGCTTTCAGCCCATGTTGAATATTATTACAAGGTCATATCTGTCAATTATCGAGACTGCCAACACTGTAACTTCCGAAAGGCTGCAAGGCTGCTAACCCCCCTTTCGATAAACCATTTGTTAGTCTGGTCTCTCGACAGATACCCATCTGACATGGTTGCACCTGCGGCTCGGCTATCTGCTTCAATGCGATAGTCAGGAGTCCCCACCGCGGCAAGGTAACATGGTTCTCAGGGGAGGGTTCAAATATTAACTATAGAAATTTTTGTGTTAGTGGTAATTATATCAGCGCGGTAAATCACATACTATTTCAATGTAATAAATACCAAGTACCCGGTAGAGCAAGACAATTTAATTTCAAAATTAATATCGATAGGATTTCAACTTCCCTTAAATATGTCTTGTTTAATACCATCCGACAGTTCAAAGGGCAAACATCCTAACAATTTTTAAAGACTATAATATCACGAGATAATAATAATTTCCCTAATCCCGTACGTGTGATCTGGCCCTGTTTCTTTTTGTAGTAAGACGCCGTGATAGATCACACAGGCGGGAAGTTGAACCTTTGTGTCGGGCCGATGACCTCAGATGTTAGGCCCCTTTAAAACAACAAGCAAGAACCTTTGTATCCCTGTGCCAAATACATAGGCCTATTACTAACAATATTTGCTACAAAGTGGAAAATGAATTCTCATAATTCCAAGGTGAATAGTAAATGTTTATCAATCAACCTTCACTTCCGTCTACCAGTATACTACTATTAAAATTAAACAATTGACTGAACGTAGCGCGTACGCTAAGTCCAATAAAGTACGAAGGAGCAGAGGAAGGAGAAGAAAAAGGAAATAACCACAGGGAAAGTGAAGGTGAATCGAAAGTACGGTATTGTACAAACCCAAGGCAGTCTATTAGGACTATCTGTAATACAACAGGCATATTCACATAAACTCAGCAACAAAACTTTACAAAGAGAAAACGTATTTAGAAAACAATTTGAACTGCTGAATCACATGACAGCAGTAACACCAATGTAATTCCATTGAGTTCGAAAGAAAAGTATGCCTCATAAACAGAAAAAATGTTATAATGTTCGAAAAGAAAATTCTACTACCGGAGCCCACTTCAACCAATTACTGCCTTCTGGTGTTATTCGGTGTTTTGTCCTTGAATTTGTGCAGCCATTTTTGTACAGTTGACAGTTAAGTTTGCGCTGCTTATTTGACCTGTTGTCTTTTTTGTGTTAACGATGCTTAGTTCTTGTGTACAATAAATCCGTACTCTAAATTAATGGGCGTCGTGTTCCACCTCACAACCCAGAACATTATTAATAGGTTATGGGCCCAGGTATCGCGTGTGAGAAAGTGAAATAATTGTAGATAGGCGCGGATGTGTGGTTACGTTATCTGTGGCGAGAAAGAACGCGAAATGGCTACGTCTGCGACAATGTGCATTGAAAAGCTTTCAAAAGACAATTAGGCCTATGATACGCGGAAAAATCACAAGAAGGTACTCATTAAAAATGATGCGTGTAACTACGTAAGTGGTGTGAAAGTGAAGACCGAGGTAAATACAGAGAATGCTACCGCAGCAAATACAGTAGAGACAATACGCGACACTTACGGATTTAACCTTGTTAAAATGGGAGACAATTCGACGGTGGCGCTCCTAGTGACTTGACCTGAAAAGTCGCGCTAAATTCAAATATCAAGGGAAATGCATATACGAAAATGGATAAATAAATTACCTCTTGAAAGAAAGTATTGAGATATTAACTTCGAAGTTGCTAAAGCAATTCTGGATAAATGAATGAAGAATTATTTAACAGGTTATTATTTAAAGACTGAAATTAGGCATATAAAAAAGACGTGAAATGGACTGCTGTGAAATGGGTTGATCTTTCATTTATGCATTACTTTTTTTGGTTTAGCATTCCTGCCTGAACTTTTACGGTTAGATTAGTCTTTTTTCTAATTTAAAAAACATTGTATCATCACATTAAGACATTTGTCAATAAAAATATCGGCACATTCCTTACACACATGACGCAATGTATTAAGATTTTAAAACCTGGACAATTTTCCTGTTAACATGAAGCCTACTACCAGAAAGAAAATCTATAAAATCCCGGTTTTACTCTGAGAAGAGGGATAAAAGAAAGAAAAGTATGAAAATGATATCGATAGTGATGCTTTGAGGAATATTTATGTACAATTAGAGTAAAAATGTAGCATACCCTTGGCTGTATAGTCGAGGATTTTTAAAGTCGCTGGCCTGGAAATGATCTGAACAGATCTTATAATTCTTATATAAGCATAACGTTACTTCTTTCTTGTACACATTATCCAAATCACTTCTGTGACATTTCAAAACCCACAGATCACACCTACAACAACACATCGGTATAGAAGGTTACCTGCTGCACTGTACAATAAAATATGCGTATTATATTTTAAGCGAGTTAAAATATGGGTCGAGCAGGTCAGAAGATTAAAAAGTACTATAAAAATATATTTGTCACTGGAAGAATGTATATGCAAACACAATATTACTTACATTTTCTTGTCACGAGAGAAGCGAAAGGAAGACCACGCTTTCTTCTCTACTTCATAGTTACTGCAGCCAAACACAGCAAATACCTTTCCCCTCATGTTGAGAGGAGATATCAAGGAATGACACACGCTACTATTTAATTATGTCAACTCACTGAAAACGCATAAATAACACCAAAAACTTCACACACAAATACACGGGCTCTTATGACAGAATCAGTAGTTCTCAGGTCTACCCGCTAGAGAGAGCTCTAATAGCTGTCCCTCGATATCTCGCTGAGTGTCGCGTATTGTCTCTACTGTATTTGACCGCAGTAACGGCCCACAGTGGTCTAAACACCGATTCAAGCCGGCAAAAATCGATAAAATCGAAATAAAGAAATCGCTGAAAAAAGTTTGGAAACTCATTCTAGACACCCCACGTACCCCATATCTGTCCTACATAATGTGCTTGGAGTGTGTAAGCGGCGGGGAATGAAGCACAAACACGACCATTTTTAAAACTTGGAAAAACGTAAACATTTATATCTTATTGGGAACAACCAGGATATTGAAGAACCTCTTCTTGGGGGGTATTTGTTGAGTAAATTCACAAGGGTAAGTCCTTCTTTTCACGGCATAACTCTTTAATGAAATCATGAACACGGTTTAGAAAGAAAAACATATGGAATCCTTGACAAACGTCATAATTTTATTTTCATAAGAATCAGTCATCTAAATCCATGATGTAAAACATATCAACGATTATATAATGTAGGCCAGTTTGGCGAGGAAGGTGACCTGAAAGGGAATTAGAATATATTACGTTATATTTGAAATGTTTCGATTTTTAGCGCCATGTTGGTTATTAGTAGACCTGGGATTTTAAGGCAAATGCCTATTTCGTTCCTTACAAAATAACATGATTTTTAAAAAAATATCTTGACGTTTCATAATAAATCCCTTACATTAATAGAGTTTTATAGTGCCCTAAAATGCCTATTTGGACCTTTAGAGCCTATTTTACTATTTTAGTGCCTAAAATGCCTATTTTCTACATTTAAAATAAAATTCAACTGTATTTTTTACAACCACACAACGGACATCCCTGGAACGAGCAGAACAGCAGAGGGTGGGTTTTTCACAAAAATGTGCTCTTTCCAGACAACTGTCACCAAAGGAATGCTGAGTGAAGGATGGAGGGAGCAGGTAGTAAAGGACGTACTGTGTCGAGAATAGTCATCGAATAGCATTCATGATTTCTCAGAATTACACCATGCAATCTCCCGCAATTATTAACTTTTTATAAGTTTTATAATATAGTAAGGCTCCTAAATTCCACCTTATTCTGAATTGATAACTCACTCCCTTCTATCAGTTTAATCCGCGGAGTTAGCCTCGCTAGTGCTTCTTACAATACGAAGTTGAGAGGGAGGATTATCTAGGAAGAACAAGGAGCAGGTAGAAAGAAGAGACATACTGTGTCAAGTCGCCAGTGAAAGAACGTCTGTTTAAGTGAATATACAGTAGTTCATCAAGCCTAAAAAGAAATCATCTAAGAGTGCGCTTATACAACAATGGCTTGTACAATTTCCAGGGATGACTTTTGATGGCAAGATTATTTTCTGCCAGTACTGCAATAAACAGGTATGTGCATATATCTTAAATTTCATCTGAATCTAAGGTTTTGATATTGGCTCCTCTAATTAATTGTAGAGACCTAGTCCAGGCGACCTGCGTTCGATTTCCAGTATCGGCAGTAATTTAGAAATCTATGGGGTCTGGAACGGTGTTGACCCAGCATCGTGAGGACAATTGAGAAGCTACAGTGGGCAGGGGTCACGGAGGCAAGGCAATA